>NC_083234.1:36704635-37304635 GCF_032191835.1 Heteronotia binoei | reverse complement strand
ACAAAGGGCCGGCCATCTCCCTACCACTAGACCCCACAGTCAGGCCGATTCGGCTCAAGGCGAGGAGGGTCCCGTTTGCCTTGAAGCCAAAAATAGAGGCCGGACTAAACCTCCTCACGGCCCAGGGAGTCCTGGAGCCAGTGGACTACGCCACCTGGGAGACCCCCATCATAACCCCAATCAAGCCAAACGGGGAGGTGCGGATCTGTGCAGACTATAAATGCACGATAAACAAGGCACTGCAGGATAACCCCTACCCAGTGCCGGTGGTGAGCCACGTCTTGGCCGCCCTCGCGGGGTCTAAAATCTTTGGGAAGCTGGATCTGGCACAGGCCTACCAACAGCTCCCGGTAGACAATAAGACGGCCGAGGCCCAAACGATTGTGACACACAGGGGGGCCTTCCGGGTGAGGAGGCTACAGTTCGGGGTAAGCGTCACTCTGGGGATCTTCCAGAGTATAATGGACGCTCTCCTTAAAGGGATCCCCGGAGTCCAGCCGTTCTTCGATGACATTTTAGTCGCCGCCCCCGACCCAGAAGAGTTCGGCAACCGCCTACGAGAGGTGCTCCGCCGGTTCCAGGCAGCGGGGCTCAAGGTTAAGAGGGAGAAATACTTGCTGGGGGTCCCACGGGTGGAGTTCCTGGGGTTCGCTGTAGATGCAGCAGGAATCCACCCAACGGAAGAAAAGACCCGAGCCATCGTGCAAGCCCCGGCCCCCACTTGCAAAGCGGAGCTACATAGCTTCTTGGGGGTGCTCAATTTTTACCATTCATTCCTCCCCCACAAGGCAGCCCTTGCAGAGCCCCTTCACCAGCTGTTGGACAAAAAAGCCCCTTGGGTTTGGGGCAAACGACAGGCCGCCGCATTTCAGGCGGTCAAAGACGTCCTGGTGTCCAATGCGGTGCTCCACCATTTTGATGAGGGCCTCCCCGTCATCCTGGCCTGTGATGCATCGCCTTATGGGGTGGGAGCAGTCCTGGGGCACCAACTCCCGGATGGGAGGGAGGTACCGGTAGCGTACTACTCCCGCACACTGACTCCGGCCGAGCGCAATTACGCGCAGATTGACAAGGAGGCTCTGGCAATCGTGGCAGGGGTCCGCAAGTTCCATGAATATCTGTACGGTCGGAGGTTCACTATTGCCACGGACCACAAGCCCCTCCTAGGTCTGTTGTCCCCAGACCGACAACCCCCCCAAATCCTATCACAGCGTGTGTTGAGGTGGAACCAATTCCTCAACTCATACACTTACACATTGGTCCACCGAGCCGGCAAAGCTATGGGTCACGCGGACGCACTCAGCCGGCTGCCACTGCCAGAAGTAGGTCCAGACCCCGCCCCCGCACACCAGGTAATGCTAATGGAGAGCCTCCCGGAGCCACCCCTCCACGCAGCGGAGGTAGCCAAGGCCACCCAGAAACACAAGACACTAGCACGGGTGCTCGACTGGGTGGTGAGGGGCTGGCCAGAGGGGAACATGGGGGAAGAATTCAAGCCATATAAGGCCAGGAGGGAGGAACTAGGAGCATACAAGGGGTGCCTATTATGGGGAAGTAGGGTGGTGATCCCGCCCCCGCTGCAGAAGCGTGTCCTAGAATCCCTACACGAGACCCATCCCGGCATAGTCCAAATGAAGGCCCTGGCCAGAAGCTACGTTTGGTGGCCGGGGATGGACGGGGAGATTGAGAGCTGGGTTCGCCGGTGCCAGACGTGCCAGGAGTCACGGCCCGAGCCGCCCAGCGCCCCCGTCACAAGGTGGGAGTCCACCCGGAAGCCATGGTCAAGACTCCACCTCGACTTCGCGGGGCCATTCTAGGGGCAGATCTTCATGATAATAGTGGACTCCTACACCAAATGGCTGGAGGTCATTCCCGTAGGGTCCACCTCTTCCGCAGCCACGATCAGAGCGCTGCGCAGGGTCTTCTGCACACACGGTATCCCGGACACCATAGTCTCTGATAACGGGACCGCTTTCACCTCGGTCGACTTCCAGGTGTTCCTCCAGAGATATCTGATTAGACACATAAGGTCTGCCCCCTTCCATCTGGCCACCAACGGCCAGGCAGAGCGGATGGTCCGCACAACAAAGGAGGCCCTGAGCCGAATCGTACAGGGCGACTGGGACCACAGGTTGGCCGCGTTCCTTTTCGACAATAGGATCACCCCCAACCCGGTCACTGGGGTTAGTCCGGCTGAGCTCCTCATGGGGCGCAAGCTCATAACCCGACTGGACAGACTACACCCCGACAGGGCTTCAGAGACCCGCGGAAGTCCCGAGGTCCGGGACGCGGCCAGGGGTTTCTTTGCGGGCGACCCAGTATACGCCCGGAACTATGCGAGGGGGCCTGAGTGGGTGGCCGGCCGAGTGCTACGAGTAACGGGGTCCCGCCACTATGATATATCAACCGAGGGGGGCCAGATATTACGGTGGCACATAGACCAGCTACGCCGCCGCATGCTACCGGAGGAACCTGTAGACACAGAAGGGGCGAGATCCGGGGAGGAGCCAACCGAGGGCCGACCAGAGGATGCGGCCCCAACACCGGCTACACCACCGCACGAAGCGCCGGGACCGACAGAGCCTAAGAGACCGACGGAACCAGACCCGCAGTCTCTGGCCACGCCTCGGCCCACCGACGCACCAGCAGCGGAAGCCACGCCGCCTCCACCGGACCTCCCCAGAAGGTCCACCAGGGAGCGCCGATCTCCCGCGTACCTTAAGGACTATGTTCATTAACCAGGGGGGGAGTGGTGTAGTGTACCAGCAGCCAGACGCGACATGCGCAGAGGCGACTGGGCTGTCCCAGACGCCTCCAGCGCGGGGCGCGGAATCCCCCGCCAATCACCAGCTGTGGTGGGAAGTTTAACAAGTCAGGATTGGCCTGACCTGTCCAGTAGGCTGTACCGGGGACTGTACATAAGCGGGACCCGGCCCGCGTGTTCCCTCTCTTGCAACGTGCTCCTAATAAAGAATGTTGCCCTACTCGCGTCTCCCGATCAAGTACGTTACAATTGTGCTGGCAGCCCTAGCTGCCAACAGACTTCCAGAGGAAGATTATTACAGTGTGTGTTATGTGCTGTACAAAGATGGACTTGTCCAGCCCTGGGCCAAGGCAATGGAAACATGGGCATTGGCTTCATGTGACAGCACCTTTGGCTTGTGGTTGCTGCTGTTGCATTAAACTCAGTTCTACCAAGTAGGTAACACTGCTTCAAGTTCTTTTTAGAATTGTTGTTAGAGCAAAACTGGGCATCTGTATTCATCTGGTTAGATCTTTGAATCAGAGTATTATAACAGCACACACAAGCAGCAGCAAAGGATTAAGTAAAGGAACACAAAACACATCCTATTACCTCATTCATGGGAATTAAGGATACCTACCGGAGCTACAAAATGGTCTACTCAGGGATGGCAAGAAGAAAGCTCACATTTTAAACAAAAAAAAAGTCCCTGTAGATTTCAAAAGTTGAATTACACCATCTTCTTGCAACTGTCTTTTCATATCTTGTCCAAGACAAGCATATTTCCCAGACTACATTTGAAGACTTAAGGAAAACTTTAACATTCCTATCCATTCCTGTCCCATCAGTCTCCAGACCTCCTTTGCAAGTTGCTTCAAGCAGCAGTTTCTAGTTTAAATTATCACGTTGTCTAAGCCATTCCCCCAATCTTATAGACATTAATGGAAAAGATCCTTATACATGATATTTGCACATCAGGAAGAAAGGTTATGTAACTTAACCCCTAACATGTTGTGTGCAATTCAGGAGAACTTCAAACAATGTAATGCCTTACCTGCAGTCTGAAGTACCATAGTCCAATCTAACACCTCATCACTCTGTCAGCTCATTTTGCTGCACGTGTAGACCAGACTTTATAAACCAGATTAAACAGCAGCTATTAAGAGGTACTAAGCATGATAGCTAGATGGATCCTTCATGTACAGATAGCTCAGAGACAAAAAAAGGGGGTTGGTTATATTTATCATTTCCCAGAGCAGTCTGAGTTCTTGCTTTTGGATGCAGAATGCTGGTCTGGATGGTACCTGGGTCTGATCCAGCAAGTCAATAAAATATGTAGTTTCCTTATATTGTGAGACCAATGCCTACCTACTTGAGCAGTGCTTGCTCCAACTGGCAGCAGTTGTCCAAAGTCTTGTACAAAAACTAATTTCAGTTGCTGCCTTAGATCCTTTTGCCTGATGATGTTGTGCAGTGAAACTCAAACCTTCTATGAACAAACAGTGCACTCCTTAAGCTGTGCCAGGGTTGTAACTCTGATTTGCATTTCAGCATGACCAGGACCGATCTGGTTTTCCCCAGACTAAAGATGTGGTCTAATGGGAAATGGGCTGTGGCTCTGCTGAAGATCTTCCATTTTGTGTGCAGAAGGTCTCAGACTTGATCCCTGCCTCTTCCAATTTTATTTATTTATTTATTTATTCTATAACTTATATCCCGCCCTTCCCACAAAATGGCTCAGGGCGGCTCACAGCAAACAATAAAACAGAGTTCAGAATTATTACATTTAAAAGTTAAAACATTTAAAAACCTAAAAACCTTAAAATTTTAACATTAAATCTATACCGTATGAGTCACAGAAGTCTAATAAGCTACATTTATTTCCCAGTCAGGCGAAGGCTAACCGGAAGAGGGCTGTCTTACAGGCCCTGCGGAACTGAGCAAGGTCCCGCAGGGCCCTCACCTCTTCCGGCAAATTTTGTTTGTTTGTTTAAGGATTTTTTTTAAAGGTAAAGGTAGTTCCCTGTGCAAGCACCAGTCATTTCCAACTCTAGGTGTGATGTCCCTTTCATGACGTTTTCATGGCAGACTTTTTTTTAAAAAATGGGGTGGTTTGCCATTGCCTTCCCCACTTTACATCTACACTTTACCCCCAGCAAGTTTTACCGACCTCAGAAGGATGGAAGGCTGTGTCAACCTTGAGCCAGCTACCTGAACCCAGCTTCTGCTGGGATCAAACTCAGGTCATGAGCAGAGCTTGGACTGCAGGATTGCAGTTTACCACTCTGTGCTACAGGGCTTCTAAGAATTAGGTAAGAGATAATACGAATAGCCTCTATCTAAAATGCTGGAGAGCTGCTACTAGCCACAGTAAATAATACTGACCTTGATGGATTAATGGTCTGACTCAGTATAAGGGAACTTCATGTGTTCAAATGAAAGAGACCAGTGACATGGCAGTAAAAGAGGAGGGACACAATGTAGCCAAATTAATCTCCTTGGCTGGGTGCCTGTAGCCAGCAAGCCCTGTTGTACACCACTGATCTGAGTGGCAATGGGAGAAAATATAGTTTTTTTTTTAAATAGCCCCATCAATAACGTTGCTACATCACTTCTTGATAAAACCCCAGAAGTGAAATAGAGTAGTTCTAGGAATTTTCAGAAACTCTGTGGCTTTACTATAGAATATCTGGTGATTCCTAGAGCTCCCTGTTGTGACTTCTGGGTTTTACCAGTAAGTGATATATTTATTTATTTTATTCTATTTATAACCTGCTTTCTCCCATTAATGTGGGAATCAGAGCAGGTTTCAACATATTAACAGAACATGTATAAGATTAAGACATATCAATTAAAAAAACATTCCAGCAAAACAATTCCTAGGAGAGTCCATACAATGTACTAAAAGTAATATTGCCAAAATCACATGCATCCCCCATGTCCCTACCCCAGTCCTCCTGCTGGTTTGCCAGGGTCATCCTAGCAAACTTGCTTTGAAGATCATTGGCTCTAAAGAGAGCTATTGAAGAACTTTCCTATTTAAACCAAGTAACTTTTTTTTTCCTATACAGGAGCCTCTTCCTCCTCTGTTAGTTCATAGGGAGTTAATTTTATTTTAGGGTGGGTGTTTGTGGGATGGTGTTATGTTTTTATTCTGCTACTGCAATGAATGCCTATCTTTCTCTATATCTTACAGTTTCAAGGCAGAATAATACTCAGGGGTCATACAGCTACCTTCTGAACTTCCCTTCATCAAAATTATTTCAGCCCACCTTGGATTTCCCCCCTTGTGTATTTCATATTACTCTTCACAACACTTCAGTTCCCTGAAGCTACTCAGAGTCTTTTATTAGTATTTCAATATATTCCTCGCCATCGGAATAACAGTGAAAAGATATTGCCTAGATACAAACAAAACATATGGGTTAGTGTAGAAAATTGTGGTGAATGAATTTATTTGGTTTCCACGGACTTAAGAACACACACAAAGTCAGAATGATAGTCTTGGTATCTCTATCAAGTACATTTGCTAAAATGCACTATAAGTAATTGCCCTGCCAAACAGAAATATGCCAGTTCCAACATCGGCTATTTTTCAAAGTCAGCCTCAAAAATCATTACTTATGGCACTTTTGGGCACAGAACATTACAATCTCAGTCATGTTTATACCTGTTTTTACAATTTAAGAACTGCTTTGCTGAACCAGACCAAAGCCCCATCTAATTCTGCATTCGTTCTCTGTCACAGCCAGCCATATCCTATTGGACAGTTTAGAAGGAAGCTCAGAGAAATAACATTTAGGCCTAGCTTATTTGTTTATTTGAGCATTTTAACCCTTACCTTTCTCAGAACATTTGAGGTGGCTTATACAGCAGAACCAATCAAGGCTAGAATCTTTACAATACTTTCCTAGGAGTGAGCACAGCTGAATAAAATTAAATCGCAGGTTTAAGGAGGTGGTGCATTGGAAAGAATAAACACATAAACAGTCATCATCTGGAAGAACATGGCAGCAGACTATTTATTTGAATACAGGCAAGAGGAGCATTGGTATAGCATGGGGATGGATCCAAGCATTGGGTGGCTCACGTGCAGATCTGAGGGACCCTTCCCCAGCCTGCCTGCTGGAGGTTAAACAACATATGAAGGACCACACTGGAGTGTTGTAAACACCCACAGTATCTTTCTGCATTTTGAGCAGTTTAGGCCAGGGGTGTCAAACATGTGACCCGGGGGCCAAATCAGACTTCCAGAGGGCTTTTGTCAGGCCCCCAAATAACTGACTGTCATCTGCTTCCTTCTCCCTCTCTCTTGCTTCCTTCTGCATAGCAGCTTGCTTTGTAAGGCTTGCTCAATTGCACAGGAGCTATAGAGCAAAACCTCTATTTTCTCCATTGGCTGAGGCTCCTTCATTGGGGAAGAAGGGGAGGGGAGGCAGAGCTTGCTTTGCCAGGCTCTCTCAATCACACAGCAGAGCTAGTGAGCCAATCCTTTCTTTCTTCTATTGGCTGAGGCTCCTCCCCTTCCTGGTCCCCTGAGGAAGGAAGGAAAGAGCCAGAGTTCCCTAGATCCCATGGGAGAGATACAAAGAAAGCACCTTTAATGTTTTAAGCATGTTTGAAGTTTTTTTAAAAATCTTTAATTGTGTTTGTCTGTGTCCTTTATAAAGTATGTATCTCTGCTACCTCATCTTAAACAAGTATACACATGGCCTGACCTGATCCGACAGGGTCTCATTTATGTCAGATTTGGCCCTCATAACAAAATGAGTTTGACATCCCTGGTTTAGGCAATATGTCTTGTGAAACAATATAATACCCAGCATTACAATACCTGGTAGTAGGGGACACCTATACTGTTTCCAGTTATACCTCTGCAAATTCCTGGAGATTTGGGGATAATACTTGATGAGGGTGGAGTTTGTGGAGGGGTCAAGGATTCAGCAAAGATGCAATGTCATTCTAGGATTTCATTTTTTTCCTCGACTCAGTGGTATACCGTAGAGTCAAACCAATGAAACTGATATTTCATAAGAACATAAGAGAAGGCCAACGGTCCATTCAGATCAACACTCTGTGTCACACAGTAGCCAAAAACCACGGCCAGAACTCCAGAAACCCTCCCACCACTGCCCCCTAAGCACCAAGAATACAGAGCATCACTGCTCCAGATATAGTGTTCCATCTACACTTGTGGCTAATAGCCAATGATGAACCTCTGCTCCATATTTTTATCCAAACCCCTCTTGAAGGTGCCTATGCTTATGGCAGTGAATCCACATTTTAATCACTCTTTGAGTGAAAAAAGACTTCCTTTAATCTCTTCTAAATTTACTGCTCATTAATTTCATAGAGTGCCCTCAAGTTCTTGTATTGTGAGAAAGGGAGAAAAGTATTTATTTCTCTACCTTTTCCATCTCATGAATAATTTTGTAAATCTCTTATCATGTCACCCCTCAATCATTGTTTCTCCAAGCTAACGAGCCCAAACCTCTTTAATTGTTCTTCATGGGGAAGGTGTTTCCTCCCCTAATCATGTCAATTGCCCCTTTTTGCACCTTTTCCCAATTCTATAATATCATTTTTGAGGTGCAGTGATCAAAACTGTAGACAATAATCCAAATGAGGTTGCACCATAGATTTATGCAGCAACATTATGATAGTGGCTGATTTGTTTTCAGTCCTCTTCTTAATCCCCAGAATAGCATTTGCCTTTTTAAAACTACAGTCACACATTGAGTTGACATTGTCACTGAGTTATTACTATGACTCCAAGATCACTCTCTTGATCAGTTATCACCAGTTTGGACCCCATCAATGTATATTTGTAGTTAGCATTTTTGCCTCCAGTGTGCATTGCTTTTCATTTGCCCACCTTGAACCTCATTTGTCATGCTGATACCCAGTTGTCCAACCTAGACAGATCCCTCTGGAGAGCCTCACAATTCTCCCTGGTTCTCACTACCCTGAACAACTTAGTGTCATCTGCAAATTTAGCCACTTCACTTTCCAGAGCAACTGATCTATGTTAAAATTATGTGAGAACTCTTGCTCCCATATGAAAGCTGGCAATCCTAGGCACATATTATGTTAAAAAAATGAAACTCCCCCCTCCCTTAAATCAAATTTCCTCCAACCTATCACTTACCTTTTTTCCATTCCTCGCTTGCACAGCAATTGTGTTTAAGGTTATCATTTATGGAGAAGATCATCCTTGAGTTAGTTAATTGAGCCTGCAGCTCTATAAAAATAATTCAGACCTGGCAATTGTTAATACATTTAAGGCCTTTCAATTTGTTTCATTCTTGGAACAATTCAGCAGGCTAAAAAGTCACTTGTCTTTATTCCTAATGTTATTAGAGAGAGAGAGAGAGAGAGACTCTGTGTGTCATACAATATTATGTTATTGCACTAATGTATGGACATTTATGTTTCAAAAGAGAAAATGAGAGTGCTGGCAGTAAAGCGACACCAGTCGTGTCAATTTGGAAATCAGGACAAGATTTAAGAAACATTCCTATAACATCGCAACACTGCCCATATTACAAGCCACAATGGGAATGCTTTTTGCAGTGTTCTGGCATTGCCTGTTTCCTCCAAGGATATTAATGCCAGCCATTTTATTTGCGTTTGCGGGAATTGGGGGAGAGCAATAATGGCACTTGCAGCAATGTCTTGGCCAGAGGAACTGCAAGTATATCCAGCTATAGGGAAATGTGCTAACCAAGGAAAGGATTATTTGAAAAACAAGCAGGCAAGGGAAGAAGAACCCTGAGCGTGGGATTTCGGTGCTACTTAGACTTCCCTTTCAAACTAGGGATAAGGCAACATTCCTTATTTAATTCCTTTAAAATAGTTATCTATATTTGTGTCAATCATTTTGGTTCTCCACTTTCCCTGGTTGAATTTGTAGATTAATGTGCACTATGGGTATACATATTGTACACTTTTTGCATGTGTGCAAATGTGTGATGGGCAATTTTACAGCAGAGCTATTATCTTGATCTGAAGAATTTGATTAATATTGTCCAGTCTTTAAGAACATAAAATGAGATGCACTGGATGAGACTAGTAGTCCATCTGTGCCAGCATCTTTTCTCACTCAGTGGGCAACCAGTTACCCTGGTGGGCCAGAGCAGGACACAGTGGCCAAGGCCTATAGTTATTCCAGGGCACACTAGTATGCCATGAAAAATTATACTGCTATGTTAAAAGCACCCATCAGGCTAAGCAAGTTTGAAGATGAAGACTTTGCACTGTGTTAATCCCCCCCCACACACACACACACTCTCTGTGCAGAATTGTATTTTAGAGGTAATTTTACAAGTATCCTTGCGTTCAAAAGCTAGACAGGGATGATCAGGGATACATGGTGCCCCAGTTATGAAATATATTCTCAGAGATATTCACCTGGCACTTTCTTTACTGTGTATTAGGTGCCAAGTTCAAATTGTTTTCTTTACACAAACCTTTAGGGGACAGTGGTTTTTTATGGTTTTATTCCTGCTATTGATTTATTTCATTTTATATTATTTATTTGATTTGATTTATAGCCCTCCTTTCCCATAGAACAGGCTCAGGGTGGGTTGCATCATAAAATTGCAGACTAGACATCAGAAACTAAAATAACAAATTCTGCCTCACAGGTACAACCTATTGTCCAGGTCCAGCCAGGGCCGGAACTAAGGGGGCAGGGGGGGTGCTTGCCCCGGACACCAATGGAGGGGGGGCACAAAATTGGGTATGGAGTCCATTGTATTCTATGGGACCATAAGATAAAAAGGCCCATAAGGGGCATCATTTTTTAATTCCCCTCCCCTCAAAAAACATGTAGATCCGGTCCTGGGTCCAGTAGGTCCTACAGCACTGAGGTGGAATGGAAGTGGGGAGGCCAATAACAAGTGACATCTGTTCCCTCAGCTGAAAACGCAGCAAAAGAGCTGTTTTACAAGCCCTGAAGACCTGGAGTAGGTCCCACAGGGCCTGGATCTCCAGGGGGAGCTTATTCCACCAGGCCAATGATGAACCTCTGCTCCATATTTTTATCCAAACCCCTCTTGAAACTTCAGGCCCTCGTTGAGGCAAGCTGGATGTTTGATGTCCTTTCTTTTTAAAAAGGGTGGGGGGGGGAGAGGGGAATCTTCTATCATAGATTGAATCCGTCATTTCATGACTATTTTTTGAATTGAAAGTTGACTTGGGAAAAAAAAAACAAGTAAAAGGTATAAAACAAATTATAAAGTCAATACACCATCCTGTGGATTAGGGTACAAAATAACACACTTGTCCATGCATCTGTATATTGAAGGTATATAGAGTTTCTGTTCATTGCTCTCCATTCCTGAAGCCCCTACTGACCTCTAGAAATATAATGCCAAGGCTCATGGAATCTGCAGGAAGGAATAGCAGTGCAAGTTAAGATTTGGAGCAAGGAGGGACAAGGGAGGATGAAATTGTTCTTCCTTTCTTTTATGCAACTAAGCTCTGCTGAAGGAAAAGGTGATTTTATTCCCTTGTTCCCCATCATTTCCGCCCCTGTATCTTCATTGCTGTTCTTCTGCACAGGTCACACAATCCCAGGGATTATCTTTCTGGGGGTTGGAAGGGAATGAAGGAACAGAAGGAACCACAAGAAAGCTGTGTGGGTTCCATTCTTGGATATTTGGATATAAGCCATTATGATTCTCTGATGCAGTATGGGGAAACAAGGGCTTCAAGTCCTGTGACTTAGAAAAGGAGTGGCTGAGGACATATTGTGTTGTGAGCTGCCCTGAGCCCGCCTCAGTGGGGTAGGGTGGGATATAAATGAAATGAAATGAAAATATCAGAAAGCAATATTAATTCTGTTCCATTCCCTAACTCTGCCACTCATTTGCTGATTTGCTTCTGTATTTTATTCTGCCCCCTCCATTGCACTGCTATCATAGCCTTCTATATCCTCCTCAGCTACCACTTTTTGTTCCTAATGAGTGAACTCTCCCAGTCTTGACTAGGTCCAGCAATTACAAGCAAAAGTAGAGAAAGCTCACTGAAATGTTTTGTTTCTTGCATTCTGTTCCTGTTTTCTGCAGGTCCACTGAAGTCCCGTACAGTGCTATACTATTCTGTTACTCTGGTCAAATGGGTTTTAGTGTATTTATGAACATATGAAGCTGCCTTCTACTGAATCAGACCCTTGGTCCATCAAAGTCAGTATTGTCTTCTCAGACTGGCAGCGGCTCTCCAGGGTCAAGCTGAGGTTTTTCACACCTATTTGCCTGGACCCTTTTTTTTTCTGGAGATGCCAGGGATTGAACCTGGGGCCTTCTGCTTCCCAAGCAGATGCTCTACCACTGAGCCACCATCCCTCCCCCAGAATATGGTAGAATATGGTAACTCTTCATGCCCTGACCTGGCTAGCCCAATCTCATCAGATCTTAGAAGCTAACTAGGGTCAGCCATGGTTAGTACTTTGATAGGAGACCAGACCACCAAGGAAGTCAACCCTTGCTATGCAGAGGCTAGAAACAACAAAGTACCTCTGTTCATCTCTTGCCTTGAAAACCCTTTGGGGTTGCCATAAGTTGTCTGTAACTAGATTGCACTTTTTACCACCAGCTCGAAGAAGAAGAAGAAGACTGCAGGTTTATATCCCACACTTCTCTCTGAATCAGAGACTCAGAGCAGTTTGCAATCTCCTATATCTTCTCCCCCCACAACAGACACCCTGTGAGGTGGGTGGGGCTGAGAGGGCTCTCACAGCAGCTGCCCTTTCAAGAACAACTCCTCTGATAGCTATGGCTAACCCAAGGCCATTCCAGCAGGTGTAAGTGGAGGAGTGGGGAATCAAACCTGGTTGTCCCAGATAAGAGCCCACACACTTAACCACTACACTATACTGGTGTAGGCCTGTGAAGTCCAGGCCAAGGGAACATCACCAGTTTTCATTTCTTCAGCCTTCTCCTATCAATATTCTGTTACTTAAAAAAAATGCCCTCTTGTCCTTCACTTTCATGCCCCATCTGTTCTCTCCTTTTTCTGGAGCTCATTGACTTCCAGTGACTGCACCATGCCCTCTGTGCCAATGTTTAAATATGCTTCTCCCAAACACTTGTCTTCTAAGATTTAGCCTTCTGCTGGTCCTTATACCAAGTCAGAACACTGGTCCTTCTAGCTGACTATAGCCTCTTCTGACTAGCAGTTCTCCAGACTATCAGGATGAGAAAGCACTTTCTCAGAACCT
This sequence comes from Heteronotia binoei, assembly GCF_032191835.1. Lineage (NCBI taxonomy): Eukaryota > Metazoa > Chordata > Lepidosauria > Squamata > Gekkonidae > Heteronotia > Heteronotia binoei. The sequence goes on along the minus strand of NC_083234.1, from coordinate 37,291,670 downwards.
GCTACTTACTTGAAGATGCCCAGGATTCAACCTAGGCAGTTTTACAAGCAAAACACATTCCCTTGTTACTGAGCTACAGCTTTTTTAATGAAAACCTTTTGTTCCCTTTTCATTCTTCATCCCTTCCTCTTTCCTTATGGTTTTATATTTTATTTTAATGCATTCAGATTTTTGGCCTACAGTCAACATACGTTGGTTGCAAAATATTTATGTTATGATACCTAGATTTTAGGCACATTAAAAACTATATTTGATAGTGATGGTGAAAATGCTGGTTAGTTACAAGAAGGAATACTGATGTACAAACACTCCCCTGCCCTTGACTGATCTCAATGACTATTATTTTAGGATATTCCTGACAATGGCAGAAATATCATAAGGGTTCCTCCCCTGCCCCGAGCATTCAAAAAGAATGATTTTCAAAAAGGAGGTGAGTATGCATTCCCTTCTCTGCCTGTTCCCCTTATTTTTGCATTGGGGAAAGGAGGAAATCATGATGCTGTTGAACCCTATAAATATTCCTCAAGATTCCTTATTGCTTCTTTCATTAACTGGCAATGACAAATCCCATCCTCTGTGGTCATCATTTCCTGCCAAGGATTATGGTATTTGTAGTTTTTTTCTGCTTCCTGAATTGAATCAGAACTACAAATCCCATAATCCATGTCAGGGAATTATAGCCAAGGAAAATTGGATTTGTCATTGTTAGTTAGTGAGAGGATGTACGAGCCCTTTCCTACATTTAATAAACTCTGTCTGAGGCTGCTTACCATTCCCCATTCAAAAAGGTGCCCTATTCAGATTCTCCAAATCCAGGCAATCTATTTTGCATATTATATAAACTGTTTGCAAATTATGAAAATAAAGTACATGAATAGCATTAGCTACCAGCTGCTATGTACTGTATGTCCTCCAGTTAACAACCATAGAACACCGGAGAAGGAGAATAGAAAATGCATCTTTACTTCATACCAGGGTTTGCTTACACTCAAAACCAGCAAAATTTGTCTGGGATAAGGAAAGATAGATCAAGACCTCATCCCTCTGATGTCTGGTTTTGTTCATCTAGCGGTTCAAGAGCAGGGTCCTGTGGAGAAGGTTCTCATTTGTTTTTCTCTCTAACATTTACAGTTATATATGAAACACACATGGATTATTTATTTATTTCAAACATTTCTGTGCTCCCTATCCACCTATGTCAGAGTATCCAAGTCAGTGAACATTAAAACATTTCAGACAATTAAAAAAAATAGAAAATAGAAACATGGATGTTGTCTGGTCTGGTATAGCCTGGTCTCATCCGTTTTAGGAAGTTAAGCAGAGTCAGTACTTGGATGGGAGGCCACCAAGGAAGACTCTGCAGAGAAAGACAATGGCAAACCACCTCTGCTTCTCGCTTGTCTTGAAAATCCCTTTCTGGATTTACCATAAATTGGTTGCGACACAACAACACATACATTGGACCATGGAAGTCCCTTACAACTCTATGATTTTATGATATATAAAATACAAATATGCATAAAATATGTAAAACAGAACATATGAACACATCAACTCATAGCAATTTATTTATTATTTATTACGTTCAATTTATATCCCGCCCTCTCCGCAAGCGGACTCAGGGCGGCTCACAACATTATACAATACAATCAATCCAATAAAACATATAAAACCATAATTTACTTATTTCAATTTTAAAACCATTCTATGGCGCTGCTTCAGCACAATTTAAGCGGTATTGAATTCTCAACTGTGATCACCAGAATTCTATATGATGTCCGGTGGCAGCCCTTTTTCAATTAAACAGCAAAAGCCTGCTTAAACAATTCGGTCTTACAGGCCCTGCGAAACGCAGACAAATCCCACAGGGCCCTTACGGCTTCTGGAAGGGTGTTCCAAAGTTCTGGTGCTGCCACCGAAAAAGCCCTAGATCTTGTAACACATAACCTGGCTTCTTTTGGCCCAGGGGCGGACAGCAAATTTTTTGTCCCTGATCGCAGTGCTCTCTGGGGGATATATGGGGAAAGGCGGTCGCGCAGATAGACAGGTCCCTGACCATAAAGGGCTTTAAAGGTTAATACCAACACCTTGAAGCGAACTCGGAACACAACAGGCAACCAGTGCAGCTCTCTCAGCACTGGCTGAATGCGCTCCCATCGCGGCAGCCTCATTAACAGCCATGCCGCAGCATTCTGCACTAGTTGTAGTCTCTGGGTTAGCATCGAGGGTAGCCCCATGTAGAGAGCATTACAGTGGTCTATTCTTGAGGTTACCGTAGCATGGATTACCATCGCTAAATCATTGCGCTCCAGGAAAGGGGCCAGCTGCCGCGCTTGCCGAAGATGAAAAAAGGCAGATCTAACAGTGGCTGCCACCTGGGCCTCCATTGTAAGGGAGGACTCAAGAAGCACGCCTAAACTCTTGACCTTAGGGGCCGGTATTAATGGTACCCCGTCAAGAGCCGGCAGCTGGATCTCTCCCCCCGGACCGCCTCGACCCAGGTAGAGAACCTCCATCTTCGTCAGATTCAGTTTCAGCTGACTCAGTCTAAGCCAAGATGCCACGGCTTGCAGTGCCAGGTCTAGATTTTCCAGGGTACAGTCAGACTGGCCGCCCATCAATAGATAGAGCTGGGTGTCATCCGCATCCCAGTCCATACCTCCTGACAATCTGGGCAAGGGGGCGCATATAGATAGTAAATAGCATCGGGGATAGGACCGCTCCCTGCGGCACACCACAACTAAGAGAGTGCCTCTGGGATGCTTCTTCCCCTATCACTACCCTTTGTCCCTGATCTTGGAGAAAAGAGTCAGCCACTGTAAGGCAGATCCCTGAATCCCCACATCGGCAAGGCAGCTAGTCAGTAGCTGATGGTCAACCGTATCAAAAGCAGCTGACAGATCTAATAACAACAACACCGCAGAGCCGCCCCGATCCAGATGTCGCATGAGGTCATCTATGAGAGCGACCAGAACTGTCTCCATCCCGTGACCTGGCTGGAAGCCGGACTGGAATGGATCCAGTGCGGAAGTGTCCTCCAGGAATCCCTGCAGCTGAATTGCCACCGCCCGCTCTATAACCTTACCCCAAAAGGGAAGGTTTGACACCGGCCGATAGTTCACCAATATGGCCGGGTCTGCTGATAGTTTTTTTAAGAGGGGACGGACCACTGCCTCTTTAAGAGGTGTGGGAAAGATCCCTTCAATCAGGGACCTGTTGATAGTGGTTCACGCAGCCACGTCTGGCTCACTTTTATAAGCCAAGACGGGCACGGGTCCAACCTACAGGTCATAGGGTGCACAGCTGCAAGGATCCTGTCGACTTCCTCCAGACTGAGTGGACTGAAAGAGTCCAGAATTGGACCAGAAGATGTGCTCGGTGCCCCAAGTTCCTCCACTGTATCAGTTATGGTGGGTAAGTCGTGTCGGAGCGACGAGACCTTATCTGCGAAAAAACTCGCAAAAGCCTCACAGCCTATTTCCAATTCTCTAATATTTTGTTTGCCCTGCGGCAGTTCTGTTAATGACCAAATTATACTAAACAATTGTGCTGGGCGCGAGGTCGCAGATGCAATTCTGGACGCAAAGTGGGCCTTCTTTGCGGTCCGAACAGCCATCTCATAGGCCCGCATAAATGACCTATATGATGTTCTTGTAGCTTTGTCACGAGTGTGGCGCCATTGTCTCTCTAGTTGTCTTCAACGTCGTTTCATTGATCGCAACTCCGGGGTATACCATGGAGCGGATCGTGATCGAGGATGAAGAGGACATCGGGGAGCGATTTCGTTGATGGCCTCGGAGAGCCGGTCATTCCAGGTCTCCACTAGCTCATCCAACGAGTCGCTGGAGGGCCAGGGATCCCGTATAGCCATTTGAAGCCGCAACGGGTCCATCTGACTACGCAGGCAAGCTAAAATCTGCTCACCGCCTAAACGGGACAACACACAAACAGAGAGAAGGACTACCAAAAGTTATAGAAGGAAGGAAGGAAGGAAGGAAGGAAGGAAGGAAGGAAGGAAGGAAGGAAGGAAGGAAGGAAGGAAGAAAGAAAGAAAGAAAGAAAGAAAGAAAGAAAGAAAGAAAGAAAGAAAGAAAGAAAGAAAGAAAGAAAGAAAGAAAGAAAGAAAGAAAGAAAGAAAGAAAGAAAGAAAGAAAGAAAGAAAGAAAGAGAAAGAAAGAAAGAAAGAAAGTTTTCCCCTGCTGGTGGAAGCTGATGATAGAGGGAGACAGGGGTATCTCCCTAGGGGTAAAGTTCCAGAGTTTCAGTGCCAGAAGGCCCTTCCTTGAATTGCTATAGATGGACATCTGAAGCCCCCTCTAAAGATGACTGGAGTGGTCAGGTATGTTCATATGGGAGTTGGTGGTCTATATATATGTAATACATGTGTGTAATAAATACACACACTTGTAGAATTTTGCCTGAGTCCGTCAAAACTAAAAACCCTCATAGACAATGGATATTGACTGCTATTCTGGGCACACCTACCTCCAATTGGTTTTAGTGGGCTTTCATTGGTTTCCATGAAACTTACATATGAACATATGAAGCTGCCTTATACTGAATCAGACCTTTTGGTCCATCAAAGTCAGTATTGTCTTCTCAGACTGGCAGCGGCTCTCCAGGGTCTCAAGCTGAGGTTTTTCACGCCTACTTGCCTGGACCCTTTTTAGTTGGAGATGCCGGGGATTGAACCTGGGACCTTCTGCTTCCCAAGCAGATGCTCTACCACTGAGCCACCACCCCACCCTATGGTTAGCTTCTGCTTGAATGGATCAGATGTAACTTATCAGAGATAAATTTAATATATTTAAATAGGTATAATTTACAAACCAGTATGCATAGTATTACAGGCCTAATGATCTCAGATCCTTTACACAAAATGAAGTAATTATTGTCTAAGGGTTATTTTTTTCTGCAAAATCTATTTAAAAAAAATGACTACAGCACTCAAGATTAACACATTGGTCTATAACCTTGGACACTTATCTGAATCCCAAGAGACACTGTCACAGGCTCTATGCCAATAGCAGGCTATATTTCTGCTTCATTCTTGCACCATATTTTTACCATATGAATGTCTGTTTATTGTCATAGTTTGTCATCCATCCATCCATCTATCTATCTATCTATCTATCTATCTATCTATCTATCTATCTATCTATCTATCTATCTATCTATCTATCTATCTATCTATCTATCTAGTCTGAGTACAAACTGGTCTTATTTAGATAAGCCACATTCTCTCCAGGTTCTTCAGCTAACAAAGACAAAGGCGCCTCAAAAGCCAAACTGCTTACATACACTCAATTTACTAAGTAATGTCATCTAAATTGGCAACTTTTGACTTGCTAGAGTACCATCTAAAATTATATTCATATTTTGAAAATATTATGATCACTTCAAAATATAAAGATCACTTTGGGCGTTTTCACATTAGCGTTTACCCCGGGGTGGCATCCCATTTACCTCCAGATCTTTTGCTTGATTTCGCACATGTTGCTCCGCGGTCACGGTTTGATCCGCGGCTTCAGCACTTTCACCACACAGTATCTGGATGCGCATTTTAGCAGAGTTTCCTAAAACCTGAGGATCCACTCCACGGAGTTTGTTGTGGGAAACTCATCCCGTTCCGCATCGACTGCTTTGGGGGCGGCACCCTCCTCTGCCTTTCAGTCCTCCCACTCTATCCCCTGGTACGTGCAATGCAATGCAAATCATGTACGCTGCTGGCCTGGCCAATCATCAGCCATATAACCTAGTAGTGTGTGTTCATGGTGCTTCTGAAACGTGCTCGCCTGGCCATTTTTTCTTCATTTTAGTTCCTTGTGTAATAGCGATATTTCACAGCTACGAAATTCCAAAATTTCAATGAATCAAGGAATCAATGAGGTGCCATACAGCATACACAACACATGTGTGATGCGTTCTATTAGATCGAAGTCTGAGGGCAGCATCCACAGCTTGTTTTGGGGAATCCTGCTTACTACTACTTCGATTGATACGCATCCTTCAGATCATACATAAGTTGATGGCAGTGATCAGAAGCAAGCGTGCATCATTGCCGGTTAGGCGGTGCCTGCTGTTTTTCCCCGGCTACTTCTATTTGATTGTGTTACTGTGATATTTCGCAACTACGGAATTTCGTCATATCCTTAATACAGCGTCATCATACATCAGGGTGGATCCCTGCGAACATAAGTGTTGGGGGGGGGGATCTCATGAGAATTGCGACTGCTGTACGAGGATCTCCTTGCATGTGCATTAATGAGTTGGTGTCCGGCATACAGGCACAAAAGCAAAACCTCCACTATGGAATAAAGACATGCCACAGTCTCATTAACCAGATTCTCCATTGCGAATGCTTCTGTCAATACATAAAGGGCTGTGGAGGATGCTACAGCTGCAGCCAATACTTAAGCATAAGCGGCACACGTGATGCGGTTTGCCCGCAAAAAAAGGGGGGAGGAACAGCGGTGACGTGTTACGTTGTTACGCAGTAACACAACCAGCCATGCGCTTTAAAAAATGATTGACAGGGCCTCGAAGTCAAGTCAATGCTAGTGCGAAAACGATTTGATGCAGGCTGCATGGAAACCAACTGTGCAAAAGAGACCATTGTGCGAAAATGGGGGAAATCGTCTGGACAGAATTCCTCTGCGGAATAACGGTAGCAAACGCTAAGTGCGAAAACGCCCTTTGTTTTTCTGCTACTTTACTTTGCATAGATAGCTGGATAAACATTGCCTTTTATATGTTAAGGGAGATTCTCCCCACTCCCCTTTTCCCCCCTTTTTTACTTTGTTGGGTTTTTTTTAAATAATAATAATAATATTGAAAGAACATGAGCTGTTTTTCCTTAAAATTAGTGACATAGGAGCCTGTTCTAGTCTAAGAAGCAGAACTATCAACTGGAAAAGGAAAGGAAAGGTCCCCTGTGCAAGCACCAGTAATTTCCGACTCAGGGGTGACGTTGCTTTCACAACATTTTCATCGCAGACTTCTTATGAGGTGGTTTGCCATTGCCTTCCCCAGTCATCTACACTTCCCCCCCCAGCAAGCTGGGTACTCATTTTACCCACCTCGGAAGGATGAAAGGCTGAGTCAACCTTGAGCCAGCTACCTGAAAACCCAGCTTTCACTGGGGATCGAACTCAAGTCGTGAGCAGAGCTTAGAACTGCAGTACTGCAGCTTTAACACTCTGCACCACGGAGCAGACCTATTAATTGCTGCTACAGCTCCTCCTGTCAAAGGGGAAACAAAGCATTTCTTTGGAATTCCCATGCTTGTCTGTCTCAGCTGTGACTTGCTTTGTCAGCTGGGGAAGGTGAAATGACTCCTTTTCTACTTAATACTTTAAGCAGGAAACTTTCTTCACAGTTTGTTTTCTGAATCTGGAGCCCTCTGTGGAACTGGAAATCCAAGCATGTTAATTGGTAATAGGTGCTGTGGCAAAATTCTGGTATAATTCAGCATAGTGAGCCATATAGCAGCCCTACTGATTCACAAAGGTAAGATATTATAGGTGTGCTCTGCTTAAAAAACAACCACCACCAAACAAACAAAATCCAGTCTCTTTAATTATTTTAATGTTTAAAACATTTCTGTCCCACCTATCTCCTTGAACTTAATAGAGTTTGATGTGTGAAATGGACAGTTGACGTTTTTATATGGCATGAACATAAATAACATCACCTGACAAATAACATCCCATTAAGCCTCTCTTAAAGTGACAGGACATTTTCTCCAGGCCATTTAGCAACCTTATTTGTAGGAACAGGAACAAATGGGAAGAAAGGGAGAAGGTAGCAAGAACCCTATTTGAAGCCATGTCTAAATTCAATATAGTCTGGTCTAAGTTTACATTCTAAACTTTCCCAGTTCAAAATTCATCACTATCACGGACGTAGATGTTCATCCATTGTTCTGGGAGCTGATTAAGAAAATGCATATATATATTTAATATAAAGTGAAATCTGACATTGATTTTAATGGGGGGTATTGTGTGCCCAGATATCTGGTCTGAAGGGAAAAATGCACTACATCTACCACCTACAAATGAGCTTTTCAGTTTTGTTATTTTCATTTTAAAAGTTCCATTTCTTCCCAGAGAACCAATGTGATTGGCAGTGGAGATAGGCTTTGCAAGAGTTGAACTTGTGAGATCAAAGCCTTGCCAAGACCACATCTCCACCGCAAGTTAATTAAACTGAGCAAAATGACATTTGCTCAAGGTAAGGTCTCAGCTCTTGCAAGGAGCATGGACTGAAGTAGATTTTTGTATTCTTCTTTCAAACTTGATTGAAGAAAGAACTATCTTGCCTCATGTGCATAAATGCCCTAAGCTTTGCAAAGCCCAAGACACTGGATAACCATCCCACTTCTTCTGAATGCAAGAAAGGCTGAGCAAGAGGCCAGGTACATGCAACTTTATTTGGGATCAGCAAATAGAGCAGAACTAAATGAACTGAAATGCATTTTCATCCTTTTCTCATGACAATCACTTCTAACATATTCTTAGAGATATCATCAGAATGAATGCAAATACAAAATCCCCTGGATTTAATTTCCTCATAGGGTGAAGGGGCTGACACAACTTTGTTTGTATGTGGGAGAAAAAGGATCTTGAGGTCTTTCAGGGTAAAGTTAAACTCTCTCCTCGCAGTTCCTCATGTAACTTTTCACAAGTGCTGGATATCTGAGATACACAGATCTAGTCTTATTCTTTTATTTCTGCCTCAGTTGTTTGTATGTTAGCACAAAGGGTAAAAAATTGGGAGGGCAAGCATCATAGGGGAAAAAGTTCAACTGAAAGACTCCCTGCCCTTACCATAGATAGAGGAGACTCAGTTGGCCCTCTTCCTGTAGGCCAGGATTAGGGTATTCAGTCAGGTTCCTGTTCTCAGGCTCATACAGCAGAGATGAGTGTGATCAAAACAACACCTGTTTATTAACAAGGAGATACAAGGATAGGAGCAGCTGGTTTCCAAACAAGGGAGCTCATGCAGACTACGCTTCTAACTAACAAACAGAACTAACTGAGCAGGGAGTCCACCCCCTCAAACGAAACCAACTCACACAAATATTGGGGAGAAGCAGATGGTTCCATTGTAATGTAAACACAGGGGTCACTTTCTAGAAAAATAGGTGGTGGAGCTCATCCAGGGATTGTTATGCAGTTGCACCTATTATTCAATGGACAAGGTGGGGAGGAGGAGGGGGAACCCTCAGAAAGTTTCAGGATCTGTGCTCCTGTGAGCTCCTGCTGAATCCAAGGCCTGTGTATACATTAAAATATACCATGCTGCCTCCCTAAAAAAAAAGAAAAAACCCTGCATGGCTTGAAGGTTGTGCAGGACTGCTGCCAGCTGCCAGCAACTATCCTCAGGAACAGAAAGCAATGGGCAGGAACTAGCCTTTGGCCATATAGGGAATAAAGTTATTTCTGGATGATGCCAAGAGTCCTCTGATGGTCAGTTCAGACCTAATGTGGCTAAATACACTCAGTAAGTTCCTGCCTTTGAACCAGCTATCAGAGGTATGGGCATAAACCAAACCTCAAAGTAAAATTCATCACAAATTTTGCTTTGCTCATGATTCATGAACATACGTTTATGATGTGTCTGCCATTACAAAATTCCACAAACTTTTAAAGCAGTTTGTGGTGGTTCATGGATGGAACTGAAAGTCCCTTTAAAACCATGCTTTCTGTTCCCTGTGAAAGCTGCAAAAACAGCTGAGTGGTGAGGAGGTGCTCCCCACCACAGCTGTCTTAGGTTGTCTTGTGCAGTCCCTTTAATCTTTTTTTTTCCAGTTTAAATTTTTTATTAATGAATAATAAACACAATTTTACAAACATCAACTGCAGAAGACAGCCCAAAACAACTGAGTGGCGGGAGCAAACTCCTTTCCATTGCTCAGCAGTTTCTGGGGCTTTCTGCAAACTCCACTGAAAGAGACAGTGGGGTTACAAACCATGAACCAGCTCAGTTCACAAACAAACCTTCTGATTCAGTTCAGTTTGTGATTTGGTTCATGGTTCAGGATTGGGCCCTCATGACGATTTTTAAACAGCTAGATTCTTCTATACAATAGCATAAGTGGCCCTACATTGACCCCGTAGCTGCCATCACATCTAGTTTGGTGCGATCAATCTTCCCATTGCAGTGTGTGATATGTTATATGTAAAATTGCAATTGCTGTGTGTGTAAGTGTGATAAAGTCACTTCCAAATTAAGGCAACCCTATGAATGGACTAACTCCAAAATGTCCTATCATTAACAGACCCTGGTATTCCTGGAGGTCTCCCATCCAAATGCTAGCCAGGGCCAACACAGCTTCCCAGATCTGAGGAGATCAGACTAAGGTTTATTCTGCAGATCTTGCAAAAATTAGATTTCATTCTACAACCTGGGTTCTATGTCTGTGGAGTATAAAAAATAAGCTCCACTCCAGCTCCACTAGGTCTAAATCAAACAGAGTAGCAAGTCTTAAGTCACAACCAGAAGTTCTTCCAGATTAGTATTTGGTAGTCAGGAGTGCCAGACTGACTGCCCAGTCTGGAGTCTGACACTTTCTGCTTTTCCATAAAACAGATACAGCATGATCAGCAACAGTATGAATCTCTCTCCTGCTGTTCTGCTGATGGGCTGGGTCCAGGCCTGGAGAGGCATCCATATGGGAAGGCAGTATGTTCACAATGGCATGTATCGAACTGTTGGCTCCTCTGCTAAGAAGCCCTGGAAGGCAGCTTATTGGTGCCAGCTGTGATGCCATTTTTGCGTGATGAATACATCTGTCTAGTAAGAACTGGAGGCGGGAAGTTTACCAGCTAATTAATACAAGGATGGTCAACAGCTTAAGCCAGTCTGATTTCGTGCCAGTTGCCTATCCCTACCCTCCATCTTTACTTTGCTTAGAAGGAGTGGGAGAGACTGGTTCAAATCTCCCTTGAGCCATGAAGCTTTCACAGCATCTTTTGTCAAATCACAATTGACACTCTCCAGCCCTGTTTGCATGTAGTGTACAAAAAGGCCATTCACCAAACACACATTCTCGACTAAGTCAATCACAGACTACTCCAAAGACAGTGCAACAGGGTTTTGTTTCCTTAACTTAAAGCATTAGAGTTTTATGGTGTCTTTTCCAATAGCTGCACTATTTTCAAGCACATAAGAAGAGTATAGTGGAAGTGAACAGAATCCAATAAGCAGGCAGCAAAGTTGCTGTGCTTGCTTCAAATTCTCAAAGATACTCCCTTTAGCCATTTCATAGCTCCCTATCTCTAGATTTCTTACCTGTCCAAACTGGAGCATAATCTGACTCCAAACTGTTTCTCTAGTCATATCTGTAGGCTTTTTACCTTCCCAAAGCTGGAAAGTTATTCCAGGACAATAGAAGAAGAAGGGTAGGGGGGACACTCTCAGTCATTAAGGGGCATTATTGTTATTTTGTCAAATTTGTATAGCATTGTATATAAAAATGTCATAAAAGAAACAAATGAAATAAGTTTTTTCCCTAAAGAAAATGGGTGAGACTTTTTTAAAAAAGTACATTCATACATCCCTAATGGTAATTTTTCCATCTCAAAAAAATGAGTGGCAAAAGGGTTAGGGGACACCCAGACTCTGAACCTGACCTACCTAAAAAAGCTTTCATGACAATGATTATACCTTGAATTGTTGCCAGATGTCACTTGTGGTACAACTGGAAGTGAGGTCATTGCATCACCAGCAACAGTCTAGTCTAATGTTCTGCCCAAAATCTATGGTTTAATCAAAGTTTTGGCCAAATCCTGCAACATCACCTGCAATGTAGTGATGTCATTTCTGGCCAAGTGAAAAGTGATGTTATTGTGTCACCAGTGCTGGCAACTGCTTCTCATCTCCTCCCTTTTTTCCTGCCCCTCAGGTGAGCACTGCTGGGAATGGCCATGAGGTGTATGTGTGTGCGATGTTTCCTGCTAAAGCAGGACACCTGCCATCTATGAAGAAGTGGGCTTTCAATAACAAGAAGGGGTTCTTATGATAGGTTGCTGTGCTATTCCCTAGACCAGGGTGTCTGCAGCCTATGGCCTTTAGAACCACATGTTTCACAGTATAGAACCAAATGTCACTCTTTGAAACAGGAAATGAATTAATCAAATTGCAAGTGTTCTGGTGAGGCAGTTGGGGTGCTAAAATAACCATTATGTGAAGGTAATGGCAGACAAAGCTTTGTGTGGGACTAAAGAGTTTCTTAGAGATGCTTTACAGAAAGGGATTTAAAAAGGGTAAACAGTTGCCAGTAACCCAAGTGCAAACTATGCAAAGATTTATATCACTGAACTAAAACAATCTCACAGGGAAGTCCTGTGTATATTTATTACTATTTGTTACTCCTCTTGGGTACTACTCCCTAAGAACTCACAGCAACCAGTGTTTATGCTGCAAAAATGTTATGGATTATTAATCAGTATATTCATTATCACTAATGTTAAGTTGCATATACACAGTTGTGCAAATAACCTTTCTAGGGTGATCTCGTGTTCTGAATGTTGACATAGTTTGGCTCTTTAATTATAAATTGTTGTTTATTCCTGGCCCAGATGATATGGTTTTTCATCCAAGTCCTGACAATCCTGACAACCATGAATAGGGGAGGGGGAGAGTCACATAAAAATACAAAATAACAGGTTGTGTTTTACAGGAAAGTTCCATACCCTGAAGCAGACAGGAGTTAATAGGTCATCAGTCATTCCAGCCAATGGCAGAGTGGGATATAGCCATGAGTCATGTCAAAACTGTTGGGTAGCAATACTTTTAATTTTCTTGCAATTACAGTTTCATGAACCTGCTACAGTCCCAATATAATGGGGTAAATATTATTGGCAATAGGTATTATGACCAACTGGAATATAGATTCAGGTGGGTCGCTGTGTTGGTCTGAAGTAAGAAAACAAAGTTTGATTCCAGTGGCACCTTTAAGATCAACAAAGCTTTATTCAAGGTATAAGCTTTTGTATGCACGCATACACTTCTTTGAATACCTTGAAATGAAAGTTAGTGGTCCATACATGTTGGAAGAAGGTGAGCAGCAAGATAGCATACAATGCTATCCAAGCTGACATAAATTGGATTTGTTAATTTAACTCTTTATGGCTTGAAGGTCATAATTGAGGAAGATAGTTATTATTAGGATCAGCAATGTGGATCCTGTGAATTTACGGGTAGTGGTGGGGGGGATGGTATTTGTGAATTTTCTGCATTGTTCAGGGGGTTGAACTAGATGACCCTGGAGGTCTCTTCCAGCTCTTTGATTCTATGATTATTATTTTATTATTATTTATTCAATTTGATGGATCACCCCATTTCAGCCAGAGTCAGGCTCTGGGTGATTTACAACAGTGAATAATAAATACAATCATTTTCGTTCAGGTCATGGGATGGAGTCAGTTCTGGTCACCCTCCAGAGGCATCTGGATAGAGGTGGTTCAGCGGTACTGATGCTTTTAGACCTGTCAGCCATGTTTGACATGGTCAATAATCAGTTACTGACCCACCACCTTGCCAACGCTGGGATACAGGGGTTGGCCCTAAAGTGGCTCTCCTCCTTTCTTCAGGGATGGGAACAAAGGGTGGCAATAGGGGAGGAGCTATCCCGATGGCACCCACTTGTGTGTGGTGTGCCACAAGGGGAAGTTCTCTCCCCATTGTTCAACATCTACATGCACCCCCTTGCCCAGGTTGTCCAGAGGTTTCGGCTGGGATGTCATCAGTACGCAGATGACACCCAGCTCTATCTGCTGATGGGTGGCTAGTCCAACTCCTCCCCGGAAGATCTGACCATGGCACTATAGGCTATGGCAGGGTGGCTCAGACTGAGTAGACTGAAATTGAAGATGGAGGTCCTGTATCTAAGTCATGATGATCCGTGAGCAGAGGTCTCACTACTGACCTTTGATGGAGTGCCACTTACGTTGGCACCTAACGTTAAAAGCTTAGGGGTATTCCTGGACTCCTCTTTAACAATGTAGGCCCAGGTGGCAGCCACTGCCAAATCAGCCTTTTATCACCTTCGGCTGATAAGGCAGTTGGTCCCCTACCACGAACGTAGCAGCTTGGTGACAGTGATCCATGCCAAGGTCACCTTGAGATTGGATTATTGTAATGCCCTCTACATAGGGCTGCCTTTGTCTCAAGCCAGGCTCATGACAACTAGAGCCAGGGCCTTTTCTGTTGTAGCCCCATGCTGGTGGAATGAGCCCCCTGAGGAGGTTAGGGTCCCGCGAGAGCTCACACAGTTCTGCAGGGCCTATTAGACGGTGCTCTTCCACCAGGCTTTTGTAAATTGAGATCACAGGCTACAACAGACTCCAAAACAACTGGACCACCTCTAGCATGAACCTAAGATCAGTCTTTCTATAGAACACCCAGCTGGAACAATAGAATAGAAAAATTCAAAGATCGTTATAGCACTTGAAATGGCTTGATTTTTATGTTTTTATATCTTAATGTAATTTTATATTCCATGTATATTCATGAACATGTAAACTGCCCTGAGCCTTCTTTTGTGGGGAGAGTCAGATATAAATAGAATAAAACAAACAAATAAAAAATAAAATCAATTTGCTAACATAAATTGCACACTCCAATGTCATCTTATTCACATTCTCCTGCTTTGAATTTCTGGGCACTACATCGGGGTGGGGACCTCATAGAGGCAGAGGATGGAGGTGCCATCTCAGCAACTGTTGATGTCCTAATCTCCACCTTGCAGGCCCTGCGGAACAGTCTCACCGGGCCCCTATGTTCTCTGGCAGAGTCCCACCAGGTCGGGACCAGGACTGAGAAGGCTTCCTTGACTGAGTTGATTGGTCTTTTGGTGTGTCTTCTTCTTTTCCTGCTGCCTTCAGCTTTCCCTAGCATTATTGACTTTTCCAATGAGACTTGTCTTCTAAAGTTATCCAAGTACCATATAGCCTCAGATGATTTTAGCTTCTGGGCTTCATTTGATCTCCTTATTTGTCTGTTTGGTGGTCTTTGCTTACAGTATTTTTTTTTCTTACATTTTGTTTGCATTAAAAAAAAAAACATTAATATACACATTTGGGAAAAATCATTAGAATATGTATGTTACTTTTTAAATAGATGCATATTTCCTATTAAAAGTACTTAAAAACAAGTGAATATTTGCATCATGTTTCTTCCAGTTTGATGTCATATAGAAATTAAAAGAAATATCCTAACAACCAGCAAGACATTCCAAAGCGTCGCTAACCCCAGATTCCTTATCTGAAGGCTGGTTTCACTGCTCTGGTAGAATCTCTCTCTTCTCCTCCACTGTATTAGTCATGATGGCTCTTTCTTTCCTCTCCTTCTCCCCCACCCCAGTACCTGAAATGTACGTTCATTATTGGCCCAGGTACCAGCAACCCTGGGATAATTCATTTTTTCACAGTGCCTGCAGTTCTAATGCTCACTTCATTCTTCATGTAGAAGAACATACATTCAGGTGAGCCTCCACCCCATCAAGCTGACACAATTCAATACAATCACAAGTTTATTACCACAATAGAAACAAGGCAAAAGCAGCAAGGAGAGATTAATTGGCCTATACTTATATTGGAGAGAATGAAATAGCACCCCCGCTTTTGAATATAGACATGAACACATGAAGCTGCTTCGTATTGAATCATGTCCATCCAGGTCATGTCTGTTCAGTATTGTCTGGCAGTGGCTCTTCAAAATCTAAAGCTAAGGTCTATTACAGCATGTATTACTTGATATGTTTAACTGGAAATGTGATGTTTTGAACCTGGGGGCTTCTGCATGCCAGGCAGATGCACTAGCACAAGGACATGCCCCCTCCCCACTAAACTCGTAAATCTGTGGCTGGACTGTACCACTATTCACATGCTTTAAAAAAGGTAAAAATGCTTTTAAAAGGTAAAGCAAGAAAGTGCAAGCACCAGTCGTTTCCGACTCTGGGGTGAGGTTGCATCACAATGTTTACACGGCAGACTTTTTATGGGGTGGTTTGTCATTGCCTTTGTGGAGAAACGCCATCTGAGAGTGTTGGTGCTTCATCCAAAAAGGCAGGGATCAGTAAATCCATTCAGCAGGCTGTGTAGCCTTCCCCTCACTCCCCCCCCCCTCCCTTCCAGAGCCAAACCAACAACGCTAGGGGGAAAATCTCCTAGAGAGGCAGGAAGTGCTGTGGTTCCTTGCATGTATTAGGCAGGAAGAGAAGGCAGATTTGAACTGGGGCTCAAGCGAGCATGTGGTGAGCAATGGAGGCTCCTGCCTGTGGGGGAGGCCTGCTCAGGAAAATGAGGCCTCCAGGCAGGCAGACTAAGTAAGTACTTCACAAGACAGGGCAAGTTTAGATCAGGGCCAGCCGGATGCGTTTATAATCAACTTTATTTTGTTATGCTGTTTGCTGTGCTGGGCTTTGCTGTGCTGGGCTGTGCTGTGCTAATTTTGTAGATGCAACTGCTTTTGTTTTGGTGTTTTTCTTTTCCTATATTTTTCTCTTTTAAATAAATGTTTTTTCTGTTTTAAATACTGGCAATCTCTGTACCACATAGATCCCCAAACCGCTTTAGACCACGCTGTGTTGAGAAGGGGACCCCAGGTGAAGGGGGGGAAGGCATGCAGTTGGAGAAGGTGCCAATCCTCCAGGGGTGCCCCAAAGAAGCGCTGAGGTCTCTGTGAAACCCAAGTGCAGGGTGGCAGAGGACCTGGAGGCCTAGCCTCATAGCAGGAGAGGGGGATTGGGAGTCCTGTTCCTCTCAATCTGAACCCCGGGACTGAGCAGGTGGTGGCAGCGAGCCCAAGGGGCAGGAGGAGACATAGCTCCCTCCAGGAGTTGGCGACTCCATAGGGAGCTGACGGGACCGGGTCTGAAGGCAGAATCGGGCCGGTTCCGCCACACTTGGCGGCAGCGGTGGGATGAGAACAAACAGAGAACTTGATTGGCCAGGCATTTTTGCTTTTTGATACGTGCAAGCACCCAGAGGAAGCAACAGCGGTTTTGTTTTATTTTCGGGTCAACTGGAGTAGGGAAAGTTTAGTTAGTTAGGATGGAGCGTGCTAAGAGGCTGGAAATCCTGGAGATGACAAAGCCACAGCTCCAGGAAGAGTGTGCAAAGCTCGAGCTGGAGTGTGACAACCTGACTGTAGTAGATATGCAAGACCTCCTGTTGGAGTATCATCAGCATGCAGGGGCACTTGCAAAAATGTTCCCCACCCAGTCAGAAGAACTCTTGCGGCTACGGTTGGAATTGGCAAGAATCCGTACCAAGGCGTACCAAGAGCGCAGACGGGAGGAACGAGAGAGAGAGGAACGACAAGCAGAGAGGGATGCGATCCGCAGACAGGAAGAAGCAGAGACCCGCCGGCAGGAGGAAAAAGAGAGAGCTGATATCCGCAGACGGGAGCAAGAGGAGCAACGTCGCCATGAGCTTGAGGTGCTACGTCTGGAAGCTGAACTAAGCAAAGAGATCCAAGTCACCCCCAAGGACTTTGCAGTGTACCAAGAGGGAGAAGACTCCTCCATATACCTCTCCAACTTTGAGAGGGCAGCCAAACAGTGGGGGATTGCAGAGGAGGACTATATGTCTTACCTCTGTAGCAACCTGACTGGAGAGCTTTCAGCCATCTATTACAGCATGCCTATGGAAGATGGGGGGATAACTTTTGCGGCCTATAAGGCCACTGTATTTAAAAGGTTTAAACTGGGGCCAGACCACTCCCGAAAGCAGTTCAGGGGTTTAGCTCCACAAGAATGTGAAGCCTATTCTGAATTTGGGGTAATGAAGGAACAGACAGTTCCAGTGTTATTGGGCCAGGATTTGGTGGTTGGCCAGTACTCTATCAAGGCTGTACCCCGCAGCCAAACCCCCAGGGGGAAGTGGGAGGAGGAAGGCAACTTTAAGGAAGCCACCTCACCACCAACCAGGGAGGGGGAGATAGCCCAGGTTACTGAGGACGAAGAGAGGGCAGTCACCCAGGAGGGGGAGGGCCAGCCTATCTCAAGCCCTGGAGTAGGGTGTTCCCAAGGGGAAGAGGGGTGTAGCTTTCCCCAAGTGCAGCAAGAGGCTGTGGATGGTCCTAGCGAGGAAGGGAACCTGTCTAGCGTAAAGGATGTGAATGCTGAAGAGACCAAGGTGGAGAGTGGAGATTTCACAGGAGGTTCTGAGAGCAGCAAGGCTAATGTGGGCTCAGAGGAGCACATTGCTGAAGGCTTGGGGGGACGGGAGCGGTTCCAGAAGGGGGTCCGGAGCGGCCTTGGGTTGGAACCGGTTCACCAAGTAGCTGTGGATCAGGAAGTGGGATCGTCCGAGACGCTCTCAAAACAGGTCGTCTTGAAGCAGGGCAGACAGGAATCTTGGGAAGCTGTGGGACCTTCCAGGCAGGAAGGGGGTCAGCTGGGTAGTGCTGAAAAACCAACCGAGGGGACTGAGAACCCAAGCCAAACCCTCAGGGGAAGGTGGGGGGAGGAGGGCAACTTTAGGGAAGCCACCTCACCACCAACCAGGGAGGGGGAGGACCAGCCTGTCTCAAACCCTGCAGGAGGGTGTGCCCAATGGGAAGAGGGGTGCCAATTTCCGCAAGGGCAGCAGGTTGCTGTGGACCCTTCCAGGCAGGAAGGAGCTCAGTTGGCTGACACTGAAAAACCAACTGAGGGGGCGGAGAGCCCAGATCAAACTTTGGCTGAGTGTTCTGGAAACAGTGGGACTAGGGGTGGCTTGAAGGAACAGATGATAGGAAGTCTGGGGCAGCCAGAAATGTTCCTGTCTGAGGTTCAAAGTGACCCGAGGCTGGAAACACTGTGCGATGTGGCAAGGGACCAGGAAGTGGAGTTCTCAGAAGCTGAGACAGGGGCTAGGGTGATGGAGGTCCTGCCACTTCATACTGGGGAACGGAAAGTGGAATGGGTGGGACCCCATATGATTGTGGATGACCTAGACGAGGCTACTTATGTGGTGGCTATGGAGAAAATGGGAAAGGCAGTTCAAGTGGTGCAGGTGGATGTACCACAGCCAGTCTCTGCGAGGTCCATGGTGTTGCATAGAGGTAGGAAGGAAGGAGACAAAAAGAAGCTGGGACAGCAATTGTTTGGAGCCCCAGAGGTAGTTTTCTGGGAGGACAGAGTGGGCAGAGGGAACATTCCACCAATGAGGGATAAAGAAGGAGCAACTGTGTGGGAACTGGGCAGTTTCCAACGCCATATGTGGGGCCAGGGATTTCCTCCTTTGATGGACCACTCACCCCAGCAACAGCAGCAACGGAGGGAGAGCACCAAACTCCAGAGGTGGTCCTGGGAGATGGAGGAGTACATCTTAAAGACTGGACATTCCTGCTGCATGCAGCATGCAACGTTTTGTCCAGAAAGGACATGAGCACCTAGGGTGCTGGACTTTGTGTATTATTGGAGAAATACCTGAATGTTTGTGTAACGTTTGTGTAATATTTTGGTTAATGGGTTTCTCCTTGTTTGTTTGGATTCTGCTACGGGGTCACCTCTGTAGGAGGCAACCCCTCCGGCTCAGAATTTAAGGAGGGGGACGTGTGGAGAAACGCCATCTGAGAGTGTTGGTGCTTCATCCAAAAAGGCAGGGATCAGTAAATCCATTCAGCAGGCTGTGTAGCCTTCCCCTCACTCCCCCCCCCTCCCTTCCAGAGCCAAACCAACAACGCTAGGGGGAAAATCTCCTAGAGAGGCAGGAAGTGCTGTGGTTCCTTGCATGTATTAGGCAGGAAGAGAAGGCAGATTTGAACTGGGGCTCAAGCGAGCATGTGGTGAGCAATGGAGGCTCCTGCCTGTGGGGGAGGCCTGCTCAGGAAAATGAGGCCTCCAGGCAGGCAGACTAAGTAAGTACTTCACAAGACAGGGCAAGTTTAGATCAGGGCCAGCCGGATGCGTTTATAATCAACTTTATTTTGTTATGCTGTTTGCTGTGCTGGGCTTTGCTGTGCTGGGCTGTGCTGTGCTAATTTTGTAGATGCAACTGCTTTTGTTTTGGTGTTTTTCTTTTCCTATATTTTTCTCTTTTAAATAAATGTTTTTTCTGTTTTAAATACTGGCAATCTCTGTACCACATAGATCCCCAAACCGCTTTAGACCACGCTGTGTTGAGAAGGGGACCCCAGGTGAAGGGGGGGAAGGCATGCAGTTGGAGAAGGTGCCAATCCTCCAGGGGTGCCCCAAAGAAGCGCTGAGGTCTCTGTGAAACCCAAGTGCAGGGTGGCAGAGGACCTGGAGGCCTAGCCTCATAGCAGGAGAGGGGGATTGGGAGTCCTGTTCCTCTCAATCTGAACCCCGGGACTGAGCAGGTGGTGGCAGCGAGCCCAAGGGGCAGGAGGAGACATAGCTCCCTCCAGGAGTTGGCGACTCCATAGGGAGCTGACGGGACCGGGTCTGAAGGCAGAATCGGGCCGGTTCCGCCACAGCCTTCCCCAGTCATCTACACTTTCCTCCCAGCAAGCTCGGTACTCATTTTACTGAACTCAGAAGGATGGAAGGGTGAGTCAACGTTGAGCCAGCTACCTGAACCCAGCTTCTGCCAGGATCAAATTCAGGTTGTGAGCAGAGAGTTTGGACTGCAGTACTGCAGCTTTTGCCACTCTGGACCACGGTGGTGCTCTATGTAAAGATATCATCTACATACAAAAATCTAGCACATTAAGGAGAAAATAAGGTTAGAAACCTTCTTTCTGAAGAACACAGGGCTTTTTCTGAGCAAGAACACACAGGAACGCCTGGCTGGCTTGGCATCAGTGGGTGTGGTCCAATATGCAAATGAGTTCCTGCTGGGCCTTTCCTACTAAAAAAAAGCTCTGGACAAACATATTCATTAGTTTTCTGGGTTCTGTGTTTAATTAGTTTTACATGCATTTCTGTTTTTGTGAATATTTTCCACTCTCCCTATGTCACTGTTTCTTTTGTTGGCTTGTTAGCATTGTGAACACACATTGTAGGGTTTGAATTTGTGATTTATGCATTCAGTTTGAAACCATGTGTGTGTGATGTTCATGCTCCCCAAATGCTGAAAAAATAGATTTTAGAGAGAAAGTTCAATGCAAGGAAACAGAAAATGGATTGAAAATAAAGAATCACAGATTCAATTTACACAAGTGAGAAACTAAAATTGAAATATGGATTTTCCAATTGAAACAGCAGGAATGAGAAATTCAACAGCACGTGGAACTTGTGAACTCCCATCTGCAATCTGAAGTGGTACTGCCCAATCCCAGATTAGCTTACTAGTAAACACTAGAGCATATCCTCACCATAAAAGCAAAGCAGAGAATTAGCTGGTGTCTCATTCTGAGTCTCATTACAGACTCCCTCCCCCACTCCAAGGATATCAATAGGATATTTTAGCAACACTTCCCTCTCCTTACTGCCAGACATACCTTGGCCTGGTCCCTTTCTATGAAAGGAAACAGGGCTGCTCATTTAAAATTCATGCACAAAAGTTTCTCTGAAAACCTCTCACCAGGCAGCTAAGAAAAATATAGAGTGCACCAATGAAAAGAGAAAGGGGGGGGGGGCTTCATTTACTGCTATTTTCCAACAGAAACAACTCCCCTTGTGCCAAACTGACAGCAAGACAACAGTTTCTTCAGTGGTTGCTGACCCACAAAGGCTTACTTGAACTTTTGGGTTTTCCTGCTATGTAAACCTGTCACAACTCCATGTGTGACACACAGTTTGTGGTGAGGGGGATGTTGATGAGAATATGGATAGCTGTAAATAGCGTGAAAGCAGCAACAGCTTTGCTCCACCTTCTGAATTGCAAATTAAAGCTATGTGGGATATTCTAAAGAAAACAGGATCAGAACCCTCCATCAGCTGAACAGAAAAATATGTCAACTCCCACTGAAATACTTTGTTTGAGCCAGGATCAAAGCCTTCCACTCGGGACTCACCCCTAAACTGAGTCATTTAAACCCAGTCACATTGTGTGTCAGGGTCACCAGAGAGGGCTGTGAACATTCACATTCCCCAAATCCACTCTATGTTTTCCTGACTGGAACCACATAAGGTGTAAAAATGTGTGTCTGCCATTGGTTGTCTATGGCAACCAATGAAGATATTTCAGAACTGGTGTTATATAATCAAAACAGCTTGTCCTAGTCAACAAACAGATGCCTGTCTTTTCACTGATTGAAGCTTCCAAGTTCTCTTCAAGGACACAGGAGGAGCTGTGTCCCAAAGTCAAACTAGAATAGGGTACTTTGGCAATTGAATGAACCATTCTAATCAGTTTTACCCTGGATCTTCCTGTTAGATTTTTTAAATACATAAATAATTCCATGTAAATCAGAAAAATGCTTCACTGGTTGTTTTCAGAATATTATTTATGTATTAGGTTGGACTTTGGCATTCTATGGAATTCTGAGAAAGGGTGGTGGGTACAACCACAAAATGGCTGCAGCAAGAGATGTAGCCCACCACAAAATGTCAGGAAGCAAGGTTATGTATAACTAATAGTAACTGAACAAAGTCTGAGGCCAATGGCACCTTGAAGACCAATGAAGTTTAATTCTGAGTATAAGCTTTCATGTGCATGCATACTTCTGAAGAAATATACAGGCATACGAAAGCTTATACTTTAGAATCAAAGCTTTTTTTGAAACAGGAATTCCTTTGCATATTAGACCACGCCTCCCTGATGTAGCCAATCCTCTAAGAGCTTACAAGGCTCTTATTACAGGGCTTACTGTAAGGTCTTGAGGACTGGCTACATCAGGGGGCATAGCCTAATATTCAAAGGAGTTCCTGCTTCCTCCCCCCCCCCCAAAAAAAAAAGCCCTGCCCAGAATTAAACATTTTTGGTCTTCAAGGTGCCACTGGCCTCAAACTTAGTTCTGTTGCTTCAGACCAGTATGGCTACCCATAGTACTTCAACATTTTAGACGGCTTGCTTAACAAGAGAATGACTTTAAAATGACCATATTATTATTTTTAAAATCCTTGCATACACACAGTTTACAGCAGTGACAGCTGCTCCTGAAGCAATGTTGTTGGGGGTTTTTTGGAACTTGCACCAGTGGCCAATCAGAAGTCTCACCTGACTCCACCCACTTTCTAAAAACACTTGGTGTGCACAAGGAAAGACCCTGGCACTATGGTGTTTGTGGTTACAGTGTAGGGGACTCCTGCAAAGCATATGGTTCTCTCTCAGCACCTATTGTCTGAGATATCTTAACTGGATATGCCAGTGATAGAATTTGTAATCTTTTCCATATAAAGTATGTACCGCACAGCTGAGTCATAGCTCCTCCCCAGGGGCCTTCCCCAAACTGTTCTTGATGTTATATCTGATGATACACAGTTCAATTGTATTCTTCCCCTTAGTTATTGCTTCCCAAGATGAAGAGTTCTAATCTTTTTAGTGCTGTCTCTGTAACATAGGTCTTGAGATTGTCACTATCAAAGCAAGGGGATTTCACTCCTTCTTTTGAAAAGTCCTTTTTAATGCTGTGTTGAAAGTGTAGTGTAAGGGGTTGGAAATTACCAGGCACATGGGATTACTGGAGGCTGCCGGTGAGTCCAATCCATTTCTAAACACTGCACCACTTGAACATTTTGCTGAGCTATGAACCAGTCCAATGAACATTCTTTCTCCTGGCAATAGAAATGTTGCCATAAAAAATGACACTTGTTGTGTACTCTGCAGTATCCATGGCATATAATGTATAAATGATACAAAAGTGTAAAGATGGCTAACAAGAAAAAATAAAAAGGTTGATTAAATTCCTGGCCATGCATTTTTTTTAAAAAAAGAAACTTGTCCTGTCAACTTTAGAATGTGTTCAAAAATTAAACATATGAGGCTCATAATTTCCATTTTGTCTCAAATGTCATATATGCTCATACTGATGATCACAATTCAAAATGAGCACTGTTTTCAGTGTATGTGCATCTCTATAGCTCCATGTTGGTTTATTGTAGCAAATAGCCCAGAAGTCTAGTGACATTAGGGAAGCCAAGGGTCCCACTTTGGCAGGCAAACTGTTCATTTTTCACCATATTTATTTCCACATGCAAAAATATGCTCAGTGGTAAATGAAATGTAACAATTCTGTTTGCTTACTTGTCACTTTTAAAATATTTTCTGTAAGTTAGCCTACCACCACTACCAAATTTGCAGATTTGGACAGATCAAAGGAGGAGTTCACATTGATTGATATGCTGTTCCCACTTCAGAACAAATTTGTTTGGCTTTGCTTTGCAACATTCTGACTCACTAAAAGCATCCTTTGATTAAATGTTTGCCTTGTATTCAGAAAACATGTGCATGCTTTGAAGCCTATTGTCCCAAGGCAGACAACCCTAAATATAGCTTTGGGAAACTGGTATTGGCAAGGAGCCCAATTGCATAAACAGACTAACATACCAAGAATGTGAACGGATGAATGGTGTGGACCTGTGCATAGTGCAACACCTGGTAAAGTGATGATCTCATTTCCCCACATGCCTAGCTCATAATCCAACAAGGGGCAATTATCACATCCCTACATTGATGAAGATAGTAGATTGAACACAGAATTGTCTGGGTTTTGTCTAGATTATTGGTGTCTTTGAATCTGCTTAGAATGGCACTGTAATCCTTGCAGTTCCAAAGATACAGGGTAAAATATGCAGGCAGTTTTCTCACTACCCGCTCCTGCTTTCTATTGTCCCAGCCAATGAAGGATATCATAGCTGTGACAAACATGCTTGCTACATCTTTTCTTGACAAACGTTGTTGTCTGAGAAGGAAGCATGAACAAATCCTGGCACTTTTTGGGGGGAGGGGGGGGTTTGACAGCAGTTGGAAGGAGCAGAGACAAAGCAAAGGTACACATGCAACAACTAAAGCACTTGATTAGCATAATTAGAAAATCAATGTGTATAATATGCAAATAGAGGTGCCCTAGCTGAGCCGTGTCATTGTAAATGTGGGTTGAGCCAATATCTACTTCTGTAGTGAAGCAGCTGCATGACAGATTTTCAATGAGTTGGAACTTGTGCTCCATTCCACTAATGGCTGAGATTTCCTCCGGTGCAAGGGAGTAGAAGAGGCATGTTTTGCCAGCAGGAGACTCCTTGGGCCAGAGGAAGGCTACATCATCAGTGGAGCAAATTCACAGGATATGACTCATGTGCTGAATTCTGCACTCACATCATGTATGTATAGTTTGACCCTTGTCCTGCTTATGTCCAAAGGCTTATGACTTTAGGCATGCCTAGGCCTTAAGTACCTGTGAGCAGAGAAGATGAAAGCTCAGCCACATCTTAGTCTAACTGCTGCTAACCAGCTACCAGGCGCTTTTCCGCCTCCCACCTTGCCAGAAATACCTCTAGGAATGCCCAAGCCTTAAGGACCTGTAAACAGAGGAGAAATACACTCAGCCAGGTTGTATTAAATTGGCGCTAACCAGTTAACAAGTTTTTTCCAGCTTCCTCCCCTGACAGCAGATGAACCTCCCCTCCCCCACATATGCTTCTTGCTATTACCATGCAGATGGATCCACATGGAACTGAGCATACACCTGCACATCTGCCTTGGGCCATTGTTCATTCCTAATCCCTTGTTGTTTGCTCTATATCTTAATCAAAGCCTGTGAACCTCTTTTTAAAAAATATTTTTAATCTCTCTACAATAGGCATTTATATAGCATATTTGAAAATATATTAAAGCCCTTCATAAGCATTATATTCATTGCTTTCACCATTGTCCTTGGAGATTGCTATTCTTATTTAAGGGCAGAACACCAAAACTGATCAATGACTTGGATCAGTAAGAACCTTTTCCTTGATGGAAAAAAGTTTCTGCATGTGGAGTATGATAGTCTCACCTTCCTTTTCCTACTGAAGCCAAAAATGCCCCCCCCCCCAATGCTGCTACAAAGAGTGGGGGGCACATTTCCCAAGGAACAACATTCAGGGAGACATTTCAGGCAGCAACTTAAGGCAAGCAAGGTATCCTCGGTGGGATGAAATTCCTTCCATACACAGAAATTAACCATAAAGTTTTAGTCAAGGCCACCTGTAGTGCCACCTGAGTAGAGCAGGCCCAGGGCTTTTTTGTAACAGGAAATCCTTTGCATATTAGGCCACATACCCCTGATGTTGCCAATCCTCCAAGAGCTTATAAGGCTCTTAGTACAAGGCCTACTGTAAGCTCCAGGAAGATTGGCTACATCAGGGATGTGTGACCTAATATGCAAAGGAATTCCTGCTACAAAAAAAGCCCTGAGCAGACCAAAAGCTAACATCCTAACTGGAACCACACTATTTTTGGACAAAGGGCATATGCTGGTCCTCCTGAGTTCCAGGCCAAGGGAATATAATTTAATATCATGTCCATTTATTTCAGTCTATTTTCAAGTCAATCTCTTTTGCCTACATTTCTCTGGCCCTCTTAATTCCTGGATCTTTCCCTAGGGATGAAAGAATATGATCTATAACCTAAAGCTGGTAAGTAAGTAGCCAAGCAAAGGGCTATTTAATGGAGAGACCTTGGGTTTTCTTCTCCTGATGGTAAGCTATGAATAGATTAGCAATTGGAGTGAAATGACTTGGGTGACCTCATTAATACTCTGTCAGGCTGAGCAGAGGTGAATCTGTGGTTTTAAAGCACTGTGAATGCTTGAAAATGCATTCTCAGCCATCTATATATCTTGGTGAATCATATCCAGAGTACAATTAAATCACCCCCAAATCTTGGATTCAGGTTTCCCCTCATCAGTTTTTTTTCTTTATTATGGACATAACAAAGATGCAAATATGAATAAAAACCAGATTTCTTTAAACAGAACAGTGACCAACCTTTGACAATTATCAATGGTTTCATTGGTAGCTAAAAAGTTTAGCGCATTGCAAATAGCACATATGTTAATTCATTGAGCTCCACAATAATTTTGAAGACAGAACACTACTAGTTCTTATTAGAAGTAAGAAATAACCTTTATAATCAAGTAAATGCTCATGTACTTAGAATAGAATTTCAAATATAGCAACTTGCTTTATGTGAAAGGAGGTTTCTAAAATCAGGTATCGACATTTGGAGACTAGATTCATCTGATCACCCCATCACTGGTGGGTACATGCTTTCATAGGAACACTTTCCAGGTTTCCTGGATGCTTTCATAATCAGTATTTATGCCAGCTAGAACTGGCCAATCACAAAATGCCTAATGGGGGGGGGGGGGAGAATAAAAACTCAGGATGATGGCTGTAATTTCCTGGGATTAAGCTCCTGAATAAAATAACATTCTTCTTCTGAGTAAACTTGCCTTGGATTGTTCTCCAGAATTGGTAGGACATGTGTGGTGAGAGGTTTTGTAAAACTGCAAGAACACTGGTGGGAAATGTGTCTCTGCATTTTGCCCACATGGAAACCTCATGCGGGACTCCTTTTGGTGAGTCTCTATTACATGGGGACTGACTTTATTATTTTTTTACTAATGTGATTTCATAATTTTTCTTTACATAGGAGATCCATGGCAAGATTCAAATGCATGCATCACATACGTAAACTCTAGAACTATGTTCACATACCAGTATCAGCTGCCTCTTGGGCAATATACTCTGATGCATAAACACAAAATGCTTTTAGTCCAACACATATAGTAGAAGCATGTAAACACTCAATGCACAGCAGCCAAGAAGGTCAGAGCGCCTGCTCCGGCTGCAACGCCACTGAGGATGTTCTCCGCAGCTGAGAACGAAACGTCTGGAAGGAAAACTTTCTCCAGTAGAACACGGCACTTGAGCCCGAAAGATTCTACAAACCCTAATCATGTAAACATTGTTCTTCATTAGTCAGCAGAACAATTGCAATGTTAGAGGGCAGAACTTTCATTGAAATCTAGATGACAGTCCTCCTAGAGCAGAAATGCAGCTCTATTCTCCATGTGGCAAGTGTGTGGGTTTGTAGAAACCTTGGTTCAAATCACACCGCAATATGCAGTGACAACAAGGTGAAGGCAGTGATGGGGCAGTGATGGTCTGTATTCTTGGTGCTTGGGAGGAGCAACAGTGGGAGGGCTTCTAGTATTCTGGTCCCTCTTGATGGCACCTGGGTTTTTTTGGCCACTTTGTGACAGAGTGTTGGACTGGATGGAACATTGGCCTGATCCAAAATGGCTTCTCTTATGTTTTTATGAAGTCCTTTTATATATGCCAATGGTAAATAATCAGTGCTAAATATAAATCAGGGGTAAAAATCTTTGATTTGTGATTGATATGTCTGTCTAAACAATTGCTTACTGAGCAGAATGGTTACACAATGAGAATGTGGGCAGCAGAGCATACAAACAGCCGAATGCACTACGCTGCATGGTTAGGGACAGGGCTTTTTTAAAGCAGGAATGCACAGGAATGCAGTTCTGGCTGGCTTGGTGTCAGGGGGTGTGGCCTAATATACAAATGAGTTCGTACTGAGCTTTTTTCCTACAAAAAAAAAAAAGCCCTGAGTATTTTCATTTAAAAAGTCAATTCAAAATGCTTGCTTTGGTGTTAAAATGTCTTCAACATGGCAGGACTCTAGCACCTCTGGACGCTGTTAACTCCCTGTACTTGCTCTAACTACAAACTCCTTGTTCATTTAAGGTAAAACAAGGATACTACTTTTCCTCTCCCAAGTACTGAATATTATACTGATCCTGGCCTCCCAGGCCAAATGACTAACATTTGCCTTTAACTTCCTGTTTCAGCTTTTAGTGCATAATGTCTAGATGCAATTTACACCCACTCCATCCGGCCACAGACATCCTTGGCAGGAGAGAGACTGGCAGACAGCCCAACAGTTTCTGTTCCCCTACTGAAGACGTTAGCAGAAGCCACTGGCTTGGTAGCAGGATTCAGCAGCTGTTGCTGGTCTTTTCTGTGCTTCGTTAACTCCTCTTCCCTAGTTACACAATCAAATGGAACGATGTTGGCGAATTTTTTGCAGCATTAAAACTTTCCCTCACTGCTTTCAGTGCATACATGGATGCTGGTGACAAGTGCCTGTGCAGGACCTCACAAAAGAACATGAAGTCCTGGAAGTGCTCATTTGTAAGGATGTGTACCCCAAAATTCTTGAATCAAAAATATACACAAAAAGTCTTTCTGGTCACTACCATGATTTCCAAAGCAGTAAACATAAATCTGGAATGCTTAGACATTACAAAAATACACCCCAAAACACCTGTGTTGTTTTTCATGACTGGGTGCTTGCTATCTTCATCATCATTATATATGTATGGTTTTTCTTTGATTCTCCTGATTTCCCAGGCAATAATATCCCTCTTGGATCCTTGCAAAACATCAGGAGCCCTCCCAGCCAATCACCATGGGAAACAAACTGTCATGAGCCCTGACGAGGAAGAGCTGGAAGGGTTAACAGACCTGGAAGAGTTGTCAGTCAGTTCCTCAGCTGAACAAACAGCAGCTGGCCTATCAATCACTCTCCAGGTACCAGTGTCAGCTGTTGACAATCAATCTCCTCCAAGCTCTCCTCCTCCCATCTCAAGAGTTCAAACCAGGCTCCTGAAAGAACTTTCAGAGTGAAGACATGAGGCACGCTGATGCATCAGAGCTCTCAGCCCTGAGTTCTAGCAGAGTCACTGCCACTCAGGAAGCAGGCAGATTGAAACTGCCAAATAGCTCCCAACCAGAACCTGGTAACCTTGTGGAAGCAACAAGTCTATTCTCTGGCTTACATCCATGCTCCTTCCTGATCCTGACCTGCTTGATTTTCTTGACACCCTGACCTTTTGGCTTTTGGACATTGACTTCTGATTCTGGTTTGTGATTCTGTATTGGTGACTTGGCTCCTGCTTGACTTCCTGGACTCTGACCTTTGACTGGCTTTGGATTCCTGCCTGCCTGCACCCTGAGAATGTGACACAAACTCCAGTGAAGAAGTTTTAAGAACAGCAGCTGCTGTTCTGAGCTGACATTTACAGAGGAATGAGAGACCTCTCCCACCTGTAATTCCTTAGAAAGTAGCAATTAAGGTACCCATACAGTGGACAGATAGCTTGAAGACATGTGTTTCATAGCAACTGGATGACTGATTCATCACATGCAATTGACATACATGTAGTCTTTTTTTTTGCAGGGGACGGGGGTGGGGATAAAACTATTTCCAAAGATTGCAGCGGCAGGGTAGATGTGTTTATTTTCTGTAAAGGAAACCTTCCTTGCTTTGTAAAGAAACTGGGTGCATCCAAGAATATGTAAAGAAACTGGGTGCATCCAGGAATTTTGTTTTACATGCTAGCAGCTGGCGCTTTCCTGTCCAGCCACCACCACCTTCTCCTTGTAGGAAATAGTGGAGAGAAGAGTGCCAAGGAGTACTTTGACAGTATGTAAAATCAAACCCCTACACCCATTCTGCTTGAAATATAGGAGGTCATTCAAATTAGAGGGAGGACTATGTTATGAGCTAATTTTATGCAACCCTCTTCCCACTGTGGATATGAATCCAAACCAGTACTGTCCTATCAAGAAATCAGAATAAACAATAAAAGCTCCTGGAATCCAGGATTCAAAATTGTAATGAAAGGTCATGAGTTGTCTTAGGCAGTAGGGGCTATGAGTTTAAAATAGATGTGGATCAAAATGAAATCCAAACTGGATGCTACTTTCAGTGGAATGCACATTCAAAGGAGCATTTTGATGTACATTTTGATTGTTAACCCCAGGCTATCTTATGCAAGTATTTGTGGCTTCCTCTGAATCAGGAAAATTGTCCGCACCAGCAGAACTATAGCACGTAGTTCGGAAGTAAAATCTGTCAGATTACCACAGAATCACTAACCGGAACAGTCATCACCCCCACTATCTTTGGAGTTCAAATAAATTGGTCATGTTCAAATGGTTAGCAGTAATAACTTTGTAAAACAGAGGAGAGGTACAGATAGCCCCCTCTAATCCCTCCACCACACCCCAACATTCACATATTATGGGATAGCTCCATTGTGGAAGCTTGCACATGACTACCCCTTTGATAGGCTTGGCCTCTCTTTTTGAGAAGGAAAAGTTTCAGGAATGGCCTGCCATGCATACATATGTGCATCCACATGGAGCACCTGCATCTGAGACTGCTAATGGTGAAGAACCAGAAATTTCACCTAGGGGTGAGCTGTGACCAGAGGATCTATGTGTTTAGGCTTGAGGGGGCCTGGGACTGTTGTGGTGTCTGGCTGGGGTGCCTGCTAAGCTGCCATGGGGTTATTTTGGAAAGCTTCATTCAAAAGTCTGAGGATGTCTGCCTTCCTGTCTGACCTCCAAGTACTGGCTGTGTATTGTGGCCAGGGGTAGGGTGGAGCTGGAAGCGTTGTGGGTACTCTTCTTTCCTTGTGGTATCTGGTTGGGTTGTCTGCCAAGCTGCCATGGAGTTATTTTGGGGAGCCCCCGTTGAAACTCTGGGGATACCTGGTCTGCCATCACAACCTGTCTTTTAGACTTGAGGGATGCCCCTACCAGATTCACATATGTTTCCATTTATCCTTGGAGGAGAATAATTCACCCTGATAGGTATGCTTTGGACCCAGCTGCAGAGTAGAATAATACACCTTGGTGCTGTGCACTGGTGTGTTTAAGCCTTAGAGATTGGGCCCACATTTATTATACCCTTCTATTTGCCATGGAGGTACTTTGGGGACCCTCTATTGAACGCCTGGGGATGTCTGGAGGTGATGTTATACAACTATGAGGTCAGGCATCTTATAGTTGTATGTCCTATGCCCAGCCCAACAAAACATAGGGAAGAAAGGGGAGAAAGCTACTCAATCAATTAAGCAAAGAGTAAAAAAGCATAAATACAAAGTATTTATTTGCAAAATGTACATCCTGCTTTAATGTCCTGCTTTAGTGAGGTTTACTGAGGCAAAAAAACAGGATGTACATTCTGCAAATAAAATAAATAAAAACAAAACATGATAAGGTTTAAGGTTTATTGGATTTATATCCCACCTCCCCCCCACCCACCCCCACCCCCGAAGCAGGCTCAGGGCAGCCTGATAAATGTACATTTAGTTACAAGCAAAGTTAAAGCATATGTATATTTATAAAACACAAGGATGGCAATTAAAACATAAGGGGGATGGAAAAGTCATTGAGAGAAAGAATGCCAGATGAACTAATAGGGGGCACAGCAATGATGGAAGGGGACAAATGACAATCCTTAGAGAGAGTTCCATAGTTTTGGAGCCATGACCAAGAAAGCTGCTACTCATCTAAGCAGGACCTTAGAAGATCACCATAGCAGTCAGGTAGGTTAGTATGTGAGCAGGCAATCCTTAAAGTATGCTGGTCCCCAGTTTTATAGCAGTTTAAAAGTCAACACCAGCACTTTGTGCCATTATTCCCATTGTTTCTTCCTTCTCCCCACTTTCCACCATTGCCTGTATTACCCTCATAACGTAAGCATCCATTCATTCTTACTGCTTTAAAAAAACATCTGGAGTCATAATTCTCTCTCTCACACACACACAAACACACACACCATAATCATGGGCAGTTGTTTTGCTACCGATGAGGATTATCCATTTCCTTAAAACATTTCCCTTTTAAGGAGTTATAGAGTAAAGCTGTTGTAAAACCCTCCCTGAGACTGTAGGTTACAAATAGCAGGATATAATTCATGTATTTATCAGGACTATGCAGTGAGTCTTCCTATTGATTTGATCCTATTAAATCCTGAAAATAAAAGCATTTGCCCAGTATGTGGATGGCTAATGATGATGGCAAGGAATACAGGCCTACTGTTCTGGGGGAGCTAGAATGCAACACAAATCATCAAAAAGGAAAAATGTCAGGATTACTTTGTTTGGACAGTGCCAGAGTAACTGGTGATGCTACATATACTCTGATGGACATAGGAGAGACTTTGTGTCATTTCAGACACAAGCTTTTTAGCAACCAGCTGTTAACAGATTATATTTAGCTTTTCATAAAAAGTTGCTTGTGTCCAGTTAGCAAAATGTGCTTAAGCTGTTCTTGAGGTAAACTGCTTTCTTCCATTTTCACCTCTTCTTTGCGCTTTTGAATCATTGCAGTGTGCTGTTTAAAATGTTTGCAGTGCTTCCTATACCACCACACTTCCCCCCCACACACACACACCCTTTTTCACTGTACAATCTTCTTCAAACGTTGAGATGCATCACAAAGTGCAATATTGGTCTAGCACTATAGCACTCAACAGAACATTAAAAAAAGTTTAAGGAAGATCACATGGTGAAAAAGGGGAGGGGGGGATGCAGCAGTTCTTGAAATGGCCAGATCCCTTCAGAGATGGCTTATTAATGGAATCAAATTCACTGTATAAAACCCTCATCCCTGTATCAGTTTATTTGGAATTGGGCCAACAATGGGCAACTTCCAGTTTCGAATGGTAATGTGAAAGGGCCATATTCCAGAGTCTCAAAAATCCCTGGACCCAGTCCCCATGGTGCAGCAGAGGGTTGCTTTCCTTCATGAAGGTGATTTATCAGGGCACAATGTTTCACTGAGTCTTGGAAGCTTTTCTGTTTTCAGATTCCTACTTATGGCCTCAAACAGAATCCATGGTCAACATTTCACAAGTCTCCCTCTGAAAATGTATTGGTTTATTGATTGATTTGTAACACTTGTTAGCTGTGTTCTCTAAAAAGGATGCTTAAAATGCCTTACCATGATCACTTTGGAATATTTACTCAACACACTCTTCACAAAGAATGCTCAAAAGGCTTACACTGCAAATCAATAGTCAACAAATGGTCACTAAAGCCAGTGCAAAGTTGGGAAAGAATAAAACATGCTTTTTTAAGCAACTTCATTTGAAGACCTCGTTGTTTGAAGACTTTACCCAAACATATTGAAATTAGCCCTAAAAATAACAGTGTCTAAGTATGAAATCTCAGTCTACATCCCAATTCTGAAAAAAGGGAACATCAATTTCTCATATGAGTAAAGTCACACAGGACTGTTACCATATATGGAATTAGAAATGCCAGATGTTATGGGTTCAGAAAAGATAGACACACTAGAGATTATACTGTGTAAGGAACAAATTATGCTGGAAAAGGTAACAGAAAGAAACTTGATTAATTTGATATGTGGTGTTGGAGAAAAGTTTTAGGGATACCATGGAGCACCAAAAAGACAAATAAATGGATTTTAGAACAAGTCAAGTCTGAACTCTCACTAGAAGCTAAAATGATCAAACTTGTCTGTTGGATTTTGGTCATGTTATAAGAAGACAAGGCTCAATGGAAAAGACAATAATGCTAGGAAAATTGGAAGGCAGTAAGAAAAGAGGAATAACCAACATGAGATGAACTGACTCAATCAAGGAAGCCACAGCCCTCAGTTTGCGAGCCCTGACCAAAGCTGTTAATGATAGGATGTTTTAAATATCATTAATTCATAGGTCAGAATTTACTTCACACACACACACATGCACACACACAAAATAGCTTCTAAACATTGCTTACCAAGAGACCAAGGTAGATGCTAGTTAATTAGGAAATTACGCAACAAAAAATGCAAGCTAGTGACCAATTTACTAAGAAGTATATAGAAATCAGTCCAAATGTCCAAAACATGTATATTCAAGTTCCAAAGTAGTGTGGTGACAAGCCAATCGATTAAGTACTTGTTTCTTTCCAGTCTTCATCAGACCTGGGACCAATATTGATTCAATTATATAGATTTTTTTATACAATTTTCAAAAAAGAGGGACGCAGAACATGTCCGGCAGCAATTTCACATCAGCTACAGCTCGGTATGTGGTGCAAGAAGCCACATACTGAGCTGTAGCCGATGTGAAATTGCTGCTGGAGACGCTCTGCATCCCTCTTTTTTAAAAATTGTGTAAAGAATCTATATAATTGAATCAATACTGGTCTCAGGTCTGATGAAGACTGGAAAGAAACAAGTACTTAATCGATTGGCTTGTCACCACACTACTTTGGGACTTGAATATACATGTTTTGGACATTTGGAGTGATTCCTATATACTTCTTAGTAAATTGGTCATTAGCTTGCATTTTTTATTGTGTAATCCATTATTGTGACCTCTCTGAGATTGTATTCTATTCCAGTTAATTAAGAAAAGCATGTGCTCCTTATTTCTAATACTACTTACCCATTCTCATGAAAGGCATTGCATTGCTGAAATACAGATCTGCAAATTCACTGAAATCTGTGCAGATTACCTATATATCAAAATAAAATATTAATTACTTGTTGCAGCCTTCTGTACCTAATTTAAAGTACTATAACTCCATTTGCCTTTATAATTGTTTCCTTTCCCATGTCCCACCATGATCATCAACAGCAACCAGGTGTTTACAGTACAGCATGGTCAAAGGTGAAAAAAGTGACCTTTCAGGCACTGACATGTTTCTAATTACCACAATGCATGATCCATGGCCAAGTCATAAGAGAATTCATTTTCCAATGTAGTAAGCACTATCACCTCCCATCAGTGTCCTTCTGTTGTCTACATTAACCAAACAAATCTATGCTCAAGTATGAATGGACACAAATCTGATATGAAAATATCAACATTTTCAAAAAGCCAAGGTGAGTACATTTCAGTCCTAGATACCTCAAATTCGACATTCTTTAGCAAAGGAGCATCAGAGGGAAATTCAAGCATAAAATCAAGAAACTAATGTATTAGTACATTTGATTATATTTATTTAGGGTTCCATAAAGGTCAAGGGTTTTCCATTTGACACAAGTGAGAACTTGGCAGAGCTGGAAAGATTATGTTATCAACAATTGCTGCTGTAAGCCACGGTCAGTGTGCTTATCTTATATCCACTTGAACATTGCATAAAATGTCACCAACCATCTCTCCTGCAATCATAAGCTTTTGGCCCCAGCATTTACAATGATTTCCTCTCCCCCCCCCCCCCACTGTATAGCAACTTCAGCAACTACTCAGAAACACTAATGAATTGACTGACCCCTCCCACCTTTTCAGAGGCTCTGTGAGAAATTCATTTCATTCCCCTGTTCCCTATTGACTGACAGAGGCTAAAATCCCTTGTTCCAAGCTTCAGCCTGCAAAAGAAAGAACATGCAAACATAACTGAAAACATATTACTCATGCACTGATTATCACTGGTTAAGAGAGAAAGTCAATGTGATCCAGAGATCCCTTTGCTCTCACTTCCTTGTGCAAGAATCTGTATTCATTTCAAGGGGAGGAAGCTGATTCACAGGTGCAACACATTGCATGCACAAAACACACACAGGTTCCAATGGAGATTAGTCAAGATGAGTAGCCCTGTTAGTCTGTCTGTAGCAGTGGACAAGAGCAAGAGTCCAGTAGCACCTTAAAAGACTAGCAATCTTTGTGGCAGGGAATGAGTTTTGTGAGTTACTGCTCACTTCTTCAGATACAGCTAGGCTGGGTCCAGACTGGCACTTTAAGACAACACAGGGACGGCTCACAGATGAATCGAAAAATCAAATCCAAACATGCACATCTGCCTCCAATCCTGCTCCTGTACTCACGCCTTCCTTAGGCATCTCTGCCATGACTCAAAAAGCTACCACTTCCAAAGTGGTAGCAAATTTCTGCACCACATGGCATCTGCCTCCCCAGGAGTCTGAATGCTGGTGCACACATGTGAGGTGCATTGGTAGTGTGAAACTGCCAGGCCACCCCAAGCAGCGTCCAGCTTTTTTTTTTTTTAAACCAAAACATTGCTTCCAAGTGCATAGGTGCATTGGTGCACATGCGCATGACCAATAAATGAATGGGGAGGGGGGGGGGAAGGAACTCAAACCAAACTATGGGGATGGTGCAGGACAGCCACTCTGAAGCATGTTCTGTGCAGGATACAGGTGCTTTACAGGGGAGCATGTGGATGGGCTTCTGTCGCTCAATTTTGAGCCGGCCTGATTTGGGACGCCTCCCATGTGCCCCAGGCTGCCAGTCTGGACCCTAGACTTTTCTGAATTCACATTCTAGCTGTATCTGAAAAAGTGAGCAGAAACTCACATCCTGCCACAAATTTTGTTAGACTTTAAGATGCTACAGGTTCCAATGTGTAAGAAACTTCCAAGTGGGTGAACAATTTGTGTGTGTGTGTGGAAGAGGGGCATAACTTCACTCTATTTTCACATTCTTTTCTGCTCACCCTTTGTGCAATTAACTGCAGCAGGCTTATTTATGGTGCAAACAGAAGATGTGGGAGGCTTTTCATAATTCTGAGTCACAGGGAGGACAAGAAAGGGGATGGAGGCATTTAGGAAAACAAACAAATCTACTGAAATTTGCCCCCCTGTCATTTGTGTAGCTGCTAGAGGATATTCTTTGCTACTCAAAAATGGTGGGTAATTGTCCATGCAATTCCATCCTCCAGAACAGAGATTGATAATAAACAACTAAACCACTGGTTGTGGAGAGCTATATGTAGTTAGGAAATAGTGTCTCTTTAACATCCTGCTGTGTACTCTTGTTTGGCACGAAAACAAACAATCATACAGTCCAAGAGATTGTCGTGGCGGAGGAACCCTGAAGCAGCAGTTTAGCACAAAGCAACAATGTGATTTATTTAATTTCCACATATCGGTCCTTGCTGTTTGCATTCAGCTCAATCCAGCAGTAGGGTGAGAATTAATTACACTGGATACTTGTCCCTTGACCCAGAAAAGAAGACATATTTGTTTTCTTGCCTCAAACTCTTTCTATTTTTCATTACAGGTCTTTCCCCCCCATCGCTTACAACGCAAACAAGTCAATGTAAGCATGGCTTGCAGGCTCAGATGATTATGGGATAATTTGTGCTTGCAGGACTAAACAAAATCAATCACTATTGTTTTGGGAACAAGCAACATTAAGTGGCTGCAAAAGGGTATTTCCTTGGACTTCTACAAAATAGACTTCTCAGCATGCTTAGGGAGACAGCAGACTGATCCCTTGAGCTGATGGCTGTAATTTTCAAATGTCTGTATTATGAACAATCAAAGAAGCATGGTATGTCTTTGTCTTTGTATTTTATGTTGGCTAAAAATGAGGTTGTGTGTGGGTGTCTGTCAGAGTGTGCTGTTTGCATGCTCCTTTAATGGTATTGGGAATGCAAACCACTCCTATTAAAATGGTTGCTGTACCAGCTGCCATTTTGAAAATTAAACTATGTATCAATAGAGATTTGCTCAAGTCTGTGATATATCATGCAGACTCTGGGAAGCTTTCTGTTATCGACTTCCCCCCTTTTTCATGACCAATTCATATCTCAGCAGTATCCCCATCTAAGCATCTGAACTTCTCTTGCTTTTTGAGGCACTCTCCATAGACTTTTGCATATTTCCCCCCCTTGCATAATGTACTGCTCCATTCACATAGGTTTTATGATGTTTGTGTTTAATAACAGGATTCAGTTTTCAGTCTGACTTTATGCTATGCTATAGAACAAAGATGTCACCAGTGGCTTTAGTTGATGATCTTCACGTAAATGTAGAGAAAGGCTATGCCTCTTGTTGCTCTTATTGGACATCAACAGCCTTTGATGCTGTGGACCTTGTAGAGGCATTTAGAGACAGTTGTAGGTATTAAGGGATTTGTTTTGGATTGATTTAATCATGGACCAGACTAAGAGGGTGGTGTTTGACACCAGCTGTCATGGGTGTGGAATTTTTCCTATGGGGTTTTACAAGACTCCATCTTATCCCCAATGTTATTGAACCTCTGTGTGAATCTCTTAGGAGAAGTCATTCATGGTTTTGCAGCTGACTGTCATCAGTGTGCTGATGACACCCACTTCTATTTCCTTATCCAAATTGCCTGGCAATGTCATGGAGGTCCTTGAGTCAGTGCCTAGCTTCTGTAGTTAAATGGCTAAGGGGGGAACCAGTTGAAACTGAATCCTGGGAAGAATGAGATGATACTGATTGGGACAGTTTAAGTTTTGAATGACACTGTACTCCTGTTATTTGATGGTGTTCAGATGACCTATGATGACTTTTGAGATCCAAGATGATAATATTCCTAGATAATAATCACATAACGTTATTGCTGGAGAGGTAGGTAGTTTAATGCAGCTGGGATAATATTTCCTTCCACTTTGATTTGGCTCAAAAGATCAAGCCAATCTGGCCACATGACCACATTGATCCATACTATGGTAACACCAAGACTATACTACTATAATACAGCCTACAAAAACAAAAAAGTCAGCTTGGAAACTCCAACTGGTACAGAATGCTGCAGCTCGATTCTTATCAGGAGTTAGGTAGAGCATGTATATTGTACCTGTTCTTCAGTCACTCCATTGGTTACTTCATCCAGTTCAAGATACAAGTTATCACATACAAAGCACTTTGTGGCCTTGGATCTACATCTCTTCAGGCCCATCTCTCATATGGAGACTTCTAGAAAGGTGAATGAAAATTGACCATGTAATGTGTGGGCAAGTCAAATCAATCAGATGCTAATCTCCTGTGCAGATGCCTGAAGATCAGCAGATGCAATAGGTGTGAGGGATGCGCTGATATGCCCTTGATCCCCACCATGTATAACTGAATGTGAGGTAAGGATATTGTCCTGTCTGGCTGTCTATTTTTGTGGCTTGTTAACTGCAAGCAACACTGCTTCTAGTATTGATATACTAAGATCCACCAGTCTCAGTTACTAGATAAGAAGTAGATTCAGATTGCCATTTGACCATATATATTATCACAAATTGTATTACTTTTAATACAGTGTGCTTTTTGGCAGGATTACATAGTTAGTCAAGTTATCCCAAGACCAGGATAGCTTGGCTATCTGTATGGACTCAGCATTAAAGCTCCTTATGGTGACCTTGTACTGTAATCTTTAGCATAAGGCCTTTGCATGGTGCCTAAGTCTACCATGGCATCAGCCAATGGGCTTCCTTCCCAATGTAATTTTGTCATAAAGTAAACAGCTTGTCCTGGCTTTTCTTCACTTCAGTGGGGCAAGAAGTGCTTCAGAAGAATCTGAGAGGTTTTGCCAGGAGCAGCCATTCAGAAACAGCTGCCTCCACTGTAGAAGACTGCATTGTAGGCTTGCAGCCTTCAAAAATTGTATTACGGACCCCAGCTCTCCTGGCAAGCATTCTGTTGTAGTATTCTCTGCAAAAATACACAGAGGCTTAACAGGATTGGGGCACCTTTTGTTGTGCCTTCTCCCATACAGATTAAAATAAAGGTTCCAATATGTCTGAGCCTACCCAAAAATTCAGCCTAAAACAGGGTTGCCAACCTCCAGAATTACAACTGCTCTCCAGATTACAGATATAAATTCCCATGAAGGAAATGGCAACTTTGGGCGAGGTAGACTGCATGGCATATACCTTGCTAAACTCTCTTTTCTCCCCAGATTCCCCCCTCCCAAATCTCTAAGAATTTCCCAACCCAGAGCTGGCAACCCTAGTCTAAAAAGCCCCAAATTATTCCATAAAATGAACCCTTCATCTCCCATAAATAACAGTAACTAAAGGAACTTCACACAAATTGATTCTCAGGGCCACCTAATATTTTCTTCCTCCACCCCCATTTCTTGAATATTGGCCCTTAATTTTCTGTAGCATAGTCACACCAGCAGGTTGATTGGTAATTTTGTCCAGGCAAGAACTGTGAAAGAAACACATTATGATCTTAGCTGAAAACCTTACTGTTGCCTTTTTAAAAAAAGTTTCCTTAGAAATATGCAAATTGTATGGCTAGCTTTTGTTTATGGAAAAGCATAAGTCCGCCATCTAGCCAAGCATAAAAGTATGGGAAATGGTCTGAAAAAGCAATGGGACAATATATATTATTAGTCTTGGTTGGGAACCAGAAGACAAAAACTGCTGGGTGCAGTCTAGCTTTGTTAATATCAATGGGAGTTTTATCATTGACTTTTAAAAGGATGTGTATCATGGCTATCATATCTGGTAAAGGTCTGCCTCTAAAATGGGAAGAGTTCTCTTCTACCCCCCTCGTTTTGATTTCTCATTCCTTGAACTACTTTCAGTATCATTAACCTCAATCCCTTTTTAAAAAACAATCCAAGCACATGGTGAACTTATTCATGTT
This sequence comes from Heteronotia binoei, assembly GCF_032191835.1. Lineage (NCBI taxonomy): Eukaryota > Metazoa > Chordata > Lepidosauria > Squamata > Gekkonidae > Heteronotia > Heteronotia binoei. The sequence goes on along the minus strand of NC_083234.1, from coordinate 37,250,659 downwards.
CTTGATTAACATCCACCAGTCAAGAGCACTGTCGATTTGGAATGCTGATGAAATTAAGGATCAGACCCTTAGTAACGTGCACAGTTTAATTATTTATGGTAATATTTGATACTCTCATTTACTGGGTCATGTGTGACCTCTGGGGTAGCGGCTTCATCCTTCTACAGTAATAAGCTATTGTGACACAGATAATTTTGGCAATTATTCATTGCTCAGTGCCATTGAGAATATGCATTTTTTTTCCTGAGCATATAGGTTGCTTATAACACACATAAATGCTCTCTAAAGAGAATAATCTCTATACTCAAGAGCCCAATTATTGTTTCATTACTAATTTTGAATCCTACTTCCTCCATTATGGGGTCTCAGACACTGAATTAAGTGCAATAATCTCTCTCATTGACCAACAAGTTCAAAGGTGTTGTGTGCCTTCAGCTTCTTAATTAGGCCAAACATCACACAGACTTTGATGACTGAGCTGTTTGTATGTTACTTCCTCTGTAATGGCTGATGGTGATTTGTTGGCTGGGCACACTCAGTACCTAACCAGCAAGTCACCAGCAGGAAACTTAACTCTTTTTGTTCCAGTCAACACCTAAGAACAATGTGGAGGTTCAGAAAGCTTGAAATGCTTCTCCCTTAGTTTATTCAGAAAGTAATCCCATGGACCTCAATAGGATTTACAGGGAAGATGCAGGCACCAAACTGAAGACATAGCATTGATGGTTTAAAACATTATCTATTCAGTTATCATGTGAGAGCAATCCTAGTCTGGTCTACACAGTATTTTACACAGCATTATCCAATTACTCCCAAGAAAATATTCTTAGGATGGTGCTCTCTCATTTGAGGGAGCAGCTGTAGATAAAGTCAGCTAAATAGGATTTTCATATTTAGAATCAGCATAACTGATTTCCAGATTCTTTAAGCCAACCAGCTGGGAACAGCCATTCCGTTTATGCAATGCTTGTAAGCTTCAAAAGTTTCTGCCTTTGGAAAACAAAATACTGGACTGGGTGGGCCCTTGCTTTGATGGTTCCTTGTGTTTTTTAGAGTTAGTGGAATATGTAGAATGGTTTAGGAGAAAGTAGGCTCTAAATCTCACCCTCCTGTATAAAGGGTGATTTAAAGAGGTTATGCATGTTCAATGGAAGAGGCAAGTAAAATATCTCCGAATTTTCATACACCTTTGGGCTTGGTGTGGTGCTAATAGTGGCCTTGCTTGTGTAAACAGTGGTTCCAGCATTACTTCTTCCGAAATAGGGATTCTGAGAATTTTACAGCAAATGTGTACCACAGCTGAGCTTACTTTTATGACTGTCATAGTCAAAACTGTGAACTTTTTAACTATCAGGCACTCTGGGAGCTATATTTTCAAAATACATCAGACACCACCTCTTCAATTCCCATTGAAGTGTATTCAGAGAACTGTAATTCCTAGAATGCCTGTTAATGTCAGGTGTTCTAAGAACTACAATTTCCAAAATACAGAGGGAGGGCAGAAGTGGAGAAATAAAGATAGAACTGAGCTGGGAGAAGCTCACCTGTCTCTAACAACATAAAGCCTGTGAGGAAAAACCCCTTACAGAACATCGTAATCACCAACTTGGTTGCCAGAGCACCTGGAGAAGTGACTCACACTCGTCTGGCCAGAGAGTGTGAGTAAACCTATGCAGGGGCAAAAGGGACTTATGCAGTACTAGCAGCCATAATGCTACAAAGGCACTCAAGACCGGTACAAGAGTGCCTACCAGGAGAACGGACGGAGTCCCGTCGTTCTGTAGGACATCCATCCCAGCCATAAAGCGGAAGAGACTGCACCACCAGGAGCTATCCAGGCGAACGGTTTTGAAGCGCTGACCATAGAATCCACTGTGGATTACTAACACCACACGCAGCCATCTTCCTACCAGGCCTGACTCCATTCCAGCGAAGCGGACGGCTCACGTACTCGCCAGATGTCACCTGTGCCTGCAAGCAATCTACCCACCCCAGGAGTGGCTAATCATCCAACCGCCACTGTCTTTGTTTAACGGAACTCAAGACAAAGACTAGTCCCTCGTACGTCCCATCCCCTAAGGGCTCTAGAGAGTCCTTATAACCTGTGGACTAGCTACCCACAGGTGTGCTTCTAGCAGTATCCCAACTTCCGCTGCCTAGATCCATCCCCGATTCTAAGGCCAAGGTTCGGGTCCCCTCTCCCACTTCCTCGGTCGTTGCCATTGGAGCCTTCCTTGAAGACTATGATTGGTAAATATCACCCTGTTCGTCTACCCATGTGTTCCCCTATCTATCTATTTTTCCTAGAACTGTGTGTATGATTTTATGAGTATTTTGTCTTGTATGGAAGCCTATATTTTTCTTAATAAATTTTAATTGTTTTACTTAGAGTCCCTAATATTTTTAAGCATTAATTTCTGGATGTGGAATCCTGTATACACAAGTAAAAGATCCTGATTAAGCCAGGTGCCCACCTGACAATCCCCTATCCTCGTTTCGAGGGCATTTTGGCTTACAAACCAGGCAGCTGGGAGCTCCCATTATTCTCCCAAAGTCTGGCCCTGATAGCACCAATAAACTGGCACAGAACACACTGGGCTAAATTGGCACAATATCATTAACACAATTCTAAATCTATTTACCTGGGTTTTGAAACACCTTTCCATTCATCTTCATCGAGATTAACAAATATTCCTTAGAAAAAACAACAATACTGTTTTCCCTGTTACTGGGTTTGTTGAGGGTTAGAACTGAACCAAATATCTAATAAACAGTGAGATAAAGAAATATTTTCAAATAAGGGTTATCTGGAGTAATGACAGGGATTTCAGTCATTTTAGAATCTTGCCAATGTTTTAGGTGACCCATGAAAGCAAGGCAAGGAGGTTAATAAATAATCCTGCTTGAATTCCACCTGCATCCCCTGAGTTGTCTATAGTCTCTTTGACTAAAAAGCTAAGGATTAGGGTCTGTGAAATTTGGGAGAAGACACTGCCTAATTGTTGTTAATCTGTAAGGTTTATTGTTGTAGGGTAGAATTAAATAGGATTAGAAACCCTCAATGCTCTTCAAATGCTTCAGGGGTTGGGCATGGAATGGAACCAGCAAGGGAGTGTTGGTAGTTGCCTAGCAATTGCCATGACTATTCTCCCCCCTGCCCCTGCAATAAGCTTCAGGGAGGCCAGGGGGATGTAACAGAAGTGCCGGATTCTTTTGTGGGGCAGGAGAAAAAAGAGGGGGCTTGATCCTGGTGGGAGATGTGTGCAAATGGTTAGCTCACAACTGTTTACAAGACTTTTCTATTTTTAGAATTAGTTTCCTGACAAGGAGAATTCAGTGTCTGCCAAATAGTTGTATTTCCCCGATGGAAATCTGGACCGAGAATGGTGAAGATCTTCTTCCCCTTGCTATTCCCCCCAAGTGTTGCTTTGCCAGCTCAGGTTCTCATTGATATATCTCAGAAGGAAAGTTCTGGAGAAAAAATGTGAGGAATAGTTTATCTTCTCTTTTTCCTCCTGTGTGGGAATAATTGTGGCCCTGAATTTCACAGCAAGAGACCAGTTAAGAACATTTATCTTCTTTTGCTATCTGTTGGATGCGTTTATATTTAGAAGAAAAGCAGAGAAACACCTTCAGAAGTCATCACTGTCACATAAGGATGCAGATGAAATTTGCAATGCTCACATATATTACAGGTTGAGCATCAGCACCCTGAATAGTTCTATATTAGCTTACTGTGCAAAACAAGCTTCTGTAACATGAGTTGAACATGATGTTAACTCATACCTATCTGTAATCTGAATCATGGTCTCTGGCAGATCTATACAATATTTTCAAAGGTGGATGTTCAAGTCTCCATGGTACTGTGGACAAATCCATGAGTCCACTGTGGCCATATGAAACAACAAGACATTGGAATTGGTTCTGGCAGGGCATTGCTTCATTCCATCCCTCTTCACTGGTTTGCAGCTGCTCACAACTGGTTGTGCAAGTTCTGAACTTTTTTTCCAGTTAGGTGTAGTGGTTAAGTGTGTGGACTCTTATCTGGGAGAACTGGGTTTGATTCCCCACTCTTCCACTTGCTGCTGCTGGAATGGCCTTGGGTTAGCCATAGCTCTCGCAAGAGTTGTCCTTGAAAGGGCAGCCGCTGTAAGACCTCTCTCAGCCCCACCTACCTCACAGGGTGTCTGTTGTGGGGGGAGAAGATATAGGAGATTGTAAGCCACTCTGAGACTCTGATTCAGAGAGAAGGTCAGGGTATAAATCTATGGTCTTCTTCTTCCTAGCATATTCTGTCTCTTCTCCTGACTGTTGCAAACTACATCCTGGGGAATTCCTGGAGATTTGATGGTGGTACCTGTGGACTGAAGAGAGCTCAGTGATTTCACAGAATCCACTGTCGGAAGCTGCTGTTTCTTCCAGGGGAAGTGATCTCTGTAGTCTGGAGTATTCCACGCTGCACCTTGAGATTGGTAACCATACCTGTTGGTTCTTTAGAATGTGCAAGCTGTAAACTTCCTCCTTCTGGGACTTCTGAAAGGATAGGTCCAGGGTGACAAAAATTCCAGAGGCCCTGGTCACACTGAGGGCCCATGCAATTAGGAAATCATGCCATTTGTTTTCATCAGATGAGTCAGTTCAGATGATGGAAGGATGAGGAACAAAAAGAATCTTTGTATCAGAACCTGTTTTGGCCCACAGAAGTCCTCCTGACACCTTCTGGGCCCTAATCTTAGCAATCCTATTCTTCTTCTGTTGATCCGAGTATAGACCTGATTCAAGCTAGTAATTCTTTTTGTAGAATACAGCTATCAATCTTCTCTTTCCTGATAAGTGCAACAAGTAAGGTTTCTGGAAACTCTATGGTAAAACTGTTGTAATTCCAAGAGCTACCCATTGCCATTTCCAGTAAGTATACAAGGCTGTGTGTTTTGGGTTTTTTAAAAAAATTCTCTTGCTGCTGCTCCTGCTGAAATAGAGGGCAACAGACCTGGGGGAAGGGGACCCCCAAAACCCATCATCTAGACTTTTTCAGTGCCGTGGAAGGGTTCTCAATCCTCTGAGGACTGTAGCATCCTGACATAATTAAACAATCTCTTTTCTGAAAGCTTTTAGCTGACTGGGCAGAATCACTCCCGAAAAGTCTGTTTGAGTCAATTAATTAAACACACACACATTCACCAGTAATACTTAAGGCCTAATAAAGAGACACCATGACCTTATTTACCTAGGTGATGAAGAGACCCACAAGACTGCAAAGTGCAATATGTATTGTGTGTGTTAAAAGCCAATAAACCAAATCTGGCTTTAATAATAGTTAAACGGACAGACTGGAATGGCTCCCATGGTCCTGCTTTGGTCTATCTTCAACACAGGATATGTGCTGAAGTATAAATTGCTTGAGAGACTGGCTGTTAAAACTAAGTCATTAAATGGTATGTGGGGGACTATTTACCCAACATATTGCAAGCACATGCCTCCAGCAGCTGGGGAATTGAGATAAACTAGGGAAGAAGACAAAACAACAACTGTAAATTCATCGAGGATAAAGCATTTTATTATGAGGCAGCTTGTCCAATAATGCATAGTAGCTTCAAATACCAGTGCTTGGAGTTGCATTTAAAAAAAACCTGAGAGGTCTTCAGTGACCTTAGAGCAGTACTGAGGAAATAGTTATGATGCTGAGAAACTCTATGACTTTGGGCATGGATGGGTAGAAACAAATCATAGTCTACCAATAGGTCAGTGAAAGCAGGGCTTTTTTTTTTAGCAGGAACACACAGGAATGCAGTTCCAGCTGGCTTGTTGTCAGGGGGTGTGTCCTCATATGCAAATAAGTTCCTGCTGAGCTCTTTCTACAAAAAAGCCCTGTGTGAAACAATGGTGATAGCAGGGGGTGTGGCCTCATATGTAAATGAGTTCCTGCTGAGCTTTTTCTACAAAAACCGTCCTAAGTGGAAGGGTTGCTGGCACAGCACTGGCAACTGACAGGAGCTTTGGTGTGTGTGTGTGTGAGGACATGTTAATTGATGCCACACCGATGCTGTAATGTCAGTTCCAGTACCAATCCAGAAGTGACATTAATGTGTTCCACATGCAAACTTTGTTTTATGCAATAATTTACAGGCAAAAAAAATATTTTACAACATAAAAATTGCCTTGCTAGATAGGATAAAAGGTCCAACTCATTGAGCTAAAGTCCGGTTTATCATAGAATTATAGAGCTGAAAGGTACCTCCAGGGTAATCTGGTCCAACCCCCTGCACAGTGCATGAAATTCACCAGGACCTCCACCCACACACACACACTCAGTGACCCTTTGTTCTTTGCCAAGACAATGGCAAAAAATCTCTAGAATCCCTGGCCAAACTGGCCTGGAGAAAAATTGCTTCCTGACCACAACATGGCGATCAGCATTTTCCTGGGTGTGTAAAAAAGGGCCTCAAGAATTAAGCACTGATGCAACCCTTCCTGCCCTCCCTCTCATGATCTGCCTAAGTTCACAGAATCAGGTGCTTCTGGATATCAGAGATATTCTGCCTTTGAAAATAGAGGTTTCGCCTTTATTAGATATTGGAATAAATATTTTCAGAGTAGGGACTGAAGAGCATTTATTTTTAGCCCTGTGGATGATTAAAGTCAGTGATTAATGCAACCAATTAGTAGTTAATTTAAGCTTTCTTTTGTTATTGTTGCTGTTGCTATGTGCTAATATAGGTTTATGTTTATGTTATACTTCCCTGTGCTTTAATTGTACCTCTAGTCTTTTTTTGTTATGTTTTGTATATTATATGTTCTTGACATTAATATGAAAAAGGAAAACAAAGATTCGATTTTGGTCTGTTTTGAATAATGTCTATTTATAGACCAGCCCAATATTGCCTAATCTAAAATAATACAATGTTTTTGTTTGTATTTGTATCTGAATGCCATTTTTCTATCATAAATAACCTCTCCAAAGTAGCTTGCAACAAAAAAAAAAAATCTAATTGTCATTTGATTAAGTTAAAGTGAAATCCTAAGAAGAGTTACCATACCAAACCTTTAATGGCATAACAGTTGCAGATAAAAATACACAGAATATAAAAATTTAAACATTGGAGATAAAATCAAATGAAACTGAGCTTACAGATGCATTCATACGTGGTCAGATTTAAATTTAAGGATATCAGCCAAAAATTTTGCCGCAGCCTTGCTAACCTCCCCCTCAGTATCGTTCAAGAAATAATGACAGGGTGGCAGAATAGACAAATCTGGGGAGAAAGCTTGCAAAATAAATTTTTACGGAGATTATTGTAAAAGGAACAATCAAGCAATATATGCTGAATTGAGTTGGGAATATTCACTCCACAGGAACAGAGTCTGTCACCTAAAGGGACTTAATGATATCTCCCTTGTAAAACTTTGGAGGGAAACACATTTAGTCTAGCCAACATAAATGCCCTGCGATGACTTGGAATGGTTAAGTCTGACAGATAATGGGGTATTTTGCCGCAGAAAGCATAAAAACCTAAGGAAGCTGGGGAGCAAATATAAGGGTCTGTTGGCTGTAGTTTCATTTCCTCCAACTCCCACAGTCTTAATTTAATAATCTGAAGATATATGACTCATCAGAAGTAAAAAAAAATCATCAACCTCTATCCCCAACTGGTTAAGTTTGGACATAAACACTGCTGTCCAGGATTAAATATATGGGTCTCTTTTCATACAATCAAGAAGGCTGTTAGGATCTGTTCTAAAGTGAATTTTGAGCCAGAATTTAAACACTGCAATCCAGGCTATTGTCTCCACCAAAGACTGACCCACTTCAGAGCAGAGAGCAAAGTAGGACACACATTTTGGCATACCAAGAATTTGTCTAAAGAATGAGGCTTGAATGCCCTCCACTTTCCTGGTAAATGCTGAGATCCATATAGGGATACCATAGAGAATCTGGACTAGTGTTTTAGCTTTGAACACCTTAATTGATGCTGGAACTAATTGGTTGCCCCTTCAAAAAAAAAACTGCTTAATTTGAGCAACTGAACATTTAGCCAAGTTGACGGCGTTGTTACAATGTGAAACCCATCTTAATTTGTGATTAAAAGTAATCCCCAAGTATTTTTTAAAAAAATTGTTTGCTCGATTGTTGAGTTGCCAATAAACCATCTCTGTGGGTGCCAGCAATTTAAAAAGACAACTACTTTAGATTTGGCATAATTGATAGAGAGTGAATTACAATTTTAGAATTTGCAAATTTAGGGTCCAACGACCGTTTTTTAAAGGGTTTTGTATAATCACTTGCACAGGATTGTGATCTGCAAATATTTTCGGCAGGGTATTGGCTTGATTAATTGACAAGTTTAAATCCGTCGACATCCAACACATGTCAATTCTGGACCAACATCTATGTGCTTGAGAATAGTGTGTAAAATCTTCTGTCTGTGGATTTTTCACTCTCCAAATGTCAATCAGATTAAATTCTTCTGCCATTCTAAAAAAGATCTTAGGTAGAACGCTACGTGATATGCTTTTTTTTGATCTCTCAATTTTTTTTATCTTTTTTTAACATCAAATACCGCATTGTAGTCCCCAATGATACAACAATTTTCTACAGCCAAATCCAATAACTTCCCGTGTAGCACTTTATAAAATCTTTCTTGTTTATCGTTTGGAGCATATATATTTGCAAGAATCACTTTTTTATCATTAATTATCGCTTCTATTATTAAGATTCTTCCCTCTTCATCATTGTATAACAGCTTGGAATTTATAAATTTTTGCACATATATGGCCACTCCCCTTTTTTCCCCAGAGTCACATGAGTAGTATAACTGTCCCAACTTTTTATTCTGTAGAAATTTTATATAATTTGTTTTGACATGTGTTTCTTGTAAACAAATTATCTGAGCCTTTGTCTTTTGAAGTTGTAAAAAGGTCTTTCTTCTTTTTCTTGGTTCGTTTAATCCATTTACATTTACAGATATAATCTGTAATCCTGCTTTGTTAGTCATCCCACCACCGTTTTACTATCCAATATATTTGTTTGGTCTCTTTTTGTTTGCTGTCTTGTTTTAATTCTTTCTGTTTTCAATTTCTGGGTATCTACTTTGTCTTTTCTGCTTAAATAAGTTTCATCGTCTTGACCCGTCTCCTGTCTCTGACCCCTGGCTACTTGGGATAGCAAATTTGTCCCAGAAGTCTTCCATTTTTTCCAGTGATGTGATATTATATCTCTTGGATTGGTAAACAAAGAAGATTCTTTCTGGAATCAACCACCTGAATTGTACTGAATGTTTCAACAGCCAATTTGTTAATTTCCTATATCCAATTCATCTCTGTCGCACCGACCAAGAAACATCTTTCAGAACCTTTATATTGATGTCTTTCCATTTCAGGCCTTTCTCTCTTACTTCTTTCTGAATCCTCTCACAAGTTACAACTTGTGCAAACTTTACCTGGACCTCTCTTGGAAGATTGAGTCTCTTCGTATAAGACGAGGCAGTTCTTCTGGCCCAATCGATCTCCCTCCTTCCTTCCTCCAATAACTCCTCTTCTTCTGTGTTTAATATTTCAAGAATTTTACTTTCTAGGTTCTCCCCCTTTTCTTTTGGAATATTTTGAAATCGTAACACATATGCCGCCTTCTCCATTTCTAGTCTTGCTAATCTGTCTTCAAGTTCTACCAAACCTGATTTATTTTCCCATGTATTCACTACAGCAGTCCTGCTTTGGTCTTCCAGTTTTTCTACCTTTGCAGCTAAACTATGTATTTGTTGTGTGTTTGCTAACAACTGCTTTTGAAAATCCTCAACCTTCTCATTAGTTTTTTTTTAATTTCTCCCATAAGATTAGTTTTCATTTCTTCCAAAGCCTCTTGGTTCTGCTTGAAGCCTGCCATCATTATATTCTGCAATTTTTCCAAAGCATCCTGATTTACAATTGGTGGCATTGGCTTTCCTCCTCCTGGTGAGGTACCCTGACCCAAGGAGCAGCAAAAATGTTAGAGAAGTAATCAACTCATGTTTGCGCAGAAATATTTGGGTCAGTAACAGAATTGTTTTTTAGATTACCCGAAATGATTCTCCAGAAAGCCTTATTATCATTAGATGTTATCGAGTGGTAAAGTTGGTCCCATTTATTCTGAAAGAAAACTTTCTTTTTGGATATAATAAGCTCCAGATAGGCTGTCTTACAAGCAATATAGGCCTTAATTTTTGTTGGGTCTTTGGAGTGACAGGCCTCTTTAAATTGTGCTCTCGCTTCTTGTTTCCAAGCTAAACAATGTGTATTGAACCAGCTAGAGAAACTAGACCTAGTCAAGATCACAGGTTTAGCTTTAGCACTACAGTAATCAATTAATAATGAGAATCCTGAAAGGATTGTATCATCTGAATTGGAATTTATGATTGAATCCCTTAATCTGCACAGTGCTTCAGAGCCAAAAAGGGAAGAAAACTCCCTTTCTAGGGCCGGGGATCACTTGATTTTTTTTAGAACATTCTCAGAGGCCTTCACAGATTGGTAAAATTATACCATATTAACCTCCAGATCCAATCTTAAAGATAGAATTAGGGGCAAGTGGTCACTTTCCGTGTGCGAATCAATGTAAAAGTCATCGATAGATGACAGAAGGTTGGGTGAATCTGAACAAAAATCTATCACACTACAACCCCGTGTGGAAAAAAAAGTAAAATCAGTTGCAGCTGGAAAGAGAATGAAATATTATAGCATTGTGTGCTATGCAGAATTCAATTAAACTAAGAGCCGCCTTATTGGTTAAAGTATCTTTAGAACAACGGGGCAAACATAATTGTAGAGGAAGGGATTCAGCTGCTTCAAAGCCAAAATGAGAGATCCATTTCTGATTATTACTGCCTATCTGAGCATTAAAATCACCAAAAATCATGAGCTGAGCAGTATGGAATTTCCTAGACAAAGACATCACATAATCAGAACATTTCTCCCAGACAGCATCAAACTCTAGCTCTCCATTAGAAGGGGCTAAATAAACATTAATCATTATTAGAGTCAGTGCTGGAGAGGACAGCAATAAAGCCTGGGCAAATGGCGGGCAAGGATCCAAGAGGGCCACCTTAAATGGTAAGTTGGATTTCACCAAAGCAGCCAAGCTTGCTTTACTGCGACCTTTAGAATGAGTTCTATAAGCAGGGAGATTAAAAACTTTAAAATCCATCAGTCCAAAACTGTCTTCCGCCCATGTTTTCTGAAGGAAGACACAATCAAAGGATTTCAAAAAGTCCAAAAAATCTGAGTCATTCACTTTACTCTTCCACCCAGCTATGTTCCAGGAGACAATGTGGATATTCCTTGTGGCTTCCCTAGCTGGTAGTCAATTGATAATGGATATCCTTTCTAGCATCCTGGCGTCATCAGTGAAAATATAGCTGTTATGTTGGGGTGCCCTTGAGCCAGTTAGAGAAAGTTCCATAGTCAGATCAATTACTTTTTTCGGACTATTAGACGCACCGGACGATAAGACGCATCTAGTTTTTAGAGTAGGAAAACAGGGAAAAATTTTTTGAAGCTGTGCACCCAGATCTGGGCACCTTCCCCCTCTCAATCCTGCCTCCGATCCCAGCCCTTGCTAGAAGCAGCAGCTGAAGCCTGGCAGACAGGCACAGAGGAAGCCCCCCCCCTTCCGTAAACCCAGCGCTTCGCCAAGCGCTGCGTTTGCGGAAGCGGGGGGCTTCCTCTTTACCTGGCTTCAGCTTCTGCTGATAGCAAGGGCTGGGATCCGAGGCTTGGCTGCCTCCGAACTCAGCCCTTGCTATCAGCACAAGCTGAAGCCACACAGACAGGGACAGAGGAAGCCCCCCCCCCAAAAAAAGCAGCGCTTGGCGAAGTGCTGCCTTTGCGGAGGGGGGGGGTGATTCCTCTCTGCCTGGCTACAGTTTGTAGCAGGGCTTCCCCCTCCCTTCCTCGGAGGGAGCGATCTCGCTGCTTGTCTCCCAGCCAGGCAGGCAAGCGCAGGGAAAGCATGCCTGGCTGGGAGAGAAGGGGCAGGATCGCTCCCTTCAGCGTGCTGGGGTGGGGGTGGGGGTGGAGGGAGTGATCTCACCACTTCTCTCCCAGCCAAGCACCCAAGCACGGGGAAAGAATGCTGGGAGAGAAGGGGCAGGATCGCTCCCTTCAGAGTGCTGGGGTGGGGGTGGGGGTGGAGGGAGTGATCTCACCACTTCTCTCCCAGCCAAGCACCCAAGCACAGGGAAAGAATGCCTGGCTGGGAGAGAAGGGGCAGGATCGCTCCCTTCAGAGTGCTGGGGTGGGGGTGGAGGGAGCGATCTCGCTGCTTCTCTCCCAGCCAAGCACCCAAGCACGGGGAAAGAATGCCTGGCTGGGAGAGAAGGGAGAAGCTCCCTCCACCCCCACCCCAGCACTCTGAAGGGAGCGATCCTGCCCCTTCTCTCCCAGCCAGGCATTCTTTCCCCGTGCTTGGGTGCTTGGCTGGAAGAGAAGCAGCGAGATCGCTCCCCCCACCCCCACCCCAGCACTCTGAAGGGAGCGATCCTGCCCCTTCTCTCCCAGCCAGGCATTCTTTCCCCGTGCTTGGGTGCTTGGCTGGGAGAGAAGCAGCAAGATTGCTCCCTCCACCCCCACCCCCACCCCAGCACGTTGAAGGGAGCGATCCTGCCCCTTCTCTCCCAGCCAGGCATTCTTTCCCCGTGCTTGTGTGCTTGGCTGGGAGAGAAGCGGCGAGATCGCTCCCTCCACCCCCCCCCCAGCACTCTGAAGGGAGCGACCCTGCCCCTTCTCTCCCAGCCAGGCATTCTTTCCCCGTGCTTGGGTGCTTGGCTGGGAGAGAAGCGGCGAGATCGCTCCCCCCACCCCCACCCCAGCACTCTGAAGGGAGCGATCCTGCCCCTTCTCTCCCAGCCAGGCATTCTTTCCCCGTGCTTGGGTGCTTGGCTGGGAGAGAAGCGGCGAGATCGCTCCCTCCACCCCCCCCAGCACTCTGAAGGGAGCGACCCTGCCCCTTCTCTTCCAGCCAGGCATTCTTTCCCCGTGCTTGGGTGCTTGGCTGGGAGAGAAGTGGCGAGATCGCTCCCTCCACCCCCACCCCAGCACGCTGAAGGGAGCGATCCTGCCCCTTCTCTCCCAGCCAGGCATTCTTTCCCCGTGCTTGGGTGCTTGGCTGGGAGAGAAGCGGCGAGATCGCTCCCTCCACCCCCACCCCAGCACTCTGAAGGGAGCGATCCTGCCCCTTCTCTCCCAGCCAGGCATTCTTTCCCCGTGCTTGGGTGCTTGGCTGGGAGAGAAGCGGCGAGATCGCTCCCTGCACCCCCACCCCAGCACTCTGAAGGGAGCTGCCCCTTCTCTCCCAGCCAGACATGCAAGCACGGGGAAAGCATGCCTGGCTGGGAGAGTAGCAGCGAGATCGCTCCCTGCGAAGTGCTGGGTTGGTGATGGGGGCGGAGGGAGCGATCTCGCCGCTTGTCTCCCGGGGGCTGCAGGCCCCTCCCCCCTCATCTTTTAGTATTCGGACCATAAGACGCACGCACTTTCCCCCCCACTTTTTTTGGGGGGGGAGTGCGTCTTATGGTCCGAAAAATACGGTAAGTCAGCCAATAGGGGACAAGGGGACAGGGGATTGCCTGTAGGATCCAGGTTGATTGAAGGAACTGATTTCCCCAGCTCTAAAGACCTTTGCAGCTGCCGCTTAGTACATTCAAGTCTTACGAGGATTGCCTGTTGTTCTTTTGCTGGAAGGCTCCCAAATGACTGCAGAAGGTCATCTCGGGAGCAGGCCTTCTCGGTGATAGCCCCTCGTTGGTGGAACGATCTACCAGAGATGGTGCGAGCCCTGCGGGACCTGAACCAATTCCGCAGGGCTTGCAAAACATTTCTCTTTCAGTTGGCATTTGAGACAACATGTGGTAATTGAATTGATATAGAACCGGATCAACGAATGAACAGATATTTAGCCATCCTAAATACATCTGGATTACATCATTCTAGCACCTACCTTAATATATCTTATTATATTTTATTTGTTTTTATGTATTTTAAATAACTATTTGTAATTAATGTCAAATTATTATGTTTTATGAATCATGGGACTCCCATGTCTGTTATACTGTCCAATAAGAATCATGGGATTCCCGTGCCTGTTAGCCGCCCTGAGCCCGCCTGGCGGGGAGGGCGGGATATAAAAATAAAATATTATTATTATTATTATTATTATTATTATCTTCTATTGAAATATTAAGGGGACTATGCATCACATCCATAGAGGGCTGCACTGGTGACTCATTATCCAACTCGGGGTTTGATTGGGACTGACCAGAGCATGCTCTGGATACCTTAAAACTCATTGAAGCCTTATATTTTGCTGCTGCAGATTCCTTCTTCAAAAGATGAGGATTACTTCATGTACTGTCCCTTGCGGACAGGTTAGGCAGCAGATAGGGAAATGGCTGAGAAGCTGAATGCATTTTTTGCCTCCGTCTTCACTGTGGAAGATGAGAACTTTTTGCCCACCCTTGAACCACTAATGTTGGAAGGGGTGTTGAAAGACCTGAGTCAGATTGAGGTGACAAAAGAGGAGGTCCTACAACTAATAGACAAATTAAAAACTAATAAGTCACCGGGTCCGGATGGCATACATCCGAGAGTTCTGAAAGAATTCAAAGTTGAACTTGTGGATCTTCTAACAAAAATCTGTAATCTTTCATTGAAATCTGCCTCCGTTCCTGTGGACTGGAAGGTAGCAAATGTCACCCCCATCTTTAAAAAGGGTTCCAGAGGAGATCCGGGAAATTACAGGCCAGTCAGTCTGACTTCAATACCGGGGAAGTTGGTAGAAACCATTATCAAGGACAGAATAAGTAGGCACATTGATGAACACGAGTTATTGAGGAAGACTCAGCATGGGTTCAGTAGGGGAAGATCATGCCTCACTAACCTGCTACATTTCTTTAAGGGGGTGAACAAACATGTGGACAAAGGAGACCCGATAGATGTTGTTTACCTTGACTTCCAGAAAGCTTTTGATAAAGTTCCTCATCAAAGGCTCCTTAGAAAGCTTGAGAGTCATGGAGTAAAAGGACAGGTCCTCTTGTGGATCCAAAACTGGCTAAGTAATAGGAAGCAGAGAGTGAGTATAAATGGGCAGTCTTCGCAGTGGAGGACGGTAAGCAGTGGGGTGCCGCAGGGCTCAGTACTGGGTCCCATGCTCTTTAACTTGTTTATAAATGATTTAGAGTTGAGAGTGAGCAGTGAAGTGGCCAAGTTTGAGGATGACACAAAATTGTTCAGGGTGGTGAGAACCAGAGAGGATTGTGAGGAACTCCAAAGGGATCTGTTGAGGCTGGGTGAGTGGGCGTCAACGTGGCAGATGCGGTTCAATGTGGCCAAGTGCAAAGTAATGCACATTGGGGCCAAGAATCCCAGCTACAAATACAAGTTGATGGGGTGTGAACTGGCAGAGACTGACCATGAGAAAGATCTTGGGGTCGTGGTAGATAATTCACTGAAAATGTCAAGACAGTGTGCGTTTGCAATAAAAAAGGCCAACGCCATGCTGGGAATTATTAGGAAGGGAATTGAAAACAAATCAGCCAGTATCATAATGCCCCTGTATAAATCGATGGTGCGGTCTCATTTGGAGTACTGTGCGCAGTTCTGGTCGCCGCACCTCAAAAAGGATATTATAGCATTGGAGAAAGTCCAGAAAAGGGCAACTAGAATGATTAAAGGGCTGGAACACTTTCCCTATGAAGAAAGGTTGAAACGCTTGGGACTCTTTCGCTTGGAGAAACGTCAACTGCGGGGTGACATGATAGAGGTTTACAAGATAATGCATGGGATGGAGAAAGTAGAGAAAGAAATACTTTTCTCCCTTTCTCACAATACAAGAACTTGTGGGCATTCCATGAAATTGCTGAGCAGAAAGGTTAAAACGGATAAAAGGAAGTACTTCTTCACCCAAAGGGTGATTAACATGTGGAATTCACTGCCACAGGAGGTGGTGGTGGCCACAAGCATAGCCACCTTCAAGAGGAGGTTAGATAAAAATATGGAGCAGAGGTCCATCAGTGGCTATTAGCCACAGTGTGTGTGTGTATATGTGTGTGTGTATATATATTTGGCCGCTGTGTGACACAGAAAGTTGGACTGGATGGGCCATTGGCCTGATCTAACATGGCTTCTCTTATGTTCTTAGAGCATTAGTTTGAGAGTTAATAAAGGATCGCATAGGGAAAACCCCCTTTGTCCATAAGTAATTCTTTCGCCTCAAAATTAGTGAAGGAATGTTGGGGGATTGAAAGGTAAGCAGAATCCTCTGCATTTGAGACTGATCATTAAGAGATTTGATCATTAAGCTCCAATAGAGGTATCATCCAGCTGGGCTAAGTGAACTTTATCCATTGACACTGATAGTCTCTTTATTTCCAAAGAAAGGTCAAGAATTTGGTTTTCTAATCCCTTTAACTTCTAATCCTGTTAACATTTTACTGTGTTTGCAATCAGGGTAATTGGGGCGAGCTCGTCAGAAGACATGGATTTTTCTTCATTATCATAGCATATTTGTAACTCATGCTGTCTCTGCTGCACCTTTAAAGCCCCCACCCCAGACTGGGGTTGAGAGTCTATGACATCTTCATGATCAGACTCATTAGTCAGTTCCTCCTTTTCTGCTGGCTTTAGCTCGTCTTCTAGAGAGGAGAAACGATTTGATGTTTTAATAGCAAATGACGGCAGAGCAGATTTGGATTTGTTGTTTAAGGCAAACAAATACCAAACAACTAATTTCTTAAAACTTACAGATAAAAGCCACAACATCTACTAAGAATATCATGAAATGTCTTTAAAAGCCAAATTTGTCAGAGCCAACGCTATAGCCAACTGCACTCTGCCATGTTGCTTTGCAGGAGTTGACTTAATTTCAACCTTCAGTTAGATTCACAGTTCAAATTAAGAGAATCTAAAGAAATCTGTCTTTGAGGGACAACATAAGACTTTGTAAAACTTTATAAAACACCAGCTGTAGTTCGTTCGCTGCAGCAGCTTCTGAGTCAGAAAGCAAAAGTAGAAGCTTATTAACTGATTAAACAGCCAGAGCTTGAGAAAGATGAAACAGCTGCACCAAAAATTAAAAGTGAGGTGATAAGATAAGACTATTTAAAAACAATTCCTTTTATCAAGGCAAGATAAAAGTTAGAAGATTGAAAACAACTTAGCATTTTTAGGAGCGAAGAAACAAGCGTCTGCCTCCTCCAAGTCTGTGCAGTCGGCCGTCTTAGCCTTTTAAGCCTGTAGGAAGACCAAACAACCCCTAAGAAGAGTTATACCTTTCTAAGTCCATTGACTTCAGTAAACTCAGAATGGAATAACTCTGTTTTGGATTGTACCATTAATATTGAAAAAATAACACATTTAGATACTTAGCAGCAATTGTTGAAAAAATCTTTTTTAAAATATTTCAATAAACAGATAACTCCTAGAAGAAGAGAAGTCTTTGGCAGACTTATTTAATGCAATAGAATTGATGGCTCTCTCTTAGGAGGAAGATACAAGAAGAAGGTACAAGGAAGGTACAAGATTTGGAACTATCTCTGAAAAAGCTGGTTTTAACAAATGACAACTTCACTGCTGATTGTTGTAGCACCTGGAGCAGTAATTCTCCAGGATGCCTGAATTCACAGGAGAAGGGGATACATATGAGAAATGGCCCTCCTCTAAGCCAGTATCTTTGAACTCAGGCTATCCAATGCTTTATAGGTCAAGAGCAAAAATTTGAATGTGGAATGGAAACAGGCAAATGTGAGCAGATCTTTTATGATAATCACAGTGGGATACTGAACCACCATTAAATAAATCAAGGAAATAAGCACAAAATAGGGCCATAATCCTGTCATCACTTACTGTATGCATGTTACTGATGTCACTGGAAATTAGACTTATATGAATGGGTGCAGGATCACAGCTAAGATTAGTTTGCTATTTGCAAGACAGATCTGCAACACCCTGAATGCTTTTACATTGGCTTCGTTTTCAGGTCTGTCCAGGGAACTATTGTAAAAGAAATATTCATTTTTAGCAATGCTGCAAACAGGGCTTAGTAAGATCCAATGTGTCATCCCAGTTGCTTCATCTTTCTTTCCTGATGGAACTTTGATTGTATAAATCATTGGCAGCCCTCTTTCAGAACAGTCTCATTATGACCACCAAATTCCCAACAGGTTCTCTTTGAAAAGTTTATCTGATAATAGGTACCTCCTGTCAGCAAACAGAGCAAAGCATCTGTCCCATAAGTCCTTTTGGATTTTGCCATCTGGGAAGATTACTTCAAATAAAGGAGTGAAAAGCTGTGGAGAGTAAATCCTATACAGTTATTTACTTCCTAGCATGATAACCCTCTATGATCTAAATCTGGTTAAGTTGCTATTTTCATCCCACTTTTACTGAATGATAATGGTATTTGAAGTTTCGATTATAAGAATGTTAAGAAGAGGAAAGGAAAACATTTCAGATTTTTATGCTTGATGTCCATATCAGATGTGCCCAGCTGAACAGGTACATTGGATTCAATTTTCTATTTGGATTTGCAATGACAGGAACCAAAGAAACATTTCTCCCCTATTCTGGCTTTAAAAAACTTATTAATTTAATGTTGTTCTTACAACTTTGAGGAGGGGGAATTCTACTTTTCCACCCCTAGCAAATTTGAGGAAACAGAAAGAAATAATCAAAGAATGAAGAGACTGTGGAATAAAAGGAGTAGGCCTGCCAAGTCTCCGGTCTGAGTGGGGGTTCCCCCATCCAGGAGGCTTCCAACCTGCCAGCCCACATTGTGCCGGAGGGGGAACCTCCCCTGATGTCGCCGGCATGATAACATCACCCAGAAGTGACATCATTGCGCCGGCAATGTCATGCAGCGTCCACTCTAGGCATTTCCAGGAAAACTATGGTTTTCCCAGATGCTCTAGCCATTTGGGAGTAAAAACAATAGGTACCATAGAGTTTCCCCCTCCCAAATGGCTAGAGTGTCCAGAAAAACAATAGAGTTTCCCCAGAAACACCTAGAGTGGACGCTGTGCGATGGTGCTGGCATGATGACATCACTTCCAGGCGACGTCATTGCATCTCATGTGCATTGTGCACACAAAGATAGTCCCCCACCAGAGGCACAGAGGTACTTGGCAACCCTAAAAAGGAGGGAACTGTAGATGCCAGACAAACATCTGGAATAGATGTGTTCAGGAATTAGGTAATTACACAAGAAGGGGACATTCTGTTGACACTATAGTATGACAGAACTTGGGACAGGAAATCAGATTACAAACATAAAGGTGGGTTAACGCATGACCCTCTTATCTGCATTCTTGACAGACAATGGGCAGCATCTTATCTATAGTTTTTGAGATCTTGCAGCCTTGTCCAGCTGTTATTTCATGGAGAAGGGGGAGAGGGTGGCTGTATGGAAGAATTTGTCAGCAGTGTTAGCCATTATTGAGCTTATATTTCTCTCTTGCAGTCTCAATTCCCATGAAGTACTGGTATATTGGGTTATGGGCTGAGGTCTCTAGGAGCTTCATGGTGCTCCTGATGATATCTTTATACCATCTTTGTGTTCCCCCTCCCCAAATGCTTACAATCAGATTCAGGGAAACCCTCTGCCTGGTTATAAGGAAAGCCTGAGGGGAAACAGCTGTCACTAGTCTAATTTTTCTGTGAGGATTTATATAATGCTATGGTACCCTCTAGCTTTTCCTCCTAAAACTCTCTCAAGGGCATTCAGTAATGCAGTTCTTTCCTGTCTTTGTTGAAGATCCACCTCTGATTTTTAACTGAATCCATCCTCTGTCATTTTGTTCTGGGTTGTCCACATTGCTAAAGTAGCATCATATCTAAATTGCAGATGCACATTAAACCAAATACGACCTCCAGTTAGGAAGACTGGAAAATGTCTCAGTCCTGAATTGTTAGAAGCTCTGTTAGATGAACCACTTATATGAAAAAGTACACAGAACTGCTGACATTGTTGCACTGTGACTAATGTATTATTTGTGAAGATCTGGCTCTCCATTTGGAATAATAGAATGGAGAATGCACAGCCACAGGGGCATGTTCAATTTATTCTATGGAACAAATAGCCTATGGGACAGGTCCACCTGGGGAAGGGTGGTGGAATGCACATGGAAGAATACATATTTTCAGGGCAAAAGAGCTGGAGAAGTACTTCTTTTCCAAGCAAAAGCATGGCAGCTATTCGAATGCCTATGCTAACCGCAGTTTGGTGTAGTGGATAAGTGTGTGGACTCTTATCTGGGAGAACCGGGTTTCCCCACTCCTTCACTTGCACCTGCTGGAATGGCCGGGGGTTAGCCATAGCTCTGGCAGAGGTTGTCCTTGAGAGGACAGCTGCTGTGAGAGCCCTCTCAGCCCCACTCACCTCACAGGGTATCTGTTGTGGGGGGAGAAGATATAGGAGATTGTAAGACGCTCTGAGTCTCTGATTCAGAGAGAAGGGTGGGGTATAAATCTGCAATTCTTCTTCTGTTTTCAGAGAGTCAAGAAACTTGGGTCATAGTAAATGTTCCTGTCTTCTACTCTAGTTGCCTGCTTTATAAAAAGGAACATAAGACGAGCACTACTGGATCAGAGCACTGGTTCATTTTTGTACCGCATCCTGTTTAGCACAGTGGCCAACCAGTTGCCCTGGAGGGTGCACAAACAGGATGTAGACATCTTCCCTGATGTTGCCTCCTAGCACTGTATTTCAGAGGGTTACTGCTTCTTAGTATAGAGATTCTCTTTGGTCACCATGGTTAGTATCTACTGAAGGGGCCTACCCACTATGAAACTGTCTAATTCGCTTTTTAAGCCATTGTTCCTCATGGCTATGAGAACTATTGTGAATTCCACCATTTAAGTTCATTGAGTAAAAGAAGAAGTTCATTTTGTTCATCCTGAATCCATTGCCCATCAACTTTATTGGATGTCCCTGAGTTCTGCAGAGTCCTTAAAAGAAAGTAAGTTAAGAAGAGAATCAGGTATTTTAAAAATTGAAAAGTGTTTCCTAGGTACATTGTCATTTCATCTAAGACTGTGGTGTGGAATGGTGTCCTATATGAACTGAGTATACACCCCACAATACGCATCATGTTCTGTGGTAAACATATGGGAATTCTTTGGCAGAGAAATCAATGTGAAGAGTTAATTCCCAGAAGGTGGATTATTTGAAAACCACTGTCAAATACCTTTGCACAGTTGCTGTCAGTGCTAAATATCTTTATAAAGCATCTATCAAATACTGCCAGATATCAACTGTCAGATATAAAATACTGAAATCAAATACCATAGGTGTCAAGGACAAATATCAAATATCTAAGAGTTACTAAAATAGCCAAATACTATCAGAAGTATATTCAACAGTGAGGTTGTTTGCTGAAAATAATTTTGGGAGCAAATTGTTCTTATTTGGAATGTGCTTCCTTTCCCAGTTTCTTTGGCGGTGGTGGTTTTTTTAATGTAACTTCAGTCTCTGAAATGGTTCCCAAAACAACTTACAGCAAATTTAAACTAAAGCAAATATTAAATCAACATATCGTTTTAATGAGAACTTTGTCCAGATATGTCCCATCTGACAATTGCCTCTTTCTTCTTCTGGCTTGCTGATGGCAGTTGGTAGCTGAGTTGAAGGCTACAGATGGGTCCAGACAAGATGGAAAGGTGCCTAGGTGTTCTCTCATGTGTGGCTGGAAAGAAACTATTTATGACCACAGTCTTTTGGATGGTGTTGGATTCTTGCAGGGTTGAATGGTAGATAATCAACTTTGCATACAGAAGGTCCCAGGTTTGATCCCCAGCATCTCCAGTTTTTTAAAAAAAAGTATTGAGAAGCTGGTAATGTGTAAGACTTACATCTGAGATTCCACAGAGTTTCTGCCAGTCTGACTAGATCATACTAACAGTTCTAAAAGGAAAAAGGAAAGGTCCCCTGTGCAAGCACCAGTTGTTTCCGACTCTGAAGTGACGTTGCTTTCACAACGTTTTCACGGCAGACTTTTTACGGGGTGGTTTGCCATTGCCTTCCCCAGTCTTTTAAACTTTCCCCCAGCAAGCTGGGTACTCATTTTACCAACCTCGGAAGGATGGAAGGCTGAGTCAACCTTGGGCCGGCTACCTGAATCCAGCTTTCGCCGGAATCGAACTCAGGTCATGAGCAGAGAGTACAGACCCACAGTACTGCAGTACTGCTGCTTTACCACTCTGTGCCACAGTTCTAAACCAATGGTCTTATTCAGTTAAGGGCAGATTCATATTTTCAAATATTTATGACTGACTGGAGATGTTGCCTAATATTGCAAGTGAGCAGAAGTGGCTAATTGTTCCTTTAGAATGCTATCCTGGGGTTCTGCTTTTGTTTCACTATCCTGCTTGGGATAGCATTGAGAACTCATACCAATTCATTCATAGAATCATAGAGTTGGAAGGGACCTCTAGGGTCATCTAGTCCAACCCCCTGCACAATGCAGGAAACTCACAAACACCTCCCCCTAAAATCACAGGATCTTCATTGCTGTCAGATGGCCATCTAGCTTCTGTTTAAAAACCTCCAAGGAAGGAGAGCCCACCACCTCCCAAGGAAGCCTGTTCATCTGTGGTGCAAGCTAAAATACAGGCACCATACTAGGAATCTGCAACACACTTGCATTTGGTTACATACCACTAGAGCTGGATTGTTGATTTTTTAAAAAAAATCTGCAATCCATGATACACCATAAAAATCTCTGACTCCCATCTGTCACTGAGCTCCTTTTCCACATCCATCTACTCTGTATTCTTTTCTTCTCTGCAACCTATTTCCCTTCCAAACCTGTCTAACTTAATCAGTTCTGCTGGGAACTCAAAGGCTAAAGGGAAGGTCACGTGACTTTTAGCAAATACAGCATTTCTTTCCATAATCCTATTTTGAAAGGACTCTCAAGCTTGGTTTTGGAACAAGGAATCTCTTGAATCATAGGCATACACTGGGTGAAGTGAAAGTAGTACAGAACTGCTCAGTTGATACAGCAGATTTCCAAATAGTATTTGTTTTCTGGGCCCTTCAAAGCAGAATCCATTTCCTACCCCCATTATCCTCCACTTTGCTGGATAGTCCTGGTTCTCAGGCTGTCTTGTATGTGAGTAGGGTAGGATAGTAGCTACAAGCAATGGCCACGGGGTCTTTGCCTGCATAAATCCTATTGAAATGAATGAAACTTGAGCAAGGGTTTCTGCGAAATACAATTTCATTTCATTATGATGGAATTTATATCACCATTGGTGATAGCGCTGCTTGCTAGTTGGGACTGTGAGACTTCCAAATGGACAGCTGGCATGTGCATTTTAGGGTTAAGGTAACCATGATGGATATCAAGGATCTTCATTATAGCCTTTTAAGTCAAATTATCTGGGTCCATTTCCGGTTCAAATTGGGGATATGTGTCTGGAGAACTTTTTGCTCTTTCAGCCTGCATCAAAACCATCTCTAGTGGCTCTTAAAGTATAACTCTTCAGAAGCTTGAGTTTCAATCTGGGGTGGCGGGGAGTGGGGGGAGGAATCATACAAAGGTAAAAAGTGTTACACTCCTTCTCTTAGCCCCATGTAGCCCCAATTCAAATCCAGGCTGTAAATGTCTGCAATTTGATTTCAAAAAGACACTGAAAAGATCTTGGGTTTCTCAAGGTAGCATCTCTTTCATGCTTGCATGTCTGTGAATATTTAGCATCAAAAGCACATACATTTCCTAGGTTGATGACAGGGCCAGCCCTAGACTGTCTGCCACTCTAGACAAGGCTAACTTCTGGCACCCCCCCCCCCTGCATTGATATCACCAAGTTACCTGAAGACTGGCGCCCTAGGCAATTGCCTAGTTTGCCTAGTGGCAGGGCTGGCCCTGATGGTAGGGGCTGGGCATGTCATTTTTCTTATTGAAAAATTTCTATTCTAAAAACAAACTTGAAACAGAAACTTTGTTGCCACAAATGCAATGATCTGTTTCAATAACAACCACCACCATCATTTTATGTAGTACAGATTAGAGTTCTTTTGGCTGCATAGTGCTATTACTGCCACAGGAAAAGCTCCTGATCAAATGTGTACTTAAGTGACAATCAGTTTTCATAATGAGGGATGTAACATAGTGTATCCAGGTCTTTCTTTAATTTATAAACTAATCCAGCTCTTGTTAATAGGATTAGCTTTTCAGAATGGATGCAAAGCTCTTCATAGTACATTTTCCTCCCAATGGCAACATACCTGTAGTTACAAAATAAAATATGGAAATTAATCCTTTTATTTCCCAAACACAACTGAGACCTTTTTGTTTTCCTGAGGTAGCAGTCAGCAAATGCTGATGAGACTGTGTAATGTGCTGGAAGGAATAGGGAAAGACAACAGCCAGTAAAGTGGTAGCTGATGGGAGACAGTTATATGGGTGATAGAAGGACAGTTAGCATTTTAGTCTGAAACTTGAGTTCAGTCCTGAGTTCAATTGCACACCCAGAGTATGTTACAATTTTATAAAAAACCATAACAAAGCAGAAGTTGAAAAAAATCATACCCATAACAAAATTTCCCCTAACACTTACCTTTTTCCACCCACCCTTGCACCCCCAATTTACCTTGCTTTGTTAAAAGACCAAAGGTGGATGAAAAGGAAGAAGGAAGAATAGCCCCCGCACACACAAACACACACTTCTCCTTCAGATGCTTTCAATATTATTCACCAACATCTAAGGTTCAAAAATTTGGCCCCCACCCAGCCAAAGCAGCCTATTGGCTACTAAGGCCAGGGGCTGTCTTTTGCCACCTTGGAAGGAGAGGAGGCAGGCTCTCCTTCCTGGGCATATGGGGAACTTGGCATGGGTGGAGCAAATGTCTCTTAAAAGTCAACTTCGCCTCCAGCAGCACAGTCCATTTGCCACTCTCGGCCCACCCTGTAAGCAGTGCAAGTTTAGGCTGGCCGCTGTATTTTGGGGGGCTGGGTAGGAATTTTTCACCCCCAACTGATTGGCCAGCGTTGGGGGTGTTTTTGCCTACCCTACACTGATGAAGCAGAGGATGTGGCAATTGGCATGGTGGTGCTGTTAAATAGGTTGGTCACTGGCAGGAGAGAGTTTAGGGGTCCCAACTCCCCCGCCCTGGCAGGGGCCCCCCGATATAGAAGCCTCCTCCCCCGCCCTCCCAAAATTCGGAACCGGGGGGGAAATGGCGCCATTTTGGTGCCACTCGCTCTTGGGGCATTTGGAGGCAGGGCGGCCTTTTGCAAATCGCAATGGCAAAAAAAAAAGTGCCAGGGAGGCCTTGCGAAGAACAACCCACCCCCGCCTGGCGCCCCTTTTGGAACAGCCTTGAGCCTTTCCGCTTCCTTACCTTCCCTTCCCTTCCCCGCTCTGCGATTCCTCTCCTCACCTTTAGAAAGAACTACAACTCCCAGCATGCCTAGCACGGAAGCTTTCCAGGCTTGTAGTTCTCTGGGCCGCTCGCCTCCCATTGGCTTGTGGGGCTGAGCTCCGGACGGGGAGCTATGCTTCCCGCCATGCCCCGCAGCAGGACCCGGGCTTCTGTGAGTCGTCTTCGTTCCCACATGGGGAACAGCTGAGGGAGAAGCGGAAAATGGCTGCAGGCGGCGGGGCGGCTGATGCGGAGCGGGGGCGAAGGCGAGCGAGCTGGGAGGAGACGGCAGGTAAGAGAGACCCCCCCCCGTCCAGTAGGGAAGGGGCAGTGGGGCTGGATCTCGCCCCCCAGTTGCAAAAGGGGAGAGAGAGAGGGAGGCGTGGGAATGCCAGAGGGTGAACGGGGATTGTGCATGTTGCTGCGCTTCTCCCGTGCCCTTGAGGGCGACGCGTGAAAAAAGCACGTAGGAAGAGTTCAGGGTCCCCAACGGCCCGCCCCAAGCCGGTACACCTGAGCGTGGAGGTGCTACTGCTGATTGGGTTGCCAATCCCCAGGTGTTTAATTATGCTTGTCACAGCCTTGATCTTGGCTCCACCCCCAAAGTCTCCTGGCTCCACCCCCAAAGTCCCCAGATATTTCTTGAATTGGACTTGGCAACCCTAAGAGAGTTGGACACAAGTTAGAAATGGGATTTGTTGAGCACCATGGGCACAGCACCATTGGTGGTATAGTGGTCTGTCTGTATCAGCAATTAGGCTTTATGACTCAGGGCTCTGAATCCAGACAGCTGGGGATCCCACCCCCAATGGGGAGGCATCCATCTCCCAAGCTATATGGTGTAGGGAGGGTGAAGCTTCTGAAGGCGGGGATTGTTATTGCCTAGCCATCCAGGTTGGAGCCATTTAGGATGGCTTGCACCGGGGCAGGGTGCTCGCCCAAAATAGGACAAGGAGAGGTCTAAGGATTGACCCGTGACTTGACCTGTTCCATCAGTTTTCCCTTGCAGTTTCTCTGAGTTTAAATAAAGTGGCCCTTTAGTTCCAAACATGGTGTCTGTCTCATTATGCCGACTGGGGTGGGGGGCAAATACAGTTCTCAAGTTGCCTGACATTCTACATGCATTAAAATAAGGTGGGAATGAGGCAATGGAGTCCCACATGGTAGCATGATTTGTGAAAGAGTGGGAAATCACATTAAAAAAATATTCTCCTGATTATTTAAATAGATAATCTCCCCGTTGGTGAAAACCTGGCATAGTAGAGATATACAACCTTCCTCTCTAAAGTTCTAGGGTTGTTGTTGTTGTTTTGGGGTATGTGTGTGTGTTGTGTACATGGCAGAGTATTAAAATGGTCACCATCCCCTCCTGGAAATGGTATTGTCCATTTGGTTTCTGCATGTTGCATGTGTAAACCAACATGTATAGATTAACTTTGGGTATCTGTAGATCTACAGTGTCAGCTTTTCATATGCATGCAATTTTAACCTTGGCTGATGGAATTTTACCAGGTTCATTGTTCAAACTCAATCAGGATATTTCCTCCAGAGTGGGTAATACAACAGGGTGCTTTTTTTTTGTTTTTGTTTTTTTAAAACTATCCTTTCTCCACAATTTGATAATGGGATAATTGGCCTTTGCTATCAATTGCCTTCATAATGATAAGAAAATACTGAGAAATTATTATAATCCTCTGTTCATTGCTTGTAATTGTGTAAAATAATTTCCACTCATGCTAATTACACTAAAGGGAGTTTTTTTGGAGGCCACAGGAAAATGTGAAATTATTCCAGAGAATAGTAAATGCAGCAATTAACAACGTTTCAAAATACAGGCATTATGCAAACCATGGTAACATTTCCCCCCAGCCTTTTTAGATGCAAATTTTGTCTTGTATGTAAGTCAGTTCTTAAATGGTAAGGATATCATCTTACACCAACAGGTGGAGGGCCCGAATTAAATGACTCATGTGACATACGATTGATTTAATTGCAATTCAATTATTTTCACGCTGGGAGGATAGCTGTGCCATTTTACCTGTGACAAAATGAAATAATCTATTCTGTTGTGAAACCTGTCAAGCATTGAAGTATGAATCAGTTTTATATTCCAGCTTGAGAGCCACAGGGAGCTTTCTTTCTAATTCATTGGGGGGTAGTCTTTGAGAAAGTTCTGACGCAACTCAAAAGCAATGATAAATGCTTGAACCACTTAGATATCTAGATCCACATTACCAGTAGGATATTATTTGGTTATTTTCTGTATCTTCCTCTGTAACTCTTAAAAAATAGATATGTACCGGTACTTATTTTCCATTGAGTGAAGGTTGGCTGTAATGCCTAAGCAGATGATATGTAGTAAGGTCCACATTCATACACTCAAGTCCCAGCCCCCCAGTTTGATCCAGATCAGGACCATAGTCAGAGGGTGTTTTCGCACTTACGTTTTACTGGCGCGACGACCCTCCTCACGCCGGCGGATCTGCAGTGATTTCGCACTAGAAGTGCCGGCGCAGCCCATTGCGCCGGCTACTTCCGTCGCTAAGCCAGCGCAAACGGAAACCGCCAAGAAGCAGGAAAACGTTTGCGCTGGCTTAGCGACGGAAGTACCCGGCGCAATGGGCTGCGCCGGCGCTTCTAGTGCGAAATCACTGCAGATCCGCCGGCGTGAGGAGGGTCGTCGCGCCAGTAAAACGTAAGTGCGAAAACACCCAGAGTGTATATGTGAGGGTAACTCTCCTTGTATTGTTTTCCTGACTTCAAAGGGTCCTCTCAGAGCTGTTGTTTCTCTTGTTGGAATAAGCAGGCATGTGCAATATAAGCAATTCATATGTTTTCCTTAGTGGGGAAATGACCTCAGAACAGGCAACAAATATACAAAAGTTTCTACTTTTCTGACTTATATTTCAAGGGATTACTCAGAATCAGGGAGTCCCTTTCAGGGGCCAGCTAGAAAATGGGACATCCATTCAAACTTTCTGGCAAAGGGGAATTTAACCAATGATCTTTTCTCTCAAGATCCTTGGGTATTTTTGCATGCATCATCTTGTTATGAAGAATTTAAAAGGAGGGAAGTACACAGGGAATGTAGTGGATGTCAGAGAATGTTGCCAGCCTAGTTCTGGCAACCAGCAGTTGCCTTGGGGAGGGCGATGTTGTACCATCACTGTACATGGAAGCGGCATCACAAAGTTCTAGGAATTCACTCATCTCTATGGGATTGGACAACTGTCGCTATGATTTATTGACTGATGATGAGTGTGACTTCTATATGCTGATATCTGCATGCTGATTTCATACCCACACCTGAATGTGGGATGCTTCCATGCTTTCTTCGTCTCCATGTAATCAGGTTTTGTTTCCACTGTGAACTGAAAACAGGGCAGACCTGTTGCTTCCAAAAACACAGAGATCTTTTATAATGGGTGTAACATGCTGGGGAACTCTGTATTCAAATGCTGTGGCTCTATTGTTCTGTACTTTTTCAAATGCCAGTCAGCTGCCAGTCAACTGAGCCAAAAAACTATGGATGTCAATAATACATGCCTTCTTTCTTGCATTATACATATATAAACACATATTTATGCTTATGATCATACTAATGACACAGTATCCTTGTTCCACGGAGCTTCTGCAAAAGGGCCTGTAACAACATATGCATGCTAATGAAGTCCATGGTGAGAAGTACTAAACTCAATGCATGAGGTATTGCCTGTGGTTTCAGCTACTTCCTCCCACCCTGCAAAATGCCTTCCCTGTTTTAGTAATCCAGGTACAGTGTACAGAAGGAATCAAAGCGATTGCTTCTTTAATTTAATCTCCCATTTCACACCAGAGTGCCTAAGGAGGCCAAAGGCAGGCAGACACACAGTCAATAAATGGAAATTGAGGTCACATTTATTTCTCGAGGAATTCCAATTTATGCACAAATCCTGTAAATTGGAACCATGATCTGAAAATAGCAGCTATCATTTGGCTCCATAAATTCATAACAATAACAAATACTTTGTATTTCTCTCACACCTCTTACTCAAGAATCACAATAAGGTGCCTTCGCATAATTAGGCCTTCAGCTCCTGTTCTGTTATTCGTCTTATGACTACAAATAGGTTGGTTATTATTAACTTATTTCACAGGTCCCTGCTGAGGTAGAAATAGCACTCACCTAAATCCCAGGCATCCACAGAAGATAGGTGCTCCCTTTAGCAAAAGATGCTGTGGGACTGGGTCAACATGAGGTTTAACTCCTACAGTGGTAACAAATTAGGCACACATATATTATACTTCCCAGTCCCTCCATATCTTTTCCTTCCCCCTTAAGAATACATCAGATTTTTTTAATATATGTATTGAGGAGCTATAGTCTCTTTTCATTATGTTGTGCAATAATAGCATAAAATGGAGAAGGACACATGAAAAACCACCATTGTGTGCAATAGCAATCTGGCAGGCTGTTTGGATGGGAAAAAAATGGTGAGGGACAACCTAACAAGGGCAAATCCATCAACCATTTGAGTAACAGGGCAGTGGAGAGAGAAGGGAGAAAAGAGACAAAATTTCATGGGGCCCTAGCCATGCCGTCCTAGCAATCTGTCAGGCTATTGTGTGTTAGCTAGGTCCCACTCTAACATGTGACTGAACATTTGAAAAACTGCACCCCCCTGAGAATGACATATTTGTTTTGTCCCAAACTCACAATGTAACCTTGGATTGTGTTGAAAATATCCATTCAAATTGCTGGAGAAGTTTTTCTTTTATGCACAGATCTGCAGAACTCAAATCATATGAGAGTACAGTACGCATATGGGAAACTATATGGCTGTTTATGAATTCCAGAATACGCAGGTTGGACCCAGGGTTCCGAACTCATAAAAATAATCCAGGAGAGAAACCTCTTTCCCATATATGTCACAGTTGTGATCTGAATCGGGCACCATGCACATAGAAATTGAGAACCCAAAACTCCCAATCTAACTGGAGACCCCCAAACCCAACTTGTGTACTTTTACAAGTTGTACTCCACAAGTTGTATAAAGAGGCATTGCAATTTTTTTGTTTTAATTCCAGGGCAGTAGCTGTGTAAGTCTGTTACAACACATTAAACAGAAGACACCTATTTATGTATGTTCTGAGGGAACGATGGCTAACCTTCCATCTAACCTACCCCCAGCACTTTACTATCCATGTGCTTGAGCTGGGTCAAGGGTCTGAGTCACAACCTAAAGTGGTGTCAATGACTGAAGCTGTACTAAATTGTACCAACTGCTGAATTATGGCCTCAGGCTGTACCATTGTTGGAGTTATGGTCTTCTTATTTTAATCTGTATGTATTATATTTATGAGATTTTAAATTTGTTGTGTTTAATCTGATATATTTTACATATTGTTAATGTAATGTTTTAATGTTGTAAGCTGCCCTGAGCCCGCTTTTTGGAATAGGGCAGGGTATAAATTGCAAATTAAAAAAAAAAATCTTTCCACTTTGAAATTAGGGATGATAACAATGTTAAGGAGCTGTTATATTAAAAATTATGATCTTTCTCTTTCATTTGCATTTGTTCCAAAGATGCTCTTTCAAAATTCCCAGAACCAACAGAATCCTTGGACTAGAAAAGGAAGCGGGGGGGGGGGGATGCCTTCCCTTTCACCTCTGCTCTTGCTTTCCGTAGCCTTTTCGGTCTCCTGTTATTTGATTTTTTGGTATGTTTTTCTTCCTAAAGGAAGAAATTTCCAGTACTGGAGTCAACTGTGTGTAATGTAGATGATATTTTAAATAAATTTAAGCTATATCATACCACAAAGTATCATGCATACCAAAGGTCCCAGGTTCAATTCCTGATAGCATCTCCAGTTTAAAGGACCAGACAGTAGATGATGTGAAAGATCTCCGCCTGTGACCCTGGCAAACTGCTGCCAGTCTGAGTAAACAATACTGACTTTGATAGACTGATTCAGTATAAGGCAGCTTCATGTTTGTTCATGTGTGCCCATGGGATAAAATTTGTCTAGAGAGCCCATAAAATGGTAATCTGTATAAGAAGAATTCTGTACTCTGTCACAGTTTTCATTCATTTGGACAGGAATGATGCAGGAGATTTTCCATGTGACCAGAGCCCAATGCCACTTTTGAGAACTGTCCTTCAAAGGTTTGTATATTTCATTCAAAATTACTCCCTCCCCTCTTCTATTCATTTTGTATAAAGGTGACCTTTTCGGAAATTGACTTTGTACTTCTCTCCTGCATAGAGATACTTTGATTCAAATATATATTTTAATCCCTGGGGGGGAATTCTTCATGTGTTTGTTTTCAGTTATTAAGTTTTGCTAACAGTTCAATCTCCAGAAGAGCAAAGTCAGTTGCTCTATTTAGGTTAGCTACTTTATTTATTTATTTATTTATTTATGACCTGGAATGAACCAAGTAAAAGCATATACATAGTGTTAATCCAACAAGAAAGAAAAAAGAATACAATATTTGCATGTATTACTTAGTACAAAAAGAAATTCAGATTTGGGTTTTTTTTAAAGAACAGTGGAAATTTTCTAATGCATTGATCCTGCTTTGAACATGAGATCAGATAACTTGGATCTTCAAAATCCAGAGAGAAATTACAATGAGGAGAATTTGTGACACGTCTCTAAATGAAAGCAATGTTCTTAAACATTATGACGTCTCTGTGCTCAAACCAAGGTCTCCCTATCTGTAACTTCTTCTCTACTGAACATCATCAAATACTCTTTCTTTGGCTAATAACCATTTACTGTCCAATAGTTTTGCATTTCACTAGCACTACAGTGCTATTATTTCATGAAATAATGAAGCAGAACTGTTTTCTTTATATAGGATAGAACGTATAGCCTCATAATAGAATTAATAGTATTTACTACAGTAGCAACTCAGAATTATTCAGCAACATTTATTATCCAGAAGGAAATGCACAGGGGAGACAGATTGCATGATTTAAAAGCATAGGGGGTAATGTTATTTTAGTTGAAGATAAACTGGAAATACACAGTTCAATTGTCATCCTTTACAGTTCAAAGGTAATCTTTGCACAAGCATCTTAATTCTTTAGTTGTTTCATTACTTCATGCATGAAAGCATTCATATCTTACTTTTTCATTTTACTGGTTCCACAAAGCATAACTCTGGCTGTGATCACACATGATAAATAATACAGTTTCAACCCACTTTTAGTGCACTTTCCAACTGGATTTTACTGTGTGGATTGGCAAAATCCAGTTTGAAAGAGCACTGAAAGTAGATTGAACCTGGATTATTTAGCATGTGTGATTGAAGCCTCTAACAACCAAAACTAAAGTATCTAAACAACAAAACAGAATGGTTTGAATAGAAGAAGAAGAAGGTGGTTCTAATCCAATATCCAGAGCTCTCCATAGTACCAATTTCCCCAATAGTTCTCAGCCTTTCAACATTTATCTGGCATTGAAATACCCCTTACATACAGAAACATTTCAAATAGTTTATAAAAGGTTAATGAGGGTTAATTATTATTTATATCCTGCCTTTCTTTTGTGGAAAAAAAGTTCAAAGCTAAATATGCATTACCAAAATGATGGATGTCGCCTAGATATTGAAACCCAAATAGTAAGAAGCTTTATAGAGGTTGATTTGGAAGAACTCTATAATGATCTAATTAATTAATCATTCCTTCAAACATCTAATAATCATTTATTACCTTTCTCAAGGCTTTGAAAGAGATTCTGGCCCCCAGGGAAGTCATTATTCATTGGCCATTCCTCCTACCCAATAACACCATGCAAAGTAAGAACTAGCAAAAATTGGAGGTGCTGTGCAATTGGTGATGTACATTCCTTCTGGGTCGAGAGGCCTGAGTCTGTTCAGCTGCTTTCACTTGGTCTGCATTCACACATCACTCCTGCATGGTGCTGAGCTGTAAAGCAAGCCATTCTCTTTTCTTTCCCCCTTTTTGAACACATGAAGATACCTTACGCTAGCCCTGTTCATATGTTACAGTCAACACACAGACATCTTGTATGTCAGTGCAGCACCCATTTGTAAGACAGAAGCAATGTGTGGCCATTTTATGAATGAAACCAGGGACTAGATAAATGTGGGGTTTGATCATACATTCAGCTGCACAGGTTTTGAATGTAACATGAAAATTACTTGACGCATGTATAAATAATAATCAAGTGTAGAGTATACACAGAGTGGGCATGTGTTGACTATAGCAAGGCTATCAAATCAGACCACTGATCCATCACAGGATGTAGTATATAAAACTGGTGGCAGCTCTCCTTGGTCTCAGGTAGAGGTCTTTCACATCACTTTTTGCTGATCCTTTCAGCTGAAAATGGAAGGGACTGGGCCTAGAATCTTCAGCATCCCAAGAATATACTCTACCATTGAACAAGTCCTGCCCTTGCATGGACTTCTGTAAATTTTCTGGTTTACAATAATCCCAGTTACCCATGATATATGAATGTAGGTGTCCAGGTTAACCTGAGTTAATGTCCCCACCAAAGGACTCCAAACCTGGATTAAATAGCGGATTAGAATCACAGTGTATGCATATGAAGGGACTAATCCTGATTAAGCTGTGTACTTACATTCTGTAAATGGAGATTTTTGGGGTCCCCCCCCCAAATAAGATTGAATCATTACTTCTTGTTCAAGAGGTTGGAGGATTGGGTGGAAGAAGCAAGATGCACACTCAGGCATGGCAACAAGATGTCTTTCTGCACATGCCTTGTTAACGTGACATCTGAATACTCCCTGAGTGTTGAAGAAATAGTGATGAACAGGAAAATGCTCTCAGAAAATAACCCAAAAGGATTCTTTCCCCCACCCTTAGAAAAAGCCCTGAACCCATTAGGGGAGGGCGGGATATAAATGCAATAAAATAAAGAAAGAAAAGTATAAAGAAGGCGGGCCCTTAGAAAAGCTGGGCCCCAACTGGTTTCTCCACTCTGCATCTTGGATTCTTCATAAATAAAACTGTGCAAAGGGATCATTCATTAAAAAAAATTACAATATAATTAGATTCTACATACATAATGAGTGGGATGCTATAGATAATAAAACAATGTTTCAATCCCTGTCCCCCAAATTCAGACACATAAATCAATCCATATTTGTAATTCACAGGTGTATTGCTCTGGAATATACCTTTATTTTGCTATCACATCACCTGACAATGGTATTACATTTGGAAGAATGCTTTTTAGAATTAATAAAATAAGAAATAAGAAACACCACATGAAATATCCCTGTAATTTCAAAGGCCTTAATAGATATTGTCCACTGATTAAGCCAATTTCTGCAACTAGAACTAGAAACTCTTTGTGAACTTATGGAATCTGACTCTGAATACTGAAATTGCTCTGATAAGATCCCAACTATTTTATTTTCCAACCCTCCTGCAAAGAGAGAACCAAATGAACATACAAAGCTGCCTTATCCTGAATCAGACCAATGGTCCATCAAAGTTAGTATTGTAACATCAATTCACACTGGCAGTGGCTCTCCAGAATCTTAGGCTGAGGTCTTTCACATCACCTGTGATCTCATCCTGTTAGCTTGACAAGCTGTAAAACGTGGGACCTTCTTCATGCCAAGCAGATGCTCTGCCACTGAGCCACAGCCCCTCTCCAGACCATGACACACACAGTTCACAGACTGACATTTGCTTATGAATCCATTTTCAAATGAGTCTAACATGGAATACACTGATAGCACTGATAGCAAACTTGACTTGCCCCCCCAGGCGGAATAACGAGACACACACCAGATTGGATTAAAGGGCCACTTTATTAAAACTTAATGGCAAGGGCAAAACATGGGGACAGATCAAGCCAGGGGTCAACCAGACCACCTCCTTGACCTGAAACTGGGCGAGCCCCCAAAGCCCCGGGTATGAGCCAGCAGAACGGCTCAGACCCGGCCGGCCCGGCAACATGATCACCGCACACCTGAGCTCCGCCATCCCCACAGCCGTGCAGCCTGGGATGCGGACACTCCCCACGTGCCGGGATCCACAGACTCCCTGGAGCCAACCTTGGGCTGTACAGCTTAACAGTCCCCCCAGGGAAGCCATGCGCCAAAATGGCGCGATGCAACGGGAGCTCACCAATCCCCAAAAAATAATCCCAACCACAAACTGCCACAGACAGCGCCAAGCCTCTGCTTAGGCCGCTGTACCCCAAACTATAAAACCCGAAGCAGCCCGTGCCGCAAGTCGGCTAAAAATAGCTCGTTGCCCTTCTCTGACAGTTGGACACTGTCCTCTCTGTACAATTCCGGCCTGCTAGATAGAATAAGAGGATGGCGCACATAACCCCCCAAGACCCCCATAGAGGGCTTTGCGCAGGGCCCTATTGGCCTTTATCCTCGCGCGCTCCAAACCAGCTGGGTCCCAAGCTGTCCGCCAAACCCGGCGCGGCAGCATGGCCAACCCCAGGATCAATACACCAGGCTACCTATTGCCGATCAAAGCCAGGTCTGACTGGGCCTGAATAGAAAGGGCCTTCCCTTTCTCCAGCCCCCAGTCATTCTCCCCCAAATGTATTACCAAAATCTCCGGGGGAGGGCCTCCCAAATCCCTGAACAACAGGGGCAGGAGCCCGGGCCACCTCATACCCCAATGGCCCTGCCATGTAATCACAGCTCTGTCTCTCAGGCCCAGCTGCGAACCAATCGACGTCCATCGGGCCTGGTGTGCCGCCCAAAAGACAATGCTGTGGCCGCATATAAGGATCCTTTTCCTCTCGCCACCAACCACAGCACCTAGAAGAAAAAACTATTAGAACTGCGGAACAGGAATGAATAACATAACACGCCTCAAACAATTCCACGAGGTTATAGGGGTAAAAAACTCCTCCTTAAGACCGCAAAGGCCGAATATAAGCTCTGTAAGCCCCCAGATTTCCAATGCCCCACTTGACGAATATCCTCACCCCCATAGCCCAGCGCTGCAGCTGTGGAATCTGCACCGATTCTGAAGGAATGGGTGCCAAATTTGCGACCCCAGAGGCCCAAATGTTGCAAGGCTCTACTCGTGATGGCCCAAAATTGGTACTTCGTCGAGGGGGCCTCATCGATATGGTGGAAAAAGGGGGGCCATCTGAAGATCCATGCCATTCGATGTAATGCTTGATTGCCGAGAGCAGAATTTCGCACTGCATGCGAAGGGGCGGGAACGGCCTCTTAAGGCTGCTCCTTGCCCCCTCCCCTATAGGAGTAACCCATTGCCTCGCATCCGTGCGGGGAGGCAATGGGCGGCACCCGGCCTCAGCGGTCGATGGACCGCTCGGCCGGGAAGGTGCCGAATTGTCTTGAATGCTATTTATACTGTATGGAATCATAGAATCACATAGTTGGAAGGGACCATACAGATCACCTAGTCGAACCTCCTGCTCAATGCAGGATCAGCCTAGAGCATCCCTGACAAATATTTGTCCAGCTGCTGCTTAAAAACTGACAGTGAGGGGGAGCTCAGCACCTCCCTAGGTAACTGATTCACTGTTGAACAACTCTGACTGTAAAAAAAGGTTTTTTTCCTAATATGTAGCCAGTACCTTCCCATTTTCACCCTTAAATTTAAACCCATTATTTCAAGTCCTACCCTCTGCTACCAACAGGAACAGCCCTTCAATCATGTCCCCCCTCAACCTCCTCTTCTCCAGAATGAACATTCCCAAATCCCTCAGCTTTTCCTCATGGGCTTAGCTTCCATGCCCTTGATCATCCTCATTGTTTTCCTCTGCACCTGCCCCATCTGTCCACATCATTTTTGAAGTGAGGCCTCCAGAACTGCACACAATACTCCAGGTGTAGTCTGACCAATGCAGCGTACAGTGGGACTATGATATCTTGTTATTTGGATGTTATGCCTCTGTTGATACACCTCAATAATGCATTAGCCTGTTTTGTCACTGCATCACACAGACTGCTTAACCCATACCCTCAAGATCTTGTTCACACACACTGCCACCCAGAAGTGTATCCCCCATCAAGTATGCATGTTCCTCATTTTTTTTACCCAGATATAGAACTTGGCATTTATCCTTGTTAAATTGCATCTCGTTCACATCCTTGTTAAATTGCATCTCGTTCACATCCTCCCACTTTTCCAATGTGTTCAGATCTTGTTGCATTCTGTCTTCTGGTGTGTTCACTGCTCCCTCCAATTCAGTGCATCTGCAAATTTAGTGAATAGCCCCTCCATACCCTCATCCAGATCATTGATTAAACTGTTGGAAAGTACCAGACCCAGAACCGAGCTTTGTGACACTCTACTGGACACCTCCCTCCATTCAGATGGGATGCCACTGACAACTACTCTGAGTGTGGTTCTCCAACCAGTTCCTTATACACCTAACTATCCTAAAGTCCAGTCCACTGTCCTCTAGTTTATCCACAAGAACACCATGGGGAACCCTTTCAAAAGTTTTACTGAAAAATTCAGGTAAACAACACAAAAACATTCTCTTGATCCAGTAAGCTTGTCACTCAATCAAAGAAGGAAATGAGGTTAGTCTGTCAGGGACAAATCCAGGCTGACTTCCTCAGATCACCAAGTTGTCCTTTAGGTGCTTGCAGATTGTTTCATTTAAAACATACTCTAGTATCTTCCCTGGGACAGAGGTCAGACTAACTGGCTAGTAGTTTTCTTGGTCATCCCTCCTCCCTTGTTTTAAAATTGGGATAGCATCTGCCTTCCTCTAGTCTTGTGGCACATCTCCTGTCCTCTAAGAGGTCTGGAAGATGATGGACAAAGGCTCCACAAGCTCTCTAGAAAGTTCTTTGAACACCCTTGAGTGCATATCATCTGCTCTATTTTTTTTATTTATTTATTTATTTATTTATTTATTTATTTATCTGGGATTTATATCCCGCCCTTCCCACCGAGTGGCTCAGGGCGGCTTACAACATATATAAACTAACATAAAAATATAAAATTACACTTTAAAATTAACATTTCATAATATATAATTAAAATCAAACATTTGTTATAACTATACATCATTAAAACAGACAGCGGTCGTGGAGCTACACTCTATTCAGCTTCAGATACAAATTCAGTATACAGTATACAGTATTCAGTAGTCAGTATACAGGGCCGTTAATTGTGGGCCAGCCGGAAGAGGACTGTCTTACAGGCCCTGCGGAATTGGGTGAGATCCCGCAGGGCCCTTACCTCCTCCGGCAGCTGGTTCCACCAAAATGGAGCCATTACAGAGAAGGCCCGGTCCCTTGTGATCTTCAAGCGGGCTTCCTTTGGCCCGGGGACAACCAAAAGATTTTGAGATCCCGATCTCAGTGCTCTCTGGGGAACATGCGGGGAGAGACAGTCTCTCAGGTAGGCAGGTCCTAGGCCATATAGGGCTTTAAAGGTAATAACCAGCACCTTGTACCGAGCTCGGTAAGATATTGGCAGCCAGTGCAGCGCCCGAAGTCCCGGCTGAATGTGCTCCCACCTTGGGAGCCCCAGTAACAACTGGGCGGTGGCGTTCTGCACCAGCTGCAATTTCCGGGTTCGACACAGGGGCAGCCCCATGTAGAGGGCATTGCAGTAGTCCAGCCTCGAGGTGACCGTAGCATGGATCACCGTTGCTAGATCGTCGCGTTCCAGGAAGGGAGCCAGCTGTCTAGCCCGCCTAAGATGGAAGAATGCGGACTTGGCAGTGGCTGCTATCTGGGCCTCCATAGTTAAGGAAGGCTCCAGAAGTACCCCCAGGCTCTTGACCCTGTGTGCCGCCATCAGCGGCGCACCATCAAAAACCGGAGGGGGTATTTCCCCCCCCGGGCCACGACAGCCCAAGCAAAGGACCTCTGTCTTCGCTGGGTTTAGCCTCAGCCTGCTCTGTTTGAGCCACCCAGCCACAGCCTGTAGCGCCCGGTCCAGATTTTGTGGGGCGGAGACTGGCCGGCCGTCCATAAGCAGATAAAGCTGGGTGTCATCAGCATACTGGTGACAACCCAGCCCGTACCTTCGGGCAATCTGGGCGAGGGGACGCATGTAGATGTTAAATAACATCGGGGAAAGAACCGCACCCTGAGGCACCCCGCAATCAAGCGAGTGCCTCCGGGACAGCTCATCCCCAATCGCGACCCTCTGTCCCCGACCTTCAAGGAAAGAGGAAAGCCATTGCAAGGCCAACCCCTGAATCCCCGCGTCGGCGAGGCGGCGGGCAAGTAACTGATGGTCGACCATATCGAACGCTGCCGATAGGTCCAACAACATCAGTACCGCCGAGCCGCCCCGATCCAGATGCCGTTGCAGGTCATCTACTAAGG
Organism: Heteronotia binoei; assembly: GCF_032191835.1. Classification (NCBI taxonomy): domain Eukaryota; kingdom Metazoa; phylum Chordata; class Lepidosauria; order Squamata; family Gekkonidae; genus Heteronotia; species Heteronotia binoei. The sequence continues at coordinate 37,210,988 of NC_083234.1, read as the reverse complement.
CGACCAGCACCGTCTCCGTCCCATGGCCCGGGCGAAAGCCGGACTGAAGAGGATCAAGAACGGAAGCATCATCCAGGAAGGTCTGTAACTGCATCGCCACTGCCCTCTCAATAAGTTTGCCCAAATAGGGCAAATTCGGGGATTTGTACTCCTTCAATGCAGCCAGATGTTTCTCAACTACCTCCCTTTCCATGTCAACCAGCAGCCTGAATGCCTTGCCTTATTCTGCACCATCCTGAAGTCCCAAGACAAATAACCTCCACAGACCATCCACATAATCCTCCATCTGGCTGAAGATCTCACTAAAGAATGCTAAAATTGCTTGGGATTTAGCCCTGATGGAATTTTCTAAACCTCATCCACAGTTTGCCTAAAATATCAGGACACCCGTTTAATCGGCTGCTATAGGCTCTTTTAAAAAGCAGCACAACTGAATACTTGGCATTGCTGAGAAAGCAATTTAATAGATTATCAGAGTGCTAAATTGTACCTCCAGAAAAAAAACCCTGAGCATATGTAGACTTTCCAAAAATAATCTGACAGTTTATCAAAAGTGGCAGGTGCTGCCCTGGGTCGTCAGCAGAATGTCTAAGAAGATATAAACCATATATCATTGAAAGAAGTGGCTGGCCATACTGGTAAGGGAAGGCAGGGGGAAAGGTGGGGGGAGGAAAAGAATGAGTAGCAAGACTAATTAGCATGCCATACTGGTGGTACCCAAGTTGATTTGGTTGTTGAATACTAATGCATTTGGCATATGAGGAGACCAAACTTAAAGTGGCATGCTGCTGAAAGCATTGCCAACAAACAAACAAGGTTGCCGGTGCCATTGTAACCAAATGCTTCATTGCACTGTAAAAATATAGACACACATTTTGCTTTGGAAGTAAGATAATCATATGTTTCCCCCTTTCCAAGTTAATAGGAAGAGGTGCCCGCTTTCTTGCTCCTGTCTCATTTGCAAAACAATCGGCAGCATTTCCTCCACTCCCCGTTATTAGACTTGAAATGGTTTTTCCTCCATTAGAGCCAGGCAAATGATGGTCAGAAGTGGCTGTCAGTGTTTCTGGATGGGATGCTAGAAAGGTGGGAGGAAGGGCACTATTACCCTTAGCAAGAATTGTTATGGAGGTGCCATTCAGAAAGCTGTTTTGATTTGGAGCCTAAAACATGGATAAACTGTTTGATTTCAACCTTGCATAAATATATCATTGCCCAGCAGGCTTCATGTGGAGGTGTGGGGAATCAAACCCAGTTCTCCAGATGAGAGCCCACCACTCTTAACTTCTACATTGTGCTGGCTCCATTCGAAGTTGGCGAGGCATGATGATTTGGGCAAGCTACTTAGAAGTGTGCAATCCACCATGCCTAGGCTTGCCCCTTGTTCCTCATGGCTAACATTAACCTTCTGGGCTGAGTCCAGGAGGTAATAAATGTCTCTCTGCAGAAGGGTTTTTCTCCTACTGCTATGAAAGAAGCAGTTTGGAGATTCCTGCTAAAGAAAGCACCCCTGATCCCTACTGACCTAAACAACAACTGCCTGGGGCCAACAGTCCATTCTTAGGCAAGATGCCTGAACATGTGAAGATTATGCCATTTCAGGTGCTCTTGAAGGATATGGATGATTTAGATTTATTTCTATCTGGATTCAGGCCCATCAGCTTCCAGTTATTAAACAATGGAATCCAACCCAAGTGTTGTAATTCCTAATCAGGGTCTTTTGGGGGGAAAAAAAATCCCAGATAGACACAGAGAAATATATATTTTTTAAAAGAAAATTCAGAATAAGTTAATTTATTTTTCATTCCTCTTTCCCAACACATCTCTTTTCCATTCCCTCCTCCCTCTCTGTGTGGTCAGGTCTTAAAGTAAACAGCAGAGCAGCAGATCTCAATGTGCTTGTCAGAAGAATCCCCCTTCCTTCCCTCCTTCTCTGGATTTGTCTCTCTTTCTCTCTGAAAAAGTGTGTGTGCATATGAAAGTTTTTACCTTGAATAAAACTTTGTTGGTTCTAAAGTCCACTGGACTCAAACTTTGTTCTCCCCTCCCCTTTTCCTCCCCATCCTTCCTTCCCATCTCAATCAGTAGTAGCAAAGAATAAAGGAGAGGGGAGGCAGCCAATAAAGGGAAAGAGGCTTGGCTTTGTATCTCTTCCTGCACAATTGAGGGAGAGAGGCAAAAGCAGGCAGTGACACTGCTGCAGGAGCAAGTCCTGGGGAAGGAAGCAGTAGAGAGCAATTTGCTCATGGGCTGGATACAAGTCCTAGATGGGCCAGTTCCAGCCTGCAGGTTATATGTTTGACACCTCGGATCTAAGGGATTCACCTTGGACTCAAGTGTGAAGTTCTGGAAGGTGATGACAGGCATTAGCCTTGCCTGTTGCCTTCTTCCTCCATTAGTAACCACAGCACTACTGCCAGTGTCTCGTTTGCTTGGGTGCAGATCTGACCCTGGGTGCCAAGCAAAATGACTTAGCATGTTGCTGTCATCACACATAGTTTGGGTTACCTGCCCTGCAATAGGTCCTGAATATACTGTGGATGAAAGCTGAGGGAGAAAACAGAGGAGCAGAAAATAGTTAAGAGAGAATTTGCTAGTCCTTGACATCATCCCTGGAAATGAACTTTAGAATTCAGTTCATGCCTTACAATGAGACCTTTCAATAACTAGAACTGTTCCGCCTGAGCATCACACACAAGGATAAATGTTGATGACATCACTGATCTATGTAATACTCTAGTATGACTGATTGTGGAAGTTTGTCGCCATTCTTCATTTGTAATCTCAGTCATCCTCCCCACACTCTTTTTTTCATCCAGAGAAGGGAAGCTTGTGGCTCCATAGTTTTCTCTCCCCAGAGTGCTTCAAAAAGCAACTTTGGTTGTTATCATTGTGAGCTTAAATATGACTAGAGAGAAAAGTGTCCTCCCACCTTTATCCACACTTCTTTTCTCCACTCTTGATTCACAGCATCAGCATACTTGACGTTTAAAGAAAACATGGAAATATGGAGCTCCAATAATAGATAGTCTGGAAGATCTGATGCAAGAAAACAGGAAATAATGCAAAGTTAAAGCATCCCAGGTTTGATCTACACAGGGAAAATGATTTCAAAGTTGAAAAAATGAGGGATGAGACTTTCCAAATCGTGCCTACAGCATTCTTCCTTCTTTTACACAACTTTTGAGAATGCTGGAGCCTGTCTTTTTCAGCTGTTCACCCTAGCAGCAGACAGAGGAAAGTTTTCCTCAGTATTTGCCCTCTTTTTACCAATGGATTTGCTGACTTTAGACAATATCAGCCAATGTCCTGTGTACACCGTGTGTCCATTAAAATGCTGCAAGTCTGTGTATGTGTGGAAATAAGAAGATAATGCTATCCCTCCTCCCCAGCCAAATGTGTATTTCAGAGTTTTTTGTTCATTTCACAATAAAGCTCCATTATACTCTAGGGCCCTTTAAAATCCATTTAATTTACAAGTTTAATTCTTATCATTACTGGTGCCAATTACATCGACTCTTGAGACCCTCTGTTGTCTTTAAGCAAATGGTAAGAGATGAGCTTTGCCTTCTTTTTTTGTGATCCAAATAGAGACCAAGGGTGCAAGGAAAATAGAGCAACAGATTGCCTGGCTCAGATGTCCATCTGAATGATCAGGAACACAACCTAAAAAAAGTTAGGAAACCATTTTGGCCTTTTATGCATTAGATCAATAATGGGCAACTTCTGCAGTATGTGGTACGGACCCCTCCTCCCAGCCCAGCCTGTGAACTAGTGGGATAGTACATCTGCTGTTTTGTAAGAGGGTCTCTTTACCTTTTACTAATTCTATTTTTATAATTAAGGAAGATATCAGACAGCCAACGCTTCTTCTGCATGGAGTTTCAAGTTTCAAGTTTATTTAAATTTATATCCCGCCCTTCCCACCGAGGTGGCTCAGGGCGGCTCACAACACATAAAAATCTAACATAATTTTTGAATTTAAAACATCTTACACAGTTAAAACAGTAAAATAATAAAACTTATAACGGCAGTCTATCAAAACTACACTCAGCTCCAGTGCCAGTTAATTATAAGCCAGCCGGAAGAGGGCTGTCTTACAGGCCCTGCGGAACTGGCCAAGGTCTCTCAGGGCCCTCACCTCTTCCGGCAGTTGGTTCCACCAGAAAGGAGCCGTTACAGAGAAGACCCTGTCCCTGGTGGATTGCAGGCAGGCCTCCTTTGGCCTGGGGATAACAAGCAGATTTTGAGATGCCGATCTCAGTACTCTCTGGGGAACATGTGGGGAGAGATGGTCCCTAAGGTAGGCAGGTCCTAGGCCATATAGGGCTTTAAAGGTAATAACCAGCACCTTGTACCGAACTCGGTATATTATTGGCAGCCAGTGCAGAGTTCGGAGCCCTGGCCAAATGTGCTCCCATCTTGGGAGCCCCAATAACAACCGGGCCACGGCATTCTGCACTAACTGCAACTTCCGGGTTTGGCACAAGGGCAGCCCCATGTAGAGGGCATTACAGTAGTCCAACCTCGAGGTGACAGTTGCATGGATCACCATTTCTAGGTCGTCTTGCTCCAGGAAAGAAGCCAACTGTCTCGCCCGCCTAAGGTGAAAAAATGTGGATGGAGGATTAGGTCTTCCCCTAATATTGCCTCATGGCTCTGAGATTTAGAGCATTAGTGCCTCTGAATATGGGCATTCCCTTCAGTCACCAATGGCTAGTATCCATTAACAATCTATTCTCATGAAGCCATCTAATCGCCCTTTAAAACTGTTTATTCCTTTGGCCATCACTACATCCTCTGGCAGCAAATTCCACATTTTAATCACTCTCCTTGTAAAGTAGCATTTCCTTTTGTCTGCCCTGAACCTACTGCCCATTGGCTTCATTGAATACTTTTGTGTTCTAGTATTTTGGGAGAGGGAGAAAAAATGTATAGAACAGGTATTCTTAACCTGGAGTCCACAGACCCTTAGAGGATTTATGGATAGGCTTTAGGGGATCTGTCAACCAGGCACAATTCCCCCCACCCTGATTTCCTTCCTGTCGCTATGAATATTGTCTTATGGGGGAAAACATTCTTTATTATGTTATTATAGTAATGTTTCACTAAATAAAAAAAAAAAGTAGGAGGCCATGAGACATGTCCAGTAACATATAATTGTAAGCCAAAATGCTTTCAAAATGAGGTTGGAGAATTGTCAGGTGGGCACCTGGCTCACTCAGGATCTTTTTACCTGTACATACAGGATTCCACGTCCAGAAAAGTAATGCTTAAAATATTAGGGACTCTAATTAAGTAAAACAATTATAATTTATTAAGAAAAATATAGGCTTCCATACAAGATAAAATACTCATAACAACACACATTCAGTCCTAGGAATCATAGATAGAGAGATAGGGGAACACATGGGTAGACAAACAGGGCAATATTTACCTATCGTAGTCTTCAAGGAAGGCTTCAATGGTGATGAACAAGGAAGTGGGAGAAGGGACCTGAAACTTGGCCTTAGAATCGGGGTTGAATCTATGCAGCGGAAATTGGGATACTGCTAGAAGCACACCTGTGGGTAGCTAGTCCACAGATTATAAGGACTCTCTTGAGCCCTTAGGAGATGGGAGGTATGAGGGAGGAGGAAGGTGGTCAGCTGGTGCATGACCTCATGAAAAGGGGAGGTTTTGCAGTGACCAAAAGGGCTGGACTACTGCGACAACCAATAGAAAGTTCATTGGTGTCACCTAATTGGGTGCTTGCTCTTGACCAATGGACTTGCTTGGATCCTGGATACCTGAGTGAACTTTCAGGTTGAAATGGACAAAGGGCAGGCTCCAAAATGATAGTTGAGAAGAAGAATAGAGAGATTACTTGGGTGGGGAGACACTTAGGACTATTAGACTTATCTAAAAGGGTGACAATAGAGAGTCAAATCATGGCCTAGGTAACACCCAGTCTATACAAAGGAAGCTGGCTCTGGCTGAAAATGGCCTTCCTCTTCTTCTGTTTTCTTCTGGGCACCAGTCTTTGTGTAGAGTTCCGTTAAACAAAGAAAGTTGCGATTGGACGATTAACCACTCCTGGGGTGGGTAGGTTTCTTGCAGGCATAGGTGACATCTGGTGTGTACTTGAGCCGTCCGCTTCGCTGGAATGGAGTCAAGCCTGGTAGGAAGATGGCTGCATGTGGTGTTAGCCCTCCATGGTGGATTCCATGGTCAGAACTTCATAACCGTTCACCTGGATAACTCCTGGCGGCGCAGTTTCCTCCGTTTCATGGCTGGGATGGACGTCATACAGAAAGACGGGAAACCATCCGTTCTCCTGGTGGGCACTCTTGTACCGGTTTAGAGTGCCTTTGTAGCATTGTGGCTGCTTGTACTGCCTAAGTCCCTTTTGCCCCTGGATAGGTTTACCCACACTCTCTGGCCAGATGTGTGCGAGTCACTTCTCCAGGTGCTCTGACAACCAAGCTGGTAATCACGATGTTCTGTAAGGGGGCTTTTCCTCACATAATACCTCACAATGACTTTTCCCCCTTGAGTCAGGGTCCATTGCTTTCATCAGATGCTCAAAGGAGTCTGTGACCCCAAAATGGTTAAGAATAACCAGTATAGAACATTTTACTAAAAGCATTTTTAATGAATAAAAGCAAAGTAATGAGAAAAATGCACTTCCAGTTTAACCTCATTCAATTTTTTTTTTTTTAAATCTTCATATGTGAGATCAAGGAAGGACAAATATGGAGTCTCCACAGCTCGGGAGCCACAGCTGAAAACACTGTGTTCTTTAGCACTCTTGGCTCCTGGAAAGACAACACTTGGCACAGCAGATGATAACTCTAGAAGCCACATGAAGTATTTGTTTCCTAAGGAAAAGCCAGGGCTTAAGTCATGTAGGTCAAAGAGGTCGTTGCTTAATAGAGGACTCTAGCAACAGACAGTGCTTTCTGAGGCTCAAATTTATTTGTAAGATGAGGTATTTGATCTAAAAGCAATTTATGCGACCATGATTCTTCAATTCTGAGGTAACTGCAGTCTCCACATGCTTAGAGATACTTTTTAATGCACTTATTTTTCATGATGTTCCAGCTCTTTGTTGAGCTCGGGTCAGCCTTGGCTCAAATCAAGCCTTATCAATATGGAATGATCCGTTTGTGAATGATGGCGTTTACAGATATTGTCTGTTTTAAATTCACCCAATTTTGAAATCCTCAGCAAACTTCCAGTGATTTCAATAACTCAACTGATTGTTCTAAACTGGCAGCATTCTACACTTGTAATTTTTGGTAATGCTCAGCCTGAACTCTCCCTAGACACTAAACTAACCAAACTAAGGCTGCTGTACTTTGATTGCATTATGAGAAGACAAGAGTCACTGGAAAAGACAATAATGCTAGGATAAATCCAAGGCAACAGGAAAAGAGGAGGACCCACCATGAGATAGATTGACTCAATCCGGGAAGCCATGGCCTCTAATTTACAAGACCTGAATAAGGCTGTTAATGATGGAATGTTTGAGATATCATTAATCCATAGGGTTGCCACAAGTCAGAAGTGACTTGATGGCACTTAACACACACACGCACACACAATTTGAAATATAAAGATTTTTATTGATTTGATTTATATCCCGCCCTCTCCACCGAGGCGTTTAGTCCAAACGTAGCCTAGGCTTTATGGCTCTAGAGATGCTGCTTCCATCAAAGGAAAAAAATAATTTAGCAATCATTCATTTGCCTACTGCAATTCCTTTCGATAGTCTGGAACTCTTTATAAAGCCCTGTTGGGAATGCATAATTTTTTTTCAAGCAATTGCGACTGAGTTAGTCTTATGATCAGTGACTGGGAAGCCTTGGTAGCCTATGACATTAAATATGCATTTATACCTTTCAGAAGTAATTCCTACTCTCCTGCTCCTTGAAAAACTCTAGCAGGGATTTTAACCTAAGTCTACAAACAACTGATGAGGGTTGCAATCTTTCTGCCTTGGGGCTGCCACTTCTAATCCACTCCATCAATTGCCTTAAGGCTCATATTGTATATTCTCTAATCTTTACATTTGGATGAAGTTGCTCTTTGGGAGTACAGATACACCTCCCCTCATATCCAAAAGAACATGAAAGGACCTTGGATCACATCAGTGGCCCAACTAGTGGAGCATACTGTTTCAGACAGCAGCTGACCAATTGCTCTGGAAGCTCAACAGACAGGACATAAGGCCAAGGTCCTCCAACTGTTGCTGCCTTCCAGCATTGGTGTCTGCTGCCTCTATATATTAACTTTACCTTCAATCACCATGGGTAGCAACCAATGATGGACCTTTCCCAGCAAGGAATGGGGGTGGGGACACAGGCATGCTAGAGTCATGCCAGCACACATCACCATAGAGTTTTGGTGAAATCCTAGAGCATTAACTCCAACATGCTGATGCAATGCTAGCATCTTCCCATTTCTATGCTATTTTTCTTCTACCAGTCTTAAAAGCTCCACTGAGAAACAGAATAGGGGAACAGCTGAGAAACAGAATAGCAGGTATGTCCCCCAAAGAGCCTTGCACTTGGAAGATCAAAACCTGCTGGTGATCTCTGGCCCAAAAGACATCCTATTGTCCTTAACTAGGGCACCGGATGGGTGGAATTTAAAGGGACTGCATCCTATTTAAATGGATTGCAAATATAAGCCTGGGGGAGGGGAATGTGTTCATATCTCTCAGCTGTTTTCTTGGGCTTTATAAATTTTACTGAATATATCCAGGACTTTTTCAGGATTTTTTTCTTTTTTTCCCCCAAAAAATCCTGGATAACTTTGGTATTTTTTGTGTATATTTTTGGCTCAGGTAGATCCGAAAGCACATCCTTATTGGACAACCAGGGATCACATAGTGAGTGTTGACATTAGTGAGGGCAGTGTTTCCTGAAAAGGAAAACTCATGCTTTGCTTCTCACAGCTATTCTTTCAACAATCATCAAAAAGGAAGGGGCATCTTCTGAATTAGAATATTTCTAGAAATCATTCATTGGCTCAGTTCCTATTTCTTTGTCTGACCATATGAGAAAAGAGTTTGTCCTTGTGATCAAACATCCATTTAAGACCTCTCTCATGTCATATTTCATTGTATAAAACATGAGGCTGAATGAAATAGGTTTTTGTGTACCATTATTTCTCACCTTCTTGGAAAATTGGACCAAGATAAATTAGTATTCCTATTGTCAGATAGAAATAAATATATTAGTTTCCAAGTGGCAAGATTTGTGGCTGACATTACAGATTTTAAAAAAAAGACTAATGAGATATATTGACTACTGTCCTTTTTTACCACTTTTGGGTTGTTTCATTTGGGTGTTATTGGATATATTTTATATTTTTATAATTTATTATTGTTACTTAAGTTTAAATTTTATTGTGATTTATATAATGTTATTGTTGTATTGAATGTTTTATTGAGATTCCCCCCCCCCCTACTGTTAAGTCTATTTGTTAGTTGCTATGACATTTTGTTTATAATGCAATAAATGATTGATTGATTGATTCTTTGTCTGAAAACATAATATTTTGCTATGATCACTTAGATTATCAAGAATTTCAGCCCAAGTCAACTGCTTGCTTATGCTTTACATTAAAAGAGAAGGTGTCACTACAGCTCTCTACAGCCTATGAGCTTTCACCAGTAAGGTTTGTTACAACTTTAGAAAACCCAAACTTGGCACAGGGGCAGAATACCAGCAACACAGCCAAATTGCACACAAGCTCCTTTTCATTTAGTTTGATGCTCAGTGGGGGAAGGAGAACTACCGTGGCCAAAACAGCATATGACATAAACACAAAGGAAGTGTCTGAATTTTAAGTAGATTTTTTTTCCCGTACTCCAAAGGAATCAAACTTTGCCATCACATCTCCAGTGTTGCTGTACTACTAAAGGCTCCTCACGGCTTGTTTCTTTCATTCTCACTCTTGGAGGTAATGTTGTATAACATCAAAAATAGTTACTGGTCAATTAAATCTCAAAATGCCTGTCAATAACAATGTTGGTTAATTGTGTAGCGGTCAATTCACAAGCACAACAAGAGGCCAAGCTTGTGTGAGCCTATATGGAGAATGGAATGCTGGCATTTGTGTGCTTTAAAAGAATGGAAGGCATGGAGAGGGTGGTGGATTTTAAGCAGAAAGCATCTGCATTTTAACAGGAAAGTTCAGCTCTCACACTCAAAAGTTCTTACTGAAGGAAGAAGGAAATAGAATGACATTCCTCCCTATGGAATATCGAGTCAAATTCAAGGTTTTGGTCTTGACCTATAAGGTCTTGAGTGGTCAGAAACCAGTGTACCTGTAGGACCATCTCCTCTTTGGACAGCAACTTGCTGGTGGTCCCCGGCCCTAAAGCTATCCAGCTGTCCTCAACTAGGGCTAGGACCTTTTGAGTCCTGGCCCCAACCTGGTGGAACTCTCCATCAAATTCCATCAGGGCCCCATTGGAACATATGCAATTCTGCAGGGCCTGTAAGACAGAGATGTTCCATCTGGCTTTGGGTTGAGGACAGCGACAGTTTCCAACTTGGCTGGAACCCTCCATTGTTCCTCATGTCTGCTTCTCCTTCTCCCCCTGTCTGTGGAGTGGCTGGCAGTCTGTAATTTAGATACTTTAATAAGCTATCTTGCAAGCCTTGCAGAACTGAACAAGGTCCCACAAGGCTCTTGTTTCTTTTGGCAGTTAGTTCCACCAATAGGGGGTTGCTATAGAGAAGGCTCTCTCCCAAGCGATCTTCAGTCTTGCCTCCCTCGGCCCAGGGATCGATAACAGGTTCTGGGTCCCTGATGTGAGTATCCTCTGTGGAACATTTGGGAAGAGATGGTACCTAAGGTAGACAGGTCCTTGGCCATATAGGGCTTTAAAGGTAATAACCAGCACCTTGTAGTGAATCCGGTACACGATCGACAGCCAATGCAGTTCCCGTAGCTCAGGCTGCATGTGTTCCTGCATGGGAAGCCCCAATAACAGCCTAGCCACTGCATTCTGCACCAACTGCGGTCTCTGGATTTGAGACAAGGGCAGCCCCATGTAGAGGGCGTTACAGTAGTCCAATCTCGAGGTGACCGTAGCATGAATTACAGTTGTCAGGTCGTCATGGTCAAGGAAAAGGACCAATTGCCTTGCCTGCCTAAGGTGGAAAAAGGGGGATTTGGCAGTGGCTGCTATCTGGGCCTCCATTGTCAATGAAGGTTCTAGTAGCATGCCCAAGCTTCTGACCTTGGGTGCCACTACAAGTGGTGCACCATCAAAAGCTGGTAGGGGGATTCCCCTTCCCAGGCTGCTGCAGCTCAGGCAAAGGACCTCTGTCTTTGTCGGATTCACCTTCAGTCGACTCAGCTTAAGTCACCCTGCCATGACCTTCAGCGCCAAGTCCAGATTTTCTGGGGTACAGGTAGACCGGCCGTCCATCAGTAGATAGAGCTGGGTGTCATCAGAGTACTGATGGCAACCCAACCCATACCTCCTGGCAATCTGGGCAAGGGGGCGCATATAGATGTTAAACAGCATCGGGGAGAGCACCGCCCCCTGAGGCACACCACAGTTAAGTGGGTGTCTCTGGGATGTCTGTCCCCCGATCACCACCCTTTGTTCCCAACCGTAGAGAAATTAGGAGAGCCATTGTACAACCAACCCCTGAATCTCTGTGTCGGCAAGGCAGTGAATCAGCAACTGATGGTCGACCGTGTGGAACGCAGTCGACAGGTCCAACAACATCAGTATCGCTGAGCCGCCTCGGTCCAGATGCCACTGGAGATCATCCATCAGGGCGACCAGTACTGTCTCCACCCCATGACCTGAGTGAAAGCCAGACTGATGGGGGTCCAGGACAGAAGCGTCCTCCAGAAAACTCTGTAACTGTAGCGCTACAGCCCTCTCAATAATTTTGCCCAGAAAGGGCAAATTCGAGACAGGCCAATAGTATGCCAATTCGGCCGGATCTAGTGATGTTTTTTTCAGGAGAGGGTGAATCCCTGGAAAGAGCCCCTCAGAGAGGGATCTATTTATGACATCCCATATAGGATATCGTAGCTCCAACCGGCAAGCTTTAATCAGCCAGGATGGGCAAGGGTCCAGATCACATGTTGGGTGCACAGTAGAGAGAATTCTGTCGACTTCCTCCAGGCTGAGTGTTGTAAAATGATCCAAAGCTGATCCGGAAAAGAGGTGTGGAGCCTCAAGTTCACTTACTGTTTCAACAGTGGCAGGGAAATTGTTGTGGAGCGACGAGATCTTATCTGCAAAAAAAGTCGCAAAAACCTCTCAGCCAATATCCAATTCCCTACAGTTTGGTCTGCCTTGTGGCAGAGTTGTGAGATTCTGAATAATACTAAATAATTGTGCCGGGCGCGAATTCGCAGATGCAATCTTAGCCACGAAGTAAACTTTCTTTGTGGCTTTGACTGCCATCTCATAAACTCTCTATAAGATGTTCTGGTCACTTTGTCTTGAGTACGCCGCCACCGCCTCTCTAGCCATCTGAGCCTTCGTTTCATCAGCCACAGCTCTGGGTTATACCATGGGGCCAGCATAGAACGATGGTGCAGAGGGCGCCATGGAGCAATCTCATTGATGGCCATGATGAAACGGTCTTGCCAGGTCTCAACCAGGTCATCTAGAGGCCAGGGGTCCCGCAGGGCCATCTAGAACTGTTCTGGGTCCATCAGGTTCCGCGGGCAAGCTAAATATGCTCACAACCTAAACAGGTTTGGGGTGGCACATCCATATGAGCCTTCAGGGCGTTGTGGTCTGACCATGGCACTGCTTCTGCAGTGATCCGGTCCACTAAGGCTCCCATCGCAAAGATCAAATCCAGCATGTGTCTGGCCTGATGCGTGGGTGCTGTAACAAATTGGGAGAGTCCTAGTGTCGCCATGGATGACACCAGGTCCATTGCCTGACTAGAGTTCACGTCATTGGCATGGACATTGAAATCACCCAGGACCAAAAGCCTTGGGTGTTCCAATGTCCAGCCTGTTACGGTCTCCATCAGGGATGGTAAGGCGCTGACCAGGGCGTTAGGCATTCAGTACACCAACCAGATCACCAGCCCCTCCCCAACATCCCACGCCAGACCGGCACATTCAATACTATCAATCTTTAGAAACGGGAGGGCCCGGAAGGAGTAAGCCTCCCATATGAATAGGGCCACTCCTCCCCACTGCCCGCTAGACCATGATTGGTGAAAGACTGAGTATCCTGGGGGAGCCACCTGGAAGAGAGCTACTGTCTCCCCATCTCTCACCCAGGTCTCAGTCACTCAAGCCAGGTCCGTTTTCTGTTCACACAGAAAGTCCCGAAGGATTGAGGTCTTATTATTAATGATGATGATGATTTCACTATCAAAGTAAGAGTGATGCAATTAAAAGATTGTTATCTTATAATTGTGATTTGTGATGCAGTTGGATGAAAGCAAGCATGCCACAAGCATCTGGCTAAGGGATTCTGCCAAATTTCAGAGCTACACTGTACTGATATAAAAATTCCAGTTTTGTATATGGGTATTTCTTGCTTGGAATGGAAGAAGAAGAGGAGGAGGAGGAGTTGGATTTATGCCACACCCTTCACATGGAGTCTCAGAGCAGTTTACAATCTCCTTCCCTTCCTCTCCCCTCAATAGACACCCTGTGAGTTAGGTGGGACTGAGAGAGAGAATTGTGACTGACCCAAGACCACCCAGCTGGCTGCATGTGGAGAAGTGGGAAGTCCACCGCTTTTAACCACTGCACCAAACTGGCAAACCACTACACCAAACAAAACTTGACAGAAATATTGCTGCTAAAAGTGATACTCTTTTTTGGCATCTACTCCACACAGGTGTTGTAGAATAAACATTTTGGGCATTCCAGGAGCAAATATGGGTATAACAAAAAGGCTCACAAGGTCAACATTCAAAACCAAAAAGGGCATACTCCTATAATCCAAGAAATTAATTATTGTATGGTATAGTGTGTGTAATAGCCAGGAGATTTCTGGCAGTTAGAAGTTCTAGCTCTTTCAGCATTATGTGCCATTAGGTGGTAAGTCACTTTTTTTTAAGGTGAGAAGCTTTTCAGAGGTGGTTTGCCATTGCTGCTTCTGCATCATGTCCCTGGTATTCCTTGGGGGTCACCATTTCAAATACTAGCCAAGGTCGACCCTACTTAGCTTCTGAGACCAGATGAGATAGAGCTAGCCTGGTATATCCAGGTAACTTAGGGCAATAGCTGTCTAGTACATATTAATCCTATTTTTCCTTCAAGTACATAGCGATACCTTCAGCATTTTGTCTTCACAGCAACTCAGTGAGGTACATGAGCCTGAGACAGAGCATCTGCCCCAAAATTAGTCAGTGAGAGTCAAAGAAAAACAATACATGTTCAGGTGAGTCTGGTACAGGGACCAGCTTGCTTTCCCTGCAACCACATAGCAACAGCGGAGAACATAATTTTAGAAATCAGCAGGAGCCTGATTTGTATCAGAACTGCAGCATGGGTGGGGGGAGGTGGGAGAGGCTCCTGCCTTCCCCTCTTACTGTTTTCCTAAACCAAAACAGCCCTGAGTGATAGAATTTGTTTCTCTTGCCATGCAGCTGCATATGCACAGAAGACAGCACAATTTCTTGCCCCCAGCTTGTCAAACAAGAAAAAAAGGGGGCAGAATAGGCATTTGAATCTGACCGTGCAATCTTAAAAGGAATCACTACTTTTTAAGTCTATTGACTTCAATGAACTTAGAAGGGTATAACTCTGCTTAGGTTTGCGCTGTAGGTCTCCCAGATCCCAGGCTGATACTCTTTAGCACTATATAAGATTGTCTTACTAATACAAGTAAAACACGTTCCATGGTCAAGGTAAGGGTAAAGTATATTATGCTGGTATTTGAAGTATGTCCTGCCTCAATAAAAAACAAACATGCAAGAGGCATTAAATGGTTCATGTTTAGTTGTTCTAGGGAAGCATAACTGAAAACCAATATTTGTATGGGGCTTTCAGATGTTAGGAATGTTTCACAGATAGTTTTATAATCTTTAGAACAACCTTGTTAGGTAAATGAGTGCTGTTATCTTGCAGAATGGGTAGAGAAAGTTGAGAAACTGGCTTGCCTAAGGCCATCTGGTGGGTACATGACAGCAAGGCTTTTTTTTTTGTAGCAGGAACTCCTTTACATATTAGGTCACACACTCTTGATGTAGCCAATCCTCTAAGAGCTTACAGGGCTCTTATTAAAGGGCCTACTTTAAGCTCTTGGAGGATTGGCTACATCAGGGGTGTGTGGCCTAATATGCAAAGGAGTTCCTGCTACACAAACAAACAAACAACCCCCCCTCCCCCCCGCATGACAGAAGTGAAATCCAGACTGGGGACTCCTCACTTTTAATAGCACAGTATCTTGGATATCCTCCAACCATTCTCATTCTTGTCAGGGTTATTGACTGGTGGATATAATAATTAAATGCAGGACTGCATTAACTTGCTGTTTGCTAATGGTTTTGAATTCCAGAATTTCTTTGTTGTAGAGGAGTAATAGATTGTTTTGTATTCCCAGTGGAAGAAAGGCTATATTGGCCATGTCTTGAAAGTGTGGACTGTTTGTTTCCAGTAGAATGACTGTGAATCCTGGAAACAGTCTCAACGATGTTGGGGAATCCTGGAAATTGCCCCTGAAGTTCTGCCTGACCAAGACCATAAAACCATAGGGTACATTTGGACCAGTGCTCTCAGACAACTGCAGGTTATGCCAGCAGTAGCTTCTGCCATAAACTACTCCATTTCTGCAGTATCTACCATGCCAACTCAATTTACTTTTCACGGAACTGGCAGTGCAGACAGTAGAGAAGTGAAGTATTTTATTGCTGAAGTTACTGCTGCAATAAACTAGTGCCATTTCAGAGCAGGGTGCAAACATCACTAGACTGGGTTATATGTAGACAATTACAAGCTGAGAGGCCATGAGGAATTACAGGAGGGATGAACAATATAAAACCCCCAACCCAACTATCCACCCAATATCTTTCCACTGGGATTCTATCAGGCTAATGTTGTCTTCCTTCTTTAACTAACTTAACATTCTGTGCATCCTAGAGTGTATTTATTCCCCCTCAAGTAGGTTGGAGGGGGGTCATTAGGATCATATACAGAGTTATGTTTTTCTGCAAACCTAGGGAGATGCTCAAGCAGGGCTGTAGCCAGGATTTCATGTTTGGTGGGGCTCACAGCAGGATTTGTTCTTGGGGGGGGGGGGGCAGGAGGCACCCAGTTTGGTAACCTCAGCACTGTAAGTTGCTTTGAGTTCCACAAGCTAATCCCGCCCCCTTACCTGGACAGTCACAGCAGCTCTGCTCCCCCCACCCCTTTCTTATGTGCCCCTCTCCTCTCTGGGAGAGACAGAGACCTCTTGACTCCCCCCCTACTTTGCTCTGCAGTCTGTGTTAGGACAGGGGAGAGGAAAAAGCATCAATGCTACTACTTGTTCAGAGTGACGGTGAGCAAAGGGTACAGATTGGGGGTCTTGCAATGAAGGAACTATACAGTTGGAAGGGGTGGGGGTTAAAAGGATGGGCCTGGCCCCTCCTGGGCCCCACTGTAGCTATAGGCCTGTGCTCAAATATATTGAGACCTCTGCCTGGTTTGCAAACAGCTGGGCTTTGCTGCCATCATGACTGGTGCAGGGGTCAGACAAGTCACTTCTCTATTAAATGTAATGATTTCTCTAGAGACAGAGTGACTTCCATTTACCTGTAATGGGTGAAGTCTGTTCCTAAAACAGAATTTCTAAGCGACCCCCAAATATTTTATCATGATTTCTAAGTGGACTCAAAAGACACACTGAACTTCTGCACATGTGAAGAATGCAATATTAGGGTAGGTCTATATAATATAGTGGGTTCAATGCAATGAAGAGGCGAGGTGGTAGTGATCATCAGCTCTTTATTAGATACAGCATAGGATAGGACTGAAGAACTGGGCCAAAGAGGCCAACTATATACAACTCAAGGTTCCCGTGCAAGCACATTATTGGATCATTCAAACCAGCAGGGGGCCCATGATTGGAGCAGGGCAGCAGGGATTTGGATCCTGCTGCCCATTGTCCCCAAGCTCCATTCTAAGGGCTCCAATGAGCCAGGCAGGAACACCCATATAAATATTCACTTGAGTCCTCATACACTACAGTTTATTGGTACTCTAAGTTAGAGACAGACAGACATTTCAGCTCCAAAAGAATTATGCACATGATTCAAAGGCTTGGAGGTCCAGTGGGCAAACTCAGAGACATCTAGGAGGATTGATGGAAGGAAGCAGTGTAACCCCAAGCTTCTCTGGCCTAATTCTGGAACACTTCTCAAAGCCAAAAGCCAATAATTATATTTTATTATATGTATTATTTGTTGGTTTTCTCTCCTGTGTCTTTTACTTTCATGACCAATTGTAGTTGATAAAGAGGCCCCACCCATATAAATACCTCTCCCCACAGTGTCATCATGAAAAGAAAATAACAAAGCCTTTAAGAAATGAATGAAACCTTTAAGCCACTGGTGAAGAAGAAGAGGAGGAGTTGGTTTTATACCCCACCCTTCCTTACCTGAAGGATTGGCTCACAATCACCTTCCCCTCCCCTCCCTACATCAGACACCCTGTGAGTTCAGTGGGGCTGAGAGAGCTCTCAGAGAACTGTGACTGATCTAAGGTCACCCAGCTGGCTGCATGTGGAGAAGAGGGGGAATCAAACCCAGTTTTCCATATTAGAGTCTGCCACTCTTAACCCCTACACCAAACTGGCTCTCAGTTGGTGGCCCTAAGCACAGCAGAGAGGATGCCAGCAGCTTTGACAGGCTTTCTCAGAGGCACAGGGAGTCATAGTGTCATCTGAAGCAGAGCTGCACTTTCAAAGGCCATTGAAGCCAATGGACTTATGAGGCCATAACTCTGCTTAGCAGTACACGGCTAGTCCACCATGGCCCCTAGTTTGAAGTGGCTGATGCTTTCAATGCACAGCTATAGGGAGGGGATGCAGCATAGTATAACCTGATCTGGTCCAATCTCAGAAGCTAAGGAGGATTGGTGCTTGGAAGGGAGACCACCAAGGAAGACTCTGTAGAGGAAGGCAATGGCCTATCACCTCTGATTCTGTCCCTGAAAGCTCCTTGCTGGGGTTGCCCTGTAACTTGACAGCACTTTACATACCCAATGCACAGACATGCCATTTTTAGGCACTTTTTATTTTCTTATGTTGTCTTCAGGGGTCTTTTCATTCTGCCCATTTACCATGTTGATATTGCTCATTCATTTGTTTCTTCAACAGCTTTTTTTTTTAAAAAAAGTTATATGCCACAGCCATGTAACCAATGCAAAAATAACACAGGGGGAAATGTGTTCTTTTTAATGAGAAAAATTCAGCGTGAGGAAACAGATAATAGCGTGAAGACAAAGCCACCTTCGCACAAGGGAGAAACAAAATTGAAATGTGGATTTTCAGATTGAGCCAGCAGGGATGAGAAATTTAATAGCACCCCAATATAACTGGCTTAATTTCTTGTTAACATTGCTGTTTACTTCTAACCCTTTTTCAGGGTTAGTAGCCCTGCAGCAGACAATGCTGTGCAGATCAGAGGAACAGATGCTTAGCCATGTGCTGTTTCTCAGTTCTGCGTTCCTGCAGTTTCACAAGCCGCTAGGTATAGCTACATATCTGCATATGAAAACCTAGCCGATTATATATAGAAACCTTAACACTAGAACATATAAAGCCGCTGTATATTTAATCAGACCATCAGGGTCTACATCATCTAGTCACACTGGCAGCAGCCAGCAATGAAGATCCTGTGAATTTAGGGGGAGGTATTTATGAGTTTCCTGCATTGTGCAGGGGTTGGACTAGATGACCCTGGTGGTCCCTTCCAACTCTATGATGCTATGTGACAAGAGAAACCTCCGCCTGGTCCCTGATCAAAACTGGAGATACTGAGTGTTGGACCTGGGACCTTCTGCAGGTAACGTAGATGCTCTGCCACTGGGCCATGGCCCTTGAGAGAGGCAGAAAGGGAAGGGGAACCTAAGAAAAGATATAGTGTTCATATTCTCCTGTCCTGTTATAATAAGTAGTACCCAAAACAATGCATATGAATTGTTTAGGAAAGCAACCTTCTTTGGCTATTGGTGCACTTGACTATGGCTTCCTTTATTCACTGCAAGTGAGTTCTCCTTTACCAGAAAATTGGCTCACATTTTTCAGTGGACCTTTCAAATATTCAGGAGTCGGCCTAGAACCCATGTAACACTGTGGATGCTAGTGATGGAAGACTAGCTGTTTAAACTTATAGGGAAATTTTCCAGTGGGCCACTGCCTTGGGTGGCTGCTTGTGGCTAGGAGCAAGCAGAGCCAAGCCCCAGCAACTCTGCCTGAGCTAGGCTTGCTAGCCCCCAGATCCCGGCAGGGGATCCCTCAGTTTTGCAGGCTCCTTTCCACCATCAGCCAGCTGGCTGGCAGAGGAAGCCCTGCCCCAACAGCCATGATGTGCCTTTCCATCTCAGCAGGTTTAGAAACTTACAAACTGCTTGCATTTTGGGAGGGATGTGTGTGTGTGTGTGTGTGTGTGTGCCCGCACGCATTTAAAACTCAGTGAAACCAAAACTAGCGGGGGGAGCAGGCAGAGCCCGTGGCTCTTCCTGGTGAGTGTGTGAGAGAGGAAGAGAGAGAGCCCACTCCCTCTGTTTCTTTTGCATTCCTTTCAGAAGTAGTTTGCATAGTAAAAGTGATAGTAAAGAATCAACTAGAACCTGATTATGGGATAGAGGAAAACTCCACCTCCTAGACCGCTCTGTTCAGTACTTTCGTTTTCCCATATTAGTCTGAAGAAGTTGATTGAAATACAGCAGATTGCTACATCCAGCAGTTTCTGTGAGTAAATTGCCCCAGTGAGATCACAAAAATGTGAGCTTGCAAACTGTTTATTTTGGCTGCTTTGTGAGTTTGTGTGTGTGTTCACTTTTATTTAATGGAAGCGCAACTGCTGGTGAACCATTTGAGAGTAAAATAGAGCAGAAAGAAATGAAGACTGTATACAAGAGAACTGCGCTGCTGTATTTTTTATTATTTCTTTGGAATGGGAAAGTCTCCCAGCTTCCCAGAGTCACTTGGATTCACCCCCAAAGTCCCCAGAGATTTCTTGAGTTGGACGTGGCAACCCTAGCCGAAGCTGCAAGGGCTGCTTGGCCCAGACTCTTCTTCAGCTATGGCAGTTTGTGTCAGCTCATAACTGTGTCCTCATGAACTGCTTCTAGTTTGAGAAACAATGCAATAGGTGAGGTAATGCCCACTGCTCTTCTTCAGCTATGGCAGTTTGTGTCAGCTCATAACTGTGTCCTCATGCTGGACTCAGTAAGCTGAGCTGCTGTGCAATGTTGACTTGTAATATAGCAGGGGCTACTCATCTTGATTTGCTCCATGTTCATTTTCACTTCCCAGTCTGCTCCTGAGTAGGACCCTCTTGGGGTTTATCTGCCTTGCCTTCACAAGGAGTGTGTGAGGGAACATAACCAGCTTAGCTCATTGAGGCAGGGAGAGGGAGGAGTGCTGAGCTGTGAGGTTCTAATGCCATAATTTGTTACTCAATGAATGCCCTGAACTGGGGGTACGGGGCTCATCCAGACATGAACATTGCACTAGTGGAAACCAATGTAAATATATATTGGATTGATTTGATCTTTCCAGTTTGCCCTTGTTCAAAATCAATGTCATGTGTCAAGAGGTATTGATGTTGTCCATCTTAAGTTGATCAAATCAATTCATACAAATGATGGCTATTGAACCTTGGATAATATACATTCACAATTTGGTAACAGTGGCTCTGACAAACCAATGAAGTTGGATGCCTGGCTACAGAGGACGGCGTGGGTGATTGGCAGCTGCTCTAGGCAGCTGTTACTCTTGATTGAAGACTACAAGTATATCTATGGAACAAGAAAACAGAGGAGGGAAATGATCATACAGTGCTCTTCTTGGACTGCTTGCTAACATACCACTGAATGTATTATCACATGGTGAAGCACATGATATGAACAAGATGATAGAAACTTGGGAGTGTATTCCCAGAGCCACAAATTCATGCCAATACAAAAATATAATTACATTGCAGGAGAACAACTGCTTCATATAAAAGCCTATGGGTATTGCATTATAAGAACAGCATAATCTCTTGACACCTCTGAGTTAAAACTGCCTGGAAGATTCTAGGTAAAATGTGCACTGCTATAAACAAACAACAAAGCAATTATCTTATTCCTACTTGTCTTTTGTGCTCTGGTTCCTCTGTGCCCTTGAGAAGACTGGCAACAGTCTTCTGACCCAATTGTCCCTATTGCATTCCTATCCCCCTCCCCCTTTGGAAACAGTTAGTGTTGCTGGATTTGCCATTCTCTAGAGTTTAGTTTCCATCCCTATCAGTTAAACTAATAGAACACTTTCAGTTAAATCTTGCGTTTAGTGCACATGATAACATTACTTTCACCCTACCATCAACCTGACAATAAACCAGTCTATTCAAGAAATACATTTTCTGGACACCACTGTAAAAATAAACAATAGATGCATTGACACCACCTTATACCGGAAACCTACTGACCGACAAACATACCTGCATGCCTCCAGCTACCATCCCAAACATCCCAAATGATCCATTGTATACAGCCAGGCCGCATTCGCTCCAATCCTGCTGACTGAGATTCTCACCTGAGGGATCTACAACACACTTTTTTGGAACTAAAGTACCCACCTGATGAAGTCAGGACACAGATTAACAAAAGCCAGAATGATACCCAGAGAAAACCTGTTACAAGACAGACCCAAAAGAGATAATAACAGAACACCACTTGTGATCACCCACAACTCTCAACTTAAAACAGCTCAATGTATCATCAACAACTGACAACCTCTATTGGACAGTGACATCTCTCTTTCAAAAGTACTGGGGGGGGGGGGTAAACCTTTTCTTGCACACAGACATCCCCCTAATCTCAAACAACTCCTCTCCCACAACAATACAGCATCTCATCTCAGAATGGACACTGGTACGAGAGCTTGCAATAAACCCAAGTGCCAACTTTGTTGCCACATACACCCAGACAATGCAATCACTGGGCCTAACAGCATTAACTACATGATCTCAGGCTCATTCACTTGTTCATCTTCCAACATTATATATGCCATTAAATGCCAACAATGCCCTTCAGTTCTCTACATAGGGCAAACAGGACAAACCCTACGTCAAAAGATAAACGGACATAAATCTGACATTAGGAATTACAGAACTGAGAAATCTGTGGGAGAACACTTTAACCTTCCAAAGCATTCAATGGGTGACCTCAAGGTAGTTGTTTTACTGCAAAGGAACTTCAAGAACAGAATGGAGAGAGAAATTGCTGAATTACAAATTATTATGAAACTTGGAACAAACACCTCTCCAGGACTGAACAGGGATATTGGTTTTTTATCTCATTACATATGCTAAACCCACTCTCAGTGAGTATAGCTATACATCCACAGTATTCCAATGTATTTCTCTTTTATAATAGTGTATCAGAATAATGTTTTATATTGACATACTCAAATAAGGGATATTGGCTATTTATCTCATTACATATACTTAACCCATTTTCATTTTATGTATTCTTATTTTCTAATGGCAGACTAGAATGTTGTTTATAATGTATAGATTGATGTTGATAAGTAAATTGGGTGGACTACAATTGTGATATACATGTCCTTTTGTGATTCACCTAGATTTGCAGAAACACCATTTGGCAGGGAATTTTATTACCTTTTATGGCTATCCGGATCAAATGGCCAAGCCACACTGTTTTATGTGACCATGTGATCAGTTAGTTTGCCCTCTTTATCAACAAACTGCTTGTATTTCAGCTCACAATACCTTATCCCCTCATCTGATGAAGTGTGCTTAAGAGAGCACATAGAAGCTTACATTCTGAATAAAAATTGGTTGGTCTTAAAAGTGCACCTTGGCTCCTGCTTTGTTCTACTGCATCAGACCAAAATGGCTGCCCAATTGGATTTCAAATCTTGGGTCATCTCATCTAAATTCTCTGTCCATGGAAGCATGGCTTCCCCACCTCCCCTGCAACCTGAAATGGAGGACCCTAGGAGCAACATTGAACAAGAGTAGGAGGGCAGAATAAGTGGAAATCACTGCACATGGATCTTTTTAATGGAATCTAACCTAAAATGTAGAAGTCTTGCTTACTCTGCCCTCAGAAATGAACACATGACGCTGCCTTAGATCATCGTTCCATCAAAGTCAACACTGTCCACTGATTGGCAGTGGAGGTATTTCGCAATGCCTACTACCTGATGCTTTTAAATGGAGATGCCAGGGATTGAACCTGGGACCATAGGCAAGCAAAGCAGATACTATACCTCTCTTGCAAAGTCCCTTAGTAGTGAACAGACAGAAGACCTGTTCTTTAGTACTGTTTCATATATGGATCTTTTCAGCATGGCTGCTTATCAGAAACCTACCCTTTCACTGCTTTAGACACCAGGTAAATTTTGTCTTTTCACCTCAAACTCTTAAGTTTTGCTGATTTACATTGCTATTGACGGTTTTATGTTGTGATGGTGTATGTTTATTGGTTGCTGCTGGTTTCTGCTGATAGCCATTGTAAGGTACTGCTGATCAATTGTTTTATTGTGACTTTAATTAAATGTATTCTGTTGTTAATTATCTCAGTTAGCAGGTCATTGCTTTGTAAAGCACCTTGTAAGCCTTAAGTTTGGATCATCATCACACCTAATTTTTTTTAAAACTAAATTAGTGAATAAAATATGGCTCTAAAGATATTGTGGGATTTCCTGATAACTCTATCTCAATTTGAAAATTAAATTTTCTGTAATTAGAGAATCTCTTATGATAGGGATCACACATTGAGCTAAGCAAATCACTCGGATGAAGCCTGGAGTGATACCAACTTGGGTGAATGGAGAACGAGTTCACTTTAATGCATGTAGGTCAGTGTTGCGCTGGGGCTGATGGAGGTCCTCTGCAGCTGGGCAGCACCTCCGCACAGTGGGTTGCCAGAACTCATGGTTGTGCCTGATGGTCTGGATCCACTTGTTTTGTGTGCCCTGGGCTGTGGGGCCACCCAGTGTCTTCAGCTGGCTGAGCTGGCTCTTTGGTAGGTGTGAGGCCCTCTGAGGTCAGTGGCAAGGGCCGGGGGGCAAGTCTTGGCTGGAACAGTCAGTCACCCCGTCATGATGCTGGCAGATGTGTACCCCTTCTCTGGTGACTGAAAAATTTTGAGTAATGAGCTATGCAGAGGCAAAAGTGATCCCAAGCTGCCACATATAGAATTAGAAATGTAGTTGATTTTCCAGTGCATGACTTTGCTACCCCCTTGTAGCACAAGTAATTATTGCATAGGTATAAAGCTGCTTGACATAACATCTGAGTTGAAAACATAACAGCAAAAGAATGCTGATTTGTCAAAGGGGTTCATTTGCATGGAAGCTCATAAGATGACCTTGGGCCAGTCATGCTCTCTCTGCCTAACCTACATCCTTGTGAGGTTAAAATGGAGGAGAGGAATGGGTACCCATTAGGAAGAAAGGTGAGGTACAAATGAATGAAAGAATTAAATAATAAATTGCATGTAAATGAGGAGATGGATCCAGGTTCAGATGATCATGTTAATGTTGACATTCCCAGTCTAGTCATAGCTCGGTCAACCATAATTGGCAGCTTTCAGGTACTTGTGGATTCATAGCTATGTCTGGTGGCTCGCATTGCTTGTAACATTTGTTTGTCACCTTTCCCCCAAAGCGCTTGGGAAGTGCACATGGGGTAATCCCATTTTATCTGTACAAGAACTTTGTGAGAAAGGTTAGGCTTAGTTTCCCACCTAAGATAACGTAGTGAGGCTTATGGCTAAGCAGGAATTTGAACCATGGAATAAGCCCATAGAAAAATCATCCTATGATGTTCCTGTAATGTTTAGAAGTCAGAACGAACAGATTTTCCTCTTTGTTATTCTGGAACTATACTCTGTGCTGTATTCCTTCTAATTCCAGTAACTAGGAGACTTGTTAAAATTTATTCCAGAACTGAGACATATTGAGACACATGCAGATTTGTTATAAGGTTTTTTTTGTTCATTCAGTTCATTTACATCCTTCCCTCCCCCCATTCCACACACTACCAATACATGTATTGATATCACATCATCAAAACAGCGATCTAGTTGTAACAGTCCTATTTCTAATGAGTCTTGTCTTCTCACAATGTGACCTAAGTACAATAGTAATTTTATCTCTGAGGGAGAGCTCAGGCTTGATTTGATCTAGAACACACTTTTTTTTTGGACGGTCCATAGTCTCTGCAAAACTCTCCTCCAATACCACATTTCACATGATCAACTTTCATGATCCTGTAGTTATCTGAAAATTCTTTTGGTTTGATGTCTTGTGATCCACAGATGTTCTCCTGTACATCAGTAAAGTGCCACATGCAAAATAATTACAAAAAAAATAACTTAAGGTATAACCTCATCAAAATTGCGCTCTCTCTCTCTCAATGTTTTATCAACATATGCAAATACACGTGCACATCAGCAAAACACTTCACCAAAAGAATCTGTATGGCTATTAGCTGTTGGCTATACCAGAATTGGCTATGCCTTTGTTTTATGCAGTGGTTATCAATACATCTGTATGCATTGATAACGAAGAGGAGAGAGAGAGAACACAAATGAAGAGAAAGCTGCAGTAAACTGTGTATGCCCAGCACTCTGTACAAAATTCAGAAAGACACCACAAAACAACAGAGGACGTTGGAAAACAAGGACGAGGTAATTCAGAACAAGAACTCCAAAATCTTGGGAGAAATTTAGAAGAGGATTTAAAAAAAACCTTCTGCAGAGGTTTTCCTTGCATGCAAGGCAACCAACAAGGATAAGACTTTTTTATGATGATACTTCAACACTGGAACTTCCTCTGTGCAGCCAACTCATCTGGAACCTTCCTAGTTGAGGTACTTCTGTGAAGTGTTTTGTTGATTTTGTGGATTCTGTTGATGTCATCCTTTCCTTCTGGTTAGTTTTTGATGATTTCTGCTGATTTTGTTAAACTGTACTGATTTTGTTAGATTGTATTGTTTGATATTTTATCTTATCATCCCTTGAAGGAACTTTGAGCAGCTTACATAGTTTCTTTCTCCTCCCAGTTGTTCCTCAAAACAGCCCTATTAGGATGACCAAGGTGAACCACCAAGCTAGACCATGGAGTGTTGATTTCAATCCAGGGCTGGTGCGTGTGGTTCTGCTGCCTGAGGCAGAAACCCCCACATGCCCACCCAGAGGTGACATCATCACATCAGTCACTGGAGCACTGTTGTTTTGGGGCACTGAGCGGCAGGGGAATTCCTCTGCCCCTTCAGCACCCGAAACAATGAGCAGCACTTTCAGGTTTCGGTGTTCTCCAAGGAGAACGCCAAAGCCTGAAAGCACTGTTATTTCTGGGCACTGAAGGGGCAGGAGAATTCCTCCGCCCCTCCAGTGCCCAGAAACAACAAGCAGCACTTTCAGGCTTTGGTGTTCTCCGAGGAGAATACCGAAGCCTGAAAGCACCATAGTTTCTGGGCACTGAGGGGCCAGGAGAGTTTCTCCAACCCCTCAGCATCCAGTCAGTGGCTCAGGGTCAGCACAAACGGGGAGGGGGTGCCTGCCCAGCACCCCTGTTGGGAGCTGGCACCCTAGGCAATTGCCTAGGTTGCCTACCCCCATGCACCAGCCCTGTTTCAATCTTGATTTTTTCACTATTAGCCCAGTATTTTAATCACTATTGTGGCTTATTTATGTCAGTTTTTTTTTAAAAAAAAAAATCCATCTATGATATGAAGGTTCAGATTCTGAAGATATGGTGTAAAAGTTGCTGGCTAATTGGTCCGAGACTTTTAACTACCATAGACTACAACAATGAGCTGTGTACAGAATGTGGGGTTTTGCTGTTGTTTTTGTTGTTATACACAGTGTGAAGGCACCCTCCTCCCCAACTCCATTGCAAGTTATAGACAGCTCTGTACTGATGGGCTTAGTTTCAGTGTAACAGATCAGTGTTTGATTAAACCCACCCAAATAGCTTTTTTGACACTGATAGGAGTAAGACTGAAATAGCAGCCAGGATGAAGACAGAATGGAGACTCATATTGACAAGAGAGAAAGAGCAAAGAAGTGAAAAGGGCATTTTCATCACCTCTGAAAGCCACGATAAAAGCAAACTTGTCATCTTATTACAGCAGCAATCAATGTGGTCGGTTTGCTTGCTTTCATGTCATAATCTGTGCTGAAGAAGAAATTACACTGATTGCTTTGCCAATGTTTGAAAACTCTTTTGTACAGAGGAGGACAAACCCTCCCGTGTAAAGGAATGTTTTTTTCACAAAACTTTTAAAGTGCAGATGGTTCACCTCAGCGCTTGGCCAGTGGTACAGTTTAGTGCAGAATACAGAAAGGGGGGGAAGCCTATAATGGTAAACAACATGAAACTTTTTCATGTTTCAAGCTGATCCTAACTCTTGAGAAATCACTCTGGGGATGCTCTTGATAAATCCTGTGGATTTGGATAATAACTATGAAGCACATCTACTTTCCTTGGTATTAAGAACACCCACCAGGGAAGCTACTGACTTTCATAAACATGCTGCCTTGCATTTTGCCATCTGTTTCTGATGACAGAAGAGCATTTCTGTTGGGGGAAAAGGTGATTTCCACTAGTTTCCCCTTCTACTGCAGGCCTCCCTTTGCACACTGTGCTGTTCATGACATTTGATGACCCACCCATGAACAAAATGGGGGGGGGGGGCTCAGTGAGCTGCAGTGGGAAGGGGAGATCGGAAAGTCCCACTCTTTGAGCTTCATATTGCTTGCAGAACAAGCAAGGATACAAGGCAACTTTTCAATATGAAAATTTGAGTATCTGACATAGGATTTCTCCCCATACATGATGCAATTGCAGTTGTCTCTTTCCTCGACCATACCAACAAAATTTGGCAGAAATTATCACTAAAACTGATACCTTCTTTGCGTGTAAGCAGCATAAAATAGCATCTCACATATTCATGGTGTATGAAAACTCCATAAAGAAATATGCTAAGTGGCAGACTCTATCTAGCATGCACAGAACTTATTGATAGGATCCAATCCAATAATAATAAGAGTTGGATTTTACCCTGCCCTTCATTTGAAGTCTCAGAGCAGCTAACAATCTCCTTCCCTTCTTCCCCCCATAATAGGCACTCTATGAGTTAGGTGGGGCTGAGAGAGCTCTGAGACAACTGCTCCTGAGAAAATAGCTCTGAGAGAACTGTGAGTAACTCAACGTCACCCAGCTGCTGCATGTGAAAGAGTGGGGAATCAAATTTGGTTCTCTAGATTAAAGTCCATCGCTCTTAACCACTACACCAAACTGGCTCTCAGGAAGTCTCATAACCATAAACATATTCAACCAAATAGCTGTCAACATACCACAATCACTCCACAATCATTAGGGAAGGCATTCCTAAATATTGTCTCCTTACATAACTGGCAAAACTTTTGTAGGTCCTTATCTGACATACACAGGGAAGTCATTCCAGAGTTTTGGGACTACAAAAGATGAAGTTAGACACCAAACCATTGTTAATCTTTACCACCTACAGGAGAAGATGGTCTAAAAATCCTAGCCAGAAGAATGCTGTTGCCATATTGTACATTCTGGGACAAGAAGCTCTGGAAGTACATGGGTTCAGGACTTTAAACGGAAAGCCATCACCCTGAACTAAGCTAAAAAAAAAAAAAAAGCAACAGATGAAAAGGAAATAGATGTAGGATGCATATGGCTGCTAGCCACCAAAAATGAACAAATATTGTACCATCATTTCTAGCAATGCAGTCCTAATCAGAGTCACATCCTTCCATCCCCATTGAAGTTAATGGACTTAGAAGGGAATAATTGTGTTGAAAATGGCACTGTAATTGTCCTTCAGAGCAGCCCCATGTAGAACACATTACAGTTATCCAATTTCAAGGTGACCATGGCATGGACTAGCAATTCCAGATAAACTGAATCTAGCAAGGTAGACAACTTCATACTAACAGACCTGGGAAAGTACTAATATTTTCCCCACAGTTAGCAATGAATATACACTTATTTCCTCTAAAAGTCCTTTATCCAGTAGCATCCATAACTAGGAATATTAAAAAATGGATGTTCAGAACACAAATGGTAATTCTTGCAAGAATATTCAAATAGATTATGATTCTCTTTTTCTCTCCTTCACCCCAGTTTGTCTCAGCACTAATAGCAATAATCTGAAAGAAAGATATGCCTAATAGACAGACCATTGATCTACCTATAGCCCTTGACATTGTCCACCCAGTTTGGTGACATGTTGCGAGATAAACAGTGGCATCGTTAATCACCAGTCAAAGACTGGTAGACATGAAGTTCAGCTAGTATAACTGATTTCTTTATTAGATTTCCATTTGGCTTGATCCTGAAGGCTGTGAATGGCGGGGGGAGATACAATTGCAATTCACATGAAATAGAGAAAACATAATCGCTGGACAATGCAAAATCAACACCTACTCAGATAAATCATGTGCATAGAGGTATCTTGATGGGATCAAACTGAATGTATACACATGGATCCTGTAGGAGCCTGTACCCAGCTGGCAAAGAGTCATTACACAGCCTCTGCAGCATGTAAGAATCTCTATCCATCACCACCTGTACTAACTACCTGTTCTAGGTGAGTCCAATCTTTCCTACTTTTCTCATACCCACTTTGACACTAATACAAAACTATTTCTTTAACCATGTACCAGAAACTTCCCTATATTTGTTCAATGCTTTTATTCTGCAACTCAAGATATTGTGGTATATGATAAATATTCTTTGCTCTCAATCCTAATATGAACTCAAAACTCCAGCTAAACTCCTTTTAGCTCTTGCTGCTTCCATGTTGCCTCATTCCTCAGATAGCACACATATCTGCAGTTCACCTTTGAGTCTTCTCTCGTGCTGCTCTGTCCCTATGGAATGGACTGCCTGAAGAAGTGTGAAGGTCAACCTCATTATCAGCATCAAGGATGGTGTATCAGGCAGTGTTTTTCTGCTGAGCATTCTGCTGATTTGGTTGCTGGGGGTACTTCTCATATTCTAGCAGATGCTCTCTTCTTGGCTGATATTGTTGCTGGGTGATTGTACTGTGGCTGTGCTGATGTTTTGAGCAATTGTTGGATGATGGCATGCTGGGTTGTCCCTTACCACTCTGCAGAGCCAATAGTGGCAGGTTCCGCTGCTCTCTTGAGTCTGAAAATGGCTTATTGCACTACAGGAACATGATGCCATTGCCTAAGTGAAGTGACAAGGTATATTCTGTCATGTACATTTGATATTTACCATGATTAATTAACTTGTTTTAAGCTTGATCTCTTGTCACTTTAATCTTTACGGAAAGCAAGGTATAATTATTTCAAATAAAGCTCAGCCTGGAACAGGTTTTAAGTCTCTGATAGGTTTTCTAGGCTGAGGAGGCAGCCTGCTGGCTCTAGCTATGCATAGCCTGGGGGCTTTTGATTGGCTTTTTGAGCCAAGTTGCAGAACACAGTCATGTGATTGCTGAGCCAAGTTGCAGAACACAGTCATGTGATTTTGGACCAATATCCTACAAATGCTGCTGCATTGTGAAGACTGCAGCACCTAGATTTTGTGATAATGGGCTGTAAGCTACTGAGCGTTGACTGGTTTGGGTCCCAACCTGGCATCTTACACATAATAAGAAATCAGTTTGTCTGGGATGCTTGAAATCAACAACCTGGAGTAGGGGAAGTCAGGTCAAGTGTGTGCCCTTCTCAGAGCTTTTTTGGTGACAGGAGCATATGAGGCCACACACCCCTGATGTAGCCAAACCTCCAAGACCTTACAGGGTTCTTGGTACAGGGCCTACTGTAAGCTCCAGGAGGATTGGCTACATCAGGGGTGTGTGGCCTAATATTGTGAGTGAGAAACCCCTATTTTTACTTATATACGGACATTGTGATCACTGGTTTGGAGTTCAAGTCACACACATCTGCACTAAGACTTAGGTTTTGACTTGCCGTTTCTTAAGAGACTTGTGTGAATGCTATAGGCCTCATTTTTACAGCAGCACTCTCTATCTCTGAATGGGTTAGCCAGAAGTAAAAGAATCTCCCAGCCTCTCCGTGCATGTTGCAGTGGAAGAAGTCACGCTGCCACGAGCGGTCCAGTCAAGCGGTTTTTCAACCATTTTAGATGGGAGTCATTTCCAAGACTAACATCACCAGCGACCATCTTCCTGCACTTCCAGACTCCATGAGGGAAAAATGGGAGTCACAGATTTCCAGTGATTGCTTCAGACATCTGCATAAGGCAATCAAGCTTATCTTGGGTGTGCATCCTGCCAGACTGCCCAAGCTTTTGTCAAATGGAACGTTCAACATAGGAAGATGCCAGCCAGAAAAGGAAGAAGAGGAAGACCACCCTTAATCCAGAGCCAGAGCTATTGTGTAAATCGGGTGTCACCTTAGATATCAATTTGGCCTTCTATTGTCATTTCAGATAAGTTTGTGTAGCCTGTTTTAATCCCCTCAACACATGCCTCACCCCAACTGTCATACTGGAGCTTCCCCCTGTTCGCCCCTTTCACATGTTCTGACATCCCCACAGTGTCACCAGTCACATGACCTACTGATCACAGATCCCATGACCTCATTCCCTGAAGTCACAACTCAGGTAATATAAGACCAAGTACATGGCAGTTCTCTCTCTCTCTGCCTGAGCAACATGCAACCAGATTGTTCCCCCCCACCACTCTAAGTAAGGAGCATCAGACATGGCACATGGCAGTGCATGTCTATATCTTCTAGTTGTAACTGGACCCTAAGCCCATCAGGACCAGGTAGTATACCCTGTCTATGTTTTACCCTTGTGTTACCCCTGTATATTTCATGCTGTTTCACTAGGACTATATGTGTGATTGAATGATTTTGCATCCTTGTATGATTGACTGTATTTTATAATAAAAACACCATTGATTATTAGACAAAATCTCCTCATTATTGGGTGACTTCCAAAGGAGACTTCTTCTGTATACATAGATCCTGATCTTGCTAGAGCCTAGCTGCCCACCAAACTAATTCCCCAAACCTGTTTTTAGGGCAATTTGGCTAACAATATGTAAAGGTGTTCCTGCTACAAAAAAATGCCCTGGTGCTGCTACATATATATAGGTATTATTCTGTTCAGTTTTCTGTATTTGTCAACATCATGGGAAGAAGTTGAGATTCTGAAGAACCAATCATTTTTTTTGTTAAAACAAATGAATGCAATACCAGGTAAAATGAGCATCATTGGGTTTAAGATGTATGAGTATAAAAACATGTAGTTAGAATATAGGAAGAGCCCTGCTGGATAAGACCAATAGTCCTTCTAGTTCAACATCCTGTCTCAAACAATAGCTGACCAGTTTGCCCCCCCAGTCGAAATAAAGAGGCTGACACAAAATATTGGGAAACGGGCCACTTTATTAATACAACTAACACAGCAAGGGCAACCTGCATTTGGACAAGCCCTGGGGTCTTCCTCCGACCCCGCCAAGTCCAACAAAGGGGCGAGCCACCCTGCCCCCAGCACGAGCCATAAGACTATGGCTAATGCTGGGCCGGCCAGGCCAAAACTACCCTCCCCTAAACTTCCACCCCGATACCCAGAAGGAGGTGAATTTAGGGGGAGGCACGACTACGATCCGCATTATACAGCATTATATTATTATCCGCATTATACGATCCACTCATGCGCATCGACTGCACTAACAGGTGCAGATGCCTGGGTGCTCACCTGCAAGGTATAAACCCCTTGCTCCTTCTGCCAAGTGACCAAACTAAAACCTCCCTACCTAACTTCCACACCACTGCCAGCACTACAAGGTAGGCGAAAAACACCTCACCACAGGCCAATCAGGTGAGATGAAAAAAAATCCTACCTGGCCTCTAATAAGACGACCGGTCAAACCTGTACTACCACAGGGTGGGTGGGTGGGTGGGCCGAGAGCCAAAAACCAACTGCGTTGGCTGGGCGGGGCCGGGGCTATAAATAGCCCCGGCGCTCCACCCACCCGCAGCCCCAGATGGGCGGGAAGCTCTTCAGCCTCCCAGCCTTCCGGGGAGGCAAAGAGCGGCCCCGCAGCACGCAGCCGCATTGCGGTGCGGCCAGAGTGGGGCCGAATTGCCCCCCCCAGTCGAAATAAAGAGGCTGACACAAAATGTTGGGAAACGGGCCACTTTTTAAATACAACTAAAATAGCAAGGGCAACCTGCAGTTGGACAAGCCCTGGGGTCTTCCTCCGACCCTGCCAAGTCCAACAAAGGGGCGAGCCACCCTGCCCCCAGCACGAGCCATAAGTCTATGGCTAATGCCGGGCCGGCCAGACCAAAACTACCCTCCCCTAAACTTTCCCCCCGATACCCAGAAGGAGGCGAATCTAGGGGGAGGCACAACTACGATCCGCATTATACAGCATTGAGCCGTGAAGCCCATCTGCCGCTCATGCGCATCGACTACACTAACAGGTGCAGATGCCTGGGTGCTCACCTGCAAGATATAACCCCTTGCTCCTTCTGCCACCGCCAATGTGAAGCCTCTGCTTAGGCATTAGCACCCCACCAGGTGGCCTACAGCCACCCGAAGCCCTTGCCGAATGTCACTTAAGATGGCCCAATTCCCCGCATCCGACAGATGAATCCTATCTGGCCAAAACAGCTCCCCCAACTCCACCCTAATTTCCGGGTGAGGAAGGAAGGTACCCAGACCTCCATCCAAGGCCTTCCGCAGGGCCCAATTCGCCTTTTGTCTGGCCCGCTCGACCCCAGCCGGGTCCCAGGCGGCCTGCCAGACTCTTCTTGGTAGGATGGCAGACCAAATCAGACGGACTCCGGGCCACCTCTGCACGATGACCCAAAGGTCCACCTCCACCTGTAATGAAAGGGCCTTCCCCTTCATCAGCCCCAAGTCATTCCTGCCAAGGTGAATGACCAGAATGTGAGGCAGGGGGCTGACCCTGCCTGAAAACAACAATGGCAGGAGCCCTGGCCACCATAACCCACGTCGCCCCTGCCATTCAACTACAGCCCACTCGCTTGGCCCCAACTGGGTACTGACTGGCGATCTCCTTGCATTGTGGGCCACCCGAAAATAAAACTGCCCGCAGATGAGGATCTGCAGCCTCCCCTGGCGAGACACAGCACCTGGAATGAGAAAAAAGTCAAACATAACTGAACTTCAACACACATAACACACAACAACCACCCCAACACCCTCATGGAATCACCAATGGGCATACGTAGGTGCAAAAAGCTGCTGAACGCCAGCGTCCCACCTTTTGGATGGCCAGCCCCGAATAGCCCATTGCTGCGGTAGTGGACGCGGCCCCAATCTGAAACAAATGAGTGCCAAACTTGCACCCTGCCAAACCCAACTTGGCCAAGGCATGAGCCATGACCACCCAAAACTGATACTTTGTGAGAGGAACCCCACCCTTATGGCAAAAAGGGGGGCCCTGGGCACTCCCCCTTATTGCCACATAGCACTGTAACACTTGCATGGGGTACAAACCGGCCTCTTCACAGGGACCTACTGTGATCTTGGTGCCCTTACACCGCTGATCCATTTTGGATTGCCGTACGTGCAGCACTACATTTCCCCTCACAAATTTGATGTCACTATGCTGCAACGCCCCCTCAGACTGATCATTCTGTGACAGCTTGACCAGTTCACATACCCGTAGTGCACCAAAAAATGCAGTCAGTGCCGCTGCATGAAAAAGTGCAATCTCACAGTTAGAGCTACACACCTCAGGCCATACACGACCCAACACCCGAAGTATGGATGGCAAGATGGGTTGCCGGGCGTCCTCCCGCACACCCCGCTCGCACGACCAGCCTTCCAACATATTTTTAACTCTAAAATCCCCAACTGATACCTGAAAGCCCTGCGCCTTGCTGATAAAAGCTAAGGCGGCCAACTGCCCCTGAATAGACTTAACCATTAAGACCTTATTTTTCAGATGTGCACAAAACTGCATCAAATGTAACAGTGGACTGGGCCAACTATCCCCCAATTCATCCATATCTCTAAACACCTTAAACTGTCAAGCGGCACGCTCATAAGCTTTCCAGGTACTTGGGGCCAAGGCTAACATAATCGCCCTACCGGCTTTGGCCTGCCAAGCTGCCACAGGTTCTGGGGCATCTGCTCCAGCAATGGATCTGCCTCCAGGGCCAGCTGGCAAAAATGCTTCATCTGTCGGCGAGACAGGGCATCTGCCACCCCGTTACAAACACCAGGCACGTGCTTCGCCGGAAACAACACATTTAATTGAAGGCAGCGCAATGTAAAAGCCCTTACCAGATTCTTTACTGGAATTGACCTAGGTGTTAATGAGTTAATAACGTGCACAACCGACAAGTTGTCGCACCAAAAAATGTACAATTTTATTAGCCAGCTGTTCCCCCCAGATCCATACTGCCACCACAATAGGAAAAAACTCCAAAAATGTTAAATTCCGGCAAAGCCCACTGTCCTGCCAGTCCCGGGGCCACTGCCTGGCACACCAGTGCCCATGGAAAAGAACCCCAAAACCAATCAACCCAGCCGCATCTGAGGATATCTGGAGGTCCGCCTCAACTTTCAGGTCCTAACACCAAAAGGAAACCCCATTGAATGACTCCAAAAAGGTTTCCCAGACCTCCAGATCTCTGCGCATCCTGGCCGTTATACACGCCCTGTGATGAGGAGACTGGAGGGACCCCATGGCATCGCAAAAGTGCCGAAGGAATGCTCTACCTGGCGCTACAGCTCTACAGGCAAAATTAAGATGCCTGACCAGCTGCTGTAACTCCCTAAGTGACACCTTGCGTTTAGGTTTAATAGCGGCGAGCCTCTCCTTAAGTTGCAGTACCTTTTCTTCAGGCAACCTCGATGTCTGTTGAACAGTGTCAAGCTCGATGCCCAAAAATGTCAAGCGTGTCGCCGGACCTTCAATTTTTTTGTGCGCCAAAGGAACGCCAAGCTCCTTTGCCAGCTCCATAAACAAGTTTTAGTAGCTGAGCACAATGCCCAGTCCCTGCCCTGCCCACAAACAAAAAATCGTCCAAATAATGAACCATTTCCTTGAGCTCAGATCTTGTCATCTCCAACTATTCCAAAAAGGAACTAAATCTCTCAAAGGCTGTGCAGGATACAGAGCATCCCATGGGTAGGGCCCTATCCATGTAATATTTCCCCTCAAACTGAAACCCTAACAACTCAAAATCTTCAGGGTGAATTGGTAACAGGTGAAACGCCGACAATGTCTCATTTGGCCATTTCTGCACCCAGCTCGCACCCGCGCACCACTTTGACTGCTTGGTCAAAGGAAGTGTACCTGACTGAACATAGGTGGTTGGGAATTCCATCATTCACCAATCCACCGCTAGGATAAGAAAGATGATGAATAAGCCTATATTCACCAGGTGTCTTCTTAGGCACAATGCCAAGAGGAGAAACCCGTAAACATGGAACTAGGGGGTCATCAAAAGGACCGATGACTCGGCCCTCAGCACATTCTTTTGCTATCTTTTTCCAAACGACCTGTTCGAGCCCTACGATGGAATGGAGGTTGGAAGCCCCACAAGGTGCCCTAGGCCCTTGAAATGGTATCCTGAACCCCGTTGAGAACCCCTCCCATAAGTATGCCCTATCCGTCTCCTTGGGGTAACCCTCCAGGAAACGCCTAAGCACTTTCAGTTAAATGGGACTGGGACCCTTTTCCAGGCATCTGTGCATTGCCACCACCCCTGGGGTGCTTAGCCCCCCCTTTCTGCTTTGTTTTGCTGCATGCCGAAAATGCATGGGGCCCGCCGCATAACGGGCACTCATGCCAAAATTTGCAAGCTTTATGGGAACACACTCCCTGAGAAGTGAACTCCCAACACAGCAACTGGGGTTGAACCGGCTGGCCTGCTGGTGAGTGGGCAACTGCGACTCCCGATTGTCTGTGTACCAGGTGACCACTGTCAGCCATGTCCCCCAAATTGGGTTTTGCCGGGGCCATCAGCTGCAGCCACAGTTGCTGATTAATTTGGTCCCAAGGTAAGGTCTGATTAATAGCTGCCCTCATCCTAAACATTTCATCATACTGTAACCAGGCCACCCCCGCAAAATCCAAGTAAGCTCTATATATAATATCGCAGTATTGAAATAGTGGGGCCACTCTACATTACTGTGCCCTGGCAATGACTCCTGCGTATATCAAAAACCCCGGTAGCCAATTGGCCCAGGTGCGATCAACCTTCCTACGCCGTAGCTTCTCCTTTTCCTTCTCATCCATTTTGTCCTTACTTTTCTTCTCCAATTCCCTG
The DNA here is from genome assembly GCF_032191835.1 of Heteronotia binoei. NCBI lineage: Eukaryota > Metazoa > Chordata > Lepidosauria > Squamata > Gekkonidae > Heteronotia > Heteronotia binoei. The sequence continues at coordinate 37,173,527 of NC_083234.1, read as the reverse complement.
TAAAGGAGGCTGAATACATTGACATATTCCCCCCTTAAAAATTTTTCCCGCAACGCAGGGGTCAAATGGTCCCCTAAGGGGAGCGCGGTGTCCCCAAAGGGGATAGCCAAAAAAGGCACCGAACCATAAGAATTCAGAGGATAACTCCAAGCATTCCATTGACCACTCGGCCACCCCATAGGTTGAGCCAGGGCCATATGCCCGCCCCACCGGAAGAACCCCCGCCGATACTGATGGCGCGGCCGCCCCCTGAGTTGCCGCCACCCCTGTAGAGCCTACCGGTGGCTGGCACCACCCAGCTGAAGTGCCCTGAGCATGGCCCATTGGGTGGCCACCCACTGCCCACTCCGGACCAGGCTGGGCAGGAAAAACCCAATGTCCGCCTTGGTCCAATGGTGTAGAAACCTGCCCCCCACTAGAGGGCCCTGTCACTGTATTATAGCCCCAAGGTCCCCATGGCCACACCTGGGACTGTTGTGTTGGTGTAACTGTACCTTCTTCGCCTGAGGCCAACACTGCCACTACTACCGTCTGGTCTGTCTGTTGCCTTTCCTCCACCAACTCCGGGTCCTTGCTTTTGCCCCCCCCAACGCGTCCCTGCTTGTCCCAGCCTCCTGACTCCGATCGGGTGTTGGTCTGGGTCCCATGCCCTCCTGCAATGCAGACAGTCTCGCCAGCACCTCTCTCTCAAATGTAAAGGCGCTGGACCGCCCCGAAGCCCTATTACGCCCGGACCAGGTTGTAGGTGCACCAGCCACACCCCTTTCCCTCTCTAAGGCACCCAACTTATCCATTATGGCCTTTGGCGGGGGAGGGCGGGATATAAGAATAAATTTATTATTATTATTATTATTATTATTATTATTATTATTATTATTATTATTATTATTATTATTATTATTATTATTATTATTATTATTCCTCATCTCAGACCCATCCAGTTGCTCCTCACCCGGTGTCCCCGGGCGAACCCGCTTATTGGGGCCTTTGGCCGGCTGCTTTCCTTTGGAAGGGCCTTGCCCTTTTTTTGGCCCCATACTATGCTGTTCTGCTGCCACTCCCCCGATAGCTTTCCAAAGGGGAGGGGGGGCCACACCCTCCTATCCACCAATATATTTATTTCTTGTACACAGTTTTTTTTTCAGCTCTCTGCTGTGTGCTTTTTTTTTTAACTACAGGTTCTCAAGCAGGAGACCCTCTCCTCGCCCAGTCTTTTCAACTGAAGATGCTGTCAGGACCCTCTGCACTCCAAGCCGGAGCTCTACCACTGAGCATAGCCTTTCCACCTCCAATAATACAACGTTTGTGTGAGGGGGGGCGAGCAAAATGAACCGCCCGCCACGAACCGCCCACCACGAACATAGTGCCTGCCGCCAAGCTCCGTGCTCACACCCTGCAATCTGGGTCCGCCACTGCAACCAAGCGCTAACCTGGCCCGATGCTCCACGCTCTCGGCTGTGGACACCAACTAAGCCTCCGTCCCAGCCGAGAGCCAAAACCCAACTGCGTTGGCTGGGTGGGGCTGGGGCTATAAATAGCCCTGACGCTCCACCCACTCGCAGCCCCGGATGGGCGGGAAGCTCTTCAGCCTCCCATCCTTCCGGGGAGGCAAAGAGCGGCCCCACGGCATGCAGCCGCATTGCGGCTCAGCCAGAGCAGGGCCAAATTCTCTGGATGGCCAACAACAGGGAATGGAGGCCAAGGCCTTCTCCTGCTGTTGCTTCTTGGCTCTGGGATTCAGAAGCATAGTGTCTCTGAATGTAGAGGTTCCCCTCAGTCACCATGGCTAGTAGCCATTGATATACTTCTTCATCCCATGCATAATTGTATAAACCTCTATCATGTTCCCCTTTAGTCATCCCTTTTCAAAACTGAAAAGCCCCAGACTATTCAGCCTTTTCTCATGGGGAAGGTGTTCCAACCACTAATCATCTTAGTTCCATAAAAGGGGAAATAATGTGGCATACAATTGCAGAAATGCTGAAGTTATTGTACTTAATTACATCTGTTACTTACTCTTTTTTCCAAAATAACAGAACAAGATTATTATGAACGTAATCCCTGAAGCCTTTTAACATCTTCAGGCATGCATGGATTTGGGTATTGGAAACAGTTGTTTCAAAGATACAAATTAGTTCCTCCTTAGGCATGTTTGCTGCATTTACAAAAGAAGGATTTCATCAACATTTGCGGATTAAGACCTCAGGCGTGCACACCTTCATCTCAGAAGAAAGTCTTATGAAGGGACATACTTAATTTTTAGTTAAAAGAGAAGAGCATACTTCTAAAGGTCCAACAAAATAAGAGGCAGCACTTTTCCAATCAAACATCACTGCTGTCAGGCTATAATTAGCCCTGGGGAGGGAAAAAGACAAGAGAAGCTGCCCATCTGTCTGTTCCCACTTGAGGGCTAATGAAAGCCCAGGGATGTCAGCTTTATTTGGTGAAACCATGCTGGGTTAGGGGGGTTTAAAACCAGTACTCTCTCTAAACAGTGGAGTCTTGTGAGCCAAAATTCTAGTTTGTGAGCTACTGGCATTAAAATTGTAAGCTACTGCATAAATTAGCTTGCTCTTGGGCCATTTTTCCTGAGCTGAGATAAAAATGTATGTGCTGGAGGCTAAACAACTGTAAGCTAGCTCACACTAATTCAACTTAGAGGGAACATTGGTTTAAACCCTTCTCCCTTTTGTTCTGCATCCCTTGTCAACATATGGGACCTGTGACCACCCTTATTGTGCTTTATAAAATGCTGGGAAGATCCATTGTCTGAACCAATCCCAAATTGGGATTCTGACACAGGATTCTACAGAAGAGTTTGATCAACAGCACTGAGTTTTTCCCTCATGGAGTTTCCAACCTCTAGGTGGCACCTGAAGATCTTTGACTATTGCACCTGATGTCCAGATGTCAGAGATCAATTAATCTGGAGAAAAATGGCTGGTTTGGAGAGTGAAATCTATGGCATTATACCCAAGATACCTTTTCTCTCCAATCTCCTAAATTTACTTGTTGTGAATCATATAATGAAAATATATAAATTCATGACCAAAGTTGCAATAAAATAATTATTAAACTTCCAGGTAGTGGCTGGAGATTTCCTGCTGTTACAACTAATCTCCAGCTGACAGATCAATTTGCCTGAAGAAAATGGCTGCTTTGGAACTTTAGGGCATTATATCTCATTGAAGGGCATTATAATCTACTGAAATTCTGCCCGCTTCAGGCTCCACTCCCAAAATCTCCAGGTATTCCCCAACCTAGTACTGGCAACTCTACCCTTAGATCATATTGGTTGATGAAACTGAGGGTTGTTGAGTTTCCTCACAGCATAAGTTCTAGTTGGCTTTCTTGAGGCCTCTGGATTTTTTTCCCTTTAGGACAGTCTTTGTTCTACAGGAATATTTGAGAAAATATTCCTTGGTTGCTCCAGGTGTTGGCAAATGTTGCACAATGATAGTTTGTACAGATTTTCACCTACAAACCATGGAAATTATGTTGCCTCCCATGTGTTATAGGACTTGAGTGATCGTCACAAAGGATCTTAAAAATACTATCACAGATACCAACAGTGTAGCATGAGTGGCGAAGATAATGTTGCTGAACTTCATAACCCTCTAAAAAAGCAGAACAAAGGAGAGCACAACGGGTTCATTAGCCATTCATCCATAGATGGCAGATTTCATTAAAGCCACATGGTCCCTTTTTTAACACATTTCATTTGACACCTTTTCTTTATAGGTCAAAGAACAGCACGCAGGCCTCCGTTTCAAAATGTGAGCATATTAAATTTATAGTATGTGTTCCCTTGTATAACAATCAAAGAAATATGGGCTTTCTTTATTAATGAATGGCCTGAAATGAAGAAAAAAAATCTGTCAAATTATCTTTTCTTTCTTTAAAAAAATCTCATTATCCCTAGAACTATTTTAAGCCACACTCTTCTCCTTTCTTCCACACTACCCTCTGCTTATTGAATTAGAGGTATTGCTCTTAGCAAAATATACAGCATCAGTCTGGGAGGGTTCCTTGTGCATAAGCAAGCTGTTCCATCCTTGGGCAAAGAGCAGCTGAGAAAGAAGAGGTAGAAAAAGGCTGTGAACAGGACAAACAGCTGCAGGTGATGCCAGCAATGAATAAAGAAAGGTTAAGGAATGAACTGAGAATTAAAGGTGCCAAGGTGCTCTCAAATGATCTAGTGTAATCACTGCTGAAGATATAGTTGGAAGAAAATCCCAAAGGCTTCATTCTTTGCTGAGTAGAATGGTAGGATTAGGATGGCCAGCACTGCCTCAGCAAACCATGGGATGTCTAAGGACTGTGAGAAAGTTGCACTTATTCCCTTCAGCATAGCAACAGTTGGGAGAGGTAGAGGGAAGGGAGCCACAACTGAGGCGAATGTGACTATCATTACTGACAGAGGAGAAGGGGTGTGTGTGTATGTGTTTGTGTGTGAGGGAAGGATGTAATTAAAGATGAAGGGAGCTGCAGAGGGGGGTAGTGGCCCACAAAAAAAAATGGACCTGGCCCTGAATTATCCACTATTCCAGAGAAAGAAAACCCATATTGGCCTTCATAAGCAAAATATTTACCCTTCCCTTAAGCAAATTATCACCCTCTTTACTAAACAAAATAGTCAACAGGAAAAGCAAAACACACCTATTTTGCAGTAGTTAGGAAAGATCGCAATTCAGAAAGGACTGATATTTAAAACCTTTTGGCAATGGTAGCATTCCTCCTTAATATCCACAAGGAAGGGGCAGGGGGAACAGGAAATTTTATTCTCAGCAGGAAAAAGATTGACCACTCTTTGGGGGAGGGCTCTTATTTCCTTTGCTCTTTGTCAAATGAAGAATATTTCTGTTTTTGTCTTGCAAAAAAAATATTTTGGCTTCAGGACCATAGTTTGTATTAGGATGAGGAGAATAAAAGCTGCCAAGGAGGCAAGGGTAGGGGGGGAACAAATAATTTTATGTATTTTTAATCTTTGAGACAACAATTTCCTCTGGCTGGATGAGGAGCTGTGCATTAAATCTTTAAAATAAAACACATTTCTTTATTACTCTAAATAAAACAGCAGTGGTTATTGGTCTTTTTACGACAGCCTTATACCCTTAAAATACCACTTTTGTTTGCTACGAAGAATCGAATACATTTCACATAAATAATATAGTAAATAATTTCCCCGTGCCTTTCTGTTTTAGTGACCTTTCAAGGCATTCCATTTCATCTTTGGCAGAGCTTAGCCTTGTCCACCTTGACTAAACACTTTGGACCAATGGGATCTCTTTATGCCTCATCCCTTCCAGCAACATCAATAATTCAGGGGCTGCAGTTTTGTTCTAGAAGAGATGAAATTATACGTCTTGGCATTGGATTGGTGTTGGAATTCAGTGAATGAAATGGAAGGGAATCCAAATGGTAATCAGCCTTTCAGTGTAGGAGTGATTTCTGGCCACTGTGGTGCATACCTGCTTGCATCTAGATTAGATTACCACAGTATGTTTTGTATAGAGCTGCTCTTGAGAGGTATTTGGAAACTTCAATAGGTGCAGGATGCTGCAGCCAGGATTTTGACCTGTGTGGGTCACATCATTGTAGTCTTGGCTGATATATACTCACTCCAAATCTATTCTAAGGTGCTGGTGTTGACCTTTAAAGTGCTAAAGGATTGGGACCAGCATACCTGAAGTCTGTCATATTCCCTTATGAGCCTACCCAACCACTACAGTCATCTACAGAGAGACCTTGCTCTGGGTGCCCACAGCTTTTGAGATTAGGTAGGTGGCAATCTGGGAGAGGGCCTTCTTGGTTGTGGCACCCAAACTATCAAACACTCTCCCCAGAGATACTTGTCTGACCCCTTCAGTTGCTATCTGCTGCCTCCAGATGAAGACTATTTGTTTTGTTTGGCATGCTCTCAGTGACCTCTCCTTTGTAATCAATGTTTCAATTGTTGTTTTTAAAATGTTTTATATGTGTATTTTAGCTCTGGTTTTAGAAGAGGAGGAGGAGATTGGATTTATACACTGTCCTTAACTCGGAGCCTTGGAGCAGTTTACAGTCTCCTTCCCTCCCCCCCCCCCGCACTAGACACCCTGCCTGATAACAGAGGGGCAACATGGGGTGGTTGGGAGGTGTTCCAAATTGGGCCAGCTCAAAAAGAGCCGTCCTGAAGCCTCTACACATTCACCCACAAGCCGTCCCCATCCCATCCACAGGTTGACATGGCCGCTATCAGACAGCTATCAAGCACTGTTCTTGTTGCTCGGTTCACGTTTCCCCCCCCCCATACATTTTCAGCAGTCATGCGCATGCACATGCATATGTGCATATGCATGCATATGTGCAAACATGCATGCATGTGCTCTGAACAGTTTTGTTTATTTAAAAAGCCAGATGCGACTTGGGGCAGCTTGGCGGTTTCACACTGAGACTTGTGCCCTTCCACTTCCAGATGCCAAGGAGGCGACTGGCATGCAGCTCAGATATTTAGGAAGTGGTAGATTGTTGAGTTGCACCATGGAGGATGGGGTGAGTACAGGATGAGAACAGGTGACAGATGTTTGTGTGTGGAATGATTTTTTGGGATGATTTCAGGGCCATCTCTGAGTTGACCCAAAGTGCCAGTCTGTAATCACCCCCTATGAAGTCGGGGAGGTTGAGAGAGCTCTTTTGAGAGCTGCTCTTGAGCGAACAGCTCTGAGAGGACTTGTGACTGACCAAAGGTCACACCAGCAGCTGCATGTGGAGGAGTGGGATATCAAACCTGGTTCTCCAGATTAGAGTCCACTGCTCTTAACCACTACACCAAACTGGCAGTAGTTGTTTAATGACTGACTCTTTAGTTGTTTAATTATGTGTTTTATTGTTTTGATGGTTTTTAAAGAAGTGATTCTACTAAGTATGTTTTAATTTGTTAGACTCCTTGGTGGTCTTTATGGTGGCAGAAAGGAAGTGTATAATTTTTGCTTCCCCTTTGTGCAAATGGAATCCATGATTCTTCATTTTTGCAATACTTTCCTCACACTAACTCTCCCCCAGATATGTATTTTCAACAGTATTTCCCCCCAGTAAATTAGTATTGCTCATATAATATCTGCATAAGTGATGTTTAGTACATTGTATGTAGAAAGTATGCATAAAAATCATACAAGATATATATACAATGCAAATGAATATTCATAACTAACAGTGAAAAACATTTTTGACAGGACTGAAAATGAAAAGAAACAAAATGGGTTACATTCATTCATCTCTATTCTAAAAGATATATTTAATTTATACAAAATAATGTACAGCTATTTATTTGAAAGCTTTAGGGAAAGATTTTATGCTTCACCTTTTACTTCATAGTTTTCATCATTTTTTTCAGACAACAGCAATTATATAATTATTTTAAAAGGTAGGTTCTTCAGAACAATGTTATAATACTGTTGGGTGAATTTGGAAGTAAATGTTGTTGTCATACTTTTGTTATTTACTCTGCTCAGTTGCAAATATTTTCATAAATTCTGGGGTCATTGGTAGGGCTGAAAAAATTCTTGCCAGTTGACAGCAAGATTGAGCCTCTTCTCAGGAGGCTCTATCATACCAATATTGGGGGGGGGGGGAGACGAAGAAGAAGAAGGAGGAGGAGAAGGAGGAGATTGGATTTATACCCTGCTCTTCATTCAGTCTCAGAATGTCTTAAAATCTCCTTTCCCTTCCCCTCCCATATCAGACACCCTGTGAGGCAGGCAGGGCGGAGAGAGTTCTTTTGAGAACTGCTCTTTCAAGAACTGCTCTGAGAGAACTTGTGACTGACCCAAGATCACACCAGCAGCTGCCTATGGAGGAGTGGGGAAATCAAACCCGGTTCTCGCAGGTTAGAGTCCGTGCTCTTAACCGCTACAACAAACTATGTGCCATTACTGTCAGAGGCTCTCTGGAGCAAGTGGTGAAGCTCATTGAATATAAAAAGAAAGGAAGAGAGAGCAAGGGAGAGCTGGAAAGAGAGCCTGTAGGTAGAACACTTTGGAGTCCCAAATAGCAGAAAATATGTAAGAGGAGCTAATAGTCAGTAGCAAGGCTGGTATCAGTGGACCCTGGGGTGGAGCAGCTGCCAGGCCCCATGGCTTCTGGTGGGACCCACTGCTGCTGACTCCCTACTCATGCATCTCCTCTGTTGCCTACACTTGCACCCTTACACTATCTGCTTATGAGGGCTTTGTCACCTGGGGTTCCAGCTGCATATGCTGCTTAGCATTGCTGGAGAATGGCTTGTAGGTGTTGTTCCTGGTTGTCATGGCAGGGACATTCCTAGATGCCCCAACTGCTCAATAACATCAGGCGAAGGGCATGCAGTTGGTGTGAGCAGTTGTGACTGTAGGAGCTTGCAAGAGGACAGAGGAAGGATGCACAGGCAGATGGTGTGTGTGTGTGAGTGGCTGGGCAAGGAGAGGGACCTAGTAGTAGGCAAGGGGGGAGCTGAGCACTTTCATCCCAGGGTCTGAAAAAAACCTGGCACCAGCCTTGGCTCAGCAGCAACAACAGAAGCTCCTATGAAAAGGCAACAGGAAGTAGCCATTTTGTTTTCTCCACATTTTGCATCTGGAATGTTAAATCAATCAATATATTAATTATACAGTAGCTGGATTGTTCAGCTGCCTTCCTGAGGGAAAAGAGCACTTTTGTGGTGGTGGTGTGTAGGTATTTCACAGGGTATGGGAGAGGTACTATATGAACCCCATTCAATCTCCCATGGTTAATCAAAGAAAGACAGCACTCTGGTAGTGAAACTGCAAAACTAATATGGTGGAATGTCCTAAAAGTACCACCGTCATGATATGCTAGCACATGTCAAAGAAACTAAATTTAGATTTCTCATCTACTGTACTTTGTAAAGATGCCAATTTACCATCTACCTATTATATGCATAACTTGCTTTGGGAATCACACATGAACTATCATCAGTTCTGCACCAATTCTAAATGAATAAATTATCAAACTGGCAGCCCCATAGTCACCATGACCTGCTGGGTAACTGCCCCAAATACAACTAACAAGATGCTCAAGCAAACTACCTGGGCAACTTTTCAGTGCTTTCTGCACACAAAACTGGATGTAGCATAGGAAGTGTTATACTGTGCTACATTATGCCATATGCCCCTCTGGATCCTGAGCATTATCTTTCATGATGGCAAACATTCGCAAAATTGCTGGGCACAGTGTGCCTACCCACTCAGTGGTGTCTAGGACGATAATAAAATGAAGTCAAAGCCACACCACTTACTCATCAGACTTATCAAAACTTGGCTGCATAGGGGTAATCCTTTCTGGAAATAAGGCCATAATGACTTTTTAGAAGTATATGAACCATCCGATGCCTATAGATATATGTATATGTGTGTGTACATACACACACACACACATATATAACATGCGTATACATGTTGTTGTTCAGTCACACAGTCAAGTCCGACTCTTTGCGACCCCATGGACAAAGTCATGCCAGGCCCTCCTGTCTTCCGCCATCCTCCGAAGTCTGCTCAAATTCATGTTTGTTACATCAGTAACACTGTCCAGCCATCTCATCTTTTGCCGTCCCCCTTCTTCTTTTGCCTTCTGTCTTTCCTAGCATCAAGATCTTCTCCAGGGAGTGCTCCCTTCTCATTTGGTGGCCAAAGTATTTGAGCTTCAGCTTCAGCATCTGACCTTCCAGGGAACAGTCTGGGTTGATTTCCCTTAGGACTGACTGATTGGATCTTCTTGCAGTCCAAGGGACTCTCAAGAGTCTTCTCCAGCACCACATCTCAAAAGCATCTATTCTTCTGCGCTCAACCTTCCTTATGGTCCAGCTCTTACAGCCATACATTACTACTGGGAATACCATAGCTTTGACTATACTGACTTTTGTTGGCAGGGTGATGTCTCTACTTTTTATTATACTGCCCAGGTTCGCCATAGCTGTCCTCCTAAGGAGCAAATGTCTTTTAATTTCATGGCTACAGTCACCATCTGCAGTGATCTTGGATCCCAGAAATGTGAAGTCTGTCACTACTTCCATGTCTTCCCCTTCTATTTGCCAAGGTGTGATGCGGCCAGATCCCATGATCTTAGTTTTTTTGATGTTGAGTTTCAAGTCTACTTTTGTGGTCTCCTCTTTCACCCTCAACAAAAGGTTCTTTAGATCCTCCTCACTTTCTGCCATTAGAGTGGTGTCATCTGCATATCTGAGGTTGTTGATGTTTCCCCCAGCAATCTTAATTCCGGTTTGTGCTTCATTCCATATGATGTACTCTGAATATAAATTAAATAAGCAGGGTGACAGCATATACATGTATATACATATAAATATACGTTTTAAATGTTTTAATGTTTTAAAGTTTTTATATTTACTATTGTTTACATTTACTGTTAAATGGTTCGGCATGTTATTGCTGACCCTCATATTGTTAGCCGCCCTGAGCCTTCCGTGGCAGGGAGGGTGGAATATAAATTAAATAAATAAATAGTCTGGCTGCAAAACAACATGGTGGAGTGCAGTCGGCTACAGCATTAGCTCTGACAAAATTGCCTTTTAAAGACATTTCAAGATATTCTTAGCAGACGTTGTGGCTTTTATCTGTAAGTTTTAAGACCTTGGTTGTCTGGTATTTGTTTTATTTATATATTTTTTTTATCAGAACAGTGCCAGTTGCCATCCAACAGAATGCTCCTAATGGCCTCGGGCAAGCAGCCAAGAGAAGTGGAGGAGGATTCTGCTTCTTTGCCAGTTTGCAAACAGTTTAGGATAGAGGACTTTTTTACCTTAAACAAGAAGTCCAAATCTGCTCTGCTGTCATTTGCTATTAAAACATCAAATCGCTTCTCCCCTCTAGAAGACGAAAACGCAGAAAACGCAGAAGCAGAAAACAAGGAATTGACTAATGAATCTAACCATGAAGATGTCGTAGACTCTCAACTCCAGTCTGGGGTGGGGACTTTAAAGGTGCAGAAGAGACAGCATGAGTTACAAATATGCTGTGATAATGAAGAAAGATCCATGTCTTCTGATGAGCTCTCCCCAATTACCCTGATTGCAAACACAGTGGAATGTATCTTTAAAAAGTTAAAGGGATTAGAAGATCAAATTCTTGACCTTTCTTTAGAAATAAAGAGACTATCAGTGTCAATGGATAAAGTTCACTTAGCCCAGCTGGATGATACCTCTATTCGAGCTTTAGCCCCTTTAAAGCGGTGTCCGTCTGCAACACAGGTTATGGATCCCTGGAGCTCCTTTACGGAGTCTAAGGTCAGTGTGGGTCATGAAAGGAATGTGCAACAATTGGTTCTTCAGCCCAATAAGGTATACATCACAATTTGTCCTTATGGCAGGAAGACCCCATGCTGGAGAAGTAAACTTTTAGTTAAATCTCATCTCTGTGAACTTCTTCATCTGAACTATCACAAAATTGACTTGCTTACCATCGAATCTCTTAATGATCTGTCTCAAATGCAGAGAATTCTGCTTACCTTTCAATCCCCCAACATTCCTTCACTAATTTTGAGGCAAAAGAATTACTTGTGGTCAAAGGGGTTTTTCCCTGTGTGGTCCTTTATTAACTCTCAAACTAATGCTCTGCTACCTAACCTGTCCTCAAGGGAGAGTACGTTAAGTAATCCTTATCTTTTGAAGAAGGCATCAACTTCAGCGGCAAATCATCAGTCTTTGATGTGTTTTAAGGTATCCAGAGCATGCTCTGGTCAGTCCCAATCAAACCCTGAGTTGGATAATGAGTCATCAGTGCAGCCCTCTATGGATGTGATGCATAGTCCCCTTAATGTTTCAATAGAAGATGACCTTCTGCAGTCATTTGAGAGCCTTCCAGCGAAAGAACAACAGGCAATCCTCGTAAGACTTGAATGTACTAAGCGGCAGCTGCAAAGGTCTTTAGAGCCCAGGAAATCAGTTCCTTCAATCAACCTGGATCCTACAGGTAACCCCCTGTCCCCTTGTCCTTCATCGGCTGACTTAATTGATCTGACTACAGAAGCCTCTCTAACTGGCTCAAGGGCACCCCAACATAACGGCTGTATTTTCACTGATGATGCCAGGGTGGTAGAAAGGATATCCATTATCGATTGACTACCAGCTAGGGAAGCCACGAGGAATATCCACATTGTCTCCTGGAACATAGCTGGGTGGAAGAGTAAAGTGAATGACTCAGATTTTTTGGACTTTTTGAAATCCTTTGACTGTGTCTTCCCTCAGGAAACATGGGCGGAAGACAGTTTTAGACTAATGGATTTTAAAGTTTTTAATCTCCCTGCTTATAGAACTCATTCTAAAGGTCACAGTAAAGCAGGCTTGGCTGCTTTGGTGAAATCCAACTTACCATTTAAGGTGGCCCTCTTGGATCCTTGCCCGCCATTTGCCCAGGCTTTATTGCTGTCCTCTCCAGCACTGACTCTAATCATGATTAATGTTTATTTAGCCCTTTCTAATGGAGAGCTAGAGTTTGATGCTGTCTGGGAGAAATGTTCTGATTATGTGATGTCTTTGTCTAGGAAATTCCATACTGCTCAGCTCATGATTTTTGGTGATTTTAATGCTCGGATAGGCAGTAATAATCAGAAATGGATCTCTCATTTTGACTTTGAAGTGTCTGAATCCTTTCCACTACAATTATGTTTGCCCCATTGTTCTAAAGATACTTTATCCTATAAGGTAGGTCTTAGATTAATTGAATTCTGCATAGCACACAATGCTATAATATTTAATGGTCTCTCCAAATTTCCAGATGCAACTGATTTTACTTTTTTTTTCCACACGAGGTTGCAGTGTGATAGATTTTTGTTTGGGTTCACCCAACCTTCTATCATCTATTGATAACTTTTACATTGATTCGCGCACGGAAAGTGATCATTTGCCGCTAACTCTATCTTTAAGTTTGGATCTGGAGGTTAATATGGTATCATCTTCCCAATCTGTGAAGCCTTTGAGAATGTTCTAAAAAAATGAAGTGGTCCCTGGCCCGAGAAAGGGAGTTTTCTTCCCTCTTTGACTCTGAAGCACTGTGCAGATTAAGGGATTCAATCATAAATTCCAATTCAGATGATACAATCCTTTCAGGATTCTCATTATTAATTGATTACTGTAGTGCTAAAGCTAAACCTGTGATTTTGTCTAGGTCCAGTTTCTCTAGCTGGTTTGATACAGACTGTTTAGCTTGGAAACAAGAACTGAAAGCAGTATTTAAAGAGGCCTGCCACTCCAAAGACTCAACAAAAATTAAGGCCAATATTGCTTGTAAGACAGCCTACCTGGAGCTTATTACAGCCAAAAAGAAAGTTTTCTGCCCTATTAGTTTATAATCTATAGTGGGCAAATTGTATGCCAAAAATTTAGAACTCCGATTAACTGACTGGATACACCTAGGCAACATCATAGGTCCTGAACAAATTGGTTTCTCCAAAGGCAAATCTGCTATGGACCACTGCTGCACTCTGGCCTTCCTTGCTGAATATTGAATGATACTGAGGGGGAGGTTAGTGAGGCTGTGGCAAAATTTTTGGCTGACGTCCTTAAATTTAAATCTGACCATGTATGAATGTATCTATAAGCTTGGTTTCATTTTGATTTTATCTCCAATGTTTAAATTTTTATATTCTGTGTATTTTTATTCACAACTGTTATGATGAGATGGAAAAAAAATACTGCAGTGTCAAATTGGTCCATCTCTCTACCATAGTTAACTAGTTAGCATTGTTAACTAAGCATCTATCTCTCTGTGTCTTTCTCATTGCTTCTCTCTCTGTGTCTCCTTCTGGTATGGTAGTGGACTTGCTGTCCTGTAGGGTTTGTCTGCTTGTCTCCACTTATGCTGTGATTCAGGGGTTGCTCAACCTTTTATTTAATGGCAGGTACTTCTGAATAAAGAAGTATATTTCTAGTGACTTGCCTCTAGCAGGTTACCAAGCATTGTTCTGTCCTAGAAACAGAACATGGACTAGGAAGAGTTCCATAAATGAAGCTATTGGCTACGTAGCACCCAGCAATACCCTGTGAAAAACCACCCTAAGCAGAGTTACAGCTTCCCAAGTCCATTTCTTGAAAGGATGTAATTCTGTGAGGATGGTCCTATAAACCTGGGGTGTATAAGTTACACTATCAAATGAAACAGCAAATCAAGCAAGGACAGGTAGTGAGAGATCACTTCCTACTTTTTTCTTCCATCACCTTTGACAGCAAAGGTTGTGGCTATTTTCAATCATATGTGAGGCATCTAGTTAGAATAAGAATAGCTCATTGCACTCTCTGGGAAATTAAAATTTACTCTAATTATCCTACTGAAGATTTCAGTTTATTTCCTGTTAGCCTTTACTAGTTTACTAGGAATAGGTTCATTTGCTTTGGATTTTTTTGTAACAAAAACTGAAAAGAAAAGAAAACAAGTATGATTTAGGATCTGAATTTGGGGGTACCAGCCCAGTTTCTGTTGAAAAAATACTGATATTAAAATAAGTCACTAACACTAATTGGTCCCTATGCTGGCATTTTTGCCCAGTGTGCCAAGAACCATTATCTCATGCTGTAGACTTCTATTCTGTGTTTAATATTATCACAGCATCTAGCAGGCAGGTCAATATTTAGGCAACTTTGGCACTTCTTACTAGGTCATAGACAAACAACATGTTTAGGCCTGGAGCTATGTTGAAAATAACCCAAAAGGCCAGTGCTTAATTTTAAGCAAAACTATGAGGAGGAAATAAACCACCCCTGTTTGGGAAATCCTTCTCCTAAACATCTAAGAGTGCAGATTTTGTGTAGGCTATTGTTTCTTTTTTCCCTTTTAATTATGTCATTAGGAATTATGAAAACTCTACAGAGAACAATACCAGGTTCAACAGCTGCAGTCACCCTTGAGCTGAGCTTCCAATCTCCTTGCCTCATCACTGTCCAGCTCAAGAAGCTGGTGAGCAGTTTTACAGTAGCTGGGGAGATTCCACAGTTACTGTTGCTCCACCTATGGGCTTCCGCTTTTGTCAGATCAAGCAATTGATTCCCCACCAGTTGCTGCACAGGCACATTTTAACCCACAGCTCCCTCCAGTTTTCCCCTTGCCTTCCCAATCTTGTTTTTTAGGGATTCATTTCCTTCTGCCTTCTGGGTGCTTTTGCATCTCCTCCTTCCAAGGTCAAGGATAGGTGGTGCACATGTGTGAAATAACAGCAATACAGAAGGGAAACATCAAGTGGTAAGCCTTTAAAAAAATACATGGTATTATCACCAACTGATAGATAGATTTGCTCACTATTTATTTATTTATTTACCACAATTGGGGCCAAGAAAGCTGCAAAGCAGTGTGCAATGATGACAGATTTGTGGAGGGAGGCAAAACTAGGACTCCTTTTGGGCCATGGGAGAATGCATATGTGTGAAATACTGTCAGTTGTACTGCAGGTACTGTGCTGTTTGAATTCATGAGAAGGAACATGACAAGCAGGCTTCATCTGCTTGCCAACAACCAAACTGCTCAACTAAACAGCAGTTCTCTGCTTGCAAGCAGAAAGTGTGTTTGAGTATCCTTAGCTGTCATTATCATCTGTTTTGATTCACTTTCTTCCTCAGTTTATTTGATAGACCTTGTTTGAAGTTTTGCCAGAAAGGAACCTTTGTTCCTGCCAGATCACTGCAAGGTAAAAACAGGCTATAATCTCAGATCATCAAATGGATGTTACCATCATTCATAGATGCTTAGTTAAATTTATTTCTTGTGATTGACTGTTTAATACTCCCCCCCACACACACACACACATTTACTTTCTTAACTTACTGTCTCGTTGGCTAAAAAGACAAGCTTACATTCCTATCAACTAATTGAAACTATGGTACTTTAATCCTTGTGAAACAAATGCATTTGGCATTGTAGGGAATCTAGCAAAGGAAGATGATTTTGTTGAAAGTCATTAGAGAGTTACGATGAGTGTTTTTGGAAATCTTTAGAAAGGCAATCCACTTGAATGACCTTCCGGTCCCCCCCCGCCCCCCGCTCCAGAGTTGGAGTTGTTCCCAGGCTATAGTCATCCACTGAAATGTTTTGGAAACCAAGGATTGCAGTCTGCAAAACAAAACAAAACAGAAAATTAAGGACCCTACCTGAATTTTACTTTTGCCCCTGGCAGTGTAGGAATGTGCTGTGTTTTCATTATGTTATCTTTACATGTGACAACCCTGTGAATAATAGACATTTTCTGGAGAGGGGTCACAGTCTTGTTCACTGGCTCAAATCTTTTCTCCCATAATAGGGCCACTGCTGGGCTTGTCAACTGCTAGAGACAATTGGATCATGGTTCTCCCTGAGTGCAGTTTGTCACATTCACAGCCTCTGCAAGTCTTCAACGAGGTCCCAGTTCCACAAAGCAGTTAAAACAGCAGCAATCACAACAACATACCAATCACAAAAAGCAATAGAGAGTCTCAATATTTTTCAAAATATTAAATGCATGTTATTTGTACAGCTTTGAGACTCTAAAGAAACTTTGTTGTGGGACAAAATTATGGTGTAACTATGAATAAAGACCCCAGAAGA
Source organism: Heteronotia binoei (assembly GCF_032191835.1). Lineage (NCBI taxonomy): Eukaryota > Metazoa > Chordata > Lepidosauria > Squamata > Gekkonidae > Heteronotia > Heteronotia binoei. The sequence goes on along the minus strand of NC_083234.1, from coordinate 37,156,971 downwards.
GAAAACACTGATAAAGTACTTTATAGACTGTTCTAAAACCCCACTGAAGTGGAAGAAAATTCTGCTAAAAAACAAAGCCATAAAGATCTCACACAACATAAGCTTTAGATATTTGGAACAGCAGAAAAACTCAGCCAAGATTGGCTGCATTTTGATGCTCCTTTCTGAGAGGCAGATTAACTTTAGGATGTTGTTGAATTTCGGGGGGAGGGGGGGCGAGGGGAAGAGAGAACTGGAAATGAGGGAAGGCATTGCTTTGGATGAGACCGTATACCTTGTTTTATTTTCTTTTGGATCTATGCTCCTTAGAGAATCTACCATTTGATAATCTTCTTTAAAGAGATTTAGGTGGGATTTACAATGTGACCAAAGGAAGAATGTGAGATGTTAGTAAGAAGGGGCAGGGGAGGATCTTTACATTGCCATCTATCTGCAGAGTCACTTAAATCTCAGGTTGATGACTCTGGATCAGGGTTTGTTTTAAATCCGCTGTAGGAAGGATTGTGAGCTTCAAGGGATTGGTAAATGAGATACTGATCCCTTTGGTACTTTGGAGTCTGGTTCACATCCAGGTCATCAGTAGTTATCAGCTTGGGGTTAGAGGGGAATGGATGAGACTGGCACCATGAGGGAAAAATCGGGCTGCTGCTAATAACCAGGCAGTTTTGTGTTTTCTGCCTAGCTGACATCATGTTATTTCCTTCTAATATGGGTACAATGAAATAGGCTGCTTTCAAACACTTCCACAATATGAATTCTCTGGAAGAAGCCATTCTGATCTAAGTTGTATATGAGGGGGAAAGAGAACCACATACGCACTTTTTTCACCTACTGCCTGTTGGTGGGTAATGGAATTTTCTTAGGGGTGGATATGCATTGGATATATTTTTGCATAAATAATCATTGCACTGCACTGTGGAAGTACAAATGACAACATACATTGCATATTTATTAGATGTGTATTCAAGAGTACATCATATATGCATCCAGGCAAAATTCAGAGAAATCATTGAATGTGTTCCGCTGGAGCGCGTGATGCAGCCGAACCATGGTTAAATATAGAGTGGCCTGCATCACCCTGCCTCACCTCTGAAGGTGGGAACACAGCGAGGCTTGCAAAAAGGATCTCAGTTGGTGGGCTGAGCAGTACGAGAGGAGTCGGTACTTGGTACCCTGGCCCAAAATCCATTTAGGCTCTTCAGTGGCCTTAAACATAGGAACCAGTACTTACCTTTATAGTGAGCTGGAATTCTGTTTACTTGCATACAAACAGTGGGGGTATTAAACCTTTCACAAAAGTTAAAGTTGTTTTAACATTTTCCCTTCTGAATTAATAATTCAATAAAACATACAATGTATTGATTCATAAGTAGGGGTGTGCTCCAAGGAAAAAAAACGTTGTGATTTCAGAACTGGGATGGGGTAATCTCTAATGTGATTGCTGGTTTTCAGGTAAGTCATTAATACTTTGGGACTCAACTTTGTATGGGGTTTTTTGGGTGGTCCTGAAATTTTTGGACCATTATTTTCAATGGGGAACCAATTTGATGGATTGGGGTAGCTGTTTTTAAAGATAATAGCAACACATTTGCCCAGAACATAGTCCTCCATCGAATCTAAAGCCTCCCTATTTTTCAAACAGAGTGGTTTGATTTCACAGATCCCCAAAGCAGGTTCCTCTTGGTGTAATTGTATTTAAAATAAATTCCTTTAAAATAAATTCCCTTTAAAAATTTCTGTCTGCATCCGTATTTTATACATAATCCTACAGTGACTGATTGACAATAAAAGAAAATACCTGTCTGCTGGAAAAAAAAAAAAAGCTGCATTTGCCATATTTCCTGGTGATCTGTAGTTGCCTTTCAAACACTAAGGCAGGCTTCCTTTGCAAAAAAGACCCTCTCCCTGCCCCATTGCTACAATGTTCAAATATAGTTCTCAGAGAGGGAGGGAGAGAGCACTAGACTTTTAATCCTGCTTCAACTCTGTCCCCTAACTGACATTCTACATGAGAATCATAGAAACCAACTCTATTGTGAGCAAAACCCCCTATTTTTATTTATATATGGACAGTGCGATCACTGGCTTGGTTGCCAGGATGCCTGGAGTTCCAACTCGGACACATCTGTGCTAAAAATTGGGTTTTGGCCTATCATTCACTAACAGGCTTATGTGAGTACTATGGACCTCATCGCTACAGCAGCCCTCTCTCCAAGGGGCACTCGTTTGAGGAAATCAGTCCCCCCCAGCCTCCCCACATGTGTTCAGCCCCGGCAGTTGCAATGGAAGAGGTCGCACCGCCATGAGCTGTCCAGTCAAGCGGTTTTCCAGCTAGCTTTTGATGGAAGCAACTTCCAAGGCTAGCACCACCAGCAATCATCTTTATGCACTTTCAGACGGCATAAGGGAGAAGCGGGAGCCCTACATATCCAGCGGTCACTTCAGACATCTGCATAAGGTAATCATGCTTCTTAGGCATGTATCCTGCCAGACAACCCAAGCCTATTGTTAATGGAGCATTTCACAAAAGACCGTGCCAGTCTGAAGAGGAAGAAGAGGAAGACCAAGCTCAACCTGGAGTCATTGCTGTTGTGTAAATCGGGTGTCACCTTAGATATCAATTTGGCCTTCTATTGTCCTTTTAGATAAGTTTGTGTAGCTTGTTTTAATCCCTTCATCCCATGCCACTGTCCAAATGTCACATCAGAACCTCCCCTTTTTCTGAGGTCATGTGTCACATATCCCAGCATCATGTCCCACCTGACCCAGAGTCACAGGTCCCTGGACCTCCCTCCCCCTAAGGACTCTAGCTAGTCCTTAAAAGCTCTAACCCAAGGTCCCCCAGGTGTGCATCTGACAGTACCCCTACCCTGCTGTTTAGATACGCCCCCGGAACCTGATCAGTTTAGGGTCCTTTCCCCCATCCCCTTTTTCATCGCCATTGGAACCTTCCTTGAAGACTATGACTTATTATTGCCCTGTATGTCCATCCTTGTGTTACCCCTGTATATTTCATGCTTTATTTCTTAGGCCTGTATGTGTGCTGAATGATTTGATACCCTTGTATGTGTGTCTTATTTTTTTATAATAAATACTATTGATTTTAGCTAAACATCTCCTCATTATTGGGTGATTTTCCTGGGAGATATCTCCTGTATACATAGGTCCTGGATCTCGCTGAAGCCTAGTTACCTACCAAACTAATTTCCCCAAACCTCTCTTGAGGGCAATTTGGCTAGCACTATGGGTCTATGATTTGATGATTATAGTGCAGAAAATCAGTTTGGGGAGAGGGTTGAACCAGGATTAAAGGTTTAGTGTGGAATGAGAGAGAGAATGTGTGTGATTGCATGTGATGAATCAATCATTTAGTTTTATGAGTCACATGTCTTCACTCTGTGTGTCCATTTTAGGGATAACCTGGATTAGTGATAATGCAGCCCTACAGGCAGTGCTAGAGAGGGATAATGCAGCCCTGCAGCCAGTGCTAAAGCTCCAGGGTTTCATGAATGACACATCTGCCCTTAACCTATCTCAGTCTGGTTTTCAGGCTTAGGTTTGGTACCAAGACGGCTTTCATTACACTGATGGACAATCCTCATTTAAAGCTGGATGAGGGACAATCTTTCCTATGGATACTGTTGGACCTGGGTTTTTCAGAGCCTCAAGCTAGCAGGTGGTCAGAGGAGCTTGGCTCCAATGACCCCCCCCCCAATCAAGTGATAGGAGGAGGCCCCCTGCTGGCAAGGAACTCGACAGGATCCAGAGATCCTGTTTTTTCTGTTGTTCCCTGTTTTTCCTGTCTGCTCTGTTGCTCCCACAGCCAAGATCGCCATGACGGCAGCAAGAGGTGATTGCCTGACTGCTTTTCTCTTTCAATAAGCTTCTGATGCATCGTTCTTCTACCTTAATCACTGGAATTCTACCACGTAAGTAAGTCAGCTTTCTAACAATACCGGTTAATGGATCTTTTAACATAACAACAATTGGAACTGTTCCAAAAGAAAGGTGAAGAGGAGGAAAATCCCCCCCTTTTTTTTCTCCACAAGGAAGGCTTCACAATGCAAAGAACAAATTGGAAACTTTCAACAATTTAAACTGGACTGAGCAAAGATATTTGAATTGATTTGGTTTATAAATAAATAAGCATCAATGAGATCACCTTCTGGTTACAATATGGTCTGAACAAAAATGGGATATGCTTATAAGAGAAATGTATGTGATTATTAGTTAGGACTGAAATGGTTATAATTGAAATGCAGGAGGAGAATTTGAAGCTGAAGGAAACAGGTTAACTGGGTCTTTGAACTATTCTCTAACTTTGATTAACAGACTGAGTTTTTTTATGGAGGAAATGGCAGCTCAAATCAAAGCGTGTGATATTATGATTAACATAACCTCCTTAAAACAGGAACTTGGTCATTTAGCAGAGTTGGTGCAACAACAGACGGGGACTTTTCTTTTTAAATACAGCGAAAACGAAAATCTACATGAGCAGAGTAATAAAGTATCCCCAGTGATGTCTGTCAAGCTGAGAAAAAAAGCTAAAGATTTGTTGGGAAAGTTCTGGAAGAAAAGCAAAATGGAGACATATAACTGTGTAGTTATAAAGTTGAAACAGAAATCAAGATCGACTATAGACTGCATGGGAGGATGTGACGAAGTGGTGATTGTACCACTTTCAGCAAAACAAATGAAGATATCAAGAGGAGAAAAGGCAAATTTTAGCAAGATGATCAAATTTTGGAAAGCGTTCAAAAAGAAGAGATTTTAAACTGTTTTTGGGTTGTTGTTTTTTGCTCCGCTTTTTTTTTTTACATTTAGCTGGTTAATATTGAATCAATGAAAGGGGCTTATAAGTGATTCCATAATGGCAAATAAGACTTTAAGAACTGGGATGCCTTTCTTCAGTTTGTTATAATTATCTATGGAAGTTAAGTAGAATAATGTAATTAAGAGTGAGTTAAGGAGATTGCATGGGTTTTTATTTACCTAAAAATAATCAAGTATGGGAGATGAGGTAACTATTGCATATTAACTTGTGTTTTTCAGAGCATTATGAAAATAGGATTTACAGTCTCCATTTTTTTTAAAAAAAATTCTAAATGTTTAAAGTAGATAAAAAGCCAATCTGGGTAAATTTGTAATAAAACAGGCCACACAAATATTTTGTAATCTTAAAACTGCTCTTGATATTTCTGACAAGAGAAACTGTCTATAATGAAACAGATAAACTACTGTGTTTTCTGTTTTTGCTTTCTCCTCTGCTAAAAATAAATAAATTAACATTAAGGATTAAGGAATTATATTTACCTTTTATGCTTATGTTAACTGCTAATATTGTTAAATATTAATTAACAATATTAATATTTTTCTATCTTGTATCCCCTTTTCTTTTTTGCTTCTGTAAACCTGCATTTTCTATCCTTTTTATATTCAAATTTAATAATTTTTTTAAAACAGATACTGTTGGACCTGTCAGCAACCTTTGACACAGTTGACCAGTCCATTCTTATCCATTGGCTTAAAAATGGAGTTGGTATTAAGGGCATAGCCCTTCAGTGGGTTCACTGTTTTCTGTCTGATTGGACACAATGAGTATCCATTGGAGGTGCAGAATCAACTTGGTGTAATTTATCTTGTGGAGTGCCACAGCCTTCTTTTTCTCATCCACATGCTTTAATGTATATGTCTGCTGAGTGAGATTGTTAGGAGCTTTAGCATTGAGTGTCATCAATATGCAGATGATGCCCAGCTCTGTATTTCATTATCCAAGACTCCAGAGACATCAGCCTTAATTCTGAACCAGTGCTTTGAAGCGGTGGTCAGGTGACTAAGAGAAGACAAGCCGAAGCTGGGTCCAGACAAGACAGGGTAATACTGGTTGGGAAGACTGATATTCTAGAGGGATTGAATCCACTTGTCCTAGATGGATTAGGTTAAGAACTTGGGGGTGCTCGTGGATGCTGCCTTGCTTTTTTAAAAAGCAGGTTGGCATGATGACCAGGAGAACCATCTATCATCTGCATCTGATTCACCAGTTTTCTCGCTATCTGGACTCAGCTGAGTTAACTATGCTGATTCATGCATTTGTAACTTCACAGTTGGATTACTGCAGCACACTGTACATGGGACTGTCCTTGAAGACAACCCAGAAATTACAACTAGTCCAGGATGTGGCTGCCTGACTACTGTCAAGGGCAACATTGGCTGCCAATCTGTTTCCAAGTTCAATTCAAGATGCTAGCTATGACATTTTATTCCCTTCACTTCCCTGGACCCAATATTTGAAGGGCCATCTTCTGACATATTGCCCCGTGTACCAAATTCAATCATCTGGCAGCTATCTGTTGCCTATCCCACCATATGGCATTGACCAGAGCCTGGGCCTTTGCTATCACGAGTCTTGCTCTGTGGAATGAGCTCCCAGAAGAAGTGAGGTAGGGGACTCTTTAGAGCTCTTCAGGAGGCACTGCAAAACTTGCCTGTTTGCCAGGGCTTTTGAGAGGGTTTAAATGGCAGGCATCTTTTTTGAGGGGGAAATTTAAGGGCTTGCTATTTTCTCTTTGGTTTTAGCTGGGGATGTTTCAATCCCTATTATAAGCCATTTCAAAACAAGAGGAAAAGTGGGATTGAAATGTTTTAATAAATACATAAATGGTAATTGGTATCACTACTATTTAAAGAGTTCCTGGAGAAGAATGAGGCAGAGGCAGCAGAGAGATAGCATGTGAAAGTCCAAAAGCTAAGCTATTTGGTATGTTTGTTTATGGGTTATCTCTGGAGTCAGCACTTTGATCAGTCACACATCTGCTCCAAGATAGATCCAGGTGAGTAGCCATGTTGGTCTGAAGCAATAAAACAAAGTTAGAGTGGCACTTTTAAGACCAACAAAGTTTTATTCAAGGTATGAGCTTTCATGTGCATGCACACTTCTTCAGATACAATGAAATGGAAGGAAACCATTCACACTTACAGACAGAGGCTGAACAGTAAATTAGCATATAACATGATGAAAATATTTTAAGATATGTGGAGACAAAATACAAATAACAATTAAGTGTATAGGGTCAAAAGCAGTATGGATTTAATCAAGGGGAAACTACAGTGAAGCAATTGATAATGTCAAAATAGGAGATAAATGTGAAGAGAATCCTTTCTTATTGTGGGAAGTTAAGTGAAACTCCCATCAGCTCCAACATGGGAACCAGTTTGGTGTAGTGGTTACGTGCACAGATTCTTATCTGGGAGAACCAGGTTTGATTCCCCACTCCTTCACTTGCAGCTGCAGGAATGGCCTTGGATTAGCCATAGCTATCGCAGGAGTTGTCCTTGAAAGAGCAGCTGCTGTGAGAGCTCTCTCAGCCCCATTCACCTCACAGGGTATCTATTGTGGGGGAGGAAGATAAAGGAGATTGTGAACCATTTTGAGACTGCATCAGTCATCAGTAGCAGCACCACCACCATCATCACCACCATCATCACCACCACCACCACCACCACCACCACCACCACCACCACCACCATCATCATCATCATCATCATCATCATCATCATCATCATCATCATCATCAAGAACATTGCTTTAAAAGCCATAGAAGCTGATTTTGCTGATGAGGGGTTGCATGAGTGGAGGAGGGGGCTCTTCCTTTCCCACAGCCTTTTTTTGATCTTTAAAAAGTGGGTTGTTATTTCCAGTTTATGAAAATCCCTTCTCTGGAGCTTATCTCCATAGGTGATTGGTAGGGAGCATATATCCCCTCATCCCTTGAAAGGAACTGATTAGAAGTGACTGTATGTTACCAGGTCCTCAGGTCATGTGTGGATTGCCATGAATAATTTCAGTCAGACATTAGTTACTGCTGTGAACTCAGTTCTCATGTGCATTGGGGCCTGATTTGTGTCAAGTCTGATATGTATAAAATGATGGTTCTGTAACTTTGGTTCATTGGTAAAGGATTCTGGGTAAAGCATACTGTAAACTGGCTGCTGAGAACTACCCCTCCTTCCCCTCTGCCCTGCTATGTCTTTGTTGTGTAGTCGCTTTGAAATGCTGATATGGGAACAAGATAACTGAGCCCTCTCAGGCCGAGTGCATGTAGGAGTCTGGAGGCGTCAAGGCCTCGCACTGAGAGAGAAAGTAACATCCTGGTGTGAAAGTAGATTGTATAGAGGGCCCCTCCTGCAGGAATTCTTTGATCTGTACCTTGAAAAGCTGGGTCAATGTATATGCTCCCCAGTCCTTCAATGACTATCTTGCTCTGTAGTTCTGTATTCAATAAACTATGATACTTTGTTTCTACAAAGACTCGTTATTGAAATCAGCAGACTTGACAATTTGGACTGGGATCATGGCACACAAAGTAAAAGTGCTTATGCCTCCCCTGAACCTAGGGCCAGCCCTAGACTGTCTGGCATCCTAGGCAAGGCTAACTTCTGGCCCCCAACCCCTGCACTAATAATGTCACTGAGTCACATGGGAGCACCCAATTTGGTGCCCACAGAAGGCCAGCACCCTAGGTATTTGCCTAGTTTGCCTAGTGTCAGAGTTGCTCCTTCCTGAACCATTTTCCCAACCCAAAACAGCCCCAAGAGAGAACTATTTGCCCCACTGAGGGCCCAGCTTACACTGAATGGGTACAAGCAGGTTTCCTCAAAAGGCCAAACAGCACTTCCCTGGGGCTATTTCAGTTTGGGAAAATGGAGTGTGTGGGGAAGAGACTAAGCATGTTCCAAAGATTAGGTCCCATGTATTTTAATGTATAAATAATTTGCCAAGATAATGAAATGTCACCATTTGGATTTGGATGCATTTATGAGAGAATAATATTCATATTTTCTAAAAAGTCCCAGGGCAATTCTCCAAATTGAGCTGCTTTGCAATTCACATGTCAATCAGACCTACAAGGAGATAAAGAAGGAAAACATAAAGACTCTATTGAGATCCCTCTGACAGCAGGAAGATGCATAATCGAAGAATGCATTAGGAAGTGTTTTGCTTACTGCAATTAATTTGCTTCAACAGCCCGGTATGCTGGTCAGCAGTTCTTAGCAGCTTCTTCTTTGGTTCCCTTTCCTAAGCAGACTGAATATGAGTGGCAGGGGATGGAGAGAAGAATTAAGCAAAAAAACCAAACAGGGCGGATAAGAAATGCAATGAGCCCTTCAGTTAAAGAAATAGGGATGAATGAATGTTCATTATTTAACTTCTTTTGATAGATAGCTAAATCAGTTTTATTGCATAGGGCCAATGGCCATTACAAGCAATAAAGTAATGTACAGTGAAACTGGATCAAAACACTATAGCTGATTTCACTGTTGGGGCTGCAGCAAACATCACGTTTTTCACACAGCAAATGGAAACTGGTTTTTAGCAGTTTCTGTTTGCTGTGCGAAAACCGCGATGTTTGCTGCAGCCCTGGTGCAAATAGTGGGAAATTGGGAGGATGCCACACTGAGAAGACAGACGTGAGAGCGGTGTAAGGGTGAGTGCAAAATTGATCTATAAAAATTACATTTTGGCACATATTTCAAAAATCCTGAAAGGTCTCCCATAATGTCTGTTGGCTACTAGTTAAAATCTTAACTTGCTGATACTTACTCCACCTTGACTCAAATTTCCTTTGCTGCTAGGGCAACTTCTTTTTTTATATGTATTTACATACAGTTTTAGTTCCAACACTTGGGGGGGCGGGGTTAATACAACATTTCCTCTACATTGTCTTTTGTGCATTGGTTTGTATTGCTGAGCATATATGTGCATATTAATATGTTTGTGTTTACCCCACTTTTCTCCCCAGTAGGGTACTAAGGGATGGGCACCAACCAATAAATGAATTGTGATTCATGCACAAATCATGCCAATTCATGCTCTGTTTAGAACCAATTTATGGAATTGTGTCATCCCCAGTCCAAAAATGAAACACGTGTATTGTTTGTTTCATTTTTGTGGTTCCTTTGCAAGACTGCCTGCTGTTGATTCAATCAATTCCTAGGCAATTCTGGGGGTGGGGGTGGATTTCTGGGAGCCCTCGAAACACCCATAGCAATTGTCCATAGCTTGATTAGCAACTCTGGGAACCAATCACCAAGCTCCCACTCTGGTCTATGGGAGCAGACATCCTTTGCAGCATAAAGAGAGAAGAGTTAGTTATCATGAGAGCAGAAGCTGAGCTTTCTTGGGGGCACCTTATTGGTATTTTCTGGATATATTCAAGTCTTTGGATGGTATCTAGGATTTTCTGGGATACTGAGAAATAAGTTCCAAAATATCCCAGAAATCTTCTGCAGTAACCAGGAATTTTAGGACCCAGCATTTTAAGGCTCCCAAGACTCCCCCCCCCCCTTATTTTCTTTATTTTCCCCTGTGTGTCTGTGTATTCATGGGGCTTGGTAGCAGCTTGCTGTGTTGCCTTGGCTTTGATTCTGATTTTTAAATTGCTTTTATTTGTACTGTAACATTGTATTCTTTGCGTGAGTTTCTCCATATCAGATTTTTGGTGGATTCTTGGGTCTGACATTGCCTCTGATTCTTGGTTTGTTGTGATATTTGGTTAATATAGCAGAGTTTTGCCCAGTCCTAGAAGCTTGATACTTGCTGCAGTAAATAAATATCCCAAGAAGTTTGTTGCACAAAAGCTAAACTCAGATTTACTCAACTAGATTCAGTTCACATTCATGTTGCAGTTAAAAGAATAGAAAGAAACCTGATCTAAAGAGTACTTTCCTTATCACAAATGGCCAGCTTGTCTGGCACAGGAGAGATCTGCAGAAACATGTGTCTCCATGGAAGGCCATGTGAGGAGGGAGAGGACAAAGTGAGAGGAGAGAGGTCAGGGGATTAAGACAAAGTGAGGAATCCTATTCAAGGAGATAACACCCATGCACACTTAGAGAGATGTAGCACCCCCCATTGCCCAGACATGTGTCAGACCTCAGAGTCAAGGAACATGCAGGTGATTAACTCAGACGTTTATTCCAAACATCATAAGGCAATACAACGGTTTGCTGAAACTAACGTCACAGCCCAGAGGCACTTCATCTATACCCTTGGTGGACCATTATCAATTAAAGCAAAGCGCAGTATAAAGCGGCGGGTACTTTTGACAGGCAATCCTCTACCCCCTCCCCCTACTACTGCATTCCAGGTGCGCTATCTCATTCTTCCTCCTCTCTCCTCCAGCCCACAACCTTGGTTGCCACGTTAACAAGCTGCTAAGATAGCTACTAAGGGATGTGCCAAGCGGGCAAAGCAAAGCAGCAGGCTAACTGTCTCAAAGCAGGAATGCAGGCTGTCTCACTCAACAGTTACAGATTTGTTCATGGTCAGGCTCAGAGAACAATTACAGAGTGTTACATGGCAAGAGGATACAATCGGGGGTAGACTCTTGACAGCATGTTGAGTCACTCACTCTAACACTACATTGGCACAGATTTTCTGATTTGACATATGCTGGGTTTGCAACAGCATTCTGCTATCCAAACTGGACCCAAAGAAGAGGAAAATAGTTTTAAAAGGGTTCTAGAAAGGAAAAACACAGGACCTTACTCTATGTATACAAGGGTTGATCTTGGTAGGGAGACCCCACAATAAAATTATAAAGAAAGAGAGTGAGAGTGAGGACGGGGGGGGGGGGGGTGTGTGGAAAGTTTTAAGGAATGGTCATACAACCTGAAATCCTGAACTTGAGGTCTGGAGAAGTCCAGGGGCAAACAGCTGGTGTCTAAGGAGCAGAGCAAGGAGAGGGGAAAAGGGAATCTGCAACAAAGTTGCAGGGGTGTTCAGGAGGTGGGAAAACCTGGTACACTTTTTGCAGGCTTGGGATGGTCTTTTTATATGGAAGAGTCCATTGGCTGAACACTCTTCCAGGAACATGATTGACTCAAGATATAGAGCTTGAATTCAACTGGGCAGTGTAAAGGTAACTACTGCCAAATTTTGGTGGGGGGGAAATCCCCTTTGATTAGGTTGTTGTGAGTCAAATCTGCTTGGGCACGAAGAGCCTGGGTGAGGGAACATATTTTCATTAGAACAAAGTTTGAGTCAAGTTGCATCTTTAAGACCAATGAAGTTTTTTTCAAGGTATAAACTTCAGGATCCTTACAATTCCTATTCCAGTTTGGTTTGGATGATTCTCTGGTTTGCATTGGATTAGATTATCATTTTGTACATTTGTTTTTTAGTGCCACTCAGTTCCACATTTCTGCTGGAATTCTCTGGATTTGCATTGGTTCTTTGGACTTAGTTCTTTCTGCTTTAAGGGAATTTCCGCCAGGGGTTGCTTTGTTTTTTTCTTATGTTTTTGGCTATTCTTTGCCCTGAAGAAATATGGAATCACAATGGCAGTGAAAGTAAGTTGCCTAAATTCAATTGTATATATTTTCAAATCAAGGTTGCCAAACTCCAGGTGGGACCTGGAGATCTCCTGGAATAACAGCTCTTCAAACAAAAGGGATTATATCCAACAGAGAAAAATGGTGAAAAATGGCTGCTTTAAAGGGTGGATTGCATGGCATTATACTGTGCTGCGGTCCCTTCCCTTTCCAAACTTGCATTCCCAAAACTGTTCCCCCCCAAAAAAATCTACACGAACTTCCTACCCCAAATACATGTGTGTAACCTGATACTCCCAAGAGAGACCTACTTTGCATTGATAGGATCATGAGATGCCTTTCCCAAGAGAGACCTTGAGCTTTTAATATATATATTTAAAAAATTATGGAGTCACAATGGCAAAAATAAACTATACCTGTAGATTTTTTTCTGTCTTCCTACAAAGTTACAGAGACATTTGATAGGGAAAAATAAGTGTTGGCAATGGCATCTCTAAGTCAGTCTAGCTTAGTAGAAGGCAGCCTCTTAATTCCTTGTTTTGAGAGCCTGTTCATGAACAGCCATTTTACTGCATTATTAAATATGACACAAAAGGAATGTATAATGACAGGCAAGTTTTGTTGAATCCAGTAGCTAATTTAGCCTCAGCTTTCCTTAATAAATGAAGGATCTTTACCTGTCCTTTGAAGTTATTCTCCAGAGGTTTTATTTCAGTTCGAGAGATGATGCTACAGTCTTTTAAAGTCACTGTTTTATCCTCGTTGGGAGGCAATTAAGGAATATGAAAAATTACCACCTTCTGCTTCTATTCTTGTCAAAGATGGATTTTTCCCCAAAGTGAAAGAGCAATTCTGCCATCACCAGAGTCAATATCAAGGTAAAATTGAGTTCCAGATGTGTGTCCCCTTTGAATCCTGAGCATCCTGCCTATTAAAACACTTCTGCCTCTGATTCATTTATTCATTTAAAATGCTTTGTTCAATATTTGAAGTAACATCAGGAAGCACCCATGCTGCTGGAAAGAGGAAAAAAGAAACATCTGTAAACTACTTAGAAACATTAGCCATTAAAATCATCATGCCATTTCAAAGTTACTAAACTATAATCTAAAGATGTAAAAAATCATAGTCAGGACAAGGTCTTATCTAGAAGTATAATGATGAGGTCTTGTCTAGAAGTATAATTATTCCTCTACAAATTTCAATCAATTATTTATTTTTATTTAGAAGGTTTGTATGCTGCATCTCCACATATCTGTTTGAAGCAGCTAACAATAAAAAAATAAACATTCAGAATCTGTGTGTTCCCTTGGAGCTCCCTCCTTCATGCCCAATGCTGAAATGTTTTTTTTTATATTTTTGTATGTATTTTAGTTCTAGTTTTAATTGTTTAAATGGGGTTTTTTTGTATCAGTGGTCTTTAAGGCATGATTTGGTTATGCAGGCTTTTCATTTATGAGCTGCCTTGGTGACTATAATAGGGGTAGAAAGGTGGGGTATGCATTTTGTAATTAAATTTAAATTCAATAAAATCACTGAGTATGTCCAGCCACACCAGCCATCAAATCATCACACTTTAATAGTCCATAAACCCACAAGTCCATAAAAGTGGCAGAAAATCACCTTAAGTTCCATAAAAACATCAAACAGGAAGGATATAGGCCATAAATAGCAGAATAGACAATTACAAAGACTTTAATTAAAACTTGAATTAAATGTCTAGACAACAGAAGTGTTTTAAGCTTGTTATATTACTTAAATCATGATAGGTAGGAAGCAGGCAAGACTCGTCGGAAGGTGTTTGAGAGGTAAGAACCAACAACAAGAAAGCTCTGTCTCTGATTGCTACCTGCCTCACCTCCGTAGGTGGAGCTGCAGAGACCAGGACTTGAGTTATGGAACTCACTCTAACATTACATTGGCGAGCTGGATGATATGGGAGGAGGCAGTACTTTACATAACCCTGCCCCAATCCATTTAAGACTTTAAGATTAGAATCAATGTTGAATTCTACCTAGAAACAAAAAGCAACCAGTGCAACCTTTTCAGTGTAGGAACACTATGGTCGTTTTCGCACTCACCTCCAGCCGGCGCGACCCCCCTCTTCACTGCGCAGGATCTACGCGGATTTCGCACTAAATGCCGCGGAGCAGCCTTTTGCGCCGGAAACTCCCGTTGCAAAAGCCGCTCAAACGTAAATCGCCAAAAAGCAGTTTGGCGTTTGCGCAGCTTTTGCGACGGGAGTTTCCGGCGCAAAAGGCTGCTCCGCGGCATTTAGTGCGAAATCCGCACAGATCCTGCGCGGTGAAGAGGGGGGTCGCGCCGGCTGGAGGTGAGTGCGAAAACAACCTATGATTGTTATATTCATACCAAGAGTTTACAGGGCTCTTAGTTCAGGGCCTACTGTAAGCTCCAGGAGGATTGGCTACATCAGGGGTGTGTGGCCTAATATGCAAAGGAGTTCCTGTTATATAAAAAAGCCCTGCTTGCTAGTACTTTAACTACAGAGGGCAGCTAAAGTTCAGAGTAGAGGGCAACTTTTGTATGGCTCAGCCTTGTGCAGAAGAAATTACTCTGTTAAGACTTGTTCTTCTGGATTAGACTACAGGTCCTTCCCATTTAGCATTCAGCTTCCACACTGGCCAACAAAATGATACTTTGGAAGTCATAAGGACGGCAAGTGGTCATCAGTCCTTCTCTGATGTTTATCTTCAATATTTGCTATTTTAAGGTAAAGATTGAACATGGTTTTGTTGACCTGCTATCCGCAGCTTGTAGAATTTAGTATGAAATTTTATGTATAGATTCTAAATTTAGAGATATATAATTTAGACCAATTTTATTCTTAAATGTTTTACTGGATAGTTCTTGCTTTTGACTTGTACTGGTCATTGGCCAAATAAATTGATTGACTGATTGATTGATTGATTGACCTGCTCTCTGAGAATTTTGCTAGCAAATGAGGCATTGCATTATGAATGTTTTTTTCTTGCACATAGGACCCATCAACTTGATTGGATGACTCCAGAAACTAGTTTAATTTGGGGGGGGGGAGTTGGGGGGGTTGCAATTTTTTTCTCTATGCATATTATAAATTCATCAATTTATAAATCTATTTTTTCTCTCTCCACACAGTCATTTTTTGTAAATGAAAATGCCTCAAAAGTTTAGCCTTTCTTAGTGGCAGAGTCAGTCAACGTGGTTACCGCTTCCTGTTCATCAACATACTTTTTTGAGATGGGACAACTAGCATTCAAAACATGATCACACTACAGATTTCTAGATAATATTCTGATGCTTGCCACTTCATTTGAAATTGTTTCTGTATAATTTCTGCCTTCCACATTGCTTTTTCCACTGCTGATGCAAAAAAATGTGTTCTACTAGTACCACTTTTAAAACTCTGCCCTGGTCTAGCCACAGCTAAGCCTGAGGCTTTGGTACTTTCCCATTGTTGCTACAATTATTTCAAAAAGATCAGCAAAATGACTCAAGGGCTTTTTGCAGCATTTTATGTTGCCAACAAATTCTACACAGTGAAATTCAAGGTAAATGTGGAAGTTCTTTCCCCTGCAAAACAAAATCTTCATGTGGTCTGAATGCTCACAAATGCAAACATTTATTAGTATTCAGTAGGGATGCTTACAAAAATATAAGTGGTTTCAACTGGAGCATGGGGCAATTTGTCCATCTTTAGGAAATTTTGAGAGGAAACCGAAAGTGTTCAGTAAGAACAGTGAAATCTCTTCAGTGAATTTCAGCACTTTCCCTCCGTCAGCTTATTTTGGGTTTATGAACCCAATTTGTATCAGATATCCATGTGGACTATGATGCCTGTTGGTCACCAAAGAACATCCAGGTCCAAGCACTGCCAACAATGTGCCAAGTTCTTTCTGTTCCTATGAGAAGCTACATTTACTGCTTTCCTCCCACCAGCCCAGCCTCCATGAAAACGTCACATGCTGTTTCAGCATTCACTCCGCTTTCTCGTCTCTTCTCTGACAGATTGACACTTCTGATAGCTAGTATGCTACATGCTGAGTATCTCCATTTCACTGTGCAGAATGATGATCATCTCATGGACAAATGCTTTGCTTTGAGGCTGTCCAAAGACATAGTGAATGTTGTAATTGTCATAGAGATTAACCACTTGGCACACCCTCCTTGGTTTGATGTAAAAAAAAAAATCCTAAACTTTGTTTTGCCTCCTTATCTCAGTCATTATTTCCTTCAGCTGATGCAAGTAGCTGGAGCAGCTTGAGATTTTCGTCTATCTTGCCTACCATATTTTTAATGCCACAATTGTCACCCTTGAAGTCTGTGATAAAAAAATTTAAGCTACTTACCAAGCATGCATATAACTACTGACTAAGGAACAGTGGAATGAAAGAAGAAATACCGCTGATATGACAAAACAGAGACAAGAGGGTACGTAAGAGGGGATGAGGGAGCTAAATCAGAAACTTTATAAGAATGTTGAAGAATCACTGCAAGGATGTAAAATCTGGGTCTTCTGATGTTTTAGTGCTCCCACTGCAAGCAGATATAAGCATTCCAAAAGGAAGTATGGGATAATAGACAGAGTTTTTGACTGAAACCAGGTAGAGCTGGCCTTCTAGCCCTCCCATCCAAGCATATGAAGGGGGGCTGTCCACACCTGTTCAAAGGAATGGCTGGCCTCAAAAGCAAGCATCTGTCAGCAAGCCAGACAACAGAGGTTGGGGGCCCACTTTTGAGATATGGGGTGGGTTTTTTTGCACAGTGTCGATGTGCTGGCATCTGGCATTTAGTACTGAGCCATTACTTGCCAAAATTTAAGGGTACCAGAACTGAGAATCATAGAGTTGGAAGGTACCTCCAGGGTCATCTAGTCCAACCCCCTGCACAATGAAGGAATCTCACAAACACCTCCCCCTAAATTCACAGGATCTTTATTGCTGTCAGGACCAACATACTAAACTAAAACTAAAACCTTGAAATGGACCTGGTACTCTACAGGCAACCAGTGCAGAATGCAGAGCATCGGCTGTATGCTCACCTGTACAGGTGATGCAGTCAGCACTTAAGATGCCGCACTCTGCACCCACTGCAGTTCCCAGATCAGCCTCAAGGGCAAGCCAGCCTAGAGTGAGTTACAGTAGTCCAGCCTGGAAGTGACCATTGCATGGATTGCTGTAGCTAAGTCTTGGGGGGATAGATATGGTGCTAGTTGCCTGATCTGCCGTAGATAGAAAAAGGAAGATCCAGGAACTGTTGTGACCTGGGCCTCCATAGAAAGGGAGGCATCCAGAATCACTCCCAAGCTCTTCACGTGTTGGGCCAAAAATAAGAGAAGACTTTGGTCAAAATTAAGAGAAGACAGGATTCAATGGAAAAGACAATAATGCTGCCAGGAAACATTGATGATAGCAGGAAAAACTCAACATGAAATGGAGTGACTCCATCAAGGAAGCCACGGCCCTCATTTTGCAAGACCTGAGCAAGGCTGTTAATGAGAAGACGTTTTAATGACATTAATTCATAAGGTTGCTATAAGTTAGAAGTACCTTGAATGCACTTAACACACACATGCACAATGTTCATGAATGTTTATTTAATAATAAAGTCATTATAGTAATGGGGAGGGGGGGGTAAAAAAACAAACCTGGAGTTTCCTACATCTAAACCCAACAATTCAGCCAGTCTCACATTTGTTCACCAAGCATACCTTCATTTCCTTTTGACATTCTTTTTTAACTTCCTGGTTGGTTTAAAACAGTTGAATTTAAAATGTGGCTTGTTTTTCCGTGCTTTCCAGTGAAAGTTGTTAGGTAACAAGTCATCATTCACTAGTACAAAACAAGGACATTGTAGGTATCTCAAATTAATTAATGCAAAGTAACAAGGGGCTGCTGGATATGATGGTAACCTAATTCCTGTTTGGCAGTGATGTCACCCTTTTAAACTTCAGTTGCCACCCGCAATAAAAGATGTCCTGATCCCAGCCTTTTAAAATATATCACTTACAAAAAGAGAGCTTTAAGAAGAGTGGAGAAGGGAGAGAGAGAAGGAAGAAACAAATCCACAGTTGCTATAGTTACTGGTAATTCAGAGTGAGCTTTAAAAAATGGACATAGATGGATAGGTATAAAGGATATTCAACGCTGGTACAATGGTAACTGTTTATTTTGAAACTAATAGTGATACTTAGGGTGCATTCACACACACTAAATAACACACTTTGCAACTGGATTTTTACTTCAGAAGAATGGCAAAATCCACTTGCAGTCACTGTGTGAAAGCATCTTAAGTGTTTACATAATATTTTTAGTATGCAAAGCACACAATATAAATTAGTTTGCTGTCATCTTTACAATAGGTTTGGAAGGAAGGCCAGTATTATAACCCTCAGATTGAAAAGGGAGGAATGGTGACCACCTAGTGACCTCATAACCATGGTGAGATTTGGCTGCTATGCTGAACTCTATCACTTTATTCGTGTCTTTCTTTTTTTCACTTTGAAAATTACTGGGCCAGTCAAATGGGACACTGGTGATTCATATCAGAGCTGCAAATAGCAGTTCTGGAGGCATTACAGATCAGGGCCATGCCACTGAGGAAGAGGGGCTTAAGTCATCTTTTGTACCATTTCCCCAGTTGCAAATGCAAATTCCTTTTCCCAGATCCTTTAGGTGCTAGGAATAGGTTTGCCATGTTGCCTGCTGACTAAGCAGTTCTCCCTCCTGGAGAAAACTGTGGGGAGGAGAGAAAATGAACTGTAGATGCGGTGATATCACCTCCAGTCACTGTGCTTGTGACACTCTAGAAATTTCCACAATCTCTATGGTTCTCAGTGTAGCGACTGGGGAAACTTGCAGAGCATCATGTAATTTTCCCCTTCCCCATGCCCTACCCTCAAATGCTTCCAGGACTTCTAGGCACAGTCTTGGTAACCTTACCCAGGAATGGCGGGGGCGGGGTGGGGAGGAGATACTGAAACTATGCCAATAATTTTGCCCTCCCAGAGTGAGCTACTGAGAAGTTATGTTTAAGGGTGGGACATTTCCAATTAGAGAAATAGCACAGAGGAAGAGGTAAACTCACCTTTGTAACACTGTGCCACTACCAGGGTCCCTATAGTTCTTAGCTACAGTTCAGTTAATCTTTGCATTCTTTAATGTGTAAAGTCGACACATATGCTTTGTTTCACTTCTGGCTCAGATCTCTGATTGGTCCAGGTTAATATAAGTCAAACCTTATAGTATCATCTATTGGATGTCCCATAATGTTGATTGTATTGACTTATTCCTTCTTTTCTATTACTGTTCATTCAACCCAGTGGCCTCGAACAGCTACTGAGAAGTTATGTTTAAGCAGCTAATGGAAAGCTACCCACATAATGGGATCTCTCCAACATAATATGATAAGGCTTATGCAATTCTTTACAATCTTTCCAGATTTCTACAGCCAAGAGTCTAGTAACTCTATATGTAATCCATCCACCTAGATAGCTCAGTAGCCAGAAGTCTCAGCAATTGGAGACGCAGAGTCCTTACTAAGTAAGGGGAGGGGGGATCAGTTCCTATATAAGTTTTAAAAATTCAGGGCAGTTTAAAAGTATATGGTCAATAGATTCAATGTGATTAAGGTTGCAATTGCATGTTCTCTCTGAATACAGAATACCAGCATATCTACCTGTCAAGACTTCAGATGGTAGAGCATTAAGACATGGCAGCATAAAGGCACATCTATATTTAGGATGTGTTAGATCACAAAAACACACTGGGATGCTAACTGGTAGGGGAATACCAACAGTGAAGGCTGAGTGGTATTCTGTGCAATCTGTCTTGGGTCTCAGTGAGAAAGGTGGACTATAAATAATATTAACACACATACAAATATATATATACATATGTAAATGCATTTAAAATAGTTCAAAAGTTCCGTGTATAATGTGGAGACCTGAGTTTTAAACCTGAGGATAAAATGAAGGAGAGGAGAATGATGTAAGCTACTTTCGATCTCTATTGAGGATAAATAAGTAAGTAAATAAATAGAATCACAGAGTTGGAAGAGATCTCCGGGGTCATCTAGTTCAACCCCCTACAAAATTCATAAATACCTCTACCCCCCCCCCCACACACACACACACACAACCAGTGACACCTGCTCCATGCCCAGAAGATGGCAAAAAAACAAAAAACAAAACCTCTCCAGGATCCCTGGTAAAACTGGCCTGGAACAAATTGCTGACTCACCCCAAAGTAGCAAACAGCATTTCTTTAGGAGTGTAAGAGACAGCCATGAGAACTAAGCACTGATGCAACCCTTCCTGCCCACCTTCTTATGATCTACCTAAGTTCACAGAATCAGCATTGCTGTTAGATGGCCATCTAGCCTCTGCTTAAAAACCTCCCACGAAGGAGAGTCCACCACCTCCCAAGGAAGCCTGTTCCACTGAGGAACCACTCTGTCAGGAAGTCTTTCCTAATGTTTACTAAAAAAAACCCCTCTTGATTTAATTTCAACCCATTGGGACCACCTTCTGGGACCACAATAATGTTTGGAATACTCGCCATTCCTATGACCATATCCTATCAACTCGTCTTTTGTAGCACAGATGGTCAACCAGAAATGGATGGATTCAGGGCTTTTTTGTAGAAAAAGGCCAGCAGGAACTCATTTGCATCTTAGGCCAGACCCCCTGACACCAAGCCAGCCGGAACTGTGTTCCTGTGCATTCAAAAAATGCCCTGGATGGATTGGGGTTTTTTTAAGATGCAGTGGTGGATCCAGTAATAATTTTCACTATCGGAAGGACTTTTCCTCAATGGAATGGGACTTTCTTACCTCTCCCATCCCACTGCAGTCAAAATGCCCCCTGGGGGTGGGGGAAACAGGAAACTCCAGGCACAGCATAAGGTTTGAATTGGAAGTATACAGTTTAGCAGGCAGTTTGAAGACTATCACGTCCTCTTCTATGAATTAAAATCTACCATTGGCTCCAACCTATGACTTTATTTCCTTGCCAGTCTTGATTATGTGAAACCCAAAGAAAGATGCCTTAAATAACTGAGAACCTGCTCTGATCCATATTTGTTCTCTTAACTGCTACAGCAGCTGACTGAAATGTTATATTCCATGGCACATATTTACAACACTTTGTTACCCTACAGCTAAACATTACTTAATAACAGTGGCGGGTTCTTCCTTCTCTGAACATCTAACAATAACTTCCATGCTTGGGGCTTGCCCCTTTGAACCCCCAGTCTCCTAGGGACTGTATTTTGTTGTAAGCAATGATAGCAATTTGGATTTTAGGTCTATGGCTCTGCTAGAGAGAAATTTGGAGAAATATAATGAGGGCAGTCACCTTGCTATAGGGGAATATCAGTGTGTTGCCTTTAAAACAAAGGAGCCAACAGAAGATAAGCACTGTGTTACATTTCTTCATTTTCAGCTCTTTTTATTCTCTTTTCTTCATAGGCCTTTTGACTTGTGTTTGCAGCTCAGTGGGGTCCCAGACTGAGCAGATCCTCAGTCTGGAGAGGGTGAAGACATGTCAATGGCAGTAGATTGACCAAATGCATGGACAAATTGAGAAGTCTGGACAAATTAAAAAGGTGCCTAAAAGGTAGATTAACAGCTGCAGGGAGGGAACCAAGACACACAAAAGGCCCTGTTTAAAAATGTGACCTTACTTCAGGAAGTGGGGACACAAAGAGCTTTTGGTGGCTGTCTTTAATGACAGGCAAAGTCATACAGCAGCAGTAAGCGGTCCCTTCAGGTTATTGTAGAATTAGGACAAATGTGTATTGGAAGAAATGGACTGTACAATGCTGCTTAATGCTAGCACAGACTTTGGAACCTCAAGGGAGAGCAGTAAAGAATTGGTAGAAGGGTAAATTGAATGCTGTCTGGAGTCAGTTTGGTGCAGTGGTTAAGTGCATGGACTCTAATCTGGGAGAATCAGGTTTGATTCCCCACTCCTCCATGTGCAACTGCTGGAATGACTTTGGGTCTGCCATAACACTCTCAGAGCCATTCTGCTCAAGAGCAGTTCTTGGAGAGCTCTCTCAGCCACACCTACCTCACCAGGTGTCTGTTGTGGGGAGAGGAAGGGGAAGGAGATTGTAAACTGCTCTAAGAGTCCTTTGTGCCATGTAAATATGTGCCATGGAATATAACATTTCAGTCAGCTGCTGTAGCAGTTAAGAGAACAAATATGGATCAGAGCAGGTTCTCAGTCTGGGTATAAATCTGATCTCTTCTTCTTTTCTTTGTCCACTCCTACTGCTATCCCTTTGTTACTCAGAATGCTACTCTCAAGGGTTCCTTTCTTTTGATCACTTCCTTCTCTCTCTCTTCCTCTGTCCACCATGAGAGCTGAACAATGCTTTCTACAATCCCTTCCCATCCTAGTTTAGGTAACTAGATAGAAGATTTTACTATGACTTTCCTAACTAGCACAATGCTCTCTCACAATAAAGAACTTACAGGGCTTTTTTTTTTTTAGCAGGAACACAGCTCTGGCTGGCTTGGCATCAGGGAGTGTGGCTTAATATGCAAATGAGTTCCTGCTAGGCTTTTTCTACCAAAAAAGACTTTGAGAACTTATATTTCTTTTCTAAGTAATAAGCCTACATGGGAGCTTAATCCTCAAGCAGTCGGACTATAGAATTCAACTGTGCAGAAACTCAGCTCGGCTTTCGATGAGTATCCATAAAACAAGTTCACAGTTTATTTGCACCTTCATTTGTTAGTACCCCTGAAAAACATTGCTATAAAACAAATAGAACTTTTTAAAATGTTAAACCTTGATAAGTATGGTGCAGGCTATACATTAGGATATAGGCTCGTTATGTTGTATGACACTGCCCCTTTATTAGAAAACAATAGCGTTCATGTCAAGGTGCGATTTTTTTAACTTATTACCACAGATTTTTTAAAAAGTATTTCTAAATTGGTGAATATTCTCTATTACCTCTCTGAAAGAGAATGCTTGTCATTTGAAAGAGGTTGTAACAAACTCGAACAATGACCTTTCCATTCAGCTGGATGTTTTGGCCATCTAAAGGTTTTTGGATATTTTAACACATACCATACCAAACCTTTAATGGCATAACAATCGCAAATGAGAATATGCAAAATGTAAAAAAGTTTAAGCACTGGAAATAAAACAAAAAAAAGAAAGAAAGAAAGATTTTGTATGCATTCACACATGTTCAAATTTAGATTTAAGAATATCTTCCCAAAAAATTGCTACAGCCTTGGTAACCTCCCACTTATTATCATTCAGTAAATGATGACAGGGCAGCAGAGTCATCCAGTGATCCGGAGGACCCCCTCCCCCCCAAAAAAAAGCTTGCTAAATAGTTCTTTATGGAAATTATCATATATGGAACAATCAAACAATATATGCTGAATTGAGTTGGGAGTATTTGTTCCAAAGGACAGAGTCCTTCACAAAGAGGTACTCAATGATATCTCCCCTGTAAAACTTTGGAGGGGGATGTGTTTAATCTAGCCAGCATGAACATCCTGTGATGACTTGGAATCATTAAATCCAATAAAAATGGGACATATTTTAACATACTGTAAAGACATGTTGTGAGCTCTAGCATCACTCTCAATAAACTCTGCAATATTGCCAATTTCTCCATTTTTTCCAGGGTTGGCAGACTCCGGGTGGTGGCTGGAGATCCCCCGGAATTACAACTGCTCTCTGGGTTATAGAGATCAGTTCCCCTGGAGAAAATGGCTGCTTTAGAAAGTAGACTCTATGGTATTTTACCCCACCCCAACCCTTGCCCCTCCCCAGGCTTCACCCCCATACTCTCCAGGAATTTCCCAAACAAGACAAGGCAACCCAAATTTGTTCTTATTACTGCTTGATGTACATGAATTGGTTCATGCTTATTGCCTTTTTCCATGAACAAATTATAATGCTTCCTTAATTCCACTCTGTTTTTTAAATATGTACGATAGGTATTAGATGCCGTCTCTTCTCTGGTTTTGACAGTTTCCTACCCTTTTAAAAAAGTTCTGCTTTCTCCATATTTGTAAATGTAACACCCTCAGTTCCCCTAATCATTTAGAAACATTACACAATATACTTTTGTTCAGTTTCATTTTTATCAATAGTTTTAAAAAAACATCTCCTCCTTTCAGTTATATATTTTCCCACATATCTCTTAGTTCCTCAGCTGTTATTAATGCTTCCAACTTGAAGTGAATTTCAATCCCTCCACCTTTTCCCAATGCTTTTTTAGTTGGCAGCATTTTTAATTGTAACCTACTACCCTTCACTATAGAAAGATCCTTTTATTCCTATTTTATGCCTTCAAATAACTTTTTTTTACCTATTTTAAAAATATTCATGAAGTCTCCCCCCACCACAAACGAAGTGATTTTTTCATACTTTCATGTCAGCCAGTATCAAACTATATTAGTATACCGTAGTTGAATTTTATGTAAAAGCTCCCTTTTTTCTTGTCTGTGGGTGTGCTTTATACGTTGCTGCATTTTGTGGGGATGTATTTAAATATATTTTTGTATACAGTTCTTCTTTGCATTTTCTTTCATTCAGTTTAAATTTTCTAAATTGCTAGGTGTTCCTTTTCTACAAGTTCAGCGGAATGTTGACAATTTTCTCCTCACAGAAGTTCTCTATAATCATATTCATATCTCTAATTTCTCCTTAGGTTCTAAGTGTTTATTTTCTCACTATAATGTATGTTAGTCTTTAAGGTGCCACTGGACCAATATTCAATTTATTTTTCCCCCTATTTAGTGGAGCAGTTCTCATCCTGAGCAGAATGTAACTGCTGTAATCTTAAAATGGACACTGCGTGGCTCCAGATTGTTGCTGAGTGGGGTTTCCTGTGTTAATGAGCGGCCACTCATGCACACGGCTTAGAGAGAACACTGCATTGGACTTCTGTTTAATTTAAACTTTGAACAATTGCTACTTGCTGAAACTTGAGCATTATCCTACAGCTTTGTTAATGCAAATTCCTCGTTTTCTTCTTTTTCTACCTTCCGTCAGTAATTCATGTTTTTGTTCTTATTCCTTTTTCCAAGATTGCACTCTCTCCTTTTCATCTTTTTTTTTTTCATTCTTCCCTATGGACCGCTGCCTATTTTCTTTCACTTTGTAGCTATATTTTCCTTCATTCTCAAAAATTGGCCTGTGGTTCTGTCTGTCAACTTCTTTTTCTGCTAGAAAGGCTTAAATCTCATGCTTACTTAGAAGGTAGGATTGCCAACCTCCAGGTGGAGCCTGGATATATTCTGACTACAGAGATCAGTTCCCATGGAGAAAATATC
Source organism: Heteronotia binoei (assembly GCF_032191835.1). Taxonomy (NCBI): domain Eukaryota; kingdom Metazoa; phylum Chordata; class Lepidosauria; order Squamata; family Gekkonidae; genus Heteronotia; species Heteronotia binoei. Next base: position 37,131,330 of record NC_083234.1, on the reverse strand, counting down.
TTATTTGGAGAGTGGTCTCTGTGGCATTATACTCCACTGAGGCCCCTCCCCAAATCTCTAGGAATTTTCCAACCAGGAGCTAAAAGTCTTAAAGACTGTTTTAAGCATTGTATTTTCACATCAAAAATGAACTCAGACATGGGAAAAGATGAAGTATAAAAGTCATTTTATGTTGTTTTCTGTCAAAGGCCTTTTTTTGCATACTAGGACTTTCCATGGCCAAGACTACCTCAGTCTTGTCAGATCTCAGATGATAAACAGGATCAATCCCAGGGCAGCAGTTACTCAAATCTCATTACTTGTGGGAAGGGGCTCATTGTATGACCTATTTTCAAGGGCTCCACCCCACCACCCTGCTCTCTGCCATTTGGGCTTCAATGTCCTTGCAATGGCAGCAAGGCCCTTTGGACCCTATTGGACGTTGCCTTATTGTTTCTGGTTGAGAAGGGACCCCCATAACAGTTCAAGCTTCAGGGCCCCAAAAATGTAGGTCTGCCACTGGTAAATCCTGGTTAATACTTGGATGGAAGACCACCAAAGAAGTCCAGGGTTGCTACACAGAGGCAGACAATGGCAAACCATCTCTGTTCAACTGTTTCCTTGAAACATCTTTGGGGTTGCCAAAAGTTGGCTGCAATGTGATGGCAATTTCCACCACCATGACATCCCAGCAGCAATGGGCCCCACCACACATAGTCCTGGCATATGAGAGGGAATGTGAGTTGGAAAAGAACCATGACTTTGAAGCTTTCCCAGACTCTGTTGACAAACTATAAATCATGCTTTACTTATGATTCATTCTCAGGGCTGGTGTCAGCATACCCTGGGGTGGGGCAGCTGCCAGGCCCCATGGCTTCTGGAGGGGCCCACTGCTACTGACTCCCTACTCCTGCATCTCCTCTGATGCCTGCATTTGCCCCCTTCCATTGCTTGCTTGTGAGGGTTTTGTCAATTGCGGTCCTAGCTGCATGTGCTGCCTAGCACTGCTGGAGTGGGGCATGTGGGTGGTGCTCAAAACATCAGCATTCCTGGTATTCATGGCAGGGGCTCTGTACCAACAACTCAGCACCATCATGCAAAAGACATACAGTAGATATGGGCAGTTGAGAAAGCAGATGGTGGGAAAACCTGTAAGTGGGCAGAGGAAGGATGCATAGGCAGGTAGGGGTGTCCACAGGTGATTGGGCAAGGCTCTAGTAACAGGAACCAGGGGGCTGAGCACTTTTGGCCTAGAGCCCTACAAACCTGAAATGGGCCTGGTACATTATCTTCATTGTCATCACTGTTTCCCTGCTGGAGCTGTCCAAACTGTTGCATATTCTCATCTAAAACTACTGTAAAAACATTACTGCCTCTTCTCATTCTTTTTCAAAAGATTCTTTAATCCAATTAACAGTTCAAAACCAACTCAAGTTCATGTTCAGAGAGAAGGAGCAGTTTAAAAGACATTGCCCTTGTTTAATCTCCTTGTCTTTCATTCCCTCCGCTTTGTTTTGAGTTGAAAATCTTCTGCCCATAAAAGGGCAAGTTCTCAAGTGTCACATCTTCTCAGCCACTAAAACCTGTCTGGATACAATGGTGGACTGCTTTCTTTCTCAGACAGTGATCAGCAAGTCAAGGAGAACATTCCAGATGAAAAACCAGGGGGAAAACAAATGTATATTTAAAAGAAACAACAGTAAAATTACATGAGGAATGAAATTTTTTGCTAACATTTTTTTCCAGACGGGACTCAAATATATTTCCCTCCATATTTAGTGTCCCTATTTCCTGCTTTATCCTTATTTGTCCTCTCATAGAAATAATTATTTGAAAGTAATGAATACCAAAAGACCCTCCATTTTAAAAAGAGATAAATTAACACCAGCACTTCTAGGAGAGTGTCAGATTTCCTCTGCAACTGAGTGCTGAAAAGACAGAGAAATCTGGTTTCCTTGGTAATAAGAAAGACTTTGAAAATGCATCCACCATATCCCTCTGTCTCTTCCATTCTGAACATCTTTGAGGGCTTTGCATGGAATTGGATATCTTTTACAGTGACTCTCTAGCATTCAACATATAATGCCAGCACTCTCCGAAGTTTAGGGCATGACTGTGCAGTAACCATATGAAATTGTGTGGATGATGAGCTCGGCAGAATCTATTCATGTCTAATATCAGTTTAGTTAGAGTCTCTCTATAAATCCACATTTGTCAAAACATCCGGCCAAGTTCTTCTCTAATCTACTAAGCACCATCTTGTGCCCCCCTCCGATTGTGACATGACTCTACCCTATCCGCTACACTCTGTTCCTGTTCTGTTCATCTGTCCCTTTAGCAACTCAAAGTGGTGTAGTCCATCTAGGACACTGGTTTTGCGTTGCACCGAGAACTACACATACATCCATGTTTTTTTTGTAGACCAAATTTTATTATTTTTGCAATATATTGAAATACATACTTCAATCAAAACCCAAATATAATCAGCCAATACATTACAAATTTTCCTCCCCCCGCCACCTCTAATTTATGACCTCCACCAGTATTCAAAGTAAAACATTCTAAAGGTAAAATTCACAGTTATAGAATCTTCACTAAAAGTTACCATTATCTTAACTCAAAGAAGATTATTAAGCTTTATCCTAAATCTAATTCTTATTCGTCTAACTTACATATTAAATCAAATAACAATAATCACAGTTCTTCTTTTCTCTTTAAAAGTTCAATTATTGTTGTCAAAAACCATTAAATATCTCTTCACTTTCCATTGTAACTCCACATAGTTTTGAAACTTCTCCCAGTCTTCTTTGAATTTCTCCAAATTACAATCTTTTAAGATTCTAGTAAGTTTTTCCATTTCACTCCAGTTTAATACTTTTAAGACCCAGTCCCATTTTTCTGGTATTTTGTCTTGCTTCCACATTTGTGCATACAATGTCCTCACAGCTGAAAGCGGGTACCACAACAATGTCCTGTCTAGCTTCGGAAAGCTTTCCATTTGTAATCCCACCAGAAAGACATCCGGTGCTCTCTTAATTTTATATCCCAAGATTTTCGAAATCTCTTGTTGAATCATAAGCCAAAATTGTTTCGCCTTTTCGCAAGTCCACTACATATGGTAGAAAGAACATTTTTTTATATATTTCCAACACCTATCTGAAGCTTGATTGTTCATTTTTGTTATTTTTAGGTGTCATATACCACCTATACAGCATTTTAAAACAGTTCTCTTTTATATTATAACACGTCGATATTTTCATAGAGTTCTTCCATAGGTGTTCCCACGTATCTTATTCCCTTCTCTCTTAACTTGTCTGTCAGTTTCTTGAATTGTTTTCTATCAGTGATAATCTTCCTCAGCAGCTCCTTCATTATCTGCACTCTGCTTTCCTCCACAGCCATTGGACTCTCAAATTGCTTACTTGAGATCCTCCCCACCATATCTCTTGTAATAAATTTTACTACCACATCCCTAGGTAGCTTGCGCTTTCTAGCAAATTCTGAGTTGACTCTGTATACATAATCACACATATGTCCCATCTCCTCAGGGTCTTCTCCCATGAATTCAGCCATTATTGTAACAATGTACTTCTTTAGCTCCTCTTGGTCTTTTTCAGGCACTCCCCTTAGATGAATCATATTCTCCATCAACTTACAGTCTTGTAGTATTGCTTTATCCTACATCTTCTTGATAGTAGCATCTTGGTCTTTTAGCTTGCGCTTTCTAGCAAATTCTGAGTTGACTCTGTATACATAATCACACATACGTCCCATCTCCTCAGGGTCTTCTCCCATGAATTTAGCCATTATTGTAGCAATGTACTTCTTTAGCTCCTCTTGGTCTTTTTCAGGCACTCCCCTTAGACAAATCATATGCTCCATCAACTTACAGTCTTGTAGTATTGCTTTATCCTGCATCTTCTTGATAGTAGCATCTTGGTCTTTTATTTTAATGTCTATTTCCTCAGTCTTTTTAGCTGTCGCTTGAGACTCTTTTCTGAGATCCTCAGTCTCTTTTTTGATCTCTTTCTTGACTTCCTCAGCACTAGAATTTATTTATTTAGTTATTTCTTTAGTTAATTTCTTCTCACTTCCAGTTATTAAATCTTTCATTGCCTTCATCAATCTTGCCTCCATAGCTTCCAGTAGCTCTTGGACCTGTTTAGCCATTTTACCTTCTCCTAACGAGGCAGCTCTTAGTTGTGTTGCTCTTGGTCCCAACTTCTGATCAGACATTACTGTCCCCCCATTACATGTAATGGGTACTAAAGTTGGTCACAGAACCAAATTCTGATAGTTGCATTCAATAGATTAGAACATGCCTTTTCCAGCAAGCCCAAAACCGCCATCCTCTGAGCTTCCTAGCTCCAGATATTAATTTTTAAAGTTCCGATGTTTCTCTGTGGTTCTGGCTTTAAAAAAGACCCGGAAGCTTGAAGATTCCTCTTTTCTCAGCACTTCCTGATTGTCTGGCCATGAAGTCTCATTCTCGATGGTATAAGATCTCACGGTGTTTGGAAAGTGCGTCACTTCCTGTTTTGTAGTTAGAGTCTGCAGCTATATTATGGCTGGGTTTTTTTTCCAAAGGAATTTTAAACAGCCCTGTTTTTCTGCACTTTTCTACTTATTCTTAGCTCCAAAAATTCAACTTCCACCCCCTTCCACTTCTCCTTGATTTTATACTTTAGTAGATAGTTCTAGATCTTAAAACTTTTCTTTTCAGTCTTATTTTAGTCCCGGAGTGAAAGATAAGGATCTTTTACCTTTGCGTAGTCTATTTTGTTTTACCGTCCACTTTTTTCTTCAGATGTTATTATAGTCCGTAGGAAGCTGGAACCTTGATGCGTTTATGTCAATTTAATGACTCCAAAGATTTTTTGTAGATGATGGAATGCAATTAAACATTGGGGATTCTTCAAAGCTGAAAAGAAACCTCTGCTGGGATCTCTCGTCAGCCAAAGTAAGTCCCCTCAAAATAAACAAGCATGTCTTAGACAGATTCCTTTGCTGGAAAAAGTAGACAGCAGGCGTTAGAATGCCTTTTATGCCCAAAACAAAGATTTTGGTTTGTTCCTCTTATGAGAAACAGGTCAGCTCACCATGCTCCAACTCCGGAAGTCCCTACACATACATCCATGTTAAGTTGGAATAACATTTTATTTTATTTTTTTACTTTGAACAACAAGCATCTTAACAACAAGATGAATTCCAAGATACATAAAATAAAATACAATACAACAAATAATAACAGGGGGGAAACTATGGGCATGATGTTAAGTCCTATGGTCATTAAAACAAGCAAATAAATTACAATACACTATTACAGGAGATAGATTTAACAATCATGCAAATAGAAACCTATACTTGGAGGAGATCTCCTTGCCTTTATGACATTTCATTTCCTTCATGTGAGAAATAATAGGTGTCCATTTGTGCAAAAAGAATCTGAATCTGTAAGATTAACCATTAAAGAGATCTCCATAACTATAATAAGATCCCAAGTTTTAACCTTCCACAATATCAAAGATGGAGGTTTATCCTTCTTCTAGTTTGTTGTGATACACAAATGTGTTGTTGCCCATAAAGCTGAAATGAGCTTAAGCTTTGGTGTATCAATATCCTTACAACGAAGTAGCCCCAATAATAAACATTTGGGATCTAGCTCTACCTTTACATTACAGACCTTATGAATCACCATAAGTACTTTGCTCCAAAGCCCTTGAATTGCTACCAATAATTATAGGAAGATGATCCCACCTGTTTACATTTTTTTCATCAGATATCTGGAATCTTTCTTCCGGAATTATGCATCTTTTGTGGGAGAAGATACCATCTTGACTCAATTTTGTAAGATAAAGTTTGAATATTTAGTGCCCCTGAGGTGAGTGCACTGATACCATAATATTGTAGGATAACAGAATAGTCTTTACTGTATCTAGTCTTGGTACAAAAAATCCCCCACCAAAACCAAAACCTCTTGCACTTTTGTGAAATGGTGGATGGAAAATGGCCATAGATGATTTATAAAGGATTTTATTTGTCACCTGGGCCTTCAAACCTGTAGTACTACTAGAAGTACCAGGGTTTGTTTTTTTTTTTTTAAAAAAAACAACAACTATTTTTTGTAGTTATGCCAAAAGGCATTGAAGCACAAAGCACCAGAAATATTTCAAGAAATCTTATACTTTTCGGTATCTGTTGCCTAGTGTTCTAGTCTCAGAAGACTGTTGTCCCTAGAGCATCCCAAGATTTCCTTATAGATCCAAAACTCAAGAGATTAGTTTACTAATCTTTTGGAAAAATAAGAAAAAATATATAGATTTCATTTTTTAAAAAAGAATGCCTTCTGGGTTTATAGATCTTTTAATCAACAAGGTCACACTCTGTTGCTCATTTCTCAGAAAGGAAGGAAGTTAATATTTTCCACTTATTATTAGCTCACCAAAGCCCATATAAACCATCTTCAGAAGAATATTATGAACCACTGGTCCATCTAGTTGGCATCCTGATTCACAAGATAACCAACTAGTTTATTCAAATGTATTTATTCAAGGCATTTGTATGCTGTCTTTTCACCCAGTTAGGGCCTCAAGATGGCAAACAATCAAAAAGACATTAAAATCAACTTTAAACCTAATACTTAACAGGGCTGGGGTCTACATCTGCCAGGGCCTAGGGCCTACTGCCACCAACCCACACACCTAATCTACCACATGTGTTTTTCCACAACCCACTTGTAAGTGCTCCATCTTCTGTGTACCTGGCTAGCTGGGCTGTCCCACCCTGCCAGGAAAAAGGGAACACGATCTGTGTACATGCTCCTTACAGTCACAGAAGAGGCACACTCAGCATTCACTCTGTCCAGTGCTATTGGATACACCATGAGTGGTGGGAGGGGTCATGAGCAGGCACAAGAAAGGTGCCCAGGATGGTGGCACTATATGGAATGGGGCAGGAGGGGAAATCTGAGAAGGGATGCTGGTGGTGGGCAGAGGAAGGGAGTCAGATCTATTAGCAGTCTCTGCTCAGGGTCCCTCAAAATCTGGAACAGGCTCTGAAATACCTGTTCTGGTTCTGAAATTCGAGCACCTATGTGACAAAGTATGTAGGCAAATCACCAAAACAAGTCCAAAATTATGTAATATTTAAACCAAATAAATAAATAAAAAGAGAAAAAAGTCAATTCCAAGGTTTAGACGATACATAGAGGCGCCTAACTTTAAGAGTGTGGTGGTGGGGGGATAAATTTAACTAGAGTTTGTAACTCCCTTGTCGCTACCAGACAAGAGAAATAAAAGATGAAAATCATATAAGCAGACAGGAAACTTGGCAACAAAAGGTGTTATAAAACAAGCCCTTTGAGTGGAATATAAGCAATAGCCAAAGAAGAAATGGGTTCGTGATTCAATGTCTGCTGTTCCATATGAACAGGATCTCTGGGCTAGGGGGACTCCAGCACAAAGCCCATTGTTCTTGCCAAAGGTGATACATTTATGCAGGCTAGGCTCTGAATACTCTCTCTCTCTCTCTCTCTCACACACACACACACACACACAGGGCCAACAAACAGGCAATAGAAGGCCTTTCCCTAATGTTGCCTCAAATCTTGCTACCTATGAATATGGGGATCATGACAGTAGCCATGGATAGACCTATCCTCCATTAATCTAAGGATATCATTGTATTTCAGCAGAGCCCTGGAATAAGCTTCTTTGGATCTGCTATTTCACCTATGTTTCTCTTTTCATAGTTGTGGAGAAACGCCATTTTAATCCATGGTGGTGCTTCATTGGGAGGGATCGCTAAACTGCTATTTCACCTATGTTTCTCTTTTCACAGTTGTGGAGAAACGCCATTTTAATCCATGGTGGTGCTTCATTGGGAGGGATCGCTAAACTGCCAAGCAGGCTTGGGCCTAGCCTTCCCCTCCTCCCCCCTCCCTTCCAGAGCCAAACCAACAACTCTAGGGGGAAAGTCTCCTAGAGAGGCAGGAAGTTCTTTTGTTCTCTGCATGTGAGTTAGGAGGAAGAGTTTTTGAGTTCTCAGCTGCAGCTCGAAGGAAGAGGTTGCCAGTGTGGGGGCTCCTGCCTGTGCATGCGGCCTATTCAAAAGAAAATGAGGCCTCCAGGCAGTAAGACCAAGTAAGTCATCCAAAAAGGCAGGGCAAGTTTAGGCCAGGGGCAACAGGATGCGTTTATAATCAACTTTTCTTTGTTATGCTGTGTGCTGTGCGGGTGCTGTGCTGTGCTAACTTTTTAAAGGCAACTGGTTTTGATTTGTTTCTCTTTCCCTTTCTTTTTCTCTTTTAAATAAATATTTTTTTTTGCTGTTTTAAATGCTGGCAGTCCATCTCTGTACCACATAGATCCCCAACCGCTTTAGACCACGCTGTGTTAAGAAGGGGGCCCCGGGGAAGGGGGGAAGACATGCAGTTGGATAAGGTGCCAATCCTCCAGGGGTGCCCCAAAGAAGTGCTGAGGTCTCTGTGAAACCCAAGTGCAGGGTGGCAGAGGACCTTGAGGCCTGGCCTCATAGCTGGAGAGGGGGATTGGGAGTCCTGTTCCTCTCAATCTGAACCCCTAGACTGAGCAGGTGGTGGCAGCGAGCCCAAGGGGCAGGAGGAGAAATAGCTCCCTCCAGGAGTTGGCAACTCAATAGGGAGCAGACGGGACCGGGTCTGAAGGCAGAATCGGGCCGGTTCCGCCACAACAGTATTTATTTCTACTGCATATGAAATATTTAAATAAGCAATCTGATCAAGCAGGACAATGGTGAAATTAGTGTTCAATGTGGCTGAAATCCTAAACTTCTTACCCACTCTCTTCTTAGAGCCCCATCATTTGAAACAACCTCCAAAAAGCCAATCATAAGTAATGAAGATATGATTTTCACAAGTAAGACAGTCAGTAACTGAGCTTACCTTGCTTTACAACTCTCAAATTAAGCACAAAGGAACATAAGAAGAGCTCTGCTGGATCAGACCACTGGTCCATTTAGTCCAGCATCCTGTCTCACATACAGTGGCCAACCAGTTCCTCTGGAGGCCCAACAGGACAAAAAAGCTGAGGCCTTCCCCTGGTGTTGCTTCCTAGCTGTGTGATTCAGAGGTTGACTGCCTTTGAACTAGGGATGCTAGCACTGAGGTGGGACTTGGGGATCCTCTGCAATTACACCTCATTTCCAGACTACATTGATCAGTTCCCCTGCAGAAAAATCAATGCTTTGGAGGCATTGTAGACCATTGGCCAACTGAACCCTAGCCTGTTGAGCTTGACTTCCCTATTGTGATCACATAGCAACTAAGCTTTGCTTTGCAATTAGATTACAAAGCTTAACTTGTTGCCTACATCTGTGGCATTGTACCCCACTGAGGTCCATGCCCTCCCCAGGCTCCATCCCCATATCTTCAGGGGTGCGGTCACACTCACCATTAAATCCATCTGCAACGCACCTGTATTATAATCCGCACAACCAATTTTCCGATCAGACAACAGCCAGGCTCCCGTTCTATCCCATGTGGGTCCCGTCGCTGTTCGATCAGATTGCTCTACCGGACCTCGTTTCATGAGACGTCAATCTGCATTAGCGCAGGCGCAGTGATGCTTGTTATCTGCAGCGCATCGCTTTTAAATGGGTCAGATCACTAAAGTTTTGCTAGTCCGTTGGCACTACTTTTCCAGCACGAGCACTATGCGTGCAGAAAAGAACCCAGGAATTCAAATCAGTTCACATCTAGTTCACATCTACTTTCAAAAGTGATTTTTGTTTCCGGACATAAGGGCGGGTAAACGATTTATCGAGCCAACATTCGCTCACTCATTCACTGGCGCAGTGATATCACTTGCAGGGGCTTTGGGAGGGAAGCGGTGGTGCGCTTCCGATGAGTTGCCAACGATGGAGCGTTCAAACAGAGAAACTCCGCTCAGGAACTGTCAGAAAGATTTTGTTCCTGATTTAAAGCGGTATCAAATTAGTCCGCACCCCAGTCGTCTCAACGCGGGACTTTAACGAGCTAACCACCATTCGCAGATGCTGACGTTTGGACAACCGCTTAAAATCCGACATGCTTCCAGACTCCATTCATGTTCGTAGCGGGATTTTATGAACGTCTGACCTCACCCCAGGAGTTTTCCAACCTAGATCTGGCAGCCCTACTTTGAACCTGGAGGCTTCCTATATATAATAACGAAAGCACCCTATATAATAACTGATGATCTGGCCATTTATTTAAATTTAATAAATTTAAAATCATACATTTAAAATGAGCACCATTCTGAGCATATTTGCATCTGTGAGTTTCATACAGCTCCTGACTGGGTAGCTGTTAATGCACGTTCACAGGGCTTTGTTTGTAGAAAAAGCCCAGCAGGAACTCATTTGCATATTAGGTCACACACCCTGACACCAAGCCAGCTGGAACTGCATTCCTGTGCATTCCTGCTCAAAAAAAGCCCTGCACGTTCAGAATCTACCAGCTTGTTTAGATAAGTAAGGCACAAAGGCATTATGGTGAGACACGTGTTCAGCAGGGCAGTTGCCCTGGGTAGCTGCTTTTGTGTGCATATTCACAATCACAACTGGATGCAGAAGTATGAAAAACAAAAAGGGGAACACTAACCCAACCCAAAGTGATAGATACAAGTCAGTTGCATGTTAAAAATTGTATTGAAGCCCCATAACAACACAAAGGGTCAAGGATATTACCAGGGCTTATGTTCCCCTGATACAATGGCCACTTTTTTTCCCCTCCAAGAAGCAACAAGTTAAACTTTGTAATCTGATTGCAAAGCAAAGCTTAGTTGCTATGTGATCACAATAGGGAGGTCAAGCTCAACAGGCTAGAGTTCAGCTAGCCAAAGGTCTACAATCATTTAAAGAGAGTTGTGGAGTTTGTCAGTGGTTCAAACCAGAGCATTTTTTTTCCTTGCTCCAGTTTACATGCTTTCTGTCCTCTCTCAGGACAGAAGCATGACATAGGGCAGAGGTGATGCTCCTGCAAACACACAGCTTATTACTTGCCCAGGAGCAGGTCTGAGGTTATTGGAGCAACAAACCAATGAGTTCAGCATATCAGAAGGGACATGAACCAAAAGAAAAAGAATATGAGGTATATATATATAATCGTACAGGAAAACAGAAGCATTGCTGGCTTGGATTCTGCTGATCACCTGTTTTAACCACTTGGCACTGAGAGAAAGAGAGCCCTGCAAGGCAATTTTGTTTGTTCCGGCCTTGTTTAAAAAAGAAATCATGGGTTTTTTGTTACAGGGTCTGCAAACCTTTGGCTGCCAAGTAAATAGGGTTGCCACCTGGAGAATTTTAATCTGGCTCCATTGGTTTTTCAATCAGCCTGCTGGTAGGATTCCTAAACAGTCATTTCATTTCAGCCAAAAGTCAGCTTCAAACGCAGTTTTAAAATGGCATAAATTCACACAAATGAATACGGACATTAGACAAAGAATTACTGGCTGTAGGGGGACAGCTGCCTGCCTAAAAAATACTGTAAAGGGCAGGGGGTTAAGCTCTGCACAGGGGGTTGTTTAAGTCATGACTATTGCTGCTGCTGCTTTTTATTGCTAAGAGTGGACTCGACAGGAATCCCGCACAACACAGATGTGGCATGGTCTCTGCTCCGACCATCATAAATCTACTTGTATCAGCTTACATTTCCAAAAATATTTAGGTGCAGGTTAGATCTCATATGCCCTGATCTGGATAGCCCAGGCTAGCCTGATCTCATAAACTAAGCAGGGTTGGCCCTGGCTAGTATCTGGATGAGAGACCTCCAAAGAGTATCAGGGTCATGACACGGAGACAGGCAATGTCAAACCACATCTGAATGCTGCTTGACTTGAAAACCTCATGGGGTCACCACAAGTCAGCTGTGACTTGACAGCACTTTCCACCATTACCAGATTTTGTATGTGCCTTTCATGAAGTAATACTACTGAGCACACCAAATGAAGTCAAGGAAAGGAGTGACACAGGGCTCTTTTTTTTCTTTAGCAGGAATGCACAGGAACACAGTTCCAGCTGGCTTGGTGTCTGTCGGGGGGGGGGTGTTGCCTAATATGCAAATGAGTTCCTGCTGGGCAGTTTCTACAAAAAGCCCTGTGTGAAACAATTGTGACAATGGGGGTGTGGCCTAATATGCAAATGAGTTCCTGCTGGGCTTTTTCTACATAAACAAGCCCTGGAACTACATTTCATTTCATTTCATTTTATTCCATTTATATCCCGCCCTCCCCACCAAGGCGGGCTCAGGGCGGCTTACAACATAAAATTCTAACAATAAGATTAATGAATATTAAAATGCATTAAATAGTTTACAGCAGTTAAAACAAGAAAACAAGAAAACATCTTGACATCTGCCCTCATTACAAGGTTACCCTAAAGATATACTGTAGAACAAAGTTAGAGTCCAGTGGTACCTTTAAGATCAACAAAGTTCTATTCAAGGTATGAGCTTTTGTGTGCATGCACACTTCTTCAGATACAATGAAATGGAAGAAAACCATTCAAACTTATAGACAGTGGCTGAACAGCAAATTGTCTATATATTGTCTATATTATATTATAGACAATTTGCAGTTCAGCCTCTGCCTATATGTTTGAATGGTTTTCTTCCATTTCATTGTATCTGAAGAAGTGTGCATGCACACAAAAGCTCATACTTTGAATGGAACGTTATTGATCTTAAAGGTACCACTGGACTCTAACTTTATTCTATTGCTTCATGCCAACTTGGCTGCCCACCTGGATCTAAAGGTAGGGCTTTGATGCAGCTGCCTCATATGTTGATTTTACAGAATAGGGTTTAAAAAAACACATTCTATGGAAAATCTTTATTATTTTTAGCCTACTCCTTCAATGCAAATGTGATACTTTCTAAATGATCCCTGTCAGACATTTGAGTTTAAGCATGCCAGGGCCAGATGTGGGTCGGATGTGTATACTATTATTCCAAGGTAAGAAGTACCATTTTATATTTGGCTGTCAACTGCAGCACCATCTCACATCTTCCTCTGCCTTTCTGCTTCTCATCACAGATTCTGCCTCTCCTCTTCTGTTTCTCATCATCACCATGCTTTCCTCTTCATTGCACTGGCTGCTGCTTGTCCACTATATTACCACATACCACTTTGAGTTGCTTTCTACTGCAACACATAATGTCACTCAGCTTTAACAGTTTGCTTTTTTGATACTGTCACATGCAGGGACTTTATAGTTATAGTCTCAAGAGTTCATGCCCAAATTATTATTTTTAACAGATTTTTCTGTACACCTAGAGGTTTCCCCAGGTTTGCGAAACAGTGCATCACAGTGATGGCTGGTCCCTTTGTTCAGATTCCGGCCCCGCCCTGGCCGCGCCGCAATGCGGCTGCGCGCCGCGGGGCCGTGCTTTGCAGCCCTGGAGGATTGGAGGCTACTTTCCCGGGCATCCGGGGATCCATCGGGGCGGGGGCTGAGGCTTTAAGAAGCCTCAGCTCCTCCCTCCTGCACGCAGTTCGCTCGAGTTGTTTGGCTGAAGCAGCAGCGTGCTGCTGCCTTGCCAGCTCAGGAGCTGCGTCATCGATCCTCAGGCCGGGAGGCGGCCTGACTCACCGTGGTCGCGTCAGCGCGTGCAGGTCCAGCAGCGTCGGGCCGAGCGAACGGACGGGCGGCGTTTGGAGCGACGAGGAGCCTCAGCTGTTCGGCGGCGCTTCCCTAGGACCGTGGAGGCTTGTGTTGGCGCGGTTTGCAGGGAGGGCGTGTGGATCGGGCTGCTTCCCCCCCCCCCCCGGGTTTATTGGCCGGCTTGGTCTGGCGACAGGGCCTGGGATTGGGCTGCTTCACCCCCCCCCCGCCCCTGGGAGCGGCGATCGACTCAGCTGATGGGCGGCGCTTCAGCGGGCCCGGGAGGTTGTTTTGTGGTGGGATGGGGAGTGGCCTGCTCAACCCCCCCCCCTTCATCGGGTGTTTTCTTGATATTTTGATCTTGGCTGGGGCTGCAAGGGCAACAAGAGGGTTGGGGGAGCCGAGGCTGCAGTCGCAGCTGCCTTCATTGGAAGGGCTTCACTGAAGGGGGCTGGTTTATCCTGGGACTGTAGGGCAGGAGTACCCCTGGGCAATTTTACAGCGGTGGGTTCCTGTTTACCTTCCAGTTGGACGGATAGCAACCCCCCCCCCTTAGCTCGCATACTTTCCCATGTTGCCTTTCTTTGCTGTTGCAGCATAGGAGGTTGGGAATTTTGGTATTACACTCCCCACCTCCAGTTTAGCACTGATCTCTGGATATTGCTGCCATCCTTGGCTATGGCACCCAAAAAAGGGCAGGGCCCTTCCAAGGGCAAGCAGCCGGCTAAGGCCGCTGCAAAAAGAAGGAATACTGACCCTCCTGCGGAGGACCTGGATAGCACTGTGATACGCCAAGCTATTCTGGATCGCGTCCAGGTGATGGAGCAGGAGCAACAGGCATCTGGTTCCCAGGCAGTCTGGCCTGGGCGCCATAGCGCCACGGGAAGATCAGGGACGCTTACTTTCGAGCGTGAATTGCTGGCCAGGCTTTCTTTCCTGCAGGAGAATGGGGTCGCCAGGTCACGAGCGGAGCCTCCACAGGATTCAGATTTGGGCCAAGCGGCTGCGTCGGTGGGTGATGGCCGTGCCCGCGAGGAGACAGACGACCAGCAACCGGGGGAGCCACCCCTGGCCGTGGCGGTGACTCCCACTCCAGAAGAAGGTAGGGTGACATTGCCTCCACAGCAAGCACACTGGCCTTGGGGGGTTTGGGGACCTACCATGTCACCCCAGGCTGGTGGGTATAGCAGTGCCCCCGCCCCCCCGAGGATGGTCAGGGGTTACCCCCAGCGGTGCCGGGGCCCTCCTGGGCCGTGGGCGGCGCCGCACCGGGGCGGGCCTTGTTTCCTCCTGCGGCTTGGTGCCAGTATCCACGGGTGGCTGGCGGGGCGCCGGCTATTGCCGGGCCTGCCACCCCCATGCCGGCTGCAGGAGTTTTACCTTGGGGAGGCCACATGCAAGGAGCTTATCAATTTGAATGGCCTGCTGTGCCTTGTGCTCCTTGGGGATACCAGCAGAACCCTTATGGGTCTGTGCCACTGTTAGCTATCCCGTTTGGGGATCCAGCGATGCCACTGGGTGATCATTTGACCCCAGCTACAAGGGACAAGATCCTGAGGGGGGAGTACGTTGATGTTTTTAGTCTCTTGTATAGGGAGTTGGAGAAAAAGAGTAAAGATGAGTTAGACGAGAAGGAGAAGGAGAAACTCAGGAGGCGGAAGGTGGATAGGACCTGGGCCAATTGGCTTCCAGGTTTCCTCATCTATGCTGGGGTCATCGCCAGGGCCCAGCCGGGCAGGGCCGCTGCATTGTTCCAATACTGTGACATCATCTACCGGGCTTACTCCGATTTTGCGGGGTCAGCTTGGTTACAGTATGATGAAACGTTTCGCATGCGGGCGGCCATTAACCCCTTATTGCCCTGGGATCAAATCAACCAACAGTTGTGGTTGCAACTGATGGCCCCGGCTAAACCAAATTTTGGTGACAGGGCCGACAGTGGACACTTGGTCCATAAACAGGCAAGTAACCCAACAGCCCGCTTTACGGCGGGTCAGCCGGTTCAACCCCGGTTGTTGTGTTGGGAGTACACCTCTCAAGGGGTATGTTCTAGGAAAGCGTGCAAATTCAAGCACGAGTGCCCGCTTTGCGGAGGTTCTCATGCCTTCTCGGCTTGCAGCAAAGCGAAGCCTAAGGGCGGGCACAAGCGTCCCGGTGGCGGTGGCGGGTCACAAGCACTGGGTAAAGGGCCCCAGCCCCATTCGGCTGAAGGTCCTTGAGCGATTCATTGCCAATTACCCGAGGGCTGCGGACAGGAGCTATTTGTTGAATGGGTTTATGTTTGGTTTCCGGATTCCGTACATGGGGCCTAGGGTCCCCTGCACGGCCTCCAATTTGCGTTCCATCGTTGGTTTGGAACATGTGGTGAGGGAAAAAATCGCAAAGGAATGCACTGAGGGGCGGGTTATTGGTCCTTTTGAAGCTGCCCCCCCGTCCCCAACTTGAGGGTTTCACCTTTAGGCGTAGTCCCTAAAAAAGCTGCCGGGGAGTTCCGGCTGATTCATCATTTGTCCTACCCCGCAGGGGGATCGGTCAATGATGGCATTCCTGATCACCTATGTTCAGTTCGTTACACGACCTTCGACCAGGCCGTTAAGGTCGTCCGGGGTTGTGGGCCGGGAGGGGAAATGGCAAAATGCGACATCAAGTCGGCATTTCGGCTGCTGCCGGTCCACCCGGGCGATTTGAGTTGTTAGGTTTCCAGTTTGAAGGCAGTTTTTACGTTGACAGGGCCCTACCCATGGGGTGCTCTGTGTCTTGCGCAGCCTTTGAGCGTTTCAGCTCCTTTTTGGAGTGGCTGGTCAAGCACAGGTTGGGCCGCAATGAGGTGGTGCATTATTTGGATGAATTCTTGTTCGCTGGCGCCTCTGGGTTGGGTCGCTGCGGCAGGCTCCTCGAACTATTTACTAGATTGGCTGGGGAGTTGGGCGTACCTCTTGCCCACGAGAAAACCGAGGGCCCCGCAACTCGCATCACGTATCTGGGCATTGAATTGGACACCAACATGCAAACATCACGGCTGCCGGACGATAAAGTCCACCAGCTCAGGGTCAGGCTAGATGCATTGAAGGTGAAGCGTAAAGTGTCACTTCTCGAGCTGCAACAGCTTGTGGGGCACTTAAATTTCGCTTGCCGAGTCGTTGCCCCGGGTCGGGCATTCGTCCGCCGTTTGTGCGACGCCATGTCGCACCTGCGCCTCCCTCACCACAGGGCCAGGATAACTGAGAGCATGCGCAGGGACCTGGAGGTTTGGGAGTGGTTTCTTGACGCATACAACGGGGTGTCTTTCTGGAGGGAGGACCTCAAGGTCGAGGCCGACCTCCAGATTTCATCTGACGCCGCCGGTGCCTCCGGCTTCGGAGTCTTTTTTAGAGGGCATTGGTGCGCGGAGCCCTGGCCCGAGGAGTGGCTCCGCTCCGAGATTTGCAGAAATCTGACCTTCTTGGAGTTCTTTCCGATTGTGGCGGCGGTTTTTCTATGGGGTGAGCAATTGGCCAACAGGGTCGTACATTTTTGGTGCGACAACCTGTCGGTGGTGCACGTGGTCAATGCATTGACTTCTAAGTCCAAGCCTGTCATGTCGCTCGTTCGGGTATTTGTTTTGCGTTGCCTCCTGTTAAACATTGTGTTTGTGGCCAAGCATGTGCCGGGTGTGAATAACGGGGTAGCGGACGTCCTGTCTCGTCGACAGATGGACCGGTTCCGCCTTCTCGCCCCGGAGGCAGATTTCCATCCGTCACAGATGCCTCCCCATCTTTGGCAGCTTGGCAGGCCGAGGCCGGGAGGGCAATCCTTTTAGCCCTGGCCCCAAGCACGCGAAGGGCTTACGAACGTGCAGCGGCACAGTTTAAGGCATTCCGTCAACCCTCGGGGTCGGGTGAGGTATGGCCCATCCCGGTTTCCCATCTGATGCAGTTTTGCGTATTGCTGAAATCCAAAGGTATGAAAGTTAAGTCTATCAGAGGGCAGTTGGCGGCCCTAGCGTTTCTTAGTAAAGCTCAGGGCTTTCCGGCCACAGGGGATGATTTCAGAATTAAGAAGATGCTGGAGGGTTGGTCTAGGGAGCAAGCGTCAGGAGCTGACACTAGACAGCCCATATCCCCCGCTATTTTGCGAGGCCTGAGCAGTGTTTGGCCGGTGGTCTGTAGTTCTGGCTACGAAGTTGCCTTGTTCCATGCTGCTGCGCTCACGGCCTTCTTTGGGGCCCTACGTGTGAGCGAGCTAGTTCAGGCCTCGCGACTGGATACTACGGACACCGCCTTGCAGAGCGGCGACGTGTCTTTCAAAGGAGAGCAGGCCCTACTTCGGGTCCGCCGGTCCAAGACGGATCAGCTTAGGAAGGGCACCACGATTACGCTCAGCCCTTGTTCTGAACCCGGGCTTTGTCCGGTCCAGGCCCTGCGGGAGTATGTTACAGCCCAGGGAACCACCCGGGGCCCCTTCTTTCGGCATGAGTGCGGGGCCCCTTTGACGAAGTACCAGTTTTGGGCAGTCACTTCCCGGGCCCTGGGCAAGTTAGGACTGGGTGGTTTCAGGTTTGGCACCCATTCCTTCAGGATTGGGGCGGCGTCGACCGCCGCAGCCATGGGTTACCCTGGACCGACCATCCAGAGGGTAGGGCGATGGAGGTCCGCCGCCTACCGTTCCTATGTGCGCCCTTTGTTGCTCCCCTAAGGGGAGGGAGCTATGTTTGTTCGGTTCTAACTATGTTCTTTTGTTTCAGGTGCTGTGGCTCGTCATGGGAGGCTGAGGATCCTCATATGCGGGCACAGCATGATTTTCTGGGCGGCCCACTTTGCGAGAAGATCGCCACTTGGGTCTCAACTCGGGCTGAGCGAGTGGGCTACGATCGACTGGCTTGGGCGCCGAGGGCTCAGATGGTCTGGGCTGTTACCGTTGTTGTTTGTTAACAGGTCCGGTCCCCCGCCCAATGTTTTGGTCATTCATCTTGGTGGGAATGACTTGGGCCTTTTACAGGGGAGGGCCCTTTCCTTGCAGGCGATTTCGGACTTGCGGGTCATTGTGAGGAGGTGGCCTGGGGTCCGGATCATTTGGTCTGCAATATTGCCTCGCAGGAACTGGCGTGCCGCTTGGAATCCTGCTGGGATCGAGCGGGCCAGGAGGAAGGCTAATCGGGCCCTGAGGTTGGCCCTCGAGGGAGGTCTGGGCACCTTCCTACCGCATCCTGATATTAGTTTTTATAGGGCGGAGCTTTATCGGCCAGATGGAGTACATCTGTCCGATGAGGGAAATCGGGCCTTTCTGGCTGAATTACGGCAAGGTCTTCGGGAGGCTTTAGGCCTCCCGGGGGTCGCGAATGCCTAAGCAGAGGCTTGGCATTGCGGTGGCGGAATTTTCAAGGAATTCAGACCTTGCTGGTGAGCACCCTGGCCTGGGCACCTGTTGTGCATGCGATCCGTAGGAAAGACAGATGGGCTTGACGGCTCAATGTCCTGGAATACGGATCGGGTACTTGCCTCCCTTTGTTTGCTCCCCCCCCTTTCTGGTGATCGGGGCGGGGTAAGGGGAGGGCATGTTTGGTCTGCCGCCCGGATATAGCCACATTGGCATGGCTAGGACCGGGGGTTGGGTGCCTCGCCCTTGTAGGACTTGGCGGGGTCAGGTGTGACCCCAGGGCTCGTCCTCTCGTTCACCTTGCCTAGTTGTGTTTAAATCAATAAAGTGGCCCATTTCCCAAAGTTCATGTTGTCTGCCTCTTTATTCCGCCTAGGGGTGCAAATGCCTGTCTTTCATTATTAGATATTGTGATGAAATTAAACAAGCGAGTGCTAGCTTTATTGTGTATATTCTCCTTTTCAAAGAAAGTGTGAAACACACAGGGAGGGTCAAATCCAAATTCAAGAAGAAATTCCCTGAAAAATGCCCTCTTGCAGAAGGGGTGCTGCAAAGGTGGAACATCAACTGAGGATTCAACTCCCTGGGAAAAAGCAACAACACTGAGGTTCAGAAAAGGTCTCAGTGAGAAAGGTGGACTACAAAAGATGTAAATAAATAAATAAATATAAAATGATTCTTAGTTCAGAAGTGCCTTAGACTGTGTGTATTATTTCCATACACAATACTAGAATTCAGCCTGGAAAACTTTGTTTACTTAGATGAAGAAGATGAAGATATTGGATTTATATCCCGCCCTCCACTCCGAAGAGTCTCAGAGCGGCTCACAATCTCCTTTACCTTCCTCCCCCACAACAGACACCCTGTGAGGTGGGTGGGGCTGGAGAGGGCTCTCACAGCAGCTGCCCTTTCAAGGACAACTCCTACCAGAACTATGGCTGACCCAAGACCATGCTAGCAGGTGCAAGTGGAGGAGTGGGGAATCAAACCCGGCTCTCCCAGATAAGAGTCTGCACACTTAACCCCTACACCAAACTGGCTCTCCGACTTAGAAATCATGTTGCCTTGATATAATGTTCTTTGTGTGACTGACTGAGATACAGAATAAATATGAACGAATAAATTTATGACCCCTCCATGTCCTCTTTATCTAATATAAATGTTTTAGCAACGCATGCTAAGATTTCCTAACTCAATTTGCCTCCCATCAAAAACTTCAAAGGACCATCTGGAGAAGTTTCCTTTGCCTTCAAAATGGTCAGAACATAAAGGAAATTTCATAACTTAAAGAAAAACCAATAGGGCTGCAGCAGCGCAAAACTAACAGTTTGATTGTAAGTGCATAAACAAGGAACACGTTATTCAAAATTGAAATGACATTTTAAGGGATGGTCTTTCAAATCTAGCCATTTGGGTGAGGCAAAGCACTCCTATTCTTCCAGTGTAGGGAATGGGCATTTTGAACAGCAGTAGGGGAAGCGTCAGGGGAATGAAATCCAAAATTCTTTGGAAGCTTTGAGCAACTGGGCTTCTAGTGCTGGCTATTGCAATGAGTATGATACTGAATTCTTGACATTATTTTGATTGCTTCAGTTTGCTCATTCAGTAGCACTGATATTTGTAACATGTAGTTTAGCCTTCAGCTGAGTATAAAATGTAATCTAGCAGTCCCTTAGGCCTAATAATGAGAAGGCAGTATCAGGGGTTTTTTTGAGCAAGAATGCACAGGAATGCAGTTCTGACTGGCTTGGCATCAGGAAGTGTGACCTAATATGAAAATGAGTTCCTGCTGGGCTCTTAAAAAAAAAAAAAACACCCCTGCTTACTATCATGCTACATCACTGTGGATTTGGACTTGAATTAGAAAGTGGGTCATATTAATAGGGTCCTCTATGTATATGTGGGGTTTCTTTTAGTCACAGTAGTTGACAATGGTGCCATTCAGTATCCACTCTTTCCCCTCTTTGTACTACATCTTTCTCACTTAGAAACCTATGGCAAAAGGAAAGGAAAATCCTTTCATAAGAAAAAAGTGTTGCACCTAATGTGCTTGTATTGCACCCAAACATGGTTAACAAGTATGTGGCCTCATGATACAATCTGAAGGGACATCTAGAGTTATGAACCTTCAATCTGGTCTCTCTATTTTTCCCTTTAATATCAATTTGATCTGTAGTAAATACAAGGTGATGTTATTTACCTCCATGCCATGAAAAAGTTTCTACTATCCAGGATAGATCCCACCCGCACACCCACCCCAACTAGCAGCCCTAGATGAAGTTATTTGGCTAATCTAAGCAAGTCAACATTTTATTGGACATCTCTAACAGAAATCCATTTCATGATGCCTTATATTCCTTGATAGCAGAAATCTAGACTAGAGACAAATATACGGACATAGAAAGTTAGTTTCAAGAAGCAGTGCTCTCTGTACAGGTCATGAGAAATTGAGCCATGTAGTCTATTCAGATTGAGCAAAACCTCTGTCTTGGATTTTGATCCTCATGCCTAATATGAATGTTTATGGGAAGAGTGTTTTCTGGGTAGGGAGAACTATGCACATCCTGCTGCTTTATACAGAAACAGTACATTGACTCAGTCAGCCTAGTAATGTCTACTCTGATCGGTAGGGGCTTTCCAAGATTTAAGGTAATTGGTTCAACCTGCCAACTAACAGTTTATTGTGCATCTAGCCTAGTAATGTCTACTCTGATTGGCAGGGTTTTTTCCAGGTTTAAGATCTTCCCTAGGCCAGCTACCCTGGTGCTGGGCAGCATTCAACTAAACCCTGGCTGCAGTACAGCACTGGGTAATAGTGGTGGGGGCTTAGCGCCTCTTTGTACTGTTCTTTGTGTGTTTCTTTAAAAATCCTTTAATGTCTAACATCAACCTATTTTAAGGGTGCTAATCAGTAAACCTTCCCATCGGGTGAACCAACACACACATTGCTTTTATCATTTAAATTACAAAAGCTAAATAATGATCTAGCACTGGAAAGGCAAAAAAGGTTGCCAGCTGGCCAGGATAAAGCCAGCCCGAGCTTGCTCATGTCCACTTAACAGAGGGTGGAGATGCCAAAATCAGCAGGGGAAGTCTTTTAATGAAACAGACCTACACATTTTCACCTGCTAATTACAGCTGAGCACATTTTTGTTAAAGGAATGGCTAAAGGAGGCAGTTCAACAGCTAACAAACTACAGGCAAAAGGGATTTTTAGAAATTCCATCCATAAGGGGGTGAAAAAGTGTAAAAGGTGTTTTTGCAAGGGGGTAAAGCTTTGTTGTGTGCCTGGCAGGCTACTACCTGCTTGTACACACCACTCTCTGATTGGTCAGCTGTGGAGCTCTGTGATTTAAGGTAAAAAATCAGTTAACGGAGACAGCAGACAGTTGAACAGATGTCCTGACTGACTCATCAACACCCAGCTCAAACCCCAGGACCTAGAACCCAAAATTTGGGGAGTGTATTTCTTCCATGATTAGCTGGTTGATGGTTGGCTAGGAAGGAGATGGGGTTGTCAACTCCAGGTTGGGAAATTCCTGGAGATTTGACAGGTGGCGCATGGAGAGGGTGAGGTTTGAGGAGTGGGACCTCAGACAGGTACAATACCATAGACTCCACCAGCCACTTTCTTCTGAGGAACCAGTGTTGCCACTCTCCAGGTGAATGACTCAAAATCCTTCTCCAGGTGAAGGCTGGAGATCACTCAGAATTACACCTGCACTCCAGAACATTGTTACTGCTACTGAAAAGTAGATAGGGTTGCCAACTCCTGGTTGGGAAATTCCTGGAGATTTGAAGGGTAGATCATGATGAGGGTGGGCTTTTCTTAGGTAGAGGTTGCTGAGAGAAAAGAGGAGATGGAAATCTTAAGTAAGAATGAGTACCCAGCTTGCTGGGTGGAAAGTGTAGATGACTGAGGAAGGCAATGGCAAACCACCCCGTAAAAAGCCTGCTGTGAAAACGTGAAAGCAAAGTCACCCCAGAGTAAAAAATGACGGGTGCTTGCACAGGGAACTACCTTTATATATATGGCAGAAAGATATCACACACACACACACACACACACAGAGTGAGAAAATACATGGATACAGTCAATACTAAACACAGTAGCACAATTTTGTGTGAACATGGATACAGTCAAACTTGCAAGAACAAAACAACAATGTATTAGCTATATATAATTTACATTCGCACACACACACACACATATATATATACATATATATGTGTGTGTGTGTATGAATTGAGCTAATACATTTTTGCTTTGTTCTTGCAAGTTTGACTGTATCCATGTTCACACAAAATTGTGCTACTGTGTTTAGTTAGGATTATATCCAAGAATTGCATAAAAATATGAAAGTAGTTTTGGATAGGTAGCCATATTGGTTTGCAGTAGAGGAGCTAGATTCAAGTCCAATAGCACCTTAAAGACAAGAGTTCTTGAGTATAAGCTTTTGAAAGTCAAAGCTCCCTTTGTCAGATATCCTGTCTGATGAGGGGAGGTCTGACTCTCAAATACGTATAGCCTGGAAATTTTGTTGGTCTTTAAGGCTGGCGCTCTCCCTCTCTCCCTCTCTGTTATATGTGTGGACTCTAGTGAAAACTTTGGGTGTTCCTGCCTGGCTCATTGGAGCCATATGGACTGAGCTTGGGGACTTGGGAACAATGGGCTCCAGGATCCAAATCTCTGCTGCCATGGACCAATAACAAGCCCCTGCTGGTTTGAATGATTCAATAATGTGCTTGTGCAGGAATCCAGGAATATATATAAGTTGGGCACCATTGGCCTAGTCTTCAGTCTTGTAGTGCAGCCACCTACTATGCTGCACGAAATAAAGAGCTTGTTATCACTTATATTTCGACTCATCAATGCTTAGAACCCACTATACAATACCCTGTGTCTGTGTGTATATCCATCAAGGGCCATCAAGTCACCTTTGACCTATTGTGATCCTATGTATTAATGTCTTCCAAAATGTCCCATTTTAATAGCTTTGATCAGGGCTTGCAAACTGAGGACCATGGCTTTTTGATTGGGTTAATCCATCTCATGTTGGGTCTTCCTCTTTTCTTGCTGTCTTCAACTGTCCCTAGCATTATTGTCTTTTCTAGTGACTCTTGCCTTCTTATAATGTGACCAAAGTACAATAGCCTCAATTTAGTCATTTGGATAAGAATATAAGAAGTCCTGTTGGAACAGACCAGTGGTTTAACAGCTTGTTTTCCACAACAACAAGTCAGATATCTAGTGGGTAAGAAATGTGACTGAATGGTAGAACATTCTTTGCATGCGCAATGTCCTAAGTGCAATCTCTGGCACCTCCAGTTATAAAGTTTCAGGTGGGTCATGGTGGAAAACAGCTCTGCTTGGAGAGCATCTGCCAGTCACAATGTCAATTACATAGACCAACAGGAGGACTTGGCATAAAGTTGTCTGGTGTATGTATATTCCCCAGGAGGCCCTCAAGCAGGGCACAGAAGGCTAAACTTCCCCTGTTGTCACTTCCTCCACCCCACAGCTATTGGCATCTGGAAGTGCAGCATTTTAGAACATTCCATTGAGCCGTTATGGCTAATAGGATCACCAGCTGTCAAGGGGGGGGGGGATGTCCTGTCCTTTTGATAGAATTTTAATGTGTGCTAATGGGCAGTGGACATGAAGATAAATAACATCACCTGGTATTTGCTGAAGATTAAATAGATATTAAAGGAACAGCTACAGGGACGCCTTTAAAATCTGGCAACCCTAAAAGTAATCACTGGCAATATCTTCCATGATGACATCCTAAACACACTTCCAGAGAGTAAACCCCATTGAATTTAATGGCTCTGCTGCTGAGTGTAATAGGGGAGGGAAGCAGAAGGTCTTCCTCTTGAGCAGCAGGAAATCAGGGGAGGGAAAAGATGCTCTCCATCAAGAGCAGAATAAAAACTGGGGAAAGGTTTATAAATCTTTATGGGCTTGCATATTTCAACCAAAGAAGAACCCATCCAAGATCTGTAAAAATATACTTCTTTAGCTGAAATAGGGGGGGAAAGCCCATAAATATGTGTGAGTGAAAACTACCCCCAGATTTTGTTGTGCCCCTGATGAAAAGCACTGAACTCAAAAAGTATAGGGCACCTTAAATCTGGACCAAATAACTGAAAGCACCAGTGGCTCCCCCTCCCCATGGCTTACTTCTGAGTAATCATGCCTAGGATTGCAGGGCTGTTCACATTTACTTGGGAATAAACTCATATTAAATCAGTAGGATTTGTGCATAGGATTGGGCTGCTTGTAGGGTTATTTTTTTTATTTGTTTAAAATACTCATCTCTACCCAGTAGTTGCCAAGGTAGCTAAAGACCCACAAAAACTGGGATTAAAGGAGTAGAGAAACAGAGCAAAATGACATGTGATCCAATTTTTCAAGGTATAATTTAAGGTTCAAAACCTGTCAGGCAGCAATTTAAATAAGGGACATGGGGCTGACAACTTTCACTTTTCCTGAGGGAAATCCCCTCCACACTATTTGTGCCAATAGTTCAGCATGGGTACCTGATTTTGTGCCCCTTCACTAGGTCTAAAGCAGTTTGGGAAGTCTCAGGCAATGCTATAAAAACACCTGCCCCAGCACAGGTGGTCCCAGTGCAAAACAGTTGCTGCAACTCATGCTGCTTTTTGTGCTAAAATGTGTGCTAGGAGATCCAGTCATGGATCCCCAATGCACAGTTGAGCTCTCAGTAAAGCATCACCAAATGTCAGGGGAAATCACATTCTAAATGGGCTTTAGAACCAACCCTGTAGCTGTCCTTTAAGCAGAGATGTCATTTAAAGCAATTAGCAGGGAATAATGTTAAGCACTGTGTCATGAAAAGTTTCACCGGCTGATTTTTACACATCAACACTCTTATAAAGGGCAAAGGAACAGGCTAGTAGGGTTGCTGACCAGCCTGGAGAAAAACTTCCTATCCCTTTAATTGAGACTTAATAAGCAGAAATGGGCAACTGAAACTTTTGTGGCATGGAGATAAATAATATCAGCTGGTAAATCACATCCCTTTAATTCCATATCAGGAGCATTGTTAATGTATTGAGATGTCATTTCAATAACTATAGGAAAAGATACTCTGAAATTCTATTATCAGAAGTGGAAGTATCAGAATTAGGAATGGGTACAGGAAATATTGATCATTTTATTGGGTTGGCAATATCCACTTGCATCCCTCTACCTCTATTAAAGAGAAAGGACTTTTTTTCTTCTTCAGATGGTTGGCAATCCTACAGGACCAGGCTGTCCCCACCCTCCCCCATCCATTTGACAATGTTAGTTATTTCTGACAGTATAATCCTAGCAAACAGTTTTGTTTGGTGCAGTTTGGTGTAGTGGTTAAGTGTGCAGACTCCTATCTGGGAGAAACAGGTTTGATTCCCCACTCCTTCACTTGCAGCTGCTGGCCTTAGGTTAGCCATAGCTTTTGCAAGAGTTGTCCTTGAAAGGGCAACTGCTGTGAGAGCCTTCTCAGCCTCACCTACCTCACCCAGTGTCTGTTGTGGGGGGAGAAGATATAGGAGATTGTAAGCTGCTCTGAGTCTCTGATTCAGAGAGAAAGGCGGGGTATAAATCTGCAGTCCTTCTTGTTCTTCTTCTTCAGCCACCCAAAGCAGTTATAATCAGAATCCTGATCAGGTCTATTCAATGGGGCCAACTTCCAGAAAAGCATTTTCATGATTGCACTGTTTGTCCACTGTAACTGATAGGCTTCCATGGGTGTAAATCCATTTAGAATTGCGCTCCAGAAGAAACCTTAATAAGCCATCTATTCCTTTCTGATCTCCATATCCCTTGCGATAATTTCCATTTTGCATAAGATTATGTATCATAGATTTTCAAGGGCTATTTATTTCCTTTCTGACAAAGAAAACTCTGGTAAATTAAGTTAATTTCCTAAGTGCAAAATTAAGATTTTGCTGTAATTAAGAAATTGATTTAGTAGAGGAGGCAATTTGTCAAATAATTGAGGTGATCTAGAGGCAGAATAAATCACATGGATTTGTGTGCAGTCACAGGCCTTACGACATTGTGTATTGTAACAACTGCTGTAATAGGTTTATTATTACTTGGTCATAAAAATACACTTTATGGTTGAAAAATCTACTCAAGGCTTGGAAGGAAATCTGAGCTGTCGAATACATCTGTCTTATGTAATGTGCCGAATCAGCATTGTAAAACGATAGGAGCATGAAAGAAACTAAACTGACAAAAAGTCTCAGACTTTGGACATAATGTTGAAATGTTTCCACAGGAAGATTATATTATTCCTGTAGCTGACTAATCATTTTCAAATTATATTTCAAGTTAATCAGATGGGTTCATATATAAATTCTGCATTTACAACTTCATTTCCATGGAATCACTTTGTCACCAATTGTCACCTGATGGCTTCACCACAAAAGTTAGTGTTTCACAGTGTGAAAGAATAGCCTAAAAGATAATAATAATAATAATAATAATAATAATAATAATAATAATAATAATAATAAATAATTTATTTTTATATCCTGCCCTCCCCTGCCGGAGGCAGGCTCAGGGTGGCTCACAGGACATGTATATACCATGATTACAATAAAATACAATCATTACTATAAAAACAGATTAAAATATAGTTGAGTTACATTCATAAATTAAGTTAAAAGTTAGATAAAACAGTTAAACCACTGTAGATTATTAATTAAGGTGCTACAATTCAGAATCTGTATAGGATGGCTAGATGTCAATTAACCGGGTTCCATCTTAAAAGTTAGCTGAAAGAGGGCGGTTCCACAAGCCCTGCGAAACTGATTTAGGTCTCGCAGGGCTCATACCTCCTCTGGTAGTTGATTCCACCATTGGGGAGCCATTGTTGAGAAGGCTTGCTCCCTCGTTGTTTTCAGTCTAGCCTCCCTTGGCCCTGGGATTTTTAAAAGATTTTGGGAACTAGATGCCTCAGAAGATAGGCATGCATTTAAGGATTTGCACATTTTAATTTAATCTCTGCTGATAAACAACAGCTGCCATATACAAAGGTATTCATTTGTATATGAACACAACACATGTGCTTTTTAACTTGTAAGATAGAAAGAAAGTTTCAAATGGGTCAGAAATTTTGTAACGTTTGGGTAGCGTTACCTGGAGAGCTTGCTTGTTGATTTAAATCTTCAAGGGCTGTCTCTTCTGTCTTGTTACTCTTTCGGTTCAGTACTGAGCTCCACTTTCTGTGGAGTAAAACTCAAAATGAACGGAGAAAGTGGGATTGGAGTAGGCTTGCCAGGTCCTTCCAAATCCCCGGGGGGGGGGGGAGACTTTGGGTGGCATGACAAAAGCGGATGGGAACACCCCAACATAAAAATATCACACAGAAATTATGCCATCATGTTCCAGACCATGCCTGCACACCAAGCAACAAATCTGTGGCTTGAACTGTAGGTGTGCACCACCCCCTGCTTCTCCCCCAAAGCATATAAAGGATTCCTTTAAATGCTTTGGAGAAGAAGTGCCCCCCCCCCCCCGTATGCATGCACTCCAAGCCGTGAATTCACAGCTTGGATTGCATGCATGTATGCTCTCTCACTTCTTCTCAGGAGGATTTAAAGGGATCCTTTAAATGTTTTTGAGAAGATTTAAAGGGCCCTCCACCTGATCAGTGGGCTATGTGCTCCCCACTGATCAGCTGAAAAGTCCTTTAAATATTGCAGGAGGGGAGGGAGAGGGATGGCCTCTAGCAGATTGAAGCCTCTGAAGCTTCCACCCACTGGCCAGCTGACAGGAGCCAGGAGACGGGTTGCAGCTGCCAAAACAGGGGGGAACCCTACCAGGACCCAGGGGATGGCAATGCTAGATTAAAGGAACCAAACTAAAATAAGCTTGAAATGCTTTGTACTTGAGCAGTGGAAGGTCTGTGACAGCTGGAGCTTAAGTAACGTGCTCATCCACCTTTAAATAAATGATTAATGAATAGGTTCAGATTTCTAAAATTAAAATGAACCTTTAATCCAATAATTAAAGTTCAGATAAAGAGGATTTTGGGATGGGTGGGAAATTTTCTATTTGCTGCTCAGATCAGTCAGGTTATAAAGGCAATTGCTTTTCTTCTAAATCTAGTTTTATGACACCAGCCATCTGTGTTGTCTGTCATTTTTTACCTACTCTAGCTTCTAACAGAAAGACGTGCCATCCTAAGCGAAGTTAGACCATTCTGAGCCCATTGATTTAGAAGGGCATAACTCTGTTTAGGATTGCACTGTTAGTGACCTGTTTAGTTCCTTCAGTGCTACTTTTTAAAACAATAGCTGCCTTGAGAGACTGAGAGAAAGAATACAGGAACAGAGACTTTTTGCAATCTTTAGTTGATGACCTCCAACTGAATGTAAACAAAGGTCATACCTCCTTGTTGGCCTTACTGGATTTATCTGCAGCCTTTGATAATCCAGTAGATCATGCCATCTGGTTGAGGCTCATGTAGGCAGAAGTAGGTATCAATGAATGTGCATTGAACTGGTTCAAATCATTTCTCATGGATCAGACACAAAGGGTTGCTATTGGAAACCAGTTGTCATCAGTGTGGGACCTATCTCGTGGAGTTCCACAGGGTGCAGTTCCATGCTTTTCAATCTCTATGTAAAGCCCTTAAGAGAAATAACGTATAGTTTGGGTGGGGATTGGTTATCATCTATCAGCACAAGGGATGATAACAGATGGGCAATTTGGGGCGGTTGGGAGGTGTCCTGAATTCGGATGGCTCTTTTTAAGCCATCCCAAAACCTCCAGATGGTCAAAACCTCCACAAGCCATCCCCATTCCATCTGTGAGGTGACTGGGCCTCTCCACATGGGAAGGAGCCTCAGAAGCTGGATTCCTCTTCTTTTTCTATGCAGGTCAAGCACTCATGTGCACAAGCGCTCAATTGCTCTGAATGGTTTTGTCATTTAAAAAATCCAGAAATGACTTGGGGCAGCTTGACAGTTTCACACCACCAAGTGGTGTGCCCCTTGGTGGTGTGAAACTTGGTGGTGGCCAGCTCAAAGATTTGCTACCACTTTGGAAGTGGTAGCTTTTTGAACTGGTCTCAGGTGCCAGGAGGATGGGGTGAGGATGGGAGGAGGATGGGCAGCAGATGTTGCCACCTGGAAGGATTTTTTGGGTTGACCCAAAGTGCCAGTCTGTAATCACCCAAGATATCCTTATTAGGGATGGGAATGAACCTATACAAAATAGGAGGATGGTCCACAAACCAAACTGGTTCATATTGGTTCATGAGCCATTTAAACTTTAAAACCCTGCCTTCTGCTCCCCATTGCTTTTTGTATGGAGCAGAAAACAGAGGCTTAAATGTCTCCAAGCAATCTAAACCCCTGCTTTCTGCTCCCTGTAAAGAACTGCAGGAAGCAGAATGCAGGGGACCATTTCAACTAAACAACTGAGCAGCGAGGAGCTCCCTGCCACTCAGCTGTTTGGTTTAAATGGCTCCCTGCTTTCTGCTCCCTATGACAGCTGCTGAGCCACTGGAAGCTCACTGCCACTGAGCTGAATTTTTTTTTTTTTGTGAAACCCTTGCTTTCTGCTCTTTATGGACTGACACAAATATAAAAAATTGTGAAAGTTTATGGTGGTTGTTCAGTTCATGAACATTGCTTCACAAACCATGAATTGACCAAAATTTGTGATAAACTATAGTTTGTAAGTCAGTTTGTGCCCATCCCTGATCCTTATCCAAATCTCCTGGTGATGTAGTAGATTCAATTGGTTAATTGAAAGTAAACCCTGAAAAGATGGCTGGGAAAGTAGAGATCTTGAAGGACATTATGCTTGTTTTAAGTAGGGTCCTACCATGTAATTTTGGCATTGTTGGATCTGCCATACTCATACTTATGCTTTGCTTCAGTTCTGTTTTTTGTTTCAATTTCTGGTTGGTTCTAAACGTCTATATTCCTAATCTGATTGCACTGTTTATTGAATGTCCCATCCTACTGATGCTTTAACACTCTAGTTCTAGTGCCAGGAATTAATGTTTGCCTCCCCACCCCCCACCCCCCCACACACATTGATAACACTACTGAAGTTTCTACTTCATATGTTGTAGGATGCATTGGCTTTGTACTCCTGTACTTATGTGAGTCTCCCCTGGCACCCTGATCCTCTTGATTCCCTTTATTGGCTCACTCTAGTCTTCTCTCTCTGCTTCTAGGAGCTCCTGAATTCTTCTAGGACTCCCTTTCATTCTCCCTGGCCAGCTGTGGGCCTTCTCTTTTGTGGGATTTCCTAGCCCCATCCCTACCTGGTCTGTATCCAATCCCTTCTCCCTGCTCCACCTGGGTGGCTATAAAAAGAAAAGGAAGAGGCTCTTCCTCTTAATGCCCATCTTCCTGTCCTGCTCCTCCTATCGGCTGCTCAGGCTTAGCCTTGCCTTCTGACAATGCCCCTTCCTGCTGCTTCCTGGCTTCTGGCTCTGTTCTCAGTTGCATTGAAGCAACTGCCTGCATCCCAGCTGCCTTCCTCTCCCAGCCTTCCTCACAAGAGAGAGTAAAGTCCCTAGCCACCCTCAGCTTGGACAACTGGGGTGGGGCTAAGTTGGGGCCAACAACTCCTACCAAAGCCAAGAGGGTGATTCTCTTTTAAATCAATATGCAGATGAAGAACATTATTCTTCCAAATATGGGCAACCATTCAGAATAGACTTCAGTTACTGCAGTGTGTGCAATGGCAAGGTGTATGTTGTATGGTGTTTTTAACTCTTTTCAGATTTTTTTTGATCATGTGTACAGGGAGCACATGCTACATGTAATCCTTCTGATACATGCAGTTTTCCAGAGTTGTGGTACAGGGTGAAAATAACCATGTTTCCCCTTTTAGATAAAATGATGACTATGCAACCCATACTCTTTGTAGAAGTGATCAAATATAAAGTCTGAAAAAAGTAGTGTCGTGTTTCTGTATATACATTTATATGGATATGGATGAGAAAGAGACAAGATGCCTCCACTTTGGTTGACAGGCCAGTCAATTAACTAGGGATATTGAATTTCTCATCTCCACTGGTTTGACTTGAAATGTCTGTTTCGATTTTCCTTCTCATTATGCAAATCAAACCCGTGAGTCTTTATTTTTATCACATTTCCCATGTAATAAATTTCCCCCACAACATCTGTATATATTAATGTTATTGGTGCGCTATTTGTTTATCCGTTGTAATAAATTGCATATACCCCCTGGATGGGGTTAGGCTATCTCTGTAGAAACTCAGAGATACTGCTGTTCCTAGTCTTGCTGTTAACAAAATAATTTTATATAATTTCTGTAAATTATATCTTGCTTGGCAATTATCTACACTTTTAGGCTCAGCTGATCTAGGCTTGCTGATCCATGTTCCCCTATGTTTTAGTTTGGACAAATATAAATTTATTAAGAATAAGGCCCATTGTGAAGAAAAATACAACAGGGTCTAGAAAGAAGCTCTGGGCAAGTGACTCCTCACCCTTGCTGCCTTCTCACCTACTCATGGTGTCCATTTTCTGTAGGGGAAATTATCTTATTTCAGCTTTCCATCTCCTCCCCCCCCCTCCCTGCAGCCTCTACCTAGGAAAAGTACAGTCTTTCTCCATAGTTAGGACCTAAGCAGTTTACATCACTTTCCTCTCTCCCTTTTGATCTGCACAATAACCCTGTAAGGTAGGTAAGGGTTACAGTCTGTGACTGGTCCAAAATCACAGTGTGGGCCAAAGCAGGAGGGAAGTGACCTAAGCAGGGTATAATGACACAGAGTCCACCCTGCAAAGCAGCCTTTTCTTCAGAGGATGTGATCTCTGCCATCTGGAGAGCAATTATAATGCTGAGTGATCTCCAACCTTCACCTGGATATTAGCAACAATGATCCTCCAGGAGGAAATGTCCGGTTTGGAGGGGGGATATATGGCATCGTATCTGTTTGAGGCCCCACCCCTCCTCAAATGCCACCCTTTCCAGGCTCCACCCCTCAAATCACCAGGAATTTCCTAAATTAGAGTTGGCAACCCTATCTCCTCCCTTTTATCTGCACTTCTGACTTCACTTTCCATCTCCTCCTCTCTCCCTGCAGCCTCTACCTAAGAAAAGCAGTCTTTCTCCACAGTAGGGGGACCAAAGCAGCTCACATCATTCTCCTCTCCTCCCTTTGAACTGCACAACAATTCTGCGTGGTAGGGTAGGCTGACAGTCTGTGACTGGTCTGAAATCACCCAGTCAGCTTCCACAGCAAGAACCTGGGACTGGCAGACTCCGCTCTGAAGCCCTAACTCTTATGCCACACTGGCTGTCATGGGGAGCTGCTGCTGAAATGTAGGGGGTTGCTGCTAAACTCTTTCCATTATCCTCTCTACCTCAGCCAATTGAGGAAAGGATTTCTTTCATTGAGATTGAGATTGGCAGCTCAGCCAGTGAGATCATAGACCAGTCTGTCTAGAGAATTATATTATAGGGAAGATGTACATGGGCTGCCCTTGAAGAAAACTCAGACACTTCAGATAGTAATTAGTCATTTTGTAATTACTATAAGTATTAAACTTTTTTTAGTAAACAAAAATATAAAATTCTTGATCATTGTTAGATAATACCTAATCAACATTTTACTGGTTCACTGATCAAATCTTTTACTATTCAAATGCCAAATCTACCATCCCCTCCACTTCAAAATTTAAGTTCTAGAGAATTGTGGATGGAAGTGAATTTTGGTGATTAAAAAATTTACCGTCTCATGCTAATAACAACAACAACACAACCGTTCTAACAAGCAAAAATAGCAAAATAGGATAAAGTAATTTACCTGGGACAGAGAGCATAAAAGAATTTGTGATAAACAAGCATATTTTAACAGCCCCTCTCCTCAAACTGACAATCTCCTAAGACTGCATTAGGTTGCTTTTTTAAATTAAAAAAAAAATGCTTACAGGAAAGTATACAGCACAGAGTGTCTCATCTAGCTTGGGCCTCAGTTATGACACAACTAACGCCTCATCCATCACTGGTGTGATACAGTGCAAGCTCCCCAAAGTAGTTACAAGAGAGAAGTGAAGGTGGTATGCTTGCTTTCCATCACCAGCCTCAAAAGCAAGCAAGAGACAAATAAATCATTTAAGGTTTATTAAGAAAGGTAGAATTGGTGATAGAGTACTGAATGTACACTATGGAGACCTGCGTTCAAAACCCAGCTCAGATACAAA
This sequence comes from Heteronotia binoei, assembly GCF_032191835.1. Lineage (NCBI taxonomy): Eukaryota > Metazoa > Chordata > Lepidosauria > Squamata > Gekkonidae > Heteronotia > Heteronotia binoei. The sequence goes on along the minus strand of NC_083234.1, from coordinate 37,097,163 downwards.
GCTCACAGACAGGGCTGTCCTAAACAGAATTATGCCTTTCTAAGCTCACTGGTATCAATGGTCTTAGAAGGGTATGTAACACTGTTTAGGATGGCACCAAATGTTACCTCAGACCAGTTACTTTTTTTTGTTTAACCTGCATCACTGGGTTATTGTGAAGATAAAATGCGAGACATCCACCTTGATTGCCTTGAGCTCTTTGAAAGAAGGGGAGGCTCCAAATCTGAATTGAATTGTAAATTTTGCCAGTACAAAATACACCAGGGGAAGGGAAGAACAGGAGAGAGAAACAGTTGCAATGGTGTTCTTTAAATTTTCTGATCAATGTGAGCACAAATGTTATAGGGAGACAATAAATGGATTTGCAGAAGGTCCCAGGCTCAGTTCCTGGACATCTCCAGTTAAAAGGATCAGGTATGAGGCAAGACCTCTGCATGAGACCCTGAAGAATCTCTGCCAGTCTAAGTAGACAGTACTGACCTTGATGGACCAAGTGTCTGATTCAGTATAAGGCAGCTTCATGTGTTAAAGGGTTGAGTCACAGATGAGAAGAATGGTCTGAGAGGCTGGAATATAATTTTATTTGTGAAGCAAAGTAGGCTTGGACTTGCATTGAGACTGACTAAACCCTGTTCAGATGTTAAATATGGATACGATGAATGTGCAAAGGGGAAAATGGGATCACAGTAGCAAGCTCCACCCCAATCTGTGATAATTATAATTTAGGATGCTATCAAACTTTCCTCTCTAGTATACACAAGACTTACCTTTTCTAGTGAGAGTGCTTTCATTTGCACATCAGATAAGAAAATCCACCTTTGTGCCCAGTGAAATATTTTGCTTCCGATGTGTACACCTGTCCTGTTTTACAAGGCCATTGTATGAGAGCATATGCACCAGGTATTGCTCTGGGGCTTAGTTGATTCCATAAATAACCAGAGTAGCTGGAAGAATAAATCTTTCCCAAAATACTTTTACATTATATAATCAAGAGGGCATCTGAATATGTTTCACATTAAGTATTAAAAGGAAAAGTGCTGTCTGGATTGACAAGAAGAAGAAGCAGGGTGGGGGGAAACCCTGTACATAAACACAGGCATATTTTTCCCTCTTATGTTTGGCATCCACTGGTGCAATTATCCATTTTGGGTTAATGAAGTTCAGCTCATGGCTGAATTGCAAATAAATTGGCCTTCTATGAGGTTTTCATTTGCCTTTCATGCAACCAGCCAGTTTCACTGGCCAATTGCTGAAGGTCCATCATAATTCATAGTCATCCTGTTGCAAGAGAAGAAGGGTTTTTTCTTCATTGATTTCCTGTTGCAGCAGCTTCTACACAACAAGTGTATTCAAAGAGTAATACACACAATGGACACCACAAAATGCTACTATCATAACTCACAGGAGTTTAGTGTTTTGGTTAGGGTCAGGATAATAGCCTTTTATGTTCAAGTTATAGGACAGACAGCCATCTGTGGGTTAGGGTTGGCAGGCAATGCCTGGTAGCCTGTAAGAGGGTTGCGGGTAATATGGGGGGCCATGACATTGGCTGAGGAGTCATGTAACTTCCAATAAAAAGACATAATTGGCATAGGTAGCTCTAGGAATCACCAAAAACTCTATGGTAAACCCATAGAATTTCTGGTGATTTCTTGAGCAATCCTATGATACCTTTATATATATTTTTCGTTCCAGAAGTGATATGACATGGCAGGTGGTGTCAAAGAGCTGGTGTCAAAAAGGGTGGTGTCAAAGGTAGTGTCAAAGAGGGGTTATTTTTTTCTCCTGCTGCCTCTCAAAGTGGTAGCAGGGAAACAGAAACAGGGGATGGGGGATCCCCTGCCCTGACTAGGGGCTTGGCATTTCTAGTCTGGGTAGGGCCAAACTTATTGTAATGTGAAAGGATTATATTTATCCAAACTATTCTTTTCTGCTTTTCAAAACACAATGCTCCCCAAGGACCTCTAAACCACAATAAAATATCGATAGCAAAATGTAAAGCAAATATATTATTAAAAATGCACATCGCTGTAATTGTGAGACACAAATCAGAGGCAACAAATGAGAGGAACCCAGGAGCAAAAAAAAAAAAAAAAAGTACCAGATCTTCACGCTTTTATTTAAAGCCAATTAGCAACCCCATGTGGCTGCTTTGATGACTGGGGAAGGAATATGTGGGGAAGGAGTGTTTAATCTTTCCTTTCATGCCTCTTCCATTATTTCAATACCACCCTGATATAATTAGCTAAGCAGGAGGAAAAAGACAGCTTCAAATGTTTTACCTGTCTTTTTTCCCTTTCTCAGAGCCAATTATAGCTTTGGAAAGGAATCAGGTAGAAAAGAAATTTCAGCAACATATAGAGGCAAGTGGGCAACAGAGTCGGCAATCCCCTCCAACCTGCTCAGTGACTTCGACTCAGAGTCCTCAGGAGAAGAGCCTAGGGCCCTGACCTGGATAGCCCAGGCAAGCCAGATGTCGTCAGATCTCAGAAGCTAAGCAGGGCCAACTCTGGCAAGTACTTGGATGGGAGACCTCCTTGAAATACTGGCAGTTATGAGGACAGAGGCAGACTTTATTCAGCCACCTCTCTGAAGATCCTCCAGCCCCCCAGTAGGAGTCAGTCACTAGAGATCACCATGACTTCCAAATGCACATGCACACACAAACACAAGGACACACAAATTGCTCATAAAAATACAAAAATGCCAAAGAGAGAGAGAGAGAGAAATAAAAGGCAAAGAGCCTGAGGAGCCAAACTTGGTGGCTGAAGCAGTCCAGAAGGACCAACATTGCAGAGGCACCAGCTGACAATATACCATCTCTGCCAGAGGCCACCCTGCCAGATTTTGAAAAGAAACCCTTGCCACCACCCCCGGAGACAGCTTCCAAGTCTCTGCTAGGCAGGACTTGGACCTGGCCTGTAGCCCCACCCATCCTCTCCCGCTCCACATAAATGGTGGTGGAAGAAGGCCAGAGCCAAGGTGGCACAGAGGAGGTGACCTGTCAGTCTGGCTGCATGCTTCCTTGCAGGATTCTGGCCAGAACGCAGTGTAGCCCCAGGAGCTCCAGCACCTGCCTGCAGTTCAGCTGGAATCAATTATCTCTCCGTTTACTTAGGCCCGGGAAGACAGCCTTACTGGAGCAACAAGTTTGTGCCCTAGCTTTAAGCCTCCACTCAAGTTACAAGATTCCAGCTCCAGCCTATATCTCAAGCTCCAAGCCTCACCAACCCAGGATTGAGGGCCCTACTTTAGAAGAAACCCAACTGGGCCTACTGCAAATAGGGATTCTGAACTACTAGTTGATTCAGTTTATATTCTGCTGACCAATCATAAGCAGGGAGACATTTTTTGGTGAGTAGTTCAGCTGTCAGTGAGAAGCTGGAATGTATTCATTATGTTACTTTCTTTGTATTCAAACAGTACAGTATAATGCAGTACAACTGAAAGTATTCCAAGCATATATGTTCACACAACTGATGGGAGTCTAGGAGGAGGAGGAGCAAGAGGAGGAGGAGATACTGGATTTAGACCCCACCCTATGCTCCAAATCTCAGAGTGGCTTACAATCTCCTTTACCTCCCCCCACCACAACAGATAACCTGTGAGGTAGGTGGGACTGAGAGAGCTCTCCCAGCAGCTGCCCTTTCAAGGACAACAACTATGAGAGTTATGCCTGACCTAAGGCCATTCCAGCAGCTGTAAGTGGAGGAGTGGGGAATCAAACCCGGTTCTCCCAGATAAGAATCCACGCACTTAACCACTATTCCAAACTGGCTCCTGCAGCCATTATTATAGTCTCTCCCCACATACGTACCTTCTAATTATCTGACCTGACTGTCATAGCTCTGGTGAATAATTGATTCTACCTACTATATTGATGGAAGGCAGAAAGAAAGAAAACTCCAGAAGGAAACAAAACTCCACCTGCACAGCTACAAAGCTGTTTAGTTACTGTTTGGCTCAGCTAGTGGTGAGATGAAGATATCCAGAGCTCAGCTCACAAATGACTGTGATTGTTCTCTGAAAAGTTCGTAGCATTCCATGTCTGGGGTGTTAGTCCAGGCAGCATTTATTTGGTGTGAACATTGGGAGTGCTACAAGCGCACAATAATGTACCTCTTTTTATCTATGAAAATCTGGGTGGCATTTTACTGTCCAATCTTGGTTAATTTAGAAAGAAAATAAGGCCCTAATAAATATGCCTGACCACTCATACTCATTCCCAGCAACAAGCTACCTGCCTCTTAGTCCCCAGTCCTCATCCAACTACAGTGAATTTAACATCACACTACTGAATTCTACAGAGCAGAGAGTCAGCCAAATTTGGGCTCCAATTATCTGTTATTTTTCCCCACAGTAAACATGCCAATCATCATATTGCCTGCATCTTAGAATTGCAGCAAAATGCTTGTTCTCTCTTTATTTTTGAGGGGGTTTTAGTGGAGGTTTCTTCTCCCCCACCCCCAAATGTAAACAGATCATGAAATGAAAGGTAACATTTTACTGTTTTGAGTAAAGGGGCTCAAATATTGCTAGAATGCTGGTATCAACAGAATATACAAACCATCATTGATATAGAGGGGGAAACAATGACAACTAAGATTCTCTGAACATAAAAATACAGCAGAATCAACAAAGCCATGCTGATTGAAAGCACAATATACTATAGGACAGGATAGGTTGAAGACGGGAAGAATTGCTCTTCTGAAGTTTCACCCCTCTGTGCCAGAATTAGCATTGGTATGGAGAGTGCAATTTCAGTCTTCTGAAAATCATTTTTAGATATAGCCATTGATTCCTCTTATTCTCTTTCAAATTATTATTTTTTTCTCCCCCCCCCCTGTAGTTTTCTGTTACATTTGCCCCTGGCTAACTTCACCCCCCTGCAGAGTTCTTTTGACATTACACATTGCAGGGTGTTGCTCAGATGGGAGGATGGGAAGGTTTGGGAAGACGCTGATGGCTTCTGAGCATCTACAATGGAATTCTGAAATTTCGCAAAACTTCCCTTCCTGCCTCACCTATCTTTGAATTTAGATGTTGATCAAAACAATCAATTGCAAACTAACTCCAAATTCCTTTTTTTAAAAAGATGAAAAAATTGTTGGATTTTTGGGGAAAATGGATAAAGCAGAATTAAAAGAATTTGTTTTAATGGTGTTAACCAGAAGCAGCTTACATCATTCTCCTCTCGTCTGTTCTGCCCTCACAAAAACACTGTTAGATACAGGGTGTTTTTTGTTTTTTTAGCAAGAATACACAGGAGCACAGTTCTGGCTAGCTTGGTGTCAGGGTGTGTGGCCTAATATGCAAATAAATTCATGTTGGGCTTTTTCTACAAAAAAAAGCCCTGGTTAGATAGGTTAGGCTGAGTGTGTGTGACTGGCCCAAGGTCACCCAGCAAGCTTCCAGGGCAGAGTGGGGTTTGAAACCTGGTTTTCCCAGATCCCAGTCCAACACTTAAACCACTACTCCATGCCAGCTCTGTCCAGTTTAGTCTAGTATAGCTTCTAGTCTGCTTTTAAATCCATCTAATCTAGCATTTGTGTAAAGAAATACTAGTTTATATCTTTCCTGAACTGCCCTTTAACTTGATTTGGTGCCCTTTTCTAGTATGATGGGAGTGGGAATGTTCTCTCTTTCTGTCTTTTCCACACTGTGCATAATTTTATTACTCTTTCATATTCCCACTAAAATGTATTTTTTTTCAGTTAACCCCCCCCCCCCGCCCTTTAAATATCCTTCCCCTCCCTTGGGAATGTGCTCCAACCCTTTGATATGTTGTGTGATTCTTTTTTGTACTTATACCAGTATTATGGAACCCTTTTGAAAAGCCATAGACAAAACTGTGCACAATATTCTAAATATAGTTACATCATGGATGCATACAAGGATATCGCATAGTGCCTCTCAAACCTTTTCCTCTCAGCCCTCCTGAAAACTTTGTTCTTATACTACTCAGCTACTAACTCTAAAAATATTATCCAGCTGGGAACCCTGTAACCATTGTGCTTGTATATTTCACTGGAATCCTTTCATTTTACAAGAACTGCTTCTACATCCTCCTTCCCAATCTCCACATACATAAACTGACCAGCTACCAGACTGCAGTTTCGGGGAAATGACGTTAATGATGCTTGCACAGTGGAAGTGAAATGTTTGTATCTTCTACACTGGGGACATTCCTGATAATAAAACCATAGCAAGGGCCTCAATTTGATTTGGATCTCACTCTCTAGCTGCATTCAGAAGACAGACTTGGTGTGGTTTGCCAGCGCCTCTATTTTATTGGGTATTATTTGTTTTGGAGAGGTTCGTCCAAACATGCCACTCTTAACCTGCCTGACCGCGCACTCCCTCCATGGTTGACCATTCAGATTATTGCTGTGCAATAACCACTGAATGAGTGGTCAGGTGGCATTCTTTTAAAAATTGTCTTTCATGCACGCACAGAAACAAACATTCAAAGCACCTCTCCATTTTGACTGCTCCACAAACCCTCCAACAAGTACTGCAGCACCTCTTAGCCACTTTTACTTTGCCTCTCTTCCTTAGAATACATGGAGAGGGAACTGAACTCTAGTCTAGTCTACATCCACCCCCACTTTAGCTAAGGTTCATGCCCAGAAAGCATTGCACAATCTTTGGGGGCAGATATTCAGCCAAGTTTACTCAGAAGCAAGGCTGCCTGGATTTTTAAATTTTTTCCAGCTTTACCCATCTCTCTGAATTAGGGATGCCAGCTCCCCCAGGCTCCCTGCCAGTATGGGAGCTTAGCTAGGGACTATTTCCACAGCTTTCCAGCCCCAAGAAACAGGATAGAAGGTTCTTTCTTTGAGGGGGGGGGGGTTGTTGCTCAAAAACAACTCTCCCAAAGGCTCCTGATCCTGACAGAATGTTCAGGTGCACAAATGCACAAGTGATGATTCAAAACACTGTGGCAAAGATCCACTTATGCACACATTGCTAACTGGATTAAAAATGGCTCACAGGCAGAAGTATGCAATCTGACTTCCCAAATGACTTGATTTTGCATGACAGAGTTCAGAGATCAGTTCAGTCCAAAAAGATCAGACTTTCTCCCATGTCGGGAAAGTTGCAGGGTGAGAACGGGGTCCCAACAACTGAGGAAGAAGATACAGATATCACCGAATAAGCATTTTTTAGCTGGAGGGGAGAAGCAATGACATCAGATCAAACAGCTTGTCTGACCACAGCCTCTGAGTAAACTGGTAGAAGCAGACCTGCTACAGAAGATAATATGGATATGTTAGGCAACAAGAGCATGCCAGTGGTTCTGTCAGAATGGCACTCTGGTTGTCCAAACAGGAATGAGTTAGATGTAGGCTTGGGAAATGCAAGGAATTTGGAAGTGGTGTGTAACATACTGAGACAGGAGACGTTGGTAGGGCAACATGCTTTAATGGAGGCATGTTACAAGAGAGAGAACCCGCGGGCCAGGTCCCGCTTATCTACAACTCCGGGAACCTCCCTCCAGACAGGCCAGTCCAATCCTGGCCTGTTGAACTTCCCGCCACAGCTGGTGATTGGCTGGGAGTTCGTGCCCTGCGCTGAGCAGCCCGGGGACAGCCCGGTCGCTCCGCGCAGGGTCGCGCTGGCTGGTTTTATGTTATTGCGTTATATCGTTATCTCGATACACTACACCCCTCCCCCCCTAGTTGCTGTACATAGTCTCTTAGGTAGGTGGGAGGTCGGCGCTCCCGGGTGGATTGTCTGGGAGCTGCCTGTGGTGTCGGCGCTGCTTCGGCCGCGGGAGTCTCTCCGGGGGCCGAGGCTGCTGTGGGTTGCTGGTCGATCTCTGTGGGTCGCTCGGCCTCTGCTGGTCTGGGGAGTTCGCTGGCGGGCCGGGTCGGTGCTGGCGTTGTGGCCGCTGGCAGTCCCCTAGCCGGCTCTCCCCCTCCTCCACATTGATCGCCCCTTCCGGTAGAGTGCGGCGGCGCAGCTGGTCGATGTGCCGCCGAAGAGTTTGGCCCCCCTCTGTGGATACCTCATAATGATGGGTCGCAATTACCTGCCTCACCCGACCCGCCACCCACATGGGTCCCTGGGCGTAGTTTCGTGCAAACACGGGGTCCCCCGCGAAGAACCCTCGGGCTGCCTCCCGGACCTCCGGGGACCCTCGGATGTCCGAGGCTTGGTCAGGGTGTAGCCTGTCGAGCCTCGTGATGAGTTTGCGCCCCATGAGGAGTTCTGCCGGGCTCATCCCCGTGACCGGGTTGGGGGTTACCTGTTAGAGTATTTTGCACGCAGCAGAAGAGCTGAAGGAGAGGGACAGGCAAAACACAGGAATTAATAGACAAGAGAAACAGCTGTATTCAATGGTAGATATATTTACCAGGAAAGTATCCAATATTCAGAGTCGTTGCCAGGCCAAGGTCATACACAGTAATCAGTACACACTTCAGTAGATAACAGTATACAGCAGTAAGTATACACAGCACGATCCAAGCACAGTAGCCTAGGATCCAACACCAGCAGTGTCTCGCTGCCACCCAGATAGTGGGCCTCACAGAACCCACAATCCTTACAGGCAGACTGAGCAGGCTCACTGAGCTTCCCTAAGTACACGTACCAATCATCAGGGTTGCATCAGCTCTGTGAGTCAGCACAAAGCCTAATTACAGGTGAGGTCATCCCACCTTACCTCAGTAACAGGTAACAGCTGGATCATGATGCAGCATGACTCAGCATGACATTGCAGAAACAACATTACTATTACTAAGATGGAGTCAGTCAGCCATTTTAGGACTGAGTTCCAACATTCTCCTCTTAATAGTTCTGTTCGTTTCTCAATCCGAGCCTTTTACAGTGCTCATTATGCTTTTCCATAGTCTGGGGTTTCGTAAACATATCTGCTGTATTGTGGCCAGTATCACAATACCTTATGTTTATCAACCCTTCCATGATACATGATCTGACATTCTGGTACCTTATGTCAGTGTATCTATTCCTTGTCTTTACTCCTTCCGCTTTTGCAATCTCAATCACAGCTTGATTGTCTTCCAGAACTTCAACAGGCTTCTCTGCCTCTATATGCAGGTCCTTTAGTAGCTGTCTAAACCATTCTACCTCAGTACAAGCGGTAGAAAGGGCGCAGAACTCTGCTTCGGCGGTGGACAATGCAACCACACGCTGCTTTTGTGTCTTCCAGCATACTAACACCTCTCCCAAATATATGGAAAGACCTGTTGTTGACTTTCTGGTTTCACAGTCACTTGCAAAACTTGCATCTGTATAGACTTTCAGTGCTAGCTCCCCCCTAGGTTCGATATAAAGACACCAGTCAGCAGTGTTCTTTAAATATCTCAACACTCGCTTAGCAGCAATCCAGTGATTCTGCTTAGGGTTCTGGGTAGCTCTTGCCAACAGATTACAGGCTACTGATATGTCTGGCCGTGTCCAATTACTGATATAGCTCAGACTACCAATTAACGACCTGTACATTTCAACATTACATGGTGGGCTATCTGTAACATCATTTACAAAGCCAGTCACCATAGGGGTTGAAACAGTTTTGCAATCAGTCATCTTGTACTTGTCCAACAAATCTATGATTTTAGGTTTTTGTGACAGTTTAAAACCTTGTGTAGTTTTTGCAATATCTACACCCACATAGGTCTGTACAGTACCAAGATTTCTCAGTTTAAACTTCTTACTTAAGGCTGAAACAATATCATCTGTTTGTTTCTTTGTCTTGGTTAGAATCCCCAAGTCATCCACAAAAGTAAGAACAATACATCGTGTTTCACCATTTCCCTTGGTAAACACACATGGATCAGCAATGCTCTGGGTAAACCCTAGCTGTTTAAGTGTACCCACTAGGCATTTTGACCATTGATGACCACTTTGCTTTAGACCATACAAGCTCTTATTTAGCAACCAGTATCCCTTTCCAGTACCAGGAATACCTTCTGGTCTCTTTAAATAAATTTGGTGCTCCAAATTAGCATTTAGGTATGCCACACAGACATCCAAATGGGTAAAATGGAGTTTTTCTCTGGCTGCCACAGTTAACGCAGTCAGAAGTGAACTGCTTTTTAACGTTGGAGCAAACACTTCGTCATAAGTCTCATTAGTCTGTCTGCAACCTTGTGCTACAAGCCTCGCCTTATACTTTTTTCCCCCAGACTGGTCTGTTTTCACCTTGTATACCCATCTACTGCCTATGGGTTTTACACCGGCAGGTACAGTATCAGTCTCAACATAAACATTTAAACGTTTCAGGGAAGAAAGTTCATCATCCATAGCAGCCTTCCAGTTACACTGCTCTTCCTTGGACAAAGAGAAAATGTCAGTATATTTCTCAGGCTCATGTATAGCAGACATTACAGGACTAAATCTCTCAGGAGCTCTTCTTTCACGTGTAGATCTCCTCAATGCAGGCTCATCAGTTGGCACATTCCTCCCGGATGATTCCTCACGAGTAGGCTTCTCCTCCATCTCCTCCTCATCAGGCATCTCTTCTTTTGGGGTTAACTCAGCCGCCTCTCCCTCCTCTGGGTTGCTAGGCATCAAGCTGACTTGTAACCGGATTCCTTGGTCATCCTCAGGACAGAACGCTGGCGATTGGGTGCAACGATCCCAGCCCTCTGATCTCTCCAGAAACGTGGCTGAAGCACTAATCACCACCTCACGACTGTCGAGCGTGCCAAAACGATAACAGCTCCCGTTTCTCTCATACCCGAGAAACCTCATACGTCTAGCCTTCAGTTTGCCTTTACGTCTGAGCTGTTGAGGAATATGAACAAAAGCTGTAACTCCAAATACATGCAAATTTGCCAAGTTAGTTACCTTGTCATGCCATAGGCTTGCTGGTATTTTGCCAGTAGATGAACACCAAACTCTGTTCAGGTTGTAGTTGGCACAGCACATAGCCTCTGCCCAAAATCTCCAGGGCATATCTGCATCACGTAACATACACTGGCACATGTCTTACAATGTACGGCCTCTTCTCTCACAAAAAGCATTATGGGTTGGTCTGTATGGAGCAGTCAATCTGTGCTCAATCCCAAGCTCTGCAAACAAACTTTGAAAACGTTTATTAACAAACTCAGAGCCTCGGTCAGAAATAATGCATGCAGGCACATTTCCAGTTTTTCTCTTAACAAACCTTAGCCAATTCTGCATATTTTGAAAGGTTTCAGTTTTAGCTTTCAACAGGTAAACAAACCCATACCTTGAATAGTGATCTTCTATACTTAAGACATATTTGGCCCCGCCCACTGACTCCTTAAAGGGCCCTATCAGGTCTAAGAACACTAGGTCAAGAGGTTTCTTACTAGTAAATTTACTTGGAGTACGCACAGGAGCTTTTGTAGACTTCACAAGCTTGCAGATTTCACAGTCAAGAAATTCCTTGCAAGGTTTAAGACTAAGGCCTTCTGCCTGTTCAACAGTCTTCTTTAGAGCAGGAAAACCAGCATGGCCTAATTTCCTGTGTAAAAGATGACAGCAATTATCATGCACTGGTTTATTCACACAGACGTTATTACACGTTTGTACCTTGGTATGCAAGAAGTATAAATCTTCCTTCAGCATTGCCTTTACACACACACCGTCTCTGGTGTTCTTCAGCTCACAGCACGAGGTGTCAAATTGCAGTTTGAAACCTTCCCTGCACAGAGCAGACGCAGACAGCAGATTCATCTTAAGTGAAGGAACAAAACCCATTTGAAGCTCCTTCCTTAGGCTTGGCAGGAAGACTTTCCCTCTGCCAAAAACAGTTGCCTTAACTCCATCTGCTAAAACAACAGACTGGTTATCAACAGGTGTGTAAGAAGTAAACAAACTCCTCTCTCTACAGAGGTTCTCCGACGCTCCGCTGTCAATTAGGAAAGATTGAGTGTGGTTAGTTGACTTACCAGTAGTAACGAGATGCACATTACCACTCTTATCAGCAGACCTCATTTCAGACCGTCTCTCTTTCCCTTTCTGGCCTTGACAATTCCTAAACAAATGTCTAGATGAGCCACACCGGAAGCATTTCTTCCTTACAGCCATTACATTACCTGTTTGACAGTCAGGATCCTCCTTAACAGTAAATCCACTGCCCCTCTCTGGCTTACAGACAGGCTTTCTCTCCGCACGTAGAGAGGAATTGGACTGTCTCTTGCCATATTCATCAAGAAGCCGTCCAGTTACGACGTTCATGGTTAACCCTGTCTCAGGCAAACCCTCCAGGCTCGTTATCACAGCGTCATATGATGCATCTAAGGAACTTAAAAGTATGCACACCTCCTGTGATTCAGAAAACATTTGGTTATGCTCTCTTAGCTCTAGAAACATCCTACGCATAGACTCTATATGAGATAACATATCAGCATTAGCTGCCAGCCTGGTATGCAGAAGCTTTCTCACCAAACGAATCTGAGAACCGACAGTTCCTCGGACGTAAATTTCCTTCAAAGCATTCCAACAGTCATGAGCCTTCTCCAGTCCTGCTATATGCACCAGCTGGGAGTCGTCTAGAGAAAGACCTATTAAAGACAAAGCTTTAACATCCTTTTTACGCAAAAGGTCTACAGCTTTTCTGTCTTCAGCAGCTGCCAACAACCCCCGTAAAGGAGCAGCCACCACCTCCCACAGCTCTTGGTGCTTTAATAACAGACTGACCTTCTGGGACCACGTAGCATAGTTAGTCCCATTCAGCTTAGTAATGCTGAGCCCAGAGAAGGAAACAACATTTGCAGCTTCCATCTCTGCTACTTATCACTGGACACCTGGGCAACTTGGCAGTCTGCCTCCGTCTCTTCCAAAACACTGTGTTGCCTCCTCTGTCTTCAGAACAGCAGCACCTCTAGAAACACTGGGAGCACTGGGAGCTCTGGGCCCATAACCAATGTTAGAGTATTTTGCACGCAGCAGAAGAGCTGAAGGAGAGGGACAGGCAAAACACAGGAATTAATAGACAAGAGAAACAGCTGTATTCAATGGTAGATATATTTACCAGGAAAGTATCCAATATTCAGAGTCGTTGCCAGGCCAAGGTCATACACAGTAATCAGTACACACTTCAGTAGATAACAGTATACAGCAGTAAGTATACACAGCACGATCCAAGCACAGTAGCCTAGGATCCAACACCAGCAGTGTCTCGCTGCCACCCAGATAGTGGGCCTCACAGAACCCACAATCCTTACAGGCAGACTGAGCAGGCTCACTGAGCTTCCCTAAGTACACGTACCAATCATCAGGGTTGCATCAGCTCTGTGAGTCAGCACAAAGCCTAATTACAGGTGAGGTCATCCCACCTTACCTCAGTAACAGGTAACAGCTGGATCATGATGCAGCATGACTCAGCATGACATTGCAGAAACAACATTACTATTACTAAGATGGAGTCAGTCAGCCATTTTAGGACTGAGTTCCAACATTACCCGGTTGTCGAACAGGAAGGCAGCTAGTCTGTGGTCCCAGTCACCCTGCACTATCCGGCCCAGGGCTTCCTTGGTCGTTCGGACCATTCGCTCCGCCTGTCCGTTGGTGGCCGGGTGGAACGGGGCAGACCTTATGTGTCTAATCAGGTACCTCTGCAGGAATGCCTGAAAGTCCCCAGAGGTGAAAGCCGCCCCTTTGTCTGTGACAATAGTGTCCGGAATACCATGGGTGCTAAGGGCCCGGCGCAGAGCCCGTATTGCGGCTGCTGATGACGTGGACGCTACTGGAATGACCTCCAGCCATTTGGTGTAGGTGTCCACCATGATCAGAAAGATCTGTCCCTGGAAGGGCCCCGCAAAGTCTAAGTTGAGCCTGGACCAAGGTTTCCTAGTGGTTTCCCACCATGTGACCGGGGCGCTTGGTGGCTCGGGGCGTGACTCCTGACATGTGCTGCACCTCCGCTCCCAGTTCTCGATCTCCTCATCCATCCTCGGCCACCAGACGTAGCTCCTGGCTAGAGCCTTCATCCTGACTATGCCGGGGCAGGGGGGGGGGAACCACCACCCTGCTTCCCCATAAGATGCACCCTTTGTGGGCTGCTAGCTCCTCTCTCCTCATTTTGTAGGGCTTAAACTCTTCCCCCATGTTCCCTTCTGGCCACCCCCTCACCACCCAGTCAAGAACCCTTGCCAGTGTTTTGTTTCTCCCTGTAGCCTTTGCGACCTCCGCGGCGTGGAGGGGCTGTTCTGGGAGGGATTCGACCAACATGACCAGGTGTGCGGTGGCTGGGTCAGGTTCTGTGACGGGTAGAGGCAAACGGCTGAGCGCGTCCGCGTGGCCCATAGCCTTGCCGGCCCGGTGGACCAGTGTATGAGTTGAGGAATTGGTTCCACCTCAACACGCACTGTGAAAGTATTTGGGGGGTTTGGCGGTCTGGGGCCAACAGACCTAACAGCGGCTTGTGGTCCGTAGCTATTGTGAACCTCCGCCCATACAAATAATCATGGAACTTGCGGACCCCCGCCACGATTGCCAGAGCCTCCTTGTCTATCTGCGCGTAATTGCGCTCGGCCGGTGTGAGTGTATGGGAGTAGTACGCTACCGGTACCTCCCTCCCGTCCGGGAGTTGGTGCCCCAGGACCATAAGGTGACGCATCGCAAACCAGGATGACGGGGAGGCCCTCGTCAAAATGGTGGAGCACCGCATTGGACACCAGGACGTCCTTGACTGCCTGAAACGCGGCGGCTTGTTGTTTGCCCCAAACCCAAGGGGCTTTTTTGTCCAGCAACCGGTGTAGGGCTGGACAAAAAAGCCCTACTAGGGCTGCCTTGTGGGGGAGGAATGAATGGTAGAAATTAAGCACCCCCAAGAAGCTTTGTAGCTCCGCTTTGCAGGTGGGGGCCGGGGCTTGCACGATGGCGCGGGTCTTTTCCTCTGTTGGGTGGATTCTCGCTGCGTCTACGGTGAAACCCAGGAACCCCACCCGTGGTACCCCCAGCAAGCATTTCTCCCTCTTGACCTTGAGACCCACTGCCTGGAACCGGCGGAGCACCTCTCTTAGGCGGTTGCCGAATTCTTCGGAGTCCGGGGCGGCGATTAAAACGTCATCGAAGAACGGTTGGACTCCGGGGATCCCTTTAAGGAGAGCGTCCATTATACTTTGGAAAATCCCTGGAGCAACGCTAACCCCGAACTGTAGCCTCCGCACTCGGAAGGCCCCCCTGTGTGTCACGATAGTTTGGGCCTCCGCCGTCTTAGTATCTACCGGGAGCTGTTGGTAGGCCTGTGCCAGGTCCAGCTTCCCGAAGATCTTAGACCCCGCTAGGGCAGCCAAGATGTGGCTCACCACCGGCACTGGGTAGGGGTTATCCTGTAGTGCCTTATTTATGGTGCACTTATAGTCGGCACAGATCCGCACCTCCCCGTTTGGCTTGATCGGGGTTACAATGGGGGTCTCCCACGTGGCCTAGTCCACCGGTTCCAAGACCCCTTGGGCAATGAGGCGGTCCAGTTCGGCCTCGATTTTAGGCTTTAAGGCGAACAGGACCCGCCTGGCCTTGAGCCTGATCGGCCTGACCGTCGGGTCGAGCGGTAGGGAAATGGCCAGCCCCTGGTAGCTCCCCAGGAAACCGTCAAACACGTCGGGGAACTCTTGGCATACCTCCCCGAACCCCCTGGGTGTTAGGGTTTGCCCCACCCCCTCCAAGCGGATCCCCAAGGGCTTGAACCACGCCAGTCCTAGCAGGGTGGTAAGCTGGCGCTTTACCACCAGGATGTCCAGCGGGCCGTAGAAGGACCACCGCTCGACGTGCACCCGGGCCCACCCCACGATTTGCACCGGATTCTTCTGAAAGTCCCGGAGTATGAAGTCCGCCGGCCTTAATTGAAGCCGCTGGCGGGGGCACAGTTTCCTCAGGGTCTCCTCTGCTATAATGGAAATGGAGGAACCTGAGTCCACCTCCATTTGGCAGGGGTTCCCTTCGATGAGGACCGCCATTTTGATCTTGTCGGGGGTGGCGAGGGGCAAGTTCAGTACCTGTAGGGTTGTGGAGGCTGTGGAGTGGAACTCCGCCGACTCGTGGTGCGTGGTCGGCCTCTGGCGGTTGGGCTTGGCTCGGCAAGCCCTTGCAATATGGCCAGTCTTTCCGCAGCTCCGGCAGTCCCAGGTCCGGTACTGGCAGTCCCTTCTGTCGTGGGGGTCGCCGCAGCTGGCGCACTTGGGGGCCGGCAGTCTCTCTGCCGCTGGGGATCGTTCGGCTGCTCGGGGTCGTTGTGGCGTGCGGATGGTTGCCCCTGCTGGGCGGCGCAGCTGGAACGCTTCTCCCTCCGGATGGTCGGGGTCCAGCTCCTCGTGGTGGACCGCATCGGCCCTTGCCTTGGGAAAGGTCCTCGCGGTTCTCTCGAATGCCAAGGCTTCGCTGAAGGCGCTCTGCAGAGTGAGCTCTTCCTTCGCGAAGAGCCTCTGTTGGAGCCTCTCGTCGCGGAGGCCCCACGTGAACCGATCGGCCAGGGTCTCTTCCAGCCGAGGAAAGTCGCAGTTTCCCGCAATCTGGTGTAGGGCCGCCAGATAGTCGGCGGCCGATTCTCCTGCTGCTTGGTCTCGCCGGTGGAAAAGGAACCGGCGGGCCACTCGAGATGGTTGGGGCAGGAAATGGCCAGTGAGGAGCCTGATGATCTCCGCGAAGGACTTCTCGGTGAGTTTTGCGGGGGCCGAGAGACCCTTGGCGATCTCGAACGTGGCCGCCCCGCAGACGCTCAGGAGAACATCCCTCTTCATGCTGTCCTCTTTGATTCGATTGGCCCTCAAGTAGCATTCAACCCGTTCTGCGTAGGACTCCCAGCCCTCGGGATTCGCGGGGTTGAACGGCTCGATGTGACCAGTGGTACCGCTCTGGGTTGCCATGGTGGCGATGGCGGCGGTCGTGGCCCGTGGGTTGCCATGTCTCTGATGTAGCCGACGTGGCTAGAATCCCATCCTCGTCGCCACTGTAACGTACTGAGACAGGAGACGTTGGTAGGGCAACATGCTTTAATGGAGGCACGTTACAAGAGAGAGAACCCGCGGGCCGGGTCCTGCTTATGTACACCTCCAGGAACCTCCCTCCAGACAGGCCAGTCCAATCCTAGCCTGTTGAACTTCCCGCCACAGCAGGTGATTGGCTGGGAGTTCGTGCTGAGGGTCGCGCTGGCTGGTTTTATGTTATTGCGGTATATCATTATCTCGATACACTACTTGGTGCCTGGGAAAGCAGAAGTTGGGAAGAGTAAGGAGTTCAGCAGGGATGTGATGTCATAGAGTCCAACCTCCAAAGCTGATATTTTCTCCAAGGGATCTGTTGGTCTGGTGATCAGCTGAAATTCTGGTGGTCTGGTGATCAGCTGAAATTCCAGGAGAACTTCAGGTCCCATCTTGACTTTGGCCATCCTAGTTAGATGGTAGGCCTGGGCAATAGAAAAAAGGTTCAACCAGCCACCTTTTGATTGTACTAAGTAAGTGCAAAACAAGCTACTAGCCATTTCCAGTGATGGTGTTGACAAGCATAAAGCAGAATAGAATCAGACAACTGAATCCTGCTGCCAGAGAGAGACCCTGATCTGTGACTTCCTATTCTTTGCAAATGCATATGGAGGCACTTCTTTGTCTCTGCACCTGGTGTGTGAATGTTGACACAACAGAAGAGAAAGCAGAGTCCTGTTGTACATGAGAATTTGTTTTTATTTGGGATATTTCTATGCCACATCTTCTGTGTCATGCTTAAGGTGATTCTGTGCCAGTGGGTTGGAGGCCCCAAAATCAGGGAAAACCCCACCTCCAGTGAGAGACTGGGAACCCTAACTGAGTCCCCAGTGAGAGACTGGGAACCCTAACTGGGTCTTTTGGTTTTAGGCCATCAATCCCCACTGTTATGCCCCTAGTCTTTGATATCAGGCCTTCCCTTGAGTCTCTCAGGACAAGGGTCACCAGTCCTTCCATCACCATCTTGTCACCCCTGGGTTCGCCTGGCTTCTCTGTGTCTGCCGTATTTGAAGAAGCATTTCTGCACTTTCCCCACCAGCTGACCATCCAGCCCAAACCTCCTATGCTCTGCCTGCTGCCTCTTTCCCCTTTCCCAGCCCTGACAGATGGTAGCCTCCACAGCCTAGCCTCCATTTGACAGGCCATTGCAGGCAGCATTCACCTCCATGAGTTGCTCCCTATGCTGGCCTAAACATCCCAGCCAGTGTCCCTGTCTCCATCCTCTTGGTAACATCAGCCTGCAACTTCAACTTGGTCAAGTTTATTCTGACCAAGGCACAAGAGCCCCCTGGCTGCTGACCAGGCCCTGTTGGGTTTGCCCAGTGGCCACAAGTGTGTTGTAGTAATCTAACTTGGGTGATCAGAATATAAATCACTGTGACCAGATCCCTCTTTCTGAGGAATGCTCATAGCTGGCAGATTAGACAGAGCTGATAAAAGGCACACACACAAAGGATACCTAAACCTCCATAGTCAGGATCCTGTGGCACCTCCAGCACAGATGGAACCTGCACCACCTGAGCAGCTTCTCCATTGACCAACAGCACTTCAGTCTTGTCTGGAGTGAGCCCTCAACCATCCCATTACCTTCTCCAGGCACCAATTCTGCCCTTCCTCAGACCTCTGATTTAGCTGCTAAGAAATAGAGCTGGGTGTCATCCAGTATCGCACTCTAAACCCCCAGATGTCCTTTCCTTATGATTACATGTAGATGTTAATAAATACCTTGGGGGATACTATGGAACCTTGCAGCTCTGCATAATATATATACCATGAGGCCAATTAGGAGTACCCCAACACCACCTTCTGCAGCTGGTTGGTGAAGTAAGAGTAGAACCACCAAAGGACAGTGCCCCCCTTTCCCATAATACACCTTCTGTGGAAGTATCCTTATTTCTACTCTAGGTTTTCAGTATTATCAAAATTAAGTTTTTTTTTTAAAGGTATAAATATCTCTGACTGAAAATGTGAATGTAGCTAAGACAGAGAGAGTAAAATCTAAGTACAGGAGTCCTATAAACAAAACACTGTTCTACATATGATAAGACTGCTTATACATCAAGTCATTTTGTGTGAAGGTTATGGAGCAAACAGATCTAATGATAGAGACATCCTCCCCTTGGGATCCATTGATTTTCATATTAGGATGGGTGGAACATTCCCAAGGACTGTCAAGTTCAGAAAGACTCACACGTATACAAAATGCTGCTCCAGAGGGAACCATTGATCGCTAAGGAGGTGATCATACCAAAGGCAGATTTTTCTGCTTGTTAGAATAGAGTAAGGAGAGAAGAGAATATAAGAAAAGTCTTTTTGCAAAGGTCTGAACTGGCATGTGCCGTATTCGAGAAACAATGCATTACTGTTTGTATTTATTTAATCCCCATTTTTCTCCCCAATGGAGACCCAAAGCAGCTCACATCATTTCCCTCACCTCCCTTTTATCTTCACAAAACAACATGGTGAGGTAGGTTAGCCTGAGAAAGAGTGACAGTAGTAGTAGTAGTAGTAGTAGTAGTAGTAGTTATTTATTATGACCTTTAGACAAACGTAGAGAAAGAGTGACAGCCCAAAGTCATCCACTGAGCTTCCATGGGTGAGTGGGGATTTGAACCTGGCTCTCTCAGACCTTAATCTGACACACTGACCAGTATGCCACACTATCACTGCATTATTCTCCAGATAGCTACATAAGAATATTATGGGTTTTGCTATTCTTAAAATATGGATTACACAATATTATTATTATTATTAGTGTATTTATATTCCGCCCATTCCCCCGTAGGGGCTCAGAGCAGAGTACAACATAAATAATAAAACCACAATAAAATCACAACAGCATAGTAATAAAAAAACCTAATTACAATATTCAGTACAACAAAATGGTCCGACAGGACAGTATACTAAAATGATGTAGCAGGGCAGTACAGCAAATCAGCGAAGTAGGATATACTGCAACTTTTTTTTTAAAAAAAAAAATGTCCAGTAACATTAGACTGGGTCTGCACATTGCACCAACTGTTTTCCTCTTTTGGAAAGCATCCTAGATCAGCTTTGGAACACCTTGTGCCAGTCCTGTTTGGATTGCCAGTACTGGCAGCCACCCTCTCCCCCACTTGCTCCCAGAGGGCTTTTTTGAATTTTTAAATAATAACTTAATGTATCAATACAATGGTGTATCTGTATGTCCATTACCAGTTTTAGGGTTTTTAAACAAACAAACCAACAAACCTTCAGGAAGAGGCCAAAGGGGCTGGGGCAGGGGAAATGTGGGGGAAGCTGCCATCTGGGAGACTCATTGACACAGCCCTACATTGCCAGCTGCAGCAACACTGGGGCCTCCGCAGGAAAGCATCGTCATGCGGAAAATACCTGTGTCATACCAACTTCCATTGATACACGTAGTACGTCAAGCTTAAGGTGGCAGAAGAAGACTTTTAATTTGTCCAGTTCAGGCTTGCCAGGTATGCCATATTAACTCAAGCTGTCTGATATATGCACGGACTGTTGGGGGGGGGGGAACCCTGAAAAAATACTGGACATTTAAATGACCAGTATTTTTCCAGAATTTTTCTAAACTGTCAGTGAAAATATAGGGCTGTCAGGATCAACTGGCAACCTTATCATGCCTAGACAACTAAACATGCTGTTTGGGTTATTAGGGTTGTCGGGTCTGTATTGGAAAATACCTGGAGACTCTGAGGGTGGAGCTGGGAGAGGGCAGGGTTTGGGGAAAGGAGGGGCCTGAGCATGGTACAATGCCATAGACTCCACCCTTTCAAAGCAGTCATTTTCTCCAAGGGAGCTGATCTCTGCCTGCTGGAGATCAATTTAAAAGTGGGAGATCTCCAGGCCCCACTTGGAGGCTGGCAACCTTATAATGGAGGAGGCAATGCCAAGGCAGCCCAAGGGAAAATCAGACACTTTGTTTTGTCCTGGGGTTGGGAGCTCCTCTACCAGGACAAACAGTGTGCCTCGCCCTGTGTGTCCTCCAAGGCAGGGCAGAACCTTGGTGTGTTCCGTGTTTATAACAAACACACCAGGCAACTCAGCCAGTCACTCGGTCAATTTTAGTGCCCTTGCCTTTAAGATGTTTCTTTTAAAGTCTTTTTGCCTTCTGTTTTATTGTTTACAGTTGGATGATTGTTTTATCCTCTTTTTTTCTTTTTGCTATTTTAATCTTACTATTTCAGATGTTATGCTGCCGCCTATACATGTGTATTTATTTAATAGATTCCTTCTTTGCCTCTCCAGAAACTTGCTTTTAACTCAGCCGTTCTTGCCTTGATTTTTGTAAGCTAATTTAGCCATTTTATGGAGAATGCAGCAAAACAAGTTTTTCCCTAAAACCTTTTGTGTAAGTACTGATTTTAAATTTCTCATTCCTGCTGTTTTGACACCTTATATCTGTATTGTGCTGCCACTTCTCCATGTGAGAATTCAACCAGCTGTTTTCATACCATTTTCTGTAGCCTTAAATCAATTTCCTGTAAAATGTAGGCATTTTTTCAATAATATTTCTCTGTCAATAAATCAGTATCATGCATATATTACACACAATATGCACATGAGTCAATAAAGGGAGCCCCAACCTTTGGTTTGCAAGACGTGAGCAAGGCTGTCAATGATAGGATGTTTTGGAAGTAATTAATGCATAAGTTTACCATAAGCTGGAAGTGAATTTATATCACATAATTCATACACATAAATGGCTGAAGCTGTATGTATATATTACATGTTATCAGTACACAGACTACATTTTCCACTGAAAGAAGAAACGCTGATCAGGGAACAAAATTTTCCTTCATCCTTTCTTCTGTTGAAGTCCACTGATTGCCCAAAATGTTGGTTTTGGGGGACAGGAATAGTTTGATGGATAACTCAGGAATCTTCAGCAAGAAGGTGGAATTGGAAATTTATATATATATATATATATATATATATATATATATATATATATATATATATATATATATATATATATATATATATATATATATATATATATAGTCTTCCTTGACAGAATGTTTCACCTGGCTCCAAATCTGTACAACAGGTGTATACATTACAAACAAACCTACAAGCTTAACAACAAAAAGCAAAAACCATAAACACAGATATAATATATATATATATATATCTGTACAACAGATGTATCGATGAAGTTTCCACATAAGCAAACATCAGCTACTTCGTTTATTTATATATATATATATATATAAATAAACGAAGTAGCTGATGTTTGCTTATGTGGAAACTTCATCGATGATTAGGTATTTGTTGCTTGGAACATCTACGCACAAATAGATTCAGTCATAGTTATCTTCTCCATCCTGCCATTCCTTTTCAGTTTGTTTCTTGCTCTCAGGGCCTCTCAGAGGTTCTGCAAGGTGCTTCCAACTTTTGAGGACCCAGCCAAAATAACTGATACATTGTTATCAATATTTATGATTGTTTTAAACTCTTTAATATGATTAAATCTTTCAGTTAACAAAAAAAAAATCTGTATTTTATCAAATAGGGTTGCTAAGTCCTACCTTGTTGCCAGTTGGGGGCTTTGGGGGGCATTCCAGGAGGGGGCGAGGGTGTCCCCACACATAAATGACATTATCATGTTGGGGGCACAACTCCTTGGAAGGCACCAACGGTTCCCACTTGCAAAAACCATTTAACTTTAAATGGTTTTTGCAAGTGGGCACTGCACTAGCCTGAACTCCAAGCAGCAGAATTCACCACTTGGAATTCAGGAGTGGGTGACCCCACTTGCAAGAAATCATTTAAAGGGAATCATCCCTTCAAATGGTTTTTGCAAGTAGGACTGGGCACTGTGCATACCTGAACTCCAAGCCGCATATATGTGCTTAGAATTCAGGTGTGAATGGCCCCCACTTAAAAAAAAGAAAAGAAAAAAGGAACTTTCCTTTATTTTTTATTTTTTTTGCAAAGGGGGGCCACTGGGGTCTGAATTCCAAGCAGTGAGTTTAGGTGTGCAGCCAGCAGCCACCTCTCTCCCTCCTCTCCTGCAAGATTTAAAGGATGCTCCAGCTGATTGACAGGCCATGTGCCCCCACTGATCAGCTGGAGGGCCCTTTAAATCTTGCAGGAGGGGTGGCCACCAGTGATCATTGTTGTGGGTAGGGCTTCCCCTTGCCAGCCAGTTGGCTGGTGCCAAGCAGGAGTCTGTGAAATCAGGACATTGCCCATGCCCACCTGGGGACTGACATACCTATTACCAAACCACATATTTGCATACAAACTTTCTAAACTCTCTTATGCTAATGTTACATTCCCAAGCCTCGATCCTGCTTTTTTGAAGCTGTAACGTCAAACAAACAATAATCTTATTGAAAAGGCTAAAACACGTGACATGGGAAATTCATGATGTGATCTCCTCTTCTTCTGTAGGCTCAGGTTTGTGGAACGAACTACCATGGTAAGGTAAGTCAAAATAATGTGAAGCAAGACACAGCTTGAAAAAGCCAGGCAGAACAGGCTCAAGGGTATCCACAGATTAATAGGTTTGTGAGAAGATCAAAAATGATTTGTTCATAAATGATTTGGAGTTGGGAGTAAGCAGTGAAGTGGCCAAGTTTGCAGATGACACTAAATTGTTCAGGGTGGTGAGAACCAGAGAAGATTGTGAGGCACTCCAAAGGGATCTGTTGAGGCTGGGTGAGTGGGCGTCAACATGGCAGATGAGGTTCAATGTGGCCAAGTGCAAAGTAATGCACATTGGGGCCAAAAATCCCAGCTACAAATACAAGCTGATGGGGTGTGAACTGGCAGAGACTGACCGAAAGAGAGATCTTGGGGTCATGGTAGATAACTCACTGAAAATGTGAAGACAGTGTGCAATTGCAATAAAAAAGGCCAACGCCATGCTGGGAATTATTAGGAAGGGAATTGAAAACAAATCCGCCAGTATCATAATGCCCCTGTATAAATCGATGGTGCAGTCTCATTTGGAATGCTGCGTACAATTCTGGTCACCGCACCTCAAAAAGGATATTATAGCATTGGAAAAAGTCCAGAAAAGGGCAACTAGAATGATTAAAGGGTTGGAACACTTTCCCTATGAAAAAAGGTTAAAACGCTTGGGGCTCTTTAGCTTGGAGAAACATCGACTGCGGGGTGACATGATAGAGGTTTACAAGATTATGCATGGGATGGAGAAAGTAGAGAAATAAGTACTTTTCTCCCTTTCTTACAATACAAGAACTTGTGGGCATTCGATGAAATTGCTGAGCAGTCGGGTTAAAACGGATAAGAAGAAGTACTTCTTTTGGCCACTGTGTGACACAGAGTGTTGGACTGGATAGGCCATTGGCCTGATCCAACATGGCTTCTCTTATGTTCTTAAAAATGTTGGATTCAAGCAGGCAGGAAACAGATTTTGATGGAATGGTGATGGAAGCAGGAACATATAATCAATGCTTTCATTAATTCATTTATAATTTCCAATTATATCCCACCCTTCCCTGAGTTCACAGGGCTCAGGGTAGCTAACATGAACAACAAAAATGCAATATAAAATGGACTTCAAAACAGTCAAGTTAAAATTAAAGAGCATTAGTTGGTGCCAAATACAGTATGCATCACTGTCTCATGAGTGGGAAAAAGCAAGTGGGGAGTGGGATTTCCAGAGAGGGTGGTACCCATTGCTGTCCTCAGCCAAAAGCCTGGTGGAACATCTTTGCCTTACATGCCCTGAAGAACTGCATAAGATCCCACAGGGCATAGATGTTATTTGGCAGAGAGTTCCACCAATGTTGTTAAACAAAATCTTTTCCCTCATCTTCTATTATGTACATAAGTGCTGTCATGTCTCACCTGACCCAAGCAAGCAGCTTTCAAGGCAAGTTATAAGCAAAAATGGTTTACCACTGCCTTCCTCTGCAGAGTCTTCTTTGGTAAACCCCCAGCCAAGTACCTGTCTTGCATAGCTTCTAATGTCTGACAAGATAAGGCAATTTGCTATGCTGTTTTCTCTTCCACCGCCCATGATCCTAATTAAAAAATGTACACCCAATAGGTGCACTCCACTTGAGAGTGAACAACAGTAGGAAGGGGGCAACTGAAAGCAGAAAAGTGGCATGATGCAAATGCATGTTTGCTGCATGACAGCTTACCTTTTCAACTCAAAACTGCCTCCCAAAGCCACTTAAAGCAGCATTGTTATGGGAAAGGAAATATCCCCCCCTCCAAAAAATGCAATTTTTAGATGTAGTATTGATACCTCTTATTCTCTTTAAAAGAGGGTGTTCTCTTTTATTTCTCTTTCTCTTTTGTAACTTTAGCCCTTGTGGTTGGTTTTATATTACACAACATGTGGTGGTGCTCTAAGCAAGAGGAATGAAAGGTTTGGGGAGACACTATTTGCCACCGAGTATTTACAGAATGAAACACTGAACCTGCCTTCCTGCCCCTCCTTTCTTTGAATTCCTATTTGATAAAAAGAAAATTGATTCAAAATGGACTCCCAATTCCTAAAAGGAAGGAAAGAAATGGATTGGTGGATTTCAAGGAGAAATCTGATGAAGCTGAATTTAAAATAATTTCTCTTAACAATACAATAGTAATATCAAATAAAATATGAGATCCTTAGTGAAGTCTGTGTCCACCAATGGATTAATATGCTTTTCCTCCCTCTGGCCTTGCCAGTGGCAATTGGTAGCTGTGACAGTAAGGTATGGGTTAACAGAAAACCAAGGAAAACTGAAGACGCACAGAGCCTGCGTCAGGTGACCTGAAGGTGGGGGCCGGACACTGGAGAAGGCAAGGTCTGGGAAGGAGAGGGACCTCATTGTGCTGTAATGCCATAGTCCACCCTCCAAAGCAGTCATATTTTTCAGATGAACTGATCTCTGTAGTCTGGAAATCAGTTGTAATTCTAGGAGATATCCAGGATGCCTTGAATTCAGCAGGAGCTCACAGGAGCACAGCTCCTGAACCTTACTGAGGGTTCCCCTTCTTCTTCCCCACCTACCTAACTTGTCCATTGAATAGTAGGTGCAGCTGCATAACAATCCCTGGATGAGCTCCACCACCTATTTTTCTACAAAATGGCCCCTGCCAGGACCAAGGCTTTTTTTGTAGCAGGAACTCCTTCGTATATTAGGCTACACACTCCTGATGTAGCTAATCCTCCAAGAGCTTAAGGGTTCTTAGAACAGGGCTTACAGTAAGCTCCAGGAGAATTGCCTATATCAGGGGTGTGTGGCCTAATATGCAAAGGAGTTCCTGCTACCAAAAAAGAAAGAAAAAAGCCCTGTCCAGGACCCACCAAGAGGTTAGCAACCAGTCTCTATTGGAGCTGGATACTTGCACAATGGAAATCAAAGTCTCCTCCAACTCCATTGTTTGATCAGTAACAGAACCCCCTCATGGATCTTCCAAAGTTTAAACAGTTGGGTTTTCCAGCTATCTCAGGTTTGCCTTTTTAGAATGTAAACCAATCATTGCATTTGCTGGTGCTCATTCTAATAGCCTATCTCTCATTTTTACAGTTGCAGCCTGTGATGGTACAGTGGCTGTTCTGCAAGATGAAAATCAAGGCTCTTGGATTCTCCATTGCCAATCTCATGTCAGCACAAGAAAAATAACAGTTGCCTCTGGCACATAACCCTCGTTCCCTAATAATGCAGTGGATTCGTCACTTCCCGCAAAGCAATCACACCTCATTCTTTTGAAGCACTGAAGACTGATCTCATTTCTAATTCTTCATGGGTTTTATGTATTTTTTTCTTATGGTCATGCTCTAGCTTCATTCTTCCTCAACAGCTCTCCAGAACTTGATAGCTCTTAACCTACATTGCATTGTCAGGGAAGAAAAATGCCCAGTTCACAGTTTATCATTTTTTTTTTTAAAGAAGCTTTCCGTTCTCGGATTTATCTGCAGTATTAAACCTCTCTTTGTTTTAATTAGTTCTGCCAAGTGATTCATGACATTTCATGACAATAATAGCAGCTCTTGGATTTCCCCCCTTCTCTCTTTTATTTAATCATTCTTTGGAGAATTTTGGGCAGCAATGCATTGCATATAAAAAAATCCTCATCCAGTTTAAAGTTACATTCCATATAAATGTAGCGATGAGTGAATGTTCCTACTGCACTTTTTTAAAATCATGGCTATTTTTTGACAGTGGTTTCTGCTTTTCCACATTTGGTTTTCTATGCTATGGTTGAAACATGCTGTACTTTTATATGCAATTGGTATAGTGCGATTAAATAAAATTAGTTGGATTGAACAGTAATATTCTGCTGGTGGAAGGTGGTGATTGCTGCCAATTCCCTCCTTACACTGCAGACTCCCAGTTTACAACTCCTGCTGTCCCAGGCGGTTACCTGTCCTCCAAGAACAGCATTCTGAGGACCTCAGTGGGCTACAGTGGTGGGAAAGACATGGAACGACCTTCCACTAGTAGATAATTATGTTAGGGTAACTGCTCTCAAAATGAGATTGGGGAATTAGATTGAGAGACAGCTGGCCCAATAGGAATCTTTGTTATCTGTGTATACCAGGCTCAACCATTCAGATAGTCAATGCTCAATAAACTGGACTCTAATTTAATAAAATCAATTGTAATTTATTTGAAACAATAGTTCTTTCACACAAGGTACAAAAACAATCACACATTCACACAGGTCTAAAGAAATATAGAGAGATCGATAGGGGTACATAAAAGGATGGACATACAGGGTGATACTACCTCTCGCAGACTCCAAGGAAGACTCCGATGGCGACGAATGAGGGAATGGGGGATGGACCCGAAACTGATCAGGAATCGGGGATGGATCTATACAGCGGAATGAGGGGGTTGCTGAATAGAGAGCACACCTGTGGGTAGCTAGTCCACAGGTTATATAGAGTCACCTCAGTCCTGAGGGGATGGGAGGTGACTGGGAGTGGTAATGGGAGGTTCTGCTGATGACCAAGAAGGCTGGACATTGGCTGGACCAATGGTGAGTCCATGGCAACACCTGATTGGGTGTATGCTTCAACCAATGAACATTACCTTTATCTTGGGCATCCTGGAAACTTCCAAGTTGCGACAGGGCCTGGGGCGGCTCCGGTGATATCAGTATGGAAATGGTTGGGTGATTGGGATGAGATGGGATTATCTGGGAAGGTGACAATAGGGAATCAGATATGAACCTAGGTATTCCGGTGTAGACAAAAGGGCTTGGAGGTAGCAGGAGAGATCCTTCCTCTTTCTCATCATCTCCTGGGTGAGGACTGCTGTTCAGGATATTACTTAGCAATCAAGATCAACAGTTGAGCCATTAATCCATTCATAAACTAGACAGGTTGCTTGTGGGCTAGGAATGACTCAAGGTGTGTACGTGAGGTTCCCACTAAGAAGGAATGAAGCCCAACCAGGCAGGAAGATGGCTACATGTGGTGTTAGCGAGGCACAGTGGCTTCCATGCTTAGCGCTTCAACACCGTTCGCCTGGACAGCTCCTTGGCGGCGTAGCCTCCTCCTCGCCATGGCGGACTCCACGCGGTAGCGGGGAAACGTCCGTGTGCGTCTGCAGACACTCTGTGCCTGTCTCAAGCACGTATATACTTGGTGGTTGGTACACATGAGTCCTATGTAGTTCCTGAATAGTTCTACTCGCACTCACTGGCCAGGCGGGTGCAAGCTCACTTCTCCAGGCGCCCTGGCAACCATGTGTGTGTGACAGAGGGGTCATTTTCTCACAATTACCACTGGGACTAACATTTTATTCTTATTTTGTGCCCTAACTATATATAGAAGGGAAGGCAGCATGATATAACCGGATCTCATTAGAAGCTAAGCAGGTTGGTACTGGAATGGGACACCACCAAGGAAGACTTTGCAGAAGAAGGCAACAGTAAACCACCTCTGCTTCTCACTTGCCTTGAATGTTCCATGCTTGGGTCACTATTACTTGGTTGTGTTTTGATAGCATATATGTCCATTCGTACCCTGACTATACAAGGATACCCATTTCATTTTGAAAAGCAGATTCCTTTTATGAGAAAATGTTGGAGCTGCATTCCTGAGCTCATCCTTGTCCCCTTCCCTCAAGTGTCCAACCCACCCAAAACCAAGAACAAAATAACTTATAACAGAAGTGCTTGTCTAGGTTGCCTTGATTCCCTCAAGAGGCGGGGTGGGACTAGAATTTTGTGTTTTATGTAGCGTTGCCGATTTCCACCCCTGAGTGCAAAAGCTAAAGATGTTCACTGAATGTACTCAGCTCAGTTGGGTCACAAATGAGTAGCAGCTATCCCCTGGAAACTGTAGTTCAGTCCAGTATGCCCTGAGCATGAGCTAACATGGTTAATACTACCAATTGTGCAGGTATAAAAGCAGCATATGCACTAAAAATGCAGCTGATTTTAAGTGATGCATGACACATTCATGGATGATCTTAGGGCATATATAATTTAGCAACCCAGTAAATTCTAAATATGCAACCAATATGGTTACCTAGCCAGCTGTCATGCTAAATGCCACTAAATCATAGTTACAAAACCACTTGGAACAAATGCTGCTCATTTTAAATTAGGAACAAACCATCCACGTGGGCTGCTTGACCCAACAGAAAATATGCTTTGCAAGTACAGAATATTTTCCTAACTATTATTTGTGAACACTGTAGGTTGCTGGTTGTTTAGATCCTGTATCTTGGTTGCACTCTTGCCTGCTTCTGTTTTGTTACTTTCCTAGGTTCTCCACTTCCCCCTTCCCTTCTTGCCTGAACTACTTTTATAGCATTCACTTTTGCCTGCCTGCCTGACCATGAACTCTTCTAGCCTCTCATACAGAGGTCTGTTTGGCCTGTTCACCTAGTACGGGTTGCACAGGATTGAGCATCTGACGTCCTTCAGAGAATGATTCTTGCAAAAAATAAATCCTCTTTTGAGAGGTCTTGATCCTTCAGGAGGGGTATTGGATCTTCTCAAGGAGCAATGGGCAAATGCTGTGAAGAATCACCATAATAAAATAGCAAGCAGGGTTGACCTCATACATTTCAGTCTAATGTGACTTCAAATTTGCATTTCATCGACTGGTAATTTCTCATGTTGCTTTCCTCTTCTGTGGTATAAAATTTGTAACACACTTAGCCTTTACCTTCTGAAGGTCTCATCCATACACCGTTTTGTGTGTCATTTGTTCTTACTAATGTGCAAATTGTTGCAAGGCAACCAGAAGTCAGACCGCAAGATCAGCCCATACATTTAGAACAGTTTCCCCTCTAATTACGGCTAGTAATTATTCCATTTGGAATATGGGTGAAAAGGTTAATGATTAGCAACACATGACTGCCACTGATTAAAGTGAAGCAAAAAAAAAATTTAAACATATAATTGCTACCAAGTGTTTCTTGATGGCAAAACTTTCAGATCCTTTTTTTTTTTGGGGGGGGGGGCAGATTGTATTTTGCATTTTGATCACACATGTCCCTAAAGGCAATTTATGGAGCCTTGCATTGATTCAGTGACTTGGGATTTCATTTATGAATGTTAAATAGCTTGGAGGCAGGCATGAGTGGCTCATCCAATGGGTGACTGATACAATTGCCTAGGCAGTTGTACTGATATGAGCACTGTCAAATAGCTGCTGGGTGCCCTTCTGTCAGGTGCTTCCTCTTTTCCCCAAACTGTACTTTGTTCCTGATGCAGCTGCTTTGCAGAGACAGGAGGCTAAAGAAAGACAGTGGTGGGAAACAGTCTATGATTGGAAGGTATGGAGAACAGAAGAATGATGCTGACTTCCCTATTAAGCATTATGCAACAAAAAAATACCATAATGAAGCAAAAAGACACTCATTCAAAATTCTTATATATTGATCTTACAAACTCACTCACAAACAATTATTCAGTCAATGATTCATAAAGTACATTTTTAAGGTGCTTCAGCTCAAATGTCCGTAGAAGTTTATAAAGTCCAAACTCCAAACTTGAAAGGCAAAAAGTGCTTGTAGTAGAAAGTGTTCATATATCCATTCTTCCTTTGGGTAGAGAACTTCTCATGCCTCCTCCAGTGAAGATGCCATTCCTTATTAAGCAATCTGGGTTTCTTGCAAAATTAAACAGGAACATTTTAAAGATGAATGCAATATATTCTAGCATTAATTCATTCAAATTTTCTTAAGAATTCTAGCTCAAGAACTAATTTCACAGAAATTCACAATATAAATTGACAGAAGGAACTGAGTTAGGGTTGTCAACACTACCCTGAGAAATTCCTGGAGATTTGGGTGCCCGTGGAGGGCAGAATTCAGGGAGGGGAAGAAGCTCTGCAGGATATGATATGATTGAGCCTACCCTCCAAAGTTGTAATTTTCTGCAGGGGAACTCATCTCTGTAGTTATAATTCCTGGAAGAATCCAGCCCCAACCTGAGGGTTAGCAGCAGTCTTATTGAGCCCCTCAACACAATTTAAGGTAATAATTCACAACTTCTATCAGAGCATATTCTTTGCATGCATAAAATCTCACATTCAGTCTCTAATGTTTACAGTTAAAACAAAGTTGTAGGTCATGGAAAAATCCTTAGAGAGTCACTGCCAATTAGACTGGGCAGATCAAATATACACTTTTTTGTTTGTTTCAATTTTCCTATATGGTCAGAAAAAAACCCTTTTGCTCCACATAGTTTCTTTGACAAATTTCCAAGTTTTATTTCTTTCTTTTCACTGTTTTTTTATGCCATATGTCATTATCACTGTACTTATGTGCAATTTATGCAAAAATAGTTTTAATGGCACTATTTCAATCAAATGTTAATACAAAAGGAACTTGAACTTACCAACTGAACCAGAGTTATTGTGAAACTTACTAACCTTCCCAGTGGAAACACTGGGGTAGATGAAGCAAAGTTCTGTCTCCATATAAGGCAACTTCAAATGTTGTTTGCATACACATGAAGATGCCTTATTGAGTCAGACCACTGGTCTACCATGACAACTATTACCTATTGTGATAGCATCTCTAGGGTTGCCAACTCTGGCTTTAAGAAGTCTTGGGAATTTTGGAGCAGTGACTGTGGAAAGTAGAGTTTGAAGAGAGGAGGGAGCTCAGCAGAGATGTGATGCCCTACAATCCACTTTCCAAAGCTGCCATTCCCTCTAGGGAAACTAATTCGATCCTCAGGAGATCAGTTGAAATTCTGGGAGAACTCCATTTGGAGGTTGGTAACCCTAAGCAGCTTTCCAGGAAGTTTTTCACATAATCTAATTAGATCCCTTTTTAACTGGAGATACTGGGGATTGAACCTGAGACATTCTGCATGAAAATCAGGTGCTCTACCACTGAGCCTCAGCCCTCCCTATGTTCTCAAGAAAAGGGAGCTTAAAGAATGAAAACTACTACTCTGGCAATAGAGTAATGTCTGGAGTGCAGCACATTCTGGGAACTAAAGAGTGTATTTCATGTTGCATTTGTGTAGGCCTTCCAGCAGCAATAGTGAAAGTAGTCAGCTCAGCAGGAAGTTTGAAGCGAGGACTTCAGTCAACATCAGCCTGCCAGGACCACCTAGCTAATGCTAGGAAAGAAAATGAATTGAGATGACAATAAAAGCTCAAGTGTCCCATTTCCACATCTCTATTAAAGGGATAGGAAGGTTTTCTCCAGTCATGTTGGCAACCCTGACTCCAAAAGGTGACCATTTTATCTTGCATCATTCAAACTAGGTGAGCAGGTTGTGGGGTAGGAGTTCACAGTAGCATCAAAAGTCTATCAACAAATGCAAATATAATATACTATAAAACCAAATGCTGTAAAAACAAATGTAACTTTAGAATATATGGCTTGTGTCCATTAGACAATGGAGGCCACAATCCTAAGGACATTTTCCTGGAAGTAAATCCCACTGAATTACATGACATTTAATTCTAAGTAAACCTGCTTAGTATTGCTCTCAAAAAAATTTCTTGACCCAAAATTTGATTATTTGACACCAGTTATTCTAAATTATTTTACTGAACTACAAGCCATATTTAACCCTAATATATTTTTCATCAACTTAGATGAAGAATTAATTTTGCTCACTGCACATCTCTGAATAGTCATGTAGATAGATAGATAGATAGATAGATGAATTTATTTATTTATTTATATGTATGTGTGAAAGGAAGGCATACACTAGTCTGTTTCCTTCCTTCCTTTCACGTAACAAGATATATTTTTGATCTTCTCCAGTCCAAGGCAGGTTTGTATGAAGCATGTATTGACACCTTTCATTCTTAAGGTTACTGAGCACTGTACAAGGAGAAAAACATAGTTTAAATCAGTTGTTTTGGTGAGAATAATCAGGAAGAAAACAGGTATTGCAGTACTGGAGGTGGCAGTGGGGGAGAAATCACAGGTCTGTCCAGATCACATCTAAACTGAACTGAATACAATTAGTCACACATATTAAAAATTATTACTTATTATAAATATCAAGCAAGATATAAAATTAAATACAACACAATGATAACAAACCAGAAGAAGCAGACTTAAAACACATCAGAATACAAATTTCGTCTTGAAGTGTGAAATTCCAGAATGCAATACACATTGTGTTTCTAAAAATTGTATTTCTTCTCAATAAAGTCAAGAGTTCCTTTCAAGATAACCTTTAAACGAACTTAGAACTGAAGGTATTTCCACTTTCTCCCACCAACATCAAGGAACAGCTACACCAGTCAGCCTGGCATAGGAGTAGTGCCAAACTAGGATCTGGGAGACCCTGGATCAACTTGTCACTCTCTCATGATGAAAAATTGTTGGATGACCTTGGAGCCAGTCATTCCCTCACTCTAGCCTCCTTTATGGCATTGCTGAGATGATAAGATAAATGAAATAATCTTTTGTAAGACACTTTGGATCTGAATTGGGTAGAAAAGCAACATGTAAACAACTACCTTAATAAACAATTTAATACACATTCTGTCTGCAATGAATACGTTTGCACTCATTTATAAATGTATATTTATTTTATTCGAGTTATTTAGAGTCTGCTTTCTCACCAAGAGTCAAGGTGGTTTACACAATGAAAATCCATGCAATCAATAGGTTTATACATCTAAAAAGCAATACAATAGGACTAAGAACTGCAGAATTTTGAAATGAAGCTGTCATCTGAACAAAGCAAAAGTATTAAACATGAAATGCTAAACAATGCAGGACATGTTATTACATCAGTAGAGACATTTTCCTGGGATGATCTGATATGATGTAGCCCTATTTCCTTCATTAAAAAAAAATGCCCTCCTGGACAATTTTCATCATTTGTAAAATATCAGGAGCATGGGAGCCTTCCTGCCCTCCTTAGGTACGCCATTCCATAGGGGGAGGGCTACTAAAGAGAAGGCCCATGTATCAGCAATTGTTGATCTGCAGGGTGGCAACAGGGCGTTTTTGGTAGAAAAAGCCCAGCAGGAACACATTGGCACATTTGGCCACACCCCATGATACCAAGCCAGCCGGAACTGTTTTTCTGTGCATTCCTGCTCAAAAAAAAAAGCCCTGGGTGGCAGCATTAGAAGGCTTTCGCCCGGGACATGGGACGGAGACGGTGCTGGTCGCCCTAATGGATGACCTTCAACGGCATCTGGATCGGGGCGGCTCGGCGGTGCTGATGTTGTTGGACCTGTCGGCGGCGTTCGACACGGTCGACCATCGGCTACTGAAGGGTCGCCTCGCCGACGCAGGGATTCAGGGGTTGGCTTTACAGTGGCTTTCCTCTTTCCTTGAAGGTCGGGGACAAAGGGTCGCAGTTGGGACCGTCTCCGTCCCATGTCCCGGGCGAAAGCCGGACTGATGACACCCAGCTCTATCTATTGATGGATGGCCAGCCGACCTGCGTCCCGGAAAATCTAGACCGGGCACTATATGCCGTGGCTGAATGGCTCAGACTGAGCGGGCTGAAGCTTAATCCTGCGAAGACAGAGGTCCTTTGCTTGGGTCGCCGTGGTCCGGAAGGGGGAATCCCCTTACCAGCCTTTGACGGTGCGCCGCTGATAGCGGCGGACAGGGTCAGGAGCTTGGGGGTGCTGTTGGAGCCTTCCCTAAAGATGGAGGCTCAGATAGCAGCCGCTGCCAAGTCCGCGTTTTTTCATCTTAGGCGGGCAAGGCAGCTGGCCCCCTTTTTGGAGCGCGACGACCTAGCAACAGTGATCCACGCTACGGTCACCTCGAGGTTAGACTACTGTAATGCCCTCTACATGGGGCTGCCCCTGTCCCGAACTCGGAAATTGCAGCTGGTGCAGAATGCCGCGGCCCGGCTGTTATTAGGTCTCCCAAAGCGGGAACACATTCAGCCGGGTCTTCGGACCCTGCACTGGCGTCCAGTAATATACCGAGTCCGGTACAAGGTGCTGGTTATCACCTTTAAAGCCCTATATGGCTTGGGACCTGTCTACCTGAAGGACCGTCTTTCCCCGCACGTTCCCCAGAGAGTACTGAGGTCGGGAACACAAAATCTCCTTACTATCCCTGGGCCGAAGGAAGCCCGGTTGAAGTCCACCAGAGAAAGGGCTTTCTCTGTTATGGCCCCTACATGGTGGAATCAGCTGCCGGAAGAGGTGAGGGCCCTGCGGGACCTTGTTCAGTTCCGCAGGGCCTGTAAGACGACCCTCTTCCGGCTAGCCTATACTTAGCTTGAGAATTTTACTGTAACTTGCTGGATTCCTTTTATATATAGCTGAAATATTTATGTGTATTAATAACTAGGGTTTTATCTGTTTTATCTGTTTTATCTGTTTTAAATATGGATCCCTTTATATGTGTAATTTTGATGGATCTACTATTGGAAGCCGCCCTGAGCCACTTGTGGGAAGGGCGGGATATAAATCTTAAATAAATAAATAAAAATAAATAAATAAAGGCTTTGTTGAGATGAGTGAAGTTGTCATGGTTGATCATGCAGGAGAGGTGGCCCCACGGATAAGAAGGTCCAAGGCCATGAAGAGCTTTGTATGTGACAGCCAATATCTTGTGTTGAACTCAAACAGAAGAGCCATCAATAGAGTGACTGCAGAATGGTATTATATGCATGTTGTACCTAGCTCCCAATAATAACTTAGCTGCAGCATTCTGCACCAATTGAAATCTCCAAGGTGATTTTGAGGGGAGATCTATGCAGAGTACATTGCAGTAGTCTAGTCTGTGTGTAACCATGGCATGGATCCAGGTGGCTAGATTTACCAAATCAATATAGGGGGCATCTTCCAGGCTAAACTAATCTGTATTTTTGGGGTGTGTGCGGTTACATTAT
This sequence comes from Heteronotia binoei, assembly GCF_032191835.1. Classification (NCBI taxonomy): domain Eukaryota; kingdom Metazoa; phylum Chordata; class Lepidosauria; order Squamata; family Gekkonidae; genus Heteronotia; species Heteronotia binoei. The sequence goes on along the minus strand of NC_083234.1, from coordinate 37,061,008 downwards.
CTTGCTTCTCCAACAGCAATGCTGTATCCAGTGACCCCTAGACTCTCAAACAAAACAGCAAGAGTCAGGTGAACCCCATCCAAAGTTTTAAGTACAATATCATTTAGGACCTCATGCTTCCCAAGCAGCATTATTTCTATTGTTTCTGGGTTCAATTGCAATTCAGCCATTTAGCAGTCATGCACTGGCTCAAAACCTGAATTGCATCACCAGGGGATAGAGAGCTATAGAGCTGGCTGTCATCAACATATTGATGGCATTCAGTTTCAAAGCTACAAATGATTTCTCCTAAAGGTTTAATATTAGGATTGCCAAGCTCCCCCTGAGCTCCCATTGCCCACTACCACTCCAAGCAGTGTAAGGGGGAAGAAGAAGGTGATGATTGATGGTGATGGTGATGATGATGGTGATGATAGTGATGGTGATGATAACCTCACCAGCACTGTGAGTTTGATGATGTCCCTTGGGGGGAAAACCTGGAAGTGTTAGCAATAGCTCTAGGAATCTCCAAATACTCTGGCAGTTCCTACAACTGCCTTGGTTGCTTCAGGGTTGTCCCCAGAAGTGATGTTATCAAGCTTGTAACAACACCCTCACTATGTCCCTGCTCCCAACTCTCCTGGCAGTTGCCTGGCAACCACACTTTACATGCAGATAAATCCAGTAGTAGTATCAAAACAGTATGGCTTTTGTCTACATTAGATGGAGGTCATCAACTAAAGCTAACAAGGTTAAGGATGGGCATGAACTTGGAAAATGGGATCCAGCTATATGTTATCTGGAACCAGCCTGTTTATATGGACATTCAGCTTTGTTAGATACAGAGCATTTGGGTTTAGAAGCCTACCCAATAAGAACATTTGCTCAATGTGAACTATGCCACAGTGACTGCAACCCATTCTCCAGACAGTTCCTTTGTCTGACTCTGCTATTAGAATGATTGCTTGAGCTTCTCATGCCAAGAAGGACTCCAGATCATGCTTCTTTGAAGAGCTGCCCAGCCTTGCAGACTGAAAACTGTGCTCCTGTCATCTGAAGACAGTGCTTGGAAACAGCCTCCCCAGAAGCCATGTTTCTGTGATGTCCTAAAATGACAACTCTGGTTCTTGCCCAGAGCCATGAGGGAGAGGTAAGAGCCCCACATTCTCTGGATGTGTTATGGAGATGCGAATGGAGAAGCCAACAGTCAACAAAAGACATGCTGTAATGTCCTCACACCTGGACAAAAGAATCATCCTCCCAGACAGCCAAGGCAATATTTCACACAATACCTTTCCAGCCAGAAAAATTGTTTTGCAGATACCTTTTTCCATTCACGTTGATCTTCCCCATGGTGCTTGGCTCTGGTGTTACAAAAGATAGTGATTTGGCACTAGATTATCCCATTATACTTCTTTGTTTCAGCAAAGTTCAGGACCGGATGTAGGGGGGCAGAAGGGGGTGCTTGTCCCGGGCGCCGACAGAGGGGGTGTGTGCCAAATTGGGAATGGAGTCCATTGTATTCTATGGGACCATAAGATAGAATGGCCCATAAGGGGGCGCCATTTTTAATTTTGCCCCCCCTCAAAAAACATGTAGATCCGGTCCTGGCAAAAGTTTATAATAGGTCAACCCATCATGGCCCACTAATCCTTTTTCCAGCCTCTTGGGAGCCTCCCCCTTAGGTGATGTCAGTGGTCATATGTAATGATGTCAGGTATTACCTGACAGCACCTGAGGATACAACTTTAGCTATAAGAAGACTCGTTTTTGGCCATTCAGGTGTGTCTCTTGTGGTACTCCTAGCTTGCTGCTTGAGCTACCCCCAGATACCTGATCAGTATTGGGCCCTTTTATTGGTGAGTTACGCTGGCCATTTCTCCCCCTCCCCTTCCCTTATCATCATCACTATTGGTCCATGCTCCTGGATTTGCCGAGACTGGTAAACTATTTACCCTGTCTATGTTTTGACCCTATGTGTTTCTCTATTCAATTTTCCTGCTATTATTCCTAGGATTGTATGTTTGCTAGTGTGATTTATTTCCTGTATGATTGATCTATTTTTCTAATAAAAATCCTTTTAGTTTACCATCCATTTCTACGTTATTTCAGAATTTGCTGGGTAAACTGCCTCCTGTATACATAGGTTATTGACCTCGCACATTTTGCCAACTTTGCCCACCTTTATAAATTCCCCATACCTCATCAATTTGGCTAACATATACTGTCCAAAGAAATGGAGTTGGTTTGTGAGGTTCATGAATCAGTAGAATACACCAGCATGTTGAAGACACAAGCCTCACAGGGGATACCCTGCTGACTGTCCTCTACCTGCCCTCCAGGCTTAGTGAGGATTAGATTTATGATGTTTGAGTTACAGCCCCCCAAAGAAGGTACCCCCAGGAAATTGTTTTCTGGGGAAATGATAGGAATAGGTTCAGGAGGTTCAGGAGTGTACAGAAGCTAGAGACATCAAAGTTGCAGGGAATTTCCCCTGGATGCTCCTCTACATGCCCTCCAAGTTCTGCTGCCCTTCTTGCTTTGAATCTTGGTAAATATTTAGATCAAGCAGAGTCTGTCCTGAAATGTATCTATTCATTAACCAACACAAACAGCCACAAACTGCTTGAAAGTTTGTAGAAAGTCTGTGCTGGTTGACCTGCCATGAACTTCAGTTTGCATACTACAAACCAACCAAAATTTATCATGATTTTTTGTCTGTGAGCCATCCTTTACTAGGGTATACTCCATCTCATAGCTCAGTCTGAAACCAGAATGAAAAAAAAAAACATTCAAAGCAGATGATCTCTGAATGCCACAATTTTTTGTGGTCTTATGGAATCTGATATTCTATCATTTCATATGCTAGAGTTAAAACAGGGACCCAGCATAGCTGACTGCAAGGACAGAAGCAAATACATGAAATAGACGTGGAGTCCCCCACTTGAAAGAAATAGCCTCTGGGTCCTCATCGCTTCAACCAGAGGTCACCGGCAGATCCAAGATCACTAAAACAGCACATATTTAAGCACAGCTGGAATGTCCTTGCTCTCAAAAGTGTATGCTTGTATTGCTAGGTCACTTCTCTCTCAAATGACACTTTATTTCAATAACATTCAGAGGCGAGATTACACAGTAATCTATTTCACAGTTTACATTTGTTATGGAATTCTATATCCTAGCTTAGATAATGGCATTGGATAGAAAGGAGGACAAAATGTCAAAAATACTTCTACAGCTGAGCAATCAAAGGTTCATGAAACCTCTGATTATATAGGAGTCTGTCAGTAAAATCAAAGAACAAATTGGGTATTTGTTCAGTGAATGTTCTGTCTCCTAACCAGGACCTATTTTAGAAATGCATTGCTCTTCAAAAGAAGTGAATCTGGGAATGTAATAGGAAAATAAAATATTTTATCTATAAAATTCCACTCCAGAAAGGAAAGTTGACTTGAATAGTATTCTTAGTGCTCTGCTGGGCACATTTATGCTGAAAAAAAGCTTCACAGCAAAATAAAAGCATAACAAAAAGCTACAACACATTTAAAAAAGCAATAACATTATTTATTATTGCTGCCTTCATTTTGAAAGATTTAAATCTTGCATCAAAAATGCGGCTGACTGTTCCTGAAGCAATTTACATAGAAGAATAAAACCATCCATTCGAATGTAACAAAAAAGCAATAACTAAACAACAGCGAGTAGCAAAAGTTAACCATAAAATATCCTGTACTTAATAAAAACCAATGATCACAGCTGACAATATAGAACTAATGAGGGAGGGCACACTCAAACCAGAACACAAGACAAATAGCTTTCATTTAAACAATGTGGCCTAGGAGCTCGGCAACAACTGTGGGGAAGAACTTGCAAGGTCCCACTGCAGAAAAGTCCCTCTCCCTGGTCACATCTGCAATGCGGAGGCACAGGTGCCAGGCAAAAGACAGCACTTTAAAAAGAGGCCCAATTATCTTGGCTAATCCTGCCAAAACTTTAGTTGTGGAAGGAAATCCATTCCATGAGAAACTTCTGTTCCAGAATTTTAAATTGTGGTTCAAGATAGACACTGCTTTGAGTATTGCTGTGGTACCAGATACCTGAAGAGGTGTGTGCCTTGTGGAACCTCCTCAGTTCCGCAGGGCATGCAAGGCTGCTCTTTTTCGGGTGGCCTTTGAATTGTGATCCACCAGGCAGCTGGTATGCCTCAGCTGTGTCTTCACCATCCACACATCATATCCTGCTTGACAGTGGATAGATTTTAATGAGGAATGTATTTTTAATCATTTTATATGTTTTAAAATGTATTTAGTATGTCCTTTGTATTGCTTTTATCAAGTGTATTTTATATACAGTTAGCTGTCCTGAGTCCTATTCATGAGACAGTGAGCAGGATATAAATTTGAGTAAATAAATACATAAATACATTCTTTCTTTCTCTTCCATCTTCTCTCCTAGTCCATTCCCAGCCCGGTCTGTTGGGTCTGGTTTAGGATGGCTGGTCTGGTCAGGCAGCTGTCCTTACCTTCACCTAGCAGAGTGCTCCTTCTGAGCTTCAGCACAGAAGCATGGCCAGGAGTTATCCTTGAAAGGGCAGCTGTTGTGAAAGCCCTCTCAGCCCCACCAACCTCACAGGGTGTCTGTTGTGGGGGGAGAAGATATAGGAGACTGTAAGCCACTCTGAGTCTCTGATTCAGAGAGAAGGGTGGGGTATAAATCTGCAGACTTCTTCTTCTTCTCTAATGGTCATCACACTATCTCACAAAATGCACAGAGAGCTTTTGCTTAAAATTAAGAAACCAATACTAGTGCAGGGGTGGCCAACGGTAGCTCTCTAGATGTTTTTTGCCAACAACTCCCATCAGCCCCAGCCATTGGCCATGTCGTTGGCCACTCCTGTAACTAGTGTATTTATTTAAAAGAAAACATGTTTCCTCTAAACTGCAGAGTCTTGTGAGCAAAAATTCTACTTTGTGAGCTACTGGCATTAAAGTTGTGAGCTACTGCATAGATTAGTGTGCTCTGGGGTCATTCTTCCTGAGCTAAGACAAAAATGTGTGAGCTGGAGTCTAAAAATGTGTGAGCTAGCTCATGCTAATTCAGCTTAGAGGGAACACTGAACATAACATGAAAGTGTAGTGGAGAGAAAAGAGTGACTAAACTATTCTAACTAATTGGATGGCTTTGGAGTAGGCCATCTGCTTAGTTCAGTTCAGGGGGAGAGACACCATGTTGTTCCTCCTGATGCAATCAGGAAAGAAGAAGGAAAAGGAAGAGGATGAGAACAAACAGGAAGGAAGTTCCTGAAATTACAGTCTACTGGTTAGAGAGGGTGAATGAAAGCAGAACCAGACAGGAAGGAGATTGATATCAACCTATCTATCTGTCAAGCTCTATGGTGTTTGTAGTTTTGGAGGACTGAGCAGCAGACATCATCAGTCTGTTCTTCTAACACAGTCTTCTCTTTTCAGCTCAGTCCTTAATACAGCCTTCACCTAAGGACGTTTGTCACCCATGTCCAAGGCAACAAGCTCAGCCTTGGTTCCCAGCAGAACAAAATGGCCCTAGACATAATATAAACCAGGGGTGGCCAAACTGTTGCTCAGGAGCCACATGTGGCTCTTTTACACATATTGTGCGGCTCTTGAAGCCCCCACCACTACATTGGCTGGCTTGGAGAAGGCATTTCTCTCTTTAAATCACTTCTCCAAGTGAAGCCAGTCAGCAGCCTGGAGAACACATTTAAAGTTAAAATTGCTTTCTTTTCACCTCTTTCTCCCTCCTCTCATCTATTTGACTTCCTGCCTGTCTGCCTTCCGGCTCTCAAACATCTGCCACTCATGTCTTGTGGCTCTTAAACACCTGATGTTTATTCTATGTGGCTCTTACATTAAGCAATGTAACTTGTGGCCTTATGGGGGCAACAAGCCTGGTCAAGCTACTATTGAATCCTTCTCAGGGTCTCCAAAAGGAGGGCAAAATCTCTGACAACAGAAACGTGGAAGCAAACTTTGCTCCATTATGTCTATTCCTAGAATGTGCCCCCCACTGCTATTCTAAAGTTTAAACCACCAGCTTTTCTCAACATGTTTTACCCAAGCTACTGTCTTCCTGCAGGATACAATGACTGACAAGAGAACATCAAGAAAAGACATAACATAATCAAGCTGTCTTGAAACGAGGTGGGCAACAAATAATTCTGTACTGGAAATTCATTCCTAGGAGAGGCCTGAGATCTGTTTTTTAAAATCAGCAAGTGCTGTCTGGATCTGCACCCCCCGCTCTGTCAGATCCCACCAAGTACTGAGACTCAAGAAATCTGACAGCTATTGACTGTATTCCATCATGTTTATGATCTAAGCTTCCTTTGAAATGACCCTAAAGTGACAGTGGTAATAAGAGCATGTCCCCATTTTTTTCCCTTCTTACGCTCATTCATATTTTTGTCAATGGTTTTGAGTGCTGATGTTGCGGAGTTTTAGTGTTGGCTTTGTGGATTCATTTATATTGTGTGTCTATGTATTACGCACAATAAACATGATAATTTATATGTATAACAAACCATATTTATACATATGTTATCTGTGCATTATATAAAGATAACTTCAGACACCAGTGGTTAGCTGCTCAGTAAGCCCAAGCAGTTTATCGTTTAAATACGATTAATGTTGTCCACACAGATGGGCTGCAACAAATTTCCCCAATGGAGCAAACAATGACTCTTTTGGACCATTTCAGGTCCAGGCAATGGTGCAAAGGTTAAGACATCATAATCCCAATCCAATGTGCATGATAATTGTCAAAAATTGCTGGGAACAATGAACATGGAATGCTCAGTTGACAGGATCCTGAAATAGTGTTATGTGTAGGGATGGGCACAAACCAGGAAAATATGGTTCAGTTTGGTTCATGGCATGTCCAGTTCATGAACCATAAACCATCACAATTTTTTAGGGGCCACAAGGTTCATGACATGATAGAACACCTTGCCTCCCCCCCCCCCCCCGCATAATAGAGACACCAATCTCACAAGGGATCTCCAGCTCACTCTCCTCCACCAGCCTTCCAAGTTTGGTGAGGATGGGATATATGGGTTCTGTTTTGCCACACCAAAGGTTTCCCCATTCTCCATTGTTTACAATGGACTATGAAGAAGAAGAATCGCAGATTTATACCCCACCCTTCTCCCTGAATCAGAGACTCAGAGCGGTTTACAATCTCCCATATCTTCTCCCCCCACAACAGACACCCTGTAAGGTGGGTGGGGCTGAGAGGGCTCTCACAGCAGCTGCCCTTTCAAGGACAACCTCTGCCAGAGCTATGGCTAACCCAAGGCCATTCCAGCAGGTGCAAGTGGAGGAGTGGGGAATCAAACCCAGTTCTCCCAGATAAGAGTCTGCACACTTAACCACTACACCAAACTGGCTCTCTGGTCAAACCAAAGAATCTTTCAATAGAAACTGAAGTGGGGCATTTTTGCAAACCCCGCAAGACCAATGCAATTTGTTCAGCAGATCCAGTGCTGCTGTGGCAGTGCAAACCCGCAAACCCAACACTTCTGCTACTCCCAGAGGCTGTCATTTCACTCCCAGAACACTTCTACTACTTCTCCCAGGGGCTGTTGTTCCACTTGGGAGGGCTGTCATTCCAGTCCCAGAGCACTAATTCTATTTCTGGGGGTCATTTTTCCACTCTGGGACCTGTTATTTGAGTCCCAGAGCAGTTTATCTGGGCCTAGAGACGTTAATTTACAGTTCACTCTGTATTTTCATTGTGACTTTTTTTGTGCTGTAATGTATTTAAATGGAGCCCATGCAAGTCAGTTGACATTCCTGTCTCCCATTATCTCCAGTGGGCTTTCAGGGCCCTCCCATTGTTTCCAATGGACAATACTGTTATTTCTTTTAGTAAATCTCCCCAGTGGAACTTGGTGCCATTTTGGCAATGTCAGCTTAACAGGACTGATGTGACGTACAGAATCACACTCCAAGCACGGGAGGGGGGTTGCAAGGCCAGTGCAGTATACTAGTACCCAACAGAACCCAGTGCCACTGTGGCAATGCAAGCAAAACAGGATTAATGTTAAACCAGAGATTCCCTGCAGTACAAACTGAAGGAGGGAGATTTTTTTCAAGCCAAGCAGAACCAGTGTAATGTGCCTAGCAAAACCAGTGCCACTGTGGCAATGCAAACCCAACAGGACTAAGATCAAGTCAGAGAATCTCTGCAGTAGAAACTGAAGGTACTGGTGGGGTGGGGGCATTTTTACAAGCCCAGCAGTACCAATGCAACGTACAGAGTGCCCAGCAGTACCAGTCCAATCTAAGACTGCCTAGCAGAATTCAATGGCATTGTGGCAATGCCAGCTAAACAGGACTGATGCCTAGCAAATAATAGCACTTCAAGCAGGATGGGGAGATTTTGCAACATCTGTGCAAGAAAATGGGAAGGGAACCCAAAGAAATGCTGGCAAAGGGAGGGGGGGACCTCTTGAAACTGGCAAGACTGCTTTGAAACTGACATATGGGCAAGCCTTCTGGTGGAAACCCACAGAAACTGAAGACACACAGAGAGAAAACACAGTCCAAGGCTGGAGAATTCCACCATCTCTGTTGCTTTGAAGTTTCTATCCCATGTTGTTTGAAGTTTGGGCAACATTTGGATTGAGCAGAGGCAGGAAATGTATCCATTCGCAAACCCACATGAACCTTCACACACAGCTTGAATATTCATAGAAAGTTCATGCCAGTTGACCTGATACGAACTTTGCCTTGCAAACCACAAACCAGCCAAAATTCACCACAAACTTTAATTTATGACCCAGTTCATTCCCATCCCTAGTTATGGTTAGGGTGGTTAGGGTGTCAATAAAAGCCATGAATAAAAGCACTGCAAATGTGCTATTGCTGGATGACTAGTGAATATAGAAGAAGAGGAGGAGGAGATGGATTTATGCCCCACCCTTCACTCAATGTCTCAGAGTGCTTTACAATCTCCTTCCCTTTCTCTCTCCATGGAAGACACCCTGTGAGGCAGATGGAGCTGAGAGAGCTTTTTCAAGAACTGTGACTGACCCAAGGTCACTCAGGTGCATGTGGAGAAGTAAGGAATCAAACCCAGTTCTCCTAGATTAGAATCCATGCACTTAACCACTACACCAAACTGGCTCTCTTAGCCATCTTATACTGAAGCAGTCTGTTGGCATATCTATCTCAGTATTGTTTATTCTGACAAACAGTGCCCCTCCTGGGTCTCTCTCACAGAAGGGTCTTCTTCAACAACTTTGGCTGGAGTTGTCCAGGACTGAATCTGGATACTTTTGCATGCATAGCATATGCTGTACCACTCATATAGTGTCTCTTACACTTAAACCTGTCCATTTGCCCAAGCTATCAGAGCTCAGAGATGGAACTGTGCTTTCTGGGCTGAAGAGGTAGACTCTGTGAATGAACCCAGAAAACATCTGTACTCTCTCCATTAGGATATGACAATATTCATGTATTGGCTTACACTGTATACAGTCATAAAATATAATAAATCAAAGTTATAAAAACCACTAGTTAAAATTACTAATTTAAAACTGCTGGCAGGTGGAAGAACAAATCAAAATTGTCTTCTGCTGTTTCCTAAAGATCGAGAGTGAGGGAGATTTTTCCATATTCATGGAGATACCATTGAAAAGGCCCTCTCTCATGTTCCCACAAAATCAGCTTCTTTGATTGATGGTACAGTCCTAACAGGTATATCCAATTGGATGTTTTAATTTTGGAAGGCACATTTCAGTTCCTATTGTGGTACATGGTTTAGGAAAGACTTATTCAAGTTCTAAAATACCAAATCAAGTGGGCATCCTTTTTTTTTTTAAGTGACACTCTATTTCATGAGTGTTCACTGCTAACAGTTGTCTGATCTTTGTATCGGAGATCTCTGACCTTCCATTCATCTCCATTTGTCAGCCAAGCTGACTCTCTCTTATCACCTATGCACAGTGGCATTCAGGTCCTAATGAAAGCTGCAATGCTGATCTCTTCACATTTTGACTTGTGCAGTTTTAAATTCCACCTCTGCCACACTCCAGATTTAAAAAAAAGCATTGCCATTGTGACTATCATTCTTAATATTCATGAAATGGTGACTGGCTGTCTGAAAATGATTGATCTTGTCAGGCAACTCGGTCCCCTTTCAGACCATACCAGCATCTGTGAAACTGATGAATTAAACCAAGAGGCTGTCTCCTGACATTTCTGGCCTGAGACAAATGCAAGGCAGAAGGTGAAGTTAAAGGATCATTTCAGATGGGGGAAATTCTATCCACACGGAGAGATCAATTTTTAACCACGTTTTGGGAAATGGTTGTTTCCACTTTTGTCCCAGGAGGCAGTAAATATTTCTTTTACTTTCCGTGAGCACGGTCAGACCTTTCAGTCTTTCATTGTATTTAATCATGCTGCTGTTTTGACCAGCTTTCCCTGACTGCAGGTATTTCCCCCCTTTCAAAAAAATAATAGTATAGTCTAAGTGTAATATCTAGCTCTGTGACTTAAAGGTATTTTCTATGTGGTGTTCTGTAATTCAAGCAGTTCATTATGGGTTCATGTTAAATAAAATTTGCAAACATAAAATCTCCAGCTCCTGACATTACATTATATTCTGACATTATGTTACCTTACAACAAAAAAAAACTTTGATGACCCAGTGATCCTGGACAGGCATAATGCTACCATTACAAAGAGCCAAACCCCAGGATGAAGAATTAATTTTTAATGGCTGTTAACAGGGACAGAGAGCATGAATCAAACTGGATGAGACCATCCCACCAACATGATGCACTTTGCATGGTTTTGTGGCCTCTGGTTGTTAGGTCAGGACTTCCTTACATCCAATTTACCCACTTTTCCCTTGGTCTCTGGTTTATTTTTAGTGATTTATTGATTAGAACATTTATATCTCTTACCCTCGCTCAAGGTGGCTTGCAATGCATAATTAAAATATCAAGCAACAGTAAAGTGCCCAGTCCTCTTCCCCATCTACTAAAGTATAATGAAATTATAAATACAAGAAAATGCAATGGTTTAGTTATACATCTCTTCATCCCATAGCATCATGAATCTCTCTTCCCCTTGACTTCAGGTCATCATAGACTGAACCTACCATATAGTGACAGATTAATCCATTATAGATGGAGTTTTCTGCTGTTGATTTTGATGGTTTGGTTTGGTTTGGGGTTTTTTTGGATTGTGCACATATCAAGTACAAGATGGATCAAGATTGGTAGCTATGTGAGTCTGTGTAGCAGAAGAAGATAAGATGAAGATATTGGATTTATATCCTGCCCTCCACTCCGAAGAGTCTCAGAGTGGCTCACAATCTCCTTTACCTTCCTCCCCCACAACAGACACCCTGTGAGGTGGGTGGGGCTGGAAAGGGCTCTCACAGCAGCTGCCCTTTCAAGGACAACCTCTGCCAGAGCTATGGCTGACCCAAGGCCATGCTAGCAGCTGCAAGTGGAGGAGTGGGGAATCAAACCCGGCTCTCCCAGATAAGAGTCCGCACACTTAACCACTACATCAAACTGGCTCCCCGTAGCAGTAGAAAAGAGCAAGAGTCTGGTAGCACTTTAAAGGCTAACAAAAAAAATTGGCAGGGTATGAGCTTTTGTTAATCACTGCTCACTTCTTATCTGAAGAGGTGTGCAGTGACTCATGAAAATTCATACCCTGCCAGAAATTTTAAGTCTTTAAGGTGCTACTAGAGTCTTGCTCATATTAAGTACAGTTTGTATCCTCATTTTTTGTATGTGCCATATGCCTTGTTTATTCATATAATGTATGCATGTAGCACCAATATATTGATCACAACTAATGTTGAGAAAATCTGGTGAGATTTAAAAAAAGGAAATGAAGGAATCATGGGTTCACTTTGCAAAAGGAAGAAATTTGGGCTTTTGAGTTGCAATGGTGTATTTGAGAAATTTAAAATCCTCTCTAGTACACACTTCCTATTGTTTACTTTATGTGTAACATAAAGCTCAGAGTCAGTCTCAACAGTTTCTGCATCAAGTTTTCATTGTTTCTGTGGGGTGAAAAGATGGCCTACGCATACAAATGTAATTATAACAATCTGTCATGTGTACCATGCAGTCTGAACTAGGGGTGCACATTCAGATCTATCCAAGCTGAAAATATACCCAATAAATATCTAATGGGTATTTTGGGGGATATATTTGGCTTCCCAAATGTATCCAAATTTTCTCAGGAAAACTGGGGGGGTGGGGAGCAGAAATCCAGAGAGAATCCTGGATATATTCCGGAATTACCAGTAGATAAAAAAAAAAAAAAAAAAAACAGAAACAGCTCCCATCTCTCTTTGCTCATCTGCTCACATAGGACTATTTTGAAAGCCCCTGCCTCTTCTTTCCACATGGCTGTCTGTCTTGATCTATTTACACACCTTGTGAAGTAATATGGCCAACCCCTTGAGAAAGGACTAGCTCCAATGTTCCAGAACTTTGTCTAGGTCTGCCCTTCCCCATCTTGAGTCTGCTTTCTGAGTTGATATTTTTAATGCTTTGTACATCAAAGGTAAGGTGAGTAGTACCCAGAGACAGTTTTTTGCAGTGACGGCACCTTGCTTATGGAATGTATTTTTCCTAAACATTTGCTTGGCACCTACATTGCTCTCTTTTAGGCACCAGGATACTGTTCAACAAGGCTTAAGTAAGGGACTGATCATTTAGCACCATTTCTGCAGTCTGTTTTTAGTCCGAAAACTGGTGTTCATAATAAGCTTCTCAGATACCTGGTTTTTAATGGTCTGGTTGGCTTTTCAATATCAAGTTTTAATTAACAACTTTTAATGTTTTATGTTTCTATTGTGTTTTACTTTGTAAGTTGCCTTGGTCTGGTTCCCTGAAGAGTCTGCATAAAAATGAAAACCATAACTTGATTTATTTACTAAATACTGGATGTTATTGATTTCTTTTTGGAATTAAAACAAATATGATAAGATATACAAAAATATGATAAGATATATGATCTCAGAGATAAATTTCTGGCAGAAATTTTACCTGCCATAAATCTATACTCAGATGTTGAGAAGACTGTATTCGTTATCTAATAACAAGATTCTACAACAACAACAACAACAACAACAACAAATTTTATTTGTATCCCGCCCTCCCCGCCGGAGCAGGCTCAGGGCGGCTAACAACATGATTCATACATTAATTATACAATATTGAATAAAACTACGTTTAACAGTTTAATTAAAATTCTGATTAAATTTTTAAAATTAATAAAATGTACTAGTGTACTAGATTCTGTGATTCTGTAATTTTACAGATTTTGTAATTAAGATATTGTCTAGTTTGGATGTGTTTAATGTTTTTGTTTAATGTTTTTGTAAGGTTTTTTAAATGTTGTAAGCTGTCCAGAACCTGCTTGTGGGATAGGGCAGGGTATAAATAAAATAAATAAATTAACTTAAATTAAATGTGATGCATATTTTACTTTATTTTTATTTTATTATATCAGTCTTACGAATTGCCCAGTCCTTGCTATTGCCAGGTTCTGGGCAATATACAACATGATAAAATCATTTAAATAATTTAAATTTATCTTACAGAGATTCCTTGTTTGCCTTTGCAGTAAAGAAGATAAGGTCAAAGGCAGTACTGAAGGGGACAGCTTTTTTAGATACTGTAGCTTGATATGTTTTGCAGGGGTGTCAAACTCATTTGTTATGAAGGCTGGATCTGACATAAATGTCACTTTGTTGGGCTGGGCCATGTGTGCCATAAAATGTAACACAAGATACCAAAGATAGAAACTTGATAAAGGTGATTTCAAATGTTGAATGAAAATAGCAGGCTTGATTGGATTGTGTGATATGCAGAGAGGTTGTAGGTTCTAGGTTTAACACTGGTAATGAGACAGGAAACCTAGGCCTCAATTACATCCAGGAGGATGCAAAGAATAAATGGACATAAGTCTAACATTAGAAACCACAACATTCAGTTGCTGACATAAGAGTGGCAGTGCTCTTGCAAAGGAATTTCAAAGGGAGATTAGAAAGAGGGACTGCTGAACTGCAACTGATAATGCATCCTCCTGGACTGAACTGAGAGCTAGTTATCCTGTCTCATCATTACCCATGTGTGTTATTATCAGCTGCCATCTGAAATCACTCCACACTCAGAGTTAAAAGGAGCGATCCAAGACAGAGAGAGGCAAAGAGAGAGGGGCAGAGAGGTAAACAGAGAGGAGGGGCAGGGAGAGAGGCAAAGAAAGAGGGACAGAGATAGGGGCAGAGAGACAAACAGAGGCAAAGAGAGGGGGCAAAGAGACAAAGAGAGAGGGGCAAAAAAGGAGAGAGTCAGAGAAGCAGACAGAGGCCAAGAGAGAGGGTCAGAGAGAGGGGCAGAAAGACAAACAGAGAGTGGGAGCAGAGAGAGAACAAGAGAGAGGGAGGCAGAGAGACAGAGAAGCAGGTTTACCTTTGTATCTCTCCCACATGAAGGAGCCACAGAGCTCTCTGTGTTCCTTTGTGTGCATTAGAGAGAGCAAAGGAGGAGAGAGGAAAGAGGCAGGAAACATGAGGTTTCTTAGTGGGGGCAGATTTGACCCCTGCACAGGCCATATTTGGCTGTGGGGCTGGACATTTGACACCTCTGTTTTAACCTCTATTCTTATTAACACTTAATTTGTTAAGGTATTATCTGTTTGTGTTTATCTTTTTGTGGTTTTACCAAATTTGTGATGGCCAATGGCTATATACAAAAAAATACTACTACCATGGGTCGTTTTGTAGAAAAATAGGTGGTAGAGCTCATCCAGGGATTGTTATGCAGCTGCACCTACTATTCAATGGACAAGGAGGTGGAACTCTCAGAAGGAGAAGGTGGAACCTTCAGAAAGGTTCAGGAGCTGCGCTTCTGTGAACTCCCACTGGATCCGAGACCTGACTACTACTATACTTCTTCTGCTATTAAAAAGAAATAAGGTAAAAGATGTGTGTGTGTGTGTGTGTGAGAGAGAGAGAGTGAGATTTACTTATTACAATTTCTTGTAAAAGTACTCTCTAAAATTCTCTTTTTTGGTATTTCACCCCACATTTTAAATGCATATTTTACTTTGCTGTTGGATATACTATAAGCTTTGCTAAATGAAGAAGAAAAAGAAGACTGCAGATTTATATGATGCCCTTCTCTCTGAATCAGAGACTCAGAGCGACTTACAATCTCCCATATCTTCTCTCCCCACAACAGAGGTGGGTGGGGCTGAGAGGGCTCTCACAGCAGCTGCCCTTTCAAGGACAACTACGATAGCTATGGCTAACCCAAGGCCATTCCAGCAGCTGACTTCCAGGGTTGGAAAATGCCGAGCTGAACTGCTTCTCAGAAGGGGAGCAGGCTGGAACTTCTGTTCAGGATAGTGGAAAGCAATCTAATGCCTACTGCCTACATCTCAGTCAGAGATCAGTCCAAGATATGCACAGGAAACTTTGAAGAGATCTACCTTGGCTAAAAGGGAGTCCCGGGGGGGGGGGGGCGCTCCTTTGAGGCTTTGAGGGATCTCCGGAGACGAGTTGCATTTTCATCATCTGCAGAAGTTTCCAGAGTCATTTATTTGACATAAGCTCGACAGGATCCTAATCTTCTTTGATACTGCTAAACATCTAAAGCTATCCAAGACCGGTGTTGATCTGGATAACTACAGAAAAGGTACAGATTGCTATCTTTCATTCCGGGATTAATTAAAGTTAAAAAATATAAAATCAGAAGGTGGGAAATTGAAATCTAGAAAGCTTGGAAGAAGAAGGGGAGAAGGGGCGAAATTTGGACTTTGTAAATTTAAAGGACAGTGCTAAAAAGTGGAAAGGAATTTATTGTTTTGTCTACTTGTGGTTTTGGAGAAAAAGCCCCATTGTCATAGACTTGCAGCTCCCACAGCCAACACAGGAAATACGTCAAGCATCGTGAGATCTCTCTACCAACGAAAACGGGGTTTGGTGGCAAGCAAAGCAGGAAGTATCAGATGGAAAAGGGAAATCATTGAAGCAGCCAGCTGGCCGTTGCTAGGAGGCTAAAAATTAAATAAAAATTTTAAAGTGTTCGGGACATAAAAAATTGTTCGGGACATTAAAAATCGCCGACAGAGGTGACGATTATAAGGTAAATACTATTGGACATTACTGTTAATAACTATTTTAGAAGTCTCTAAAGGAAAAAGGGGAAAAAAATTAAAGTGAGGCAGAAAGTCGCGACTGCCATTTTGAAAAAAAAAATAAAAACGTTAAAAATTAATATCTGACCCCAGGAGGTTCTGAGGAGAGCGAAATTAGCTTATTGAAAAGAGCAAGCTTTGCTCTTTTAAATCTGATAGTTGAAATTTAATTTGGTGAGGTCAAAATTTTGGGTGTTTTTACATATCAGACCATATCAGACCATATAAGACCATATGTTTTTACATATCAGACCATACATATTGGATCAAAATGCAGGACCAATTAGTTGCAATGGAAGCCAGGATAATGAAAGGGATGAAGGAGATGATAACTGCTTCCAAAAAAAAATTAGAAAAGATAATGAAGAACTAAAAAAAGATATAGAGGATCTCAGAAATGAGAATGTGGTGACGTCAAAAAAAGTGCAAGAGGTGGGAGGGAGAGTGAAAATACATCATTCCACCTTGTTAAAAATACAAGAAAAAGTGGCAATTCATGACTGCAAATTGATGGAGACCCAGATACGTCTGAGAGGAGTACCTGAGGATGAAGAAATTAATTTGAAAGAACATATAATAAAAATATTTGCAGAATTTTTGGAGGAAGATCTTGAAGGAACTAGAAACATGTATGACTATATGTATAGAGTGAACTCACTATATGCAAAAAAAAAAAAAAATCTACCAAGAGATGTGGTTATAAAATATATGACAAAAGAAATGGTGGGGAAAATCATGAATAAAAACTTTGAAAAGACATTGGTAGTGGAGGCAGCAGAGTAAGAATTATGAAGGAGTTGCCAAGACAAGTGATAAATGAAAGAAGAGCATATAAGAAATTGACAGAAAAATTACGGGACAATGAAATGAGGTATAGATGGATGGATAATACCTGAAAGTTTGAGCTTTGAACTACAAGGAAAAAGGATTACAATTACAAACACACAGGAACTGTGTTGATTTTATGAAGAATTTGCACCATGATGGATTACAAATTATTATCTTGGAATGTAAATGGACTAAATGCACCACAAAAAAGAAAGGCAACGTTTCATTGGATTAAAAAGCAAAATTGTAATATAGTTTGTTTACAAGAAGTACATATCAAACAAAAGGATTCCAAATTTTTATGGAATAAACAATTGGGACTAGAATTTCATTCATTTGCTGAACAGAAAAAAAGGGGAGTGATTTTTTATATTAAACAAGAATTGGACCCGAATCTAGTGTTTAAAGATAAAGATGGAATATTTGTAGCGGTAGAAATAATATTAAATGCAAAAAAAAAAAAAAGTATGCACCAAATGGAGCAAAGGATGCTTTTAAAAAAGATATTATACAACAATTTGATGAAGTGACATATGATCACATTTTGATAATGGGGGACTTTAATGGAACAATTAAGAACACACTGGATAGGTCTGGGGGGGGGGGATAAAAAGGAAGGAAAATTGCCAGTCTTTTTTTTTTTAATTGGTCAAACAAGAAAATTTGGAGGATATATGGAGGAAATTTAATCCTGACGTGCAGGACTATACCTTTTTTTCAGCAAGACAAAACTTTTTCCAGAATTGACATGTTGTGGGGTACTAAAGATTTAGGCCTTATAGCAAAGAAAATAGAGATTTTACCTAAAATAGGGGCTGATCATAACCCAATAATGTGGATTACAAAATTTTCTAAAAAGTCGAGAAGATGGAGATTTAATGAAGATTTACTACAGAATAAAGAAATAGTGACATCTCTAGAAAATGAAACTAAAGCTTTATTCCAAATAAACGATAAAGAAGATATAGAATTTCAGACGGTGTGGGATGCTTATAAAGCAGTAATGAGAGGAATATTGTTTACATTGAATAATAAAGACAAGAGGGCAAAAGAAAAACAGATGTTGGACATTCAAAATAAAATAAAGAAAAAAGAAGGGGAACTGAGAAAAAGGCCAGGGGAAAATAAAATTATGAGGGAGATTGCAATACTACAAACACAAACGAGACATTTGTTAAATAAAGAACTGGAAGGGAATCTGAAAAGGTTGCAGCAGAAATCTTTTGAGGGAGCAAATAAACCTGGAAAATATTTGGCCTGGCAATTGAAGAAAGAGAGAAAGTAAAATTATTAATAAAATTGTGGTGGAGGGAAGAGAGGTGGTAGATCAAGAAGGAATAAAAAGAGAATTATTTAAGTATTATGCCAAATTATTTAAGGGTGTTAAAATAAAGAAAGAAAAGATGGAAGAGTATTTACAAAAGATTAAAATAGCACCTTTAACAGAAAATATGGGAAAAGTCTTGAATGATCCAATTGAAAAAATAGAAATTGAAGCAGCAATTAATTCAATGAAAAATGGGAAAGCACCTGGGCCAGATGGATATACAGCTAAATTTTTTAAAACCTTCAAAGAGGAGTTAATTCCGAAGCTTCAGAAATTGATGAATATGATAAGAATAAAAGGGAAAATTCCAAATACATGGAAGGAAGCTGTTATTTTGTTGATTCCAAAGGAAGATAGAGATGTTATGAATGTAAAAAAATATAGACCAATCTCACTATTAAATAATGACTATAAAATATATACAAGAATCTTGGCAGAATAGCTTAAACAATATTTGATAAATTTTATAAAGGAAGATCAAGCGGGGTTTCTCCCCAAAAGGCAAATAAGAGACAATATTAGAACTGTTGTAAATATTGTAGAATATTATGAAAGACATCCAGAAAAGGAAGTAGCATTATTCTTTGCAGATGCAGAGAAAGCATTTGATAATTTAAATTGGGACTTTACGTTTGCAGTAATGGAGAAAATGGAGTTGGGGGAAAACTTTATAAGGATGATAAAAGCAATATATACTGAACAACGTGCAAGGTTATGTATAAATGCAGATCTTACAGAAGACATGATAATTAGCAAAGGTACAAGACAAGGCTGTCCGCTTCCCCCACTGTTGTTTATAATGACTCTTGAAATCTTACTGATGCAAATCCAAGAAGATAAAGAAATAGAAGGATTAAAAGTTAAAGGATTTACTTATAAATATAGAGCATTTGCAGATGATATAATGTTTATAAATGAAAATCCCATACAAGTCACACCTTTGTTGTTAGCCAAAATACAAGAATATGGGGAATTGGCGGGACTGTGTATTAATAAAGAAAAATCAAAACTTCTATGTAAAAATATGCAAGTAAGCAAATAAAAGGAACTGCAGAAGATAACAAGATGTGAAGTTACCTCTAAGGTAAAATAGTTGCATGTTGAGATAACAATGAAGAATATTGACTTGTTTAAAAACAATTATGAGAAGCTATGGCGTAAAATGGATGGAGATATGATAAAATGGAATAAACTTAATTTGTCATTGCTTGGCAGAATAGCTGCAATTAAGATGAATATTTTGCCAAGAATAATGTATTTGTTTCAAACTATTCTGATTGTGAAAGACAGTAAACAATTTAATAAATGGCAAAGGAAAATTTCAGAGACTGTGTGGGCTGGGAAGAAACCAAGGACCAAAATGAATATCTTAATAGATGCAAAACAGAGAGGAGGATTCCAATTACCAGATTTAAAATTATATCATGAAGCAGTTTGTCTAGTGTGGATAAAAGAATGGGTGACGCTGTTAAACAAAAAAAAAAATAGCGTTGGAAGGTCATGGAAATAAATTTGGCTGGCACGCTTATATGTACTATGGGAAAAAAGATGAATGGTTTTTTCTCTCACCATTATATAAGAAATAATTTGCTAAATACTTGAATGAAATATAAGAAGTATGGGGATGAGAGAAAACCGTTATGGATAGTGCCAGCAGAAGTACTAAAAATAACAGCTGAGACGGGTGAAGAAAAGTGGTTGTCATAAAATCAACTATTAAAAATACAAAGTGGCAAAATAGAATTGAAAACTGCTGAAGAGTTGAATAATAAATATGATTGGTTCCAAATGCAACAAATAAAGAGCTTGGTGGAAAATGAATAAGAAGAGAGCAAACAGAAATGGAAAAAGTTCTGCTTGGAGACAATGAAAAATTAATTTCAAAATTATATAAATTACTTTTAAAATGGTCTATGGAAGATGAAGTAGTGAAATCTCAAATGATTGTGGGCAATTAATGTAAATAAAGAAATACAGATGGAAACTTGGGAATATTTGTGGAAGAATTCTATAAAGCTTTCGACGTGTCATAGTATTAAAGAGAACTGCTTTAAAATGATGTACAGATGGTATATGACTCCTAAAAAGTTGGCAAAGATGAACAATAAGATGCCAGATAGATGTTGGAAATGTAGAAAACATGAAGGTTCTTTCTACTATATGTGGTGGACTTGTGAAAGAGCAAAAAAGTATTGGCAGATGATTCAACAAGAAATTTCTAGGATCTTGGGATACGAATTTAAGAAAGTTGCAGACTTTTCTGTTGGGATTACAAATGGAAAAATTTCCAAAAGAAGATAGAACTGTAATCTGGTACTTGCTTTCAGCTGCTAGGACACTGTATGCGCAGTTGTGGAAGCAAGAAAAAATACCAGAAAAATGGGATTGGATTGTAAAAGTTATGACATGGAGTGAAATGGACAAATTAACAAGAATTTTAAGAGATTGTGACAGAAGTTTTTAAGGTGGAGTAGAAAATAAAAGGACGGGGAGGAACGGTGGCTCAGTGGTA
Organism: Heteronotia binoei; assembly: GCF_032191835.1. Lineage (NCBI taxonomy): Eukaryota > Metazoa > Chordata > Lepidosauria > Squamata > Gekkonidae > Heteronotia > Heteronotia binoei. The sequence continues at coordinate 37,040,142 of NC_083234.1, read as the reverse complement.
GACCATCTGCTTGGGAAGCAGAAGGTCCCAGGTTCAATCCCTGGCATCTCCAAAAAAGGGTCCAGGCCAATAGGTGTGAAAATCCTCAGCTTGAGACCCTGGAGAGCCGCTGCCAGTCTGAGAAGACAATACTGATTTTGATGGACCAGGGGTCTGATTCAGTATAAGGCAGCTTCATATGTTCATATGACATTGGACAATTTTTGATAATGATTAAGTATTAGAAGGAAGAAGAATCTTTGTTTTTATTAGTTAAGGGTACCTTTAAATGTTAGTATTTTAAGAAAATAACACCGGCGGGGGTCAAGTAACGGGGGGAGGGGTGGTTAGAAAGTAATATATGGATAGATAAAGAGAAGTTATTAACGATGCAAGAAATAGATATTGTTACCATATGTTATTAAATAAAAATTGTTTTAAACAACCAAGGCCATTCCAGCAGCTGTAACTGGAGGAGTGGGGAATCAAACCCAGTTCTCCCAGATAAGAGTCTGCACACTTAACCACTACACCAAACTGGCTCTTTACACCAAACTGAACATTGCACAGTTCTTGAGGATGTGAATTCAGGGTCGTTTTTGAGGTGCAAAAGATGGCAGCTTCCTGACCTAGATAGCCCCAGGGTAGCTAGATCTCATCAGGTCTTTCAGCTCTGGCTGATAAATGGAGGACAGACTTTCAAGGAATACAAAGGAGGCAGACTTCTGAATGTCTTTTGCCTTGAAAACCCTACTGGTTGGCATAAGTTAGTTGTGACTTGATGACACTTTTCACCACCAAAGATGGCAGCATGAAACAGAGATCAGTTGCTGCTCCTCAGACCACATAACATATGGACCTTTGCATGTTCTGCCATCCCAGAGACAGATATGAAATTTATTATGTAAATAACTGACTATGCATTCAACAGTGATAAAATAAGATGAGGGGGGGGGGGAGGAATGTTGGGTCCATTTCAACATGTCATGCTGGTAAGCAGCCAGATCAAATGTAGTGAAGAAGTTGGACAGCTGAGAATCCTATGAACATCCCTATCTACATGATGCCATTGGTACTCACAAATAGGATGACTTAATCCAGGCAAAGTAATGCTATGCACTTTTGCTGTTTGGCTGGCTTTGAGTTTAATGCATAAATACCAGAGTGAAAGCCTCAGAAGCTGCCATCTGGAGGCATCACTGACATTATCAAGATGCTCTTTGTTTGAAATTACAGGTAAGGGTATTGAGAATTATCAGTGTTCTACTGTATTAACCATGGAAATATACATAGTATAATGAAACTATGTAGTACTCTCTTTCAGGATACACAAGGCACAGTCCTATACAGAGAGTGGGTAGTTGAGCACTTTTCACTTAGCTTGATGATCACTTTGCAGCTAATGTAATTTTTAAAAGAAGCTTTACAAGTATCCATGGTGCAAAAGTGATCTTAATCGGTATTCAGTCTATGTATTCTTTTAAAGTTCCTTGGGTTAATTGTATGCTAATGCATGCTAAATAAATTAGGCAGCAGCTAACTCATGAAAGATTTATGAAGCGGCTTTAAAGAGGGCTTTTCTTAACAGAACTTTCTGTTTTGAAATATACCACAAAAATATGCCCTAAATCATGCCACACAAGATTGTTTCGCCTTAATGTTTTCAAAACTTGTTATTATTACTCCCTCCACCCACCTAGAGATTTAGGTAACTCAGTGGTTGCAGAACATAATATCTCTGCTTTCAGTTACACTCTTAGTATGCTAAGGGAAATATGCTAAGGGAAATTTCAAGGAGATTTGCCTTTTATAAGACTAACCAGGATCATGGTCCCAGAACTGGAAAATAAGTATAATGATATGGCCATCTTTGATCTTTATAGCCAGACACATATTTCCCCAGTTCCAGTCCTTTATGGTTGTGAGATTTTGCTCTGTACTACTTGTCACTCTGCCTTAATTTCAGTTTAATGTGGAGAATTTCTAAAATTAAATCCAGAATTTGAATGTGTGCAGTTAGCTAATTAATTCAGTTCATTTGCATTTTTCTCTTATGTGCTGCCAATGACCATGTGGCCATATTTACATGGAAATGGGAGGAGGGTTTATTAGCAATGTACACAAGTGCATATGTGCACGGGTAAAACATAATGCCAAAGGAATCATGATCAAATCATATGCATAATCACAGCAAGATTACTTTTTTTCCATTGTTCTATCAATATACACATATACATCTAGTGTTATAGAAAACAACAACAAAGAGACTGAAGGAACCAAATGTTGATGCAAACTGTAAAGGCACAGATGAGAACTCTGCAAAAAAATTGCAGTTGAAATACAAGTGGTCTTGTGTGCATGTGTAAAGTGTCATCAAGTCATAGCCAATTTATGGCAAACCAAACAAGGGACTTCCAAGACAAATTGAGAAGCAGAGGTGGTTTGCCATTGCTTTCCTCTGCAGATTCTTCCTTGGTGGTCTCCTTTCCAAGTACTGCCAGCTTAGATTCTGAGATCTGACAAGATCGAACTGTACAATGCCACCTTCTAAACCATGCTGCCTTCCTCCAACGTTTGATCTTACCTTGTGCAAATTGCTCAGTTGCTTCTGCTGAGTGGAGCCTCCTTTTTATCACTTTGAAGATTTGGTCACTAGCAGTGCTGTGAGCAATTCTGTGACTGCATAAATTGGCTATGACACTTGATGACACAAGGCAAAATATACCTAGATTTTACATCATGCCCCAAAGCTTCTTCCTCTTCCTGTGTCTTTTTTTTTTTTAACCTAACATCCAGTCTAAGAAGAGCTCTGAACAACTTGAAAGCTTGCACATTATGATGTGTGATTTGGTTTGTCCTAATAAAAGATGCTATGCGGATTGTGTTCTGGGTTTTTAGCCTTTGGCATGACAGCCAAGCTGATCATGTCTGCTTGATTACTATGCCCAAGGATATCCTGAGACGCCCCCTTTTTAAGCAGCTTAGTAGAGATGCATGTTCTAATTTTGCATCTGCATGGTTGGCAGCATTCCTCCCTCTTTTCCATTGTTCTTAACTGTCAGGGTCCTTCTCTTTCTTCCCTGAAGGAACACATTTTGGCTAAGAATGTCTTCATCAATTTCATTTCAAGTTCTAGGGCATGGAGCTACCCTCCTGCTACCTTATACATGAAGAATACTCACCTAGCATATTGATGCTGAAACTGACCAAGGCTTTCTTAGTCTCAAAGCCTCAGTTAATTACATCATTCATATATTGGCTTGAATCTTATGATAAATCTTGTCTAATGGAAAGTACCGTACTTCTATAACAGGAATACATGTTCCTCACCTCTAGCTTCCAGTAGAAGCACAAATACTTCCCAAGGTGCTCCAAGAAACAGCAAGGGGGACAAAAGGAGGCCTGCAGGGGGAGGAGAAAATAAGTTTTAAAAATCACCTCTTCATTCTTCCTAGGAGATGAAGGTGGCACACATCACCTCTTTGCCACATCAGTCCTGATAGAAAACAACTCATTGAAGGTTTCCCAGCAAGTGTCATATTAGAATGGGGCTCTGAATCCATCTCTGCCAGATCCTAGTCTAACACACTGCCCACATTGACTCTCATACACATATTAAAAATAATACCTACTATATATACAACCAGCATACAAATCAAGTATAAAACTGTACAATATGCTTACACAATACAAACAGAACTATAGAACAAACAGTGAAAAAGTGAAGGGGAAAATGAATCAGTATGAAAAAAAAAACAAAAGAAAGGCCATATTTGATCTTTATAGATCACTGCACATTGCATTTTTGGCCCTGGTCAATGAAATTGCTTCTTAGAATGCCACCTTAAGCAGAATTATACCCTGCAATCAGGGGCAGCCCGATGGCCCATAGCAGCCTAGGAAGACTTGCTGCCTGAAGCCCCCCCCACAGCACCCCTGCGCCTCCCCCCTGTAGTTCTAAGCCCCCCTGCACCTCCCCCTCTTCCCTCCCTTCCCCATCCTATGTCAGTTTCAATGCCGGAACTGGCTCTAGCACAGCATTACAGATATCTAAAGCCCCTCCCCCGCCAATCGATCGATGGGTTAAACCACACCACGGGGCCGCGCTCATAGTTTGTCAGGACCAGAGTCCTGAAAGGGCAGCCCCACTGCCACTGACTCTTCCCCCATCCAGTTGGGAGGGGAAGAGTCAGCAACAACGAGGCCGCCCTTTCAGGATGCTGGTCCTGACAAACTGTGAGTGTGGCCCAGTGGCATGGTTTTACCTGCCGACCGAGTGATCGGGGGGGGGGGTGGACTTTAGATAGCTGGAACACTGTGCTAGAGCCGGTTCCGGCATTGAAACTGACATGGGATGTGGAAGGGAGGGAGGAAGAGGTGCAGGGGGAGGAGGGGTCAAATGAGGCATTTGCCTAGGGGAGAGGGGGGAGCCTGAATTTGCTGCCGCCGCCCTGCCAGCACCCTAGGCAACCGCCTAGCTTGTCTGGGGGGGGGCTGGCCCTGCCTGAAATTAACTTTTAAGGATTTAGCTCTGTTTAAGATTAGTGTTAGAGGGCCACTGCCTTGTCCTCTGGGGGCAGACACTGGGACTCTCCCAATTTGTTACCACTCCCACGCATCAGGCTGGCCACACATTAGACCTGATCTTTGCGTCCGGGATTTTGGTGGACGATATCGCTGTAGAAGCAGTACCATGGTCAGATCACCTGGCCCTCAAGGCTCGTGTGAGTGCGCCGCCCCGACCCTGTATGGGCGGCGAGCCTATTTTGGCTCGCCCGCGGAGCCTGATGGACCCTGAGCGGTTCCAAATGGCTCTGCGGGATCCCTGGCCCCCTAGCGATTCCCTTGATGACCTAGTAGAGGCCTGGAATGACAGGCTAACTGAGGCAATCAACGAAATCGCTCCCCGGCGCCCTCTGCGCCCCCGTAATAGGCTGGCTCCATGGTACACCTCGGAGTGCGCCAGCTGAAACAGGGACTCAGACGACTAGAGAAGCGGTGGCGGCATACTCGTGACGAAGCGACGAGAACATCCTACAGAACGTTTATGAAGTCTTATGAGATGGCAGTCAAAGCCGCAAAGAAAGATTACTTTGCGACTAGGATTGCATCTGCAAACTCGCGCCCAGCACAATTATTTAAGATAGTTGAGAATTTGACCACTCTGCCTCAAGGCAGACCAAATATGAGGGAATTGGAAATAGGCTGTGAGGCTTTTGCGAAATTTTTTGCAGATAAAATCTCGTCGCTCCGCCAGGACTTTCCCGCCACATTAGATGCAGTACAAGAACCCGAGGCTCCGTGCCTGTCCTCTGGTCTTGCCTTGGACCACTTTGACACATTCAGCCTAGGGGAAGTCGACGGAATTCTCTCTACTGTGCGCCCTACAACTTGCGATCTTGACCCATGTCCCTCCTGGCTAATTAAATCTTGCCAGAGGGAACTTAGATATCCTATACGGGATATCATAAATAGATCCCTCCTGGAAGGGCAATTTCCAACAGCACTGAAAGAGGCTATGGTCCGCTCCCTCCTCAAAAAAAGCACAGCAGACCCGGCCGAATTGGCGAATTACCGATTGGTCTCGAACTTACCATTTTTAGGTAAAGTTATTGAGAGGGCAGTGGCGCTACAGTTACAGAGTTTTTTGGATGACACTTCCGCCTTAGACCCCTGCCAGTCCGGCTTTCGTCCAGGCCATGGGACGGAGATAGTGTTGGTCGCCTTGGTGGATGACCTCCAGCGGCACCTGGACCGAGGCGGCGTGGCGGTGCTGATGTTGTTAGACCTGTTGGCCACGTTCGACATGGTCGACCATCGGTTACTGACCCGCCGGCTCGCCGATGCAGGGATTAGGGGGTCGGCCTTACAGTGGCTCTCCTCCTTCCTTGATGGTCGGGGACAAAGGGTGGCAATTGGGGGAGAGCTGTCCTGGAGGCACCCACTAGTGTGTGGAGTGCCACAAGGGGCAGTCCTCTCACCAATGTTGTTTAACATCTATATGCGCCCCCTTGCCCAGATTGCCCGGAGGTTTGGGCTTGGGTGCCATCAATATGCAGATGACACCCAGTTCTATCTACTAATGGATGGCCGACCTGACTGCATCCCAGAAAACCTGGACCTTGCATTGCAGGCCGTGGCTGGCTGGCTCAGGCTGAGTGGGCTGAAGCTCAATCCGGCAAAGACAGAGGTCCTTTGCTTGGGTTGCGGTGCCCCAGAAGGGGAAATTCCCTTGCCAGCTCTTGACGGTGTGCCACTGAAAGTGGCCCACATGGTCAGGAGCTTGGGGGTCCTTCTGGAGCCTTCACTATCTATGGAGGCACAGATAATGGCCACTGCCAAGTCCGCGTTTTTTCATCTTCGGCGGGCAAAGCAGTTGGCCCCTTTCCTGGAGAGCCGGGACCTGGAAACGGTGATTCATGCTACGGTCACCTCCAGACTAGATTACTGCAACGCCCTCTACATGGGGCTGCCCTTGTGCCGAACTCGGCGGTTGCAGCTGGTGCAGAACGCGGCGGCTAGGCTGCTATTGGGGCTTCCAAGATGGGAGCACATACAGCCAGGGTTGCGCGAACTGCACTGGCTGCCAGTGGTCTACCGAGTTTGTTACAAGGTGCTGGTCATGACCTTTAAAGCCCTATATGGCCGAGGGCCTGTCTACCTGAGGGACCGTCTCTCCCCATATGAGCCCCAGAGAGCACTGAGGTCAGCTGGTAAGCACCAGCTGAATATACCTGGGCCAAGGGAGGCCAGATTAAAGACCATCCGGGATCCGGCCTTCTCCGTTGCGGCCCCACTACTCTGGAACCAACTGCCGGAGGAGGTACGGGCCCTGCAATGTGTAAATCAATTTCGCAGGGCCTGTAAGACATACCTCTTTAGAATAGCCTTCGCCCATGCTGAGCTAAGATAACGTCGCTGTGTATGCTTCTTCTTTTCTACTGAATTTAAGATCTATTTAGCACCTTAATGTTAATTTTAAATGTAACTGTACACTGATTAAGATAATGTTATTGTTTTATATGATTTTATTATATTGTATTGCACTTACATGTTGTGAGCTGCCCTGAGCCTGCTTGTATGGGGAGGGCGGGATACAAATAAAAAGTTATTATTATTATTATAGAAACGTTGTACCTGGAATTCACAGTGTGGAGATCATGAGCCCAGTCACTGTTTCCTTATGCAGGTGTGGTTACCAAAGAGTGTTTCTAAGGGAGTGTGTGAATACCTCAAGTATCTTCCTGTTAATTTAGGGATTATTGACTCTTCTAGAGGGAACATGGTGAACTGGGTCCTGAAATTTAGAATACCCAGTCTGGTGGCAGCTTCTGTGGGGGAAGGTAACAGAGCTCTGCCTTCCTCTTTGGAATAACTTCTAAAGGGCCCTGTTGGCTGGTTCCCGAGACTGGCCTCCTTGCAGGGAGCTGGGACATGTGCTAGAGAGGAACAAGGCAGGGGGGGCACTACCCAGACTTCAAAGGCTGCCCTGTCGCTCAGGCTACCCTGACAGCACCTTCTACCCCTTGCTTCACCAGCAAGATAGGTGAGTGTTGCTGCTGGGCCCTCTGTCCTCTGTTGCAATTTAGCACTGTTCATATCCAGAAACAGACTTGCAACCAAATCTAGTAGCCATACATATTGTTCCTTCATGTTTTTCCCCTTGGTGATTGAGGAGCAAAGTAGTGGCCCTCAGAGGATCAAGATGATGAAGGGCTCCAGTTCCTGGTCCCAAGTTTAACAGGGACTGAATATTCACAGACATACTCATCAATTTTGAACACTTTTGAAACACTTGTATTGCTCCATCACAGAATTGGTTTCAGTGCACAGGCCATGATAACTCACACTGCAATTTAGCAGGAAGATTTGATCTCTGTTGCATTTTAGCACCATTTATATCCAGAATCTTCTTCCCCCTCGGCCTGAATCAGAACAGCATGTGGTCTGTATTATATACAAAACATCTGTACGACTGAGCATTCCTCCCTCTACCTCCTCACATTATCTCACTGTTCAATTTCCCTTCATTAATTATGCAACAAAGTTTTCAAGAGTGTTTGATTCTGTTTTCTCTTCCCAAGGTGTTATGCCATAATGGTTTATTAAAATGTTGACTTACACACTTGGGTCTTTTAGCTAAAGCTGTCATAAAAATAAATTATTCATATTGTAGAATGAAAGTCAAAGTCACACAGCCCCATAATGGCCATGTTAACATCTCCCTAAAAGTGAATACTTTATTTGTTTCAAAATAAAGGGAGTTGGCTTGTTGGTTAAGAATTACATTGATGATAATTTGCAAGTGTGCCTTATCCCATCACAGAGTTGCAGTGCTGGGAAAAGTTCCACTTTGGTGCAACTTCTAAAAGAATCAGAACTTTCTTGGAGGTTTAAACCCTTCCATCACATTGCTGTAGACTTAGGGTGTACATTTGGAGAAGAAAATATACTGAAAAAACACTTTACTGGTATTTTTTTCAGATATATTTGGCATTCCAAATATATCTGGGGATATTTCAGAAAATGACAACAACAAAGACCCCAAAATCTGATAAATGTTTGGGATTTACCAGGAAGATTGGGAGCCAGCATTTGCAGGCTTTCAGAAATGTCTTTTCTTTTCTTTTCCCCTTTGTTTCTGTGTCTGGGTGTGGGTGGGTTTCTATGGGCTTCTCCAACTGTTTTTGTCAATTTCAAGCATGTTTTGTCACTTTCAACAAGGTTTTGTTCTTCTTTCTTTCCCCTTTTGCTTTGTGTCCCCTTCAGGTTTTTTTTTTTTTTTGGTGCAGCAGAAGAAAATTTGTTCTACTATAGTTTCACTTTGGTTCTGCCAAGCTTACACTGCCACAGTGGCACTGGGTTCTGCTGTACATTCTGGACATTGTGATTGGTTCTGCTGGGCTTGCCAAAACATCTCCCCTTCAGTTTCTATTGCAGAAATTCTTTAGTTTGACATTGGTTCTGTTGCATTTGCGCTGCCACAGAGGCCCTGGCTTCTTCTGGGCTTTGAACATTGCCATTGATCCTTCTGGGTTTGCAAAAATCCCCCACTTCACCACTTGGAGTTTTCTCTGCAGAGATTCTTTGGTTTGGGTTTAGTTCTGTTTGGCTTGGCCCATTGGTCTGTGGTTCTACTGGGATTACTAGGTTATGAAATGGTTCTATTGGACTTGCTTCTCAGTGATTGCTACTTGCAGGGATGGCTTTTTACCATGGAAGCAGCTTACAGGATTTTGTTTTGTTTTCCCCACCATAGGTAATAATGAAGAATGGCTGAGGTACCCTGTTCAGGGACCCTTAACATTGGAACCCTTAGTCCAAATGACTAGAAATTTGGGGGTTATTTAAAGGATAGGCACCAGCAACTATGCTGCAGTTTTGATGCCTGCATCTTTAAAAAGAGCTTCCCCCAACTACCCAGAAATATTCTCCATAGGGAATAATGGATCCCCAAAATTCAGAAACCCAGGGCGGGGGGAATCTGAATCTGAATATCATACCATTGTTTGGAATTTGGGAATATCAGGAATACTGATATTCTCCATGTCCAATATACCTAACCCCCACAATAAAAAAAAAATGGAACTCCCCTTCTGCAGACATTTCTACTTTGTATGTGAATGTAGTACGAAGAGCTGCGCAGTTTCAAATTACAAGAGCAATTTGAAGAGCACTCAGAGGCAGATGAAACTGGAGACTAGAAAACAGCCCAAGGAGAAGTAGATACTCCTCCAGAAGAAACACAAGGATCATGGATATCTTCTTCATTAGCACCAGAGGAAGCAGCTTACTGCCACCCCTAGACTCCAAGAATAAGGAAGACCCCACAGGTGGGTTAAAACAATTTTTATTGGTAACGTATGGTAATAAATCTATTTCTTACATCTTTAATAACTTCTTTTATCTATCCCATATATTACTTTCTACCCACCCCTCCCCCCGTTACTTGACCCCCGCTGGTGTTATTTACTTAAAATAATATATTTAAAGGTACCCTTAACTATTAAAACAAAAATTTATATTCTTCTTCTTTCTAAAACTTAATCATTATCAAAAATTGTCCAATGTCCTTTTATTAACCACTCTTTTTCTACATATCTTCTGAACTTTTTCCACTCCATCTTAAAAACTTCTAAATCATAGTCTCTTAATATTCTTGTTAATTTGTCCATTTCACTCCATGTCATAACTTTTATAATCCAATCCCATTTCTCTGGTATTTTTTCTTGCTTCCACAACAGCGCATATAATGTCCTAGCAGCTGAAAGCAAGTACCAAATTACAGTTCTATCTTCTTTTGGAAATTATTCCATTTGTAATCCCAACAGAAAAGTCTCTGCAACTTTCTTAAGATCTTAGAAATTTCTTGTTGAATCATCTGCCAATACTTTTTTGCTCTTTCACAAGTCCACCACATATGGTAGAAAGAACCTTCATTTTTTTTACATTTCCAGCATCTGTCTGGCATCTTATTGTTCATCTTTGCCAATTTTTAGGAGTCATATACCATCTATAAATCATTTTAAAACAGTTCTCTTTAATACTATGACACATTGAAAGCTTCATAGAATTCTTCCACAAGTATTCCGAAGTCTCCATCTGTATTTTTTTTATTTACATTAATTGCCCATTTAATCATTTGAGATTTCACTACTTCATCCTCCATAGACCATTTTAAAAGTAATTTATATATTTTTGAAATTAATTTTTCATTATCTCCAAGCAGAACTTTTTCCATTTCTGTTTGTTCTTTTCTTATTCCTTCAGTTTTGATATTATAAAGTTTTGACTTCTGGGGGAGGAAAATGCCAAGCTGAGCTGCTTCTCATAACAGGAGCAGGCTGGAACTTCTGTTTGGGGTACTGGAAGGCAAATTAATGCCTATTGCCTACTTTTCTCAGTTAGAGATTAGTCCAAGATAAGCACAGGAAACTTTGAGGAGATTTACCTTGGCTAAAAAGGAGTCCCGGGGGGGGGGCTCCTTTGAGGCTTTGGGAGGTCTCCGGAGAAGAGTTGCATTTTCATCATCTGCAGAAGTTCTCAGAGTCATTTATTTGACATAAGCTCGACAGAATCCTAACCTTCTTGGACTTTGCTAAACATCTAAAGCTGTGGATCTGGATAATTGGCAGAAAAGGTACCGATTACTGTCTTTCATTCCGGGACTATTTACAGTTAAACAGAATAAATTCAGAAGGTGGGAAATGGAAATCCAGAAAGCTTGGAAGAAGAAGGAAGGAAGAGGTGAAATTTGGACTTTGTAAATTTAAAGGACAGTGCTAAAAAGTGGAAAGGAATTTATTGTTTGGTCTACTTGTGGTTTTGAAAAAAAGAGCACCATCGTCACAGACCTGCAGTATATACAATCAACACAGAAAGTATGTGTTTCTTTACCAATGAAAACGAGATTTGGTGGCAAGTAAAGCAGGAAGTAGTGGATGAAAAGCCTACTCTAGGACTATAATACCATTGAGAAACATTGGTGGCCATTGCAAGGAGGTCAAAATTAAAATAATGTTTTTAAAGTGTTTGGGACATTAAAATTGTTGGAATTAATTGAGATGATGATAAGAAGATAAATACTATTGGACATATTGTTTATAATGGACTTTAGAAGCCTTTAAAAGAAAAAGGGATTTTTTTTTTAGAGAGAAGCAAAAAGTTGCGACCACCATTTCGAAGGATTTAAAAATTTTAAAAAATTAATATCTCGGTCTGGGAAGCTCTGAGGACGGCAAAATTAGGCTTGTTGTAAAAAGCAAGCTCTAATCTTTTGAACCTGATAGTCAAATTTGAAATTGGTGAGATCAAAATTTTTGGTGTTTTTAAATGTCAGAACACAAGCAAACCCGTGGAAGGGCTACTTCATTAGAGAAAATGCAGGATCAATTAGAGGCAATAGAGGCCAGAATGATGAAAAGCATGAAAGAGATGATAACTGCATCAAAAAAAGAAATTATAGAAGAGATTAAAAAAGATATGGAAGATCTCAGAAAGGAGACAGAGGAAACATCTAAGAAAGTGCAGGAGGTAGAAGGGAGAATGAAAGTACATGACTTCACCTTGTTGAAAATACAAGAAAAAGTGACAATCCATGACTGCAAATTGATGGAGACTCAGATACATCTGAGAGGAGTACCTGAAAGAGAAGATGGTGACTTGAAAGAATATATAATAAAAATAATTGCAGAATTTTTAGAGGAAGATCCTGAAAAGACTAAAAACATGTATGATTATATGTATAGAGTGAACTTACTCTATGCCAAGAAAAATAATTTACCAAGAGATGTTATAAGATACATGACAAAAGAAATGGTGGGAAATATCATGAACAAAAACTTTGAAAAGACATTGATAGTGGGAGGCAGCAGAGTAAGAATTATGAAGGACTTGCCAAAGCAAGTGATAAATGATAGAAGAACATATAAAAAAACTGACAGAAAAATTATGGGACAATGAAATGAGGTTTAGATGGATAATACCTGAAGGTTTGAGCTTTGAACTTCAGGGGAAAAGAATCACAATTACAAATGCACAGGAACTGCGTAGATTTTATGAAGAACATAAAGAATTTGCACCATGATGGATTACAAATTATTGTCTTGGAATGTAAATGGACTAAATTCACCACAAAAAAGAAGGGCAACATTTCATTGGATTAAAAAGCAAAATTGTAATATAGTTTGTTTACAAGAAGTGCATATTAAACAAAAGGATTACAATTTTTTATGGAATAAATAATTGGGGTTAGAATTTTTTTCCTTGGCTGAACAGAAGAAAAGGAGAGTGATTTTTTATATTAAACAAGAATTGGAGCCAAAATTAGTGTTTAAAGATAAAGATGGAAGATTTGTAGCAGTAGAAATAATATTAAATGCAAAAAAAACCCGTTGTTATTGGGACTGTATGCGCCTAATGGTGCAAAGGATGCTTTTTAAAAAGACATTATACAACAACTTGATGAACTGACTTACGACTAAGTTTTGATAATGGGAGACTTTAATGGAACAATTAAGAACTCACTAGATAGGTCGGGGGGGGGGGGAATAATAACAAAGAAGGAAAATTGCCAAAGTCTTTTTTTTGAATTGGTTAAACAAGAAAATTTGGAGGACATATGGAGGAAATTTAACCCTGAGGTGTGGGACTACACCTTTTTTTCAGCAAGACATAAAACTTTTTCCAGAATTGACATGTTGTGGGGCACTAAAGACTTAGGCTTATAACAAGGAAAATAAAGATTTTACCTAAAATTGGGGCTGACCATAACCCAATAATATGGATTACAAAATTGTCTAAGAAGTTGAGAAGATGGAGATTGAATGAAGATTTACTACAGAATAAAGAAATAGTGACATACCTAGAAAATGAAACTAAAGCTTTCTTTCAAATGAATGACAAAGAGGATATAGAATTTCAGACGGTCTGAGATGCCTATAAAGTAGTAATGGGAGGAATATTGATTACTTTGAAGAATAAAGATAAGAGAGCAAAAGAAAAACAGTTGTTGGACACAAAATGAAATAAATAAAAAAGAAGGGGAGTTGAGAAAAAGGCCAGGGGAAAAGGAAGACCCCCACTGATGACACACTGAAGCCTCTACACATACCATGACAATATGCTGAACTCAACATGAGTACAGGCGAAGTGGGCACAACTGCATGGCCCTGCTCCTTGCCTATGTGCAGTCTCCAATTTATGATCATGGAATCCATGCACATAGGAAATGTATGCATGGATGCTCCCTTCATGTGACTGGACATATCCATCTGCCACAGTGACATCAGGGCATCCACAGGCCTGTGGGGAAAGTCTGGAACAAGTTCAAGTGTGTCTGCATTGTGAATCTTGTGGTCAGACTCTTCAGAATTATATCCTGGCTAAATTTTTCATCAGTGGAGCAGAACTTTCCAGCCTCCCCTCATCCCTGCAATTCAATGATATCCAGTGACAGGACACATTCATAAAAAGCAACACTCCTGGTCATAGAAATGGAGTACACAGATGCCGTGCTCATGGGCCAGTGACCATGTATAAGGGGAGTGTTGGGGTCAACATGTTGTGCCTTCTCCCCTTCTACACATTAGTCTCAATGCACATAGTGTCATGTGTAAAGAGCTAGAATCTTTGAGGCAATGCAATATATACCAGCCTCATTTAAAAAAAAACAAAACACTTTTCATCTTTCACAATACAAAGGCCCCTTAAATCAATAGAAAACTACTTCAGAAAGGTGGTGAGGGGAGGGGGGTGTTGTTCGACTTTAACACCCTGCCTGAAGAAGACTTCTGATGAACTCAAAACTTTGCGCTCTCTCTGTTATTTTAGATAATATCTCCACTGAAAGACCTCAGGATCTCTTGTTGATGCATAGTATGGTTTTAATCTTTGGAGGGCAAGCATGAGTTCATAGTCCAAAGATAACCTCAGAATTTTGATTCTAAATAAAAGCTCTGGGCCAAAGTTTCCTCTGAGATTTTCGCAGGACTTATGTGTTTTGGGCAATGAGGGTGAGGCTGCTCTCCTCTGTCTTTCCTTGATTGACTTGAAGTGCAGCGTGAGAAGCGAATATTGTATAGAATTAAATAAAACATGTGTAAAGCTCAGACTGGGATTTCAAAACCATGGATTTACAAAGCCTTCTGGGAGACAGCCATCCGTACAGTTAAGCCTCACAATTTATGTTGGTCTTTTTTGTGGCCCCTGGTGAGTTTTTAAACATTATCTGATCAACATAACAGCATTAACCTCTTATTCATTACCCATAAAATATGAATGAAGGGAGCAAGTGAGCAAGTGAGCACCATCCAGTGCTCCTGCAAAGGAATCAATAATCTCGGTCTTACTAAACTTGCCTGTTTATTTTTTTAAAGCTTTTATCAAATAGAGCAAAAGCAAAGAACAGCAAGAGAGACTGCCTCCGTTACTCAATCTGGATTTGACAGAAGGGAAACGCCACCCATGCATATTTCTAACAACCCAGTATATTCTCCCAAGGGGGGGCTTTCAAATGCCACAGATTGGATGGAGAAGATCTAGTGGGTGAGCAGCACAAGCCTAAGTTCATACCCAAAGACTAAGAAGCAAAGGGACCTCAAAGGTCATCTAGTCCAACTGCCTGCACAATGCAGACAATTCACAACTGCTTCCCACCCCTCCCATTCCCTCAATGACCCCTGATGGATGCCCAGAGGAAGGGGGGAGACTCCCAAATTCCTGGCCAATCTGTCCTGGAGGCAAATTCCTTCCTGACCCCAAAGTGGTGATTAGCATCATTCTGGGCACGTAAAAAAGGGCCATGAGAGCCAAGCACAGGCTCATCGCTTCCTGCCCTCTCTCTTTTTTCTTTAGTATTCTATTCATGTATTCTTCATTTTAAAAAAGTATACCCATATTATTCTGCATTTGCATAGTAGCTTACATAAATGAGTCAATACCAATAAAAGAGCCATCTCAGGCAGAGCTTCAGCGACACCACCACCAGTACAACCGGGGCTGAGCTCTGGTACCCCACCAATCCACTCTGCTGCAGTTTTTCTGATGGATTCCATCAGCAGTTGGCAACACAAATCAAAAGGAGATGCATTCCAGGAGCTTCTGCCTCTTGAGCAGAAGACCAGAAACATCCCCACCATTCCTGTGATTGAACTTATGCCACTTTTTGACCCTCAAACCATTTAATTATTTCTAATTGTGAACCTTATGGGGATAGAACTGATATAGAAGGCAAGCTGTAAATTGTTCTGAGTGCCTGAGATTAAGTAGAACACAAATATAAAAGTATCTATTACATTAAAGATCTAGAAACAGTAAAAACAGTCTAGAATGATTGCATGCAACAAAATATCAATTATACAGTGTATTAAAATGTCAGTTAAAAGTGTCCAATGAAACAGCCAACAAATAAGGCCTTAAAATAGAATCTGTCTAAATTACCTAGTTCTGACCAGTGTAAGACTGCTACTAATAATACTCTCCATATTTCCAATGACAGAAACTCTGTAAATACAACATAATTACATCTGGGGCAATTTATATAAATCCAAGGCTCAGGAGGAGGCATGTACACGTCATCAGTACATTTGCTCCTGATTGTTCCTGAGAATGCAGTCTACATACCCAGTTCATGTACATATAGGCACACTGCCTGTGTGTGGCAAATGCCAGTAGGAAGGGGTGGGGTCAGCATACTTTGTTTAAAACAAGGGGAAGGGTCAGCATATTGGCTTCCACTCTCCATCTTCATGTGTTGGCCCTGTACACTAGTGTGTCCTAAATACAGAGCTAGGCTGCTTCACAAAACTAGTATGGCAACTTAAACATTACAGAAGGCACCACTCAGAATGTCTGCTGAGAGCACTGTATGGGTTCATACAAGGAAGAAATGGTCCTTCCATTTGACAGGGGCTTGTATAGATTTTTCCCTGACTGGGATGTCCAATCTCATCAGATCTTAGCTGCTAAGCAGGGTCTGTCCTGGTTAGTATTTGGATGGGAGGTCACTACACAGTGACAGGCAATGGCAAACCACTTATGAACATATCTCATCTTGAAAACCCTAGAGTATCGCCACAGGTCAGCTGTATCTTGATGGCACTTTCCACCACTCTATTGTCATATTTTGCAATCATCTGTAGAAGGACAATGACTGCTAGAAGGGCAACTTCCCCCTAGGACTGCAAGTTTAATCAGAAGGTGCAAGTCCCAAACGAATCCTGAATAAATTAGTAGCTTTGGTGGGTCACAGCTATGCAAGCTGAGATCCTCTTTAGCTCTTGACCCTTGCCAGTCACTGACATTTCAACTGTATTTCATCTGGGATTTCTCCTATTCTGGTATTTTAGTGTCACATGGGCTTGTTTTGCCTTGCATTCCATCTGGAATTCTGGTTCAAGTAGGGACATTTTAAAAAGTAGTTCTGGAATTGTGGTTTACCTCAGTTCTCAGTACATTTTCAGTTCCACTTTTGTCTTGTATCGTTCTCAACCACATCTACCCCTGATATACATATCTACATAGAGAACAAAATGCAAACAATAACCTTGTTGTAATGATCTACAAAACATTGCACTAAGATTCTTTGGTTTAGTATATACTGAAGCAAATTTGTGTCCCTTGTGTGGATAAGTCACCACCTTTTTTTGAGAAAAGGCTCAATATCTAATTATAATCACATCACTTTTTAAAGCTCTTCAGTTTGTATCCCACTATCTACATAAGTTATTTCTCATATCCTTCCAGGAATCATAATATACCTTTAGTTCTGGATCTTTGACTGTTGATTCCTATAATTTCTTGTTGTGCAAAGAAACTCAACCAATGGGACTGTATTCATATTATTTCTCCAGTTAAAGTCTATTTTTGTACTTGAGCAGCCACTCTACTCTTGTCCAAAACTATGTGCAGTTTGATGTGAAAGCAGCAGAGCCCATATTACAATGCAGCAGTGCAGTCCTAAGCAGAGTTACACCCTTCTAAGCCCATTTACTTCAATGAGCTTAGAAGGGTATAACTCAGCTAGGGATTTCACTGCAAGTCACACCGAGCAGCTTGTTCTCTCTTAGCCCAGATTCAAAGCCTGAAATAAGCCCTGTTGGAAGAAAAGTAGCTGAGAGAGTGGATGGAGCAAGTGGGAGAGAAAGGGCCAGTAGATGAAGAATTCAGTAATTGCCTCCTACCTAACCCTTCTCCAATGAAACTATGCAGCATATGCCAGCCCACTCTCCATTGTATGTCTGTTCCGAGTCCCGTGTTATAAGACTTCATTTGAAACAGAGGCTGCAGTCCTAAGAACAAATTCCTAGGAATGAGACCCATTGAATAAAATGGGACTTAATTCAGAGTAGACCAGATTGGATCACTTGGTAAAATGCCTGCCTACATGTCAAGACAGACACAACAGCAATGTGCTGAATGATTAATATATAAACTGTTTATAAATGAGGTATGTATATATTTTACTCTGAAGGCTCTAGAGATCTAAAGACTTGGGACAGAAAAATAATCAAAGGCTGGATTCTCTCCTGAAATAAGGTAGAATAAGTCCTCTGAAAGTCAATAGAACTATGCAGATTTATGCCAGTTAAGGATCAGACTTAAAAGCTTCCAAGTCTTAATTAACTTTGTGTGCCATTCTTAACACATAATACTCACAGATGAATTAATGTTTAAGCTGTTATCACCTGTGAGCTGGGGAGCATGCATTTGAATAGGAAATTACTCTCTCTCCATTCTTCTGTGGGCTTAGTTCGTTTCCATAAAAAAGTAGGGGATGATGTGATGAAAATTGACACCAATACAAAATCAAAATGGGGATAATTCAAAGCAGTTCAGATGGTGTACAAAATGCAGCCTCATTCCTATGTACTGCATGCATGCATCTGCTCTGCTGGGTGTATTGCAAAGTGATTACTCATTTTGGGTAAGTTGTACAGCTTCCCCCTCTAACTCTGTGACTAATTTAAGACCCATTAATTTCAATGGGACATCAATGCAACTATGTTTTTGAGGACTGAGTTCAGTCTCTACATTTTCTACATTCTTCATTCCCAAGATCAATACTCAAATATTCAATTTCTCAGTCTGTTCAAAATATCCTTTACACAATGTTTAAATAACTTAGGAGCAAGCATGTCAAAGGACTGCCTACCCCTCAGTTGAAGCCTATTCTCACCCACAAAATTAAGCTGGGTCACCATCAGAGACAGGGCTTTCTCAGTTGTATGATCTCCGTGTGGAATGCTCTCCCCATTGAGAGTTACCTGGTGCTGAGCATACTGAGTTTTACGCACTTGGTAAAATCATTCTTATAGTACAGTTCTAAGGAGGGTTTTGTTGTTTTGTTTTGCTATCAAGTCACAGCTGACTTACCGCTGGTAGGATTTTCAAGGCAAGGGATGTTTAGAGGTGGTTTGTCATTGCCTGCCTCTGAGTTAGAGACCCTGGCATTCCTTGGGTAGTTTCCCATCCAAATATTGACTAAGGCAGGCCTTGCTTAGTTTCCAATCTGTGATGAAATCAGGCTAGCCTGGGCTAACCAGGTCTGGGATAAAGAGAGTTATAACTTCCATTGGATTCAAGTCAATGGAATTAGAAGGGTGTCACTCTGCTTATGATAGCACTGCCAAACTCCTACAGCTTTTTCTTAATTTTGTTTCCTCCTTGAACATATCGCTGATGGGTCCAAAACAATGCAGCTACTTCCAGGCACATGGACTCCTTTTTACTCTGCCTTTTTGATGATTTTCAGTGCTGCCTTTATGCTGGTCTTTTGTTTTATTATTTATTTAGCGATCACTACCTAGATTGTATATCAGCTAGGAGTATGGGGTAGAAATGTTTTCAATGATAAGTGCTTAAAAATGACTACATGTCGAGCAAAATCTAGCAGTAAAGCTTGCCCTTCCTGCAAGCCTGCTTTTGAAACTTTCACATTCAAACACATTTCAGGATATCAGATTTCCAATGTGCTTGTTGGCACTGGAGCTGCTTGTCTCTGCTAACATGGCCCCCCTGCCCCTCCTTCCAGGCTAAGGCAGTTTGACAGCAAAGGGCTTTCACTCTGAAATTGGAACCGATCTAGAAGTCAAGTAAAACAGCAGCTGAGGGGCATTGGTATTCTGTTGTCCACCCCTATCATTTCACATTTAGTTAAACTATCCCTTGGAGGGACTTGCCTTTGAATTCTTAAATCAGTTGCCAGAACTTGTTTCTCAGTAGCTTGGCAAATTTTAGTGTATGGTGACTTTAGAAGCAGGAGAGAATCTCTCTCCCTCTCTCATACACACACACACACCAGTATGAATAGAAAATAACAAATTAATGCCATAATAAACCCTGTTTCTGACTTCTGTGCCTTCACCCAAAGCCTAATTAAAGCCTACGTACATCCCACTCGTACATGTACCCACTTCCATTCCACCTACTTTCTTTGCTATTTTCCCCATTTTATTTATTGAATAGCATTTTCAGCCATTTTATACCATTGTTTGTTACCCTTGATTCACAAACACAGGTTTTAGCATCAATTTTTCCATCAACATTCATTGTTTTGGTGAAGAAAAATGAAGTGCAGCTTTGTTCTGAGTTCTTTAAAAAAATAAACTATAGAAAGTCCAATTTTTAATTGACCCAAAGCAATCATGACATTTAGTAACAACCCTTAAGAAAGCACAGCTTGCTTAAGACAACATTCCTAAGACATGTTAAAGTAAAAAGTATCAGTGAAAGGTTATTTGAAAGGTTATACACTACAATAAATTCAATAGGATCACAGAATGGATATGTCTTAGGAAAAAGTAGACCTGAAAATGAAGCCTGTACCTGGGTTAAACTATTAATTCAGCATCTAGTGGCTGGAAATGCACTGTTGAATATTCATCTAAAGAAATGCATATTCAGACTTGATCCCAGAACAATGATATCAGTTCTAGAAAGAATACTTAACGGTTTGTATTCACTCACATTGTTGTGGCTTATCAAGCAGTACAGATGGACAATTAAGCAACCCCTGTCTCCAGTACTGTGGTCACAATCCATATCAGTTACTTCTTTTCACAACTTTGTTATACATCTGGAGATGAAATCATGGCTAATCCCACATGTGATTTTCTCCTTATTCTAACATCACTCAGTCCTTATATCTTGATACATTCACCACATGCTATTCTTTCCACTTCCATTGCAAAATGCATTTTTGCTTTAATCTATTAAATATGATTGTTTTGTACAAATGCCTCATAACAAAAGGTATTTGAAAAGTGGCTTTTTCCACTGCATATTTCATTACCAGTGTGGAACTTTGCAAGGTGCTAAAGTAAAAAGTTTTAAACTGTCGTCACTTGGTGAACAAATATCTCAAATGGTAAATTATTCTGGTTGTTCTACCACCATAAATGCAAATATAAAAGGAGAATAGTCTTTTATGACTCCCTCTTATAAACTTTAATTGTTTATAGTCTTCAAAGGCAGTTACATAAAAGAGTTCAATCAATTTTCAGTAGGGGTAAAAAAGTCTTCCCAAGAGAATTTATAGTCAATTCTTAAACATTATATTGGCATGGGAGACTATATTTTTTAAAAAAGAAGTTTCTTCCTCTAACACTGAATTCATTCACTCACTACAACTAGAGTTTATAGCATTCCTAATTTCAAACCCAGATTCAGGGTCCCTGTTGAACTGGGGTGTGTAAAATACTTCATGTTACGCCCAACTATATTTCTGTCATAGAATCACAGAGAATCATAGAATCATAGAGTTGGAAGGGACCTCAAGGGTCATCTAGTCCAACCCTCTGTACAATGCAGGAACTGAAAATTAATGTTTTGGGGATTCCTGTATGTGTATCTGCTCCTATAAATCTTACACTCCTGCACTGATAAGGCAATGCAGAAAAGCTGCACCAGATATGAGATTTGGTTTATGTTTGGGAGCACGTCAGATGCTCAGACTCAATGCACCCACAATCTGTATAAACGCCAAGGAAACTGTGCTGACTCCCTGTGCAAAAGAAACTGCTGTTCAAGCCAATGCAAATTCAGCTTTGTAGCTCATAAAGTCCCTGAAGTAGTTCATTAGAATGTTATTGAGCAAAGGGCCATTATAGACTTGACTGTTGCCGGGCAGGTAGCTTTCTGACTAAGGCTAATCCACAAGTTACAAAGTCTGTTCTGTGTCCCTCATGTGCCCACCATGGGTCTTTATGACCACATGTGCCTGGAAATTCCATGCTTAGAATAATGCCCAGGTATGCACATGCCTGATATAGATCAAGCCAATGTATATTGGGAGAGGGTTCTGAAGTCTTTCCCACTGTACCATTTTCCATATCTGAAGCACCCCAGGAAACTGCTAGATACCCCAGTGGGAACGCTTATATTTACTGACGACTCAACATAAGTTCCTCCCAGCAGAGCAGCCAGCAGTTTCCAAGGGCCATTTCAAGTTAGGAAAGCACTGTGTGTGTGTCTTACACCTCCTCTCCCTTCAGTCTTGATCCATGCTGTGTCCGCATGTACCTGTGAATTAAGTTCCAGGCATGGAACTCCCAGAAAATTCTCCTCCTCTAAATACCCCCCTGGATTTTATAACTTTAGATGACTAGACTACAGTCATCTGTAATAGTTCCCTCCATTATTTTAATGCAGACATGCACATGCATGCATTCTATCACACACATCTCTTGCCCTTCCTCCAAGGGGCTTGGCGTAGTATTTATAGTCCTTCCTTCCACATTTAATACAACAGAATTGTGATGTATCTGGAACTGTATGTGCATGTGCATGAGAACGAGAGAGTGAAACAGAGACAGTGATAGAGATGCAGAGAGAGAGAGTGTGTCCCAAAATTACCTAGTGAGCTTCATGTCATTATTGAAATTTGAACCTGGATGTCTCAGATCCTAGTTCATTGCCTCCCCAGTTGGAATAATGAGACAGACACCAATTTGGATTAAAGGGCCACTTTATTAACTTAACGGCAAGGGCAAACATGGGGACAGGTCAAGCCAGGGGTCCAACCAAACCACCTCCTTGACCTGAAAATGGGCGAGCCCCCAAAGCCCCGGGTATGAGCCAACCCAACGGCTCAGACCTGTCCGGCCCAGCAACATGATCACCACTCACAAAGCTCCACCACCCCCAAAGCCATACAGCCTGGAATGTGGACACTCTCCGTGTGCCAGGATCCCACAGGCTCCCTGGAGCCAACCTTGGGCCGTACAGCTTAACAGTCCCCCAGGGAGGCCCTTCACCAAAATGGTGCGGTGCCACGGGAACTCACCAATCCCCAAAACATTTCCCAACAACAAACAGCCAGTGACCAACCTATCTAACAGCACCGCCGAACCAATTGCTAGAACTCATTACCCGCAGTACAGGGTAGGTAAAAACACCCCTCAACCAGCCAATTAGTCGGGGGGGGCGAAAAATTCCTACCTGGCCCCGTAAAAAGGCGACCAGCATATGCTTGTACTGCATGATGGGCGGGCCGAGAATGAATTTCGAGCTATGCAGCTGGGGCCGCGCCTCGCCCCTTCAGGGCTGTTGAGTGAGTCCACTGCCTCCCATCCATCTGGGGAGGCAATGGATGACCCAGAGCCTTAGCGGACGATGGTCCGCTTGGCTGGGAAGGGACCGAAATAGTTTAAACACCTGGCACTTCCCTTCCTAAGTCCTAGTGCTCAGAAATTGCACTAAGGGTGTCTTATGGGGAAAGGAAAGGAAGGAGATTGTAAACTACTTTGAAACTTTGAGTGAATTGTGAGGTATAAATCCAGTCTCTTCTTCTTCTCCTCTTGTTTTTCATGGATGAACCCAGGTGCCTTTTTGAAGCTCTTTGAGTTTCAGATCCCCTGGCACTTAGGCTTTAAATGGGTTGCCTATTAAAACAACTAAGTCCAAAATAAAAGTGGGACCTTCTATCTGAGGGAGTCTCCACTGGAAGAGGGGGTGGGGTCCTTACAATATTACTTGAAGACAGCCTGTTTGTAATCCAGAAGCAGATCATCACCAGTATAACCTTGATTCTGGGACCCAGTTGCTTTCCAGGTTTACTCAGTCAGGATTTCTGAATACAGACTGAGGTGCAAGAGGACAACCAATTTTATTTCTCCTGCCTCGGCTGCCCGTGGATAATAGCGCAAATGACATTAGTTAATGTGGAGAATATTTTCATCTGTATTGCTGTGCTGTACACTCCTGTCCTTTGCCATCTGCTGCACATTGTGACATTGGGCAGAAGCATTTTGATTGGTTTTCTCATTGTCCTGTGGAGCTTTTAGTCATCTCCCATACCGAAAATGAGCATTACAATCAGAGGCAATGTACAGCCGTGATGTTCTGCTTTTTCCAGATTGTGCTTTAGTGTGCTCCAACTTTGCTGAATAGATGTTGTAAATAAGATTTCCAAATCCCACATATGGTTTAATGATAGAGCAAATATATGATTGAGTGCTGTAGGTATGGGATGCCTTGAAAGTCGCTGTAAGTGCACAAGTCATCTCTGCAAGGCCCTAATCTTTGAGAATATTTCCTTGTCAGCTAGAGACGGTAGTGGGAAAACAGTATTTCTAAGGCATTAAGTAAAGCATAGGCTGTTAGCTACTGTTCTTTTCCCCTTCCCTGCTGCTTACAAGAGTTTAACAATTAAAATGACAGTCAGTTATTTTTGGAAATCCAAATCTCTCTCCATGTAGTTTCTCAGGCAGAGGCACTATCTTGCAGAATTGCACTTTTGAAATTGTACTGTGGTGTTCTGTGTCTGTGGTCTGTCAATATTTCAGACTGCAAATATGATCTGTTTGCACAAACTAAAGAATGGGAAGCGCTGGGGCACTCTATGACATTGCAGTCATGTTGAAAGAGCTGTTTTTTTTTTGTTTTTTTTTAAAGAGCGTGCTCAGATGGTAAAAACTTTGGGCGGTTGGGAATATATTTTTTTTATTTTGTCTACCAGTCTTCTTCCAAACATGATGAGTCTTTTAGACCATGCTAGTTTTCACCATACCTGACAGGGATAACTACAGAACCAATATAGGGCTGCAAGTCTGCATGTCTAATTTTCTGTTCAGGATGTGGACAGATATCTGCCTACTACTGTCCCTTGTGATGTGGTTTGGATCTCACAGAATATTTCTTTATGTGCAACTGTCCTTGCACAAGTGGAAATACTAAGATCCTCCTTGCTGTCTGTCTGCACTAAATGAAAGAGGTTGCATCTTCCACTATCTTTTCCAAATGCACATTATCATTTCTGCTCATTTCTTCCCAAGATCCAAGAAGTAGCTCAGGAAGCTTCCCCTAATATGGACCTCCTAACAACCCTCCTGTTAGACTTCCAGAGGCCTGGATAAAGCATCAAACTTGATGTTAAATTTGGGGGCATTGAAATTGGCAGGTGTTCCCTTGTATAATCTAAAAACAAAGTAACCTATTTGCTGGGATGCTCTGCAGAGCATATTGATAAAAGTCCTTTAGTCTCAAGCCTTTAGAGCTCCCTCACCCCAAGTTATGAATGACTGACTCAAGCTTACTAGACAATAAATGAGGCTCCTGATTTTGCCAAAACACTTCCATACTCCTACTTGATTCAACAGAATTTGTAGCCCTGCTCCAACCAGTGTCATCCTCTTGAGTACATCTCACTTGCATTCCAGCTTCATTGGAGTGCTGTCTTTAACCAGAACCCTGCCAGAAGATCCCAAAAGTAATTGCCCAGGTGAAGCATGTTGGGTCTTATGCATGTATAGGGTGCTTTCCTCATTATAGTCCCTTTACAGGCTCCCATTTGGGTACCCCTCCACACACAAATTCTGCATTTTGCTAAGTGAAATGTAAAGGTAAGCTCAGCTAAATGGAATAAGCAGCATTTGAGGCACCTGATCCAAATCCTCCCCCCCCCCCCGACTGTTTGTTTGTTGAAGCTTTCGGTGCAGCTTTCGTTTTGTATACCAGCCAGTCAAAACTGCCATCCTCTTCCTGTGTTATACAATAAGTACATAATGAGTACTTTGGTGTAAAGTGCTCCCATAGCAACTGGCCAGATTGCTGACCTGGTTGGTCAGGCCAGGCCATTTTTCCCCTTTCATTGGTTAAAGGATAACCTTGTCAACCAGTCCCAAGAATACATTAAGAATGTGCCAAGAAGCGTAAATAGACATAAGTCTTGCAGCACTACCAAGTCTTTATTCTAATGCAATCTTTGGTGGTCAAAGGTCTATGCAATGCAGGGTGTGCAAGGTGAGGCGCAATTATGGAAAAGTCAAATGTAATTGAGGAAAAGTACATATTAGTAGTGATTGGCAGTCTCTCTAATTTTGCTGGTTGGGATCCTGCTGTTCACAATTTCATTCTTCATAACCTTATATGTCTGCTTACTAAGAATCTACTATAGGCATCAACAAAGTGAGCTCTAACTCAGGAAAATTTTTGTGGCAAAAAAAACATGTTGGACTTCCAGGGGACATGGATCAGAGCTCTTGACCTCCCCTTGCCAGGAGTCAGATGTCTCCTGCCCCCAGCTTCTGTTGCTTGTTTCAATAAAGGGTGGAAGTGGGGGAAAAGCCTTTGACACAATGGTCTGGTGTCGCTTCTACAGAATGCACAGAAGTCATGTCACACTTCTTTAGAAACTTCTGAAATTTGTATGGTTTTACAATAGACTATCTGCTGATTCCTACAGCTGTATTATTTTGTTGCAACTGAGGTACATGGAACTAGATATTACTGTATGCACATTTTATGTAAACATCAGGACTTTAGATCTGGATCTAGTCTGTACTGTTCTCTGAACAAATATAAGTTGCAACCAAAACCTGCTCCCATCTACATTCACTGTACAGTAAGGATAACTCCAGATTGTAAAATTCCTGGAGATTTGAGGGCAGTGCTTGGTGAAGGTGGAGTCGAGGGTGGGGAGGGAACTCAACTGGAATGTGATGCCATACAATACACTGTCCAAAGATGCCCTTTCCTCCAGGGAAGCTGATCTTCATAGTCTGAAGATCATTTATAATTCTGGGAGAACTTTAGGCCTCACCTGAAGGTTGGTAGTCCTAGTGTACAGAGACTGGATGTCTGAAAAGGGTTAGGGTTTGGGGAACTGTATTTAATTGATTTTGTGTGTGTGGAGGGGGGGGGGGCTCTTGGCCCATAATATTGGGCAAAAGTCTTTGTGGACTTGACCCATCACTACCCACCCTATACAATGAATGAGATGAATGGATGTTATGTAACCTAGCTGCAAGACCAAGCCATTGGATTCTTTCTGGGAGGGAAAATCTGGGAGATGTGCATTGCAGTAATAAAGAGAAGTGCCCAGTCAACCACATTATTAAAACAAAGCAGTTCTAAGCACATTCAGCTCAATGCTGATTTGTGGCCAATATCTTCTGGCACAAAGTTTAAGAGGTCAGCTACGCCAACTGAGGAATTATGTTTACTGCAAACAAGTTGGAATAAAAGTCATGTTTCTCTAGTTTTCTTTTAGTCGTATTGACTCTATAACAACTGGGAATAAAATACAGTAAAACTGTTTATTCCTCATTAAAGGAAGTAGTTTGGAATGTAGCTAGTAACTCAGATCTGGAGTTGGGCTAAATAAACATAGTTCTTTCTAAGACAATATAGTTAAGCAGATTTACGCCATGGGAGGATCTGGCCACAGGAGTGTTGGTAAAGATGATACTGCTTCAAGATAAGTCATTTCGCACTGCGAAAAACACACTTTAAGCTACTAAAAACAACAACATATTATACTGGGTTCTTAAATATAATTTATGTACATAGCAGACGAACAGCATACGGATGGCAGAAAGCCAATTTTTTTTTTTTAAATGCAGTATAGAAAAGAGGAGTTGATTAACATTTACAAGATCTATAATTTAACCTCACTCAGGTTAAATGAAAGTGAGATTTTGTCATGTTCAACCCTGTTCAGACATAACAGATGAGAGTTGCCAGCTGATCAGGAAAGAGCATCTGGGCCTGTTCCTGTGGCTTTGAGTTTCAGAAATAACCAAGCAGAGCTTTTATGCAGCATGGAGATAAACATTACAGCCACTTCATGTCTGCTAATTAAGGGGCTGTTAAAGAGACAGGAACAGGGTATGGTTGGGGAAGGGGGGATAATAAATTTTACAAGGACTGTGTATATTATTTTAGTACACCTAATACATGTTTATATTTTATTGTCAATTTAAGATAGATTTCTATCCTATCTTTACTTTACTCAAGGTGGTAAATAAGGCTGACCCCTGTTTGCTGTATTGCCAGCTTGGTGTAATGGTTAAATGCATGGACTCTTATCTGGCAAAACCAGGTTTGATCCCCCACTCCTCCACTTGCAACTGCTGGATTGGCCTTGGGTCAGCCATAGCTCTCGTAGAGCTGTCCTTGAAAAGCCCCACCTAGCTCATAGGGTGTCTGTTGTGGAGGAGGAAGGTAAAAGAGATTGTAGGCCACTTCAGGACTCTGATTCATGGTGAAGGGTGGGATATAAATCCAATATCATCTTCTTCTCCTCCTCCTCCTTCTCCTTTCATCTAACAACCCCACAAGGCTGAGAGTGACTGGATCAACCTCATGTTAGACTCACTGGGTAATTCTCTCATTTAATTTTATGAACTGGTACATAGTAGATTGAGTTCTCATTTGAAATGTGGTGTTGGAGGAGAGTTTTACAGATACAGTGAACTGCCAAAAAAGACAAGTGGGTTCTAGATCAAATCAAGCCTGGATTCTCTGTAGAAGCTAAAATGACTAAACTGAGGCTATCATTATTTGGTCACATTATGAGATGGCAAGAATCATTGGGGGTGGGGGGAAGCAATAATGCTAGGAAAAGCTGAAGGCAGCAGAAAAAGAGGAAGACCCACCGTAAGATGGATTGACTCAGTCAAGGAAACCACAGCCCTCCGTTTGCAAAGCTAAGCAAAGGTGCTAATGATAGGACATTTTGGAGGTCATTAATCCGTACGGTTGCCGTAAATTGCGAGCAACATGACTAATAATAATAATAATATAATAATAAATTTTTATTTATACCCCGCCCTCCCCGCCGAAGCAGATTAAACTTAAAACAAGTTGAATTCCTCATATACTAAGCAGAAATTAGAGAGGGTTTTTTTTTTTTTAATGTGCCTAGTGGACTAGTATGACCTGTGTTCAATTTCCCACTTGGGCTTTATATTCATATGGAAATCTTGGATCTATCTAAACCTGACAGGATTGTACACACAAACAAGTGCATACTTTACAGAATAGAGGTAAATAAACTTCACTCCATACTTTTAAGATTCCAAGAGGTAGCAATTAACTCCCCCAAATACATGTGAGCGAATGCTGGAATGATAACAGGTATTAGAATATATTTAGGAGGAGTGCTCAGTACCACATGGAATCATCCCTGGCATAAGAGTCTGAGGAACAAGTGGGGCATAGACTCCATCATCCATCAGTATATATACATTAAAAGGTTATTAGATGCCTTCCCAGAGCAGATTAACTCCTACTCATACACTTCATTGTCCACACTCATTGCAGGGGGAGAAAATGAGGGGACGACATCACTGAAACAGTGAAATCATCACAGCCCCTCATGCCACTCTAGGAACTGGCCCAATATCATAATTACCATACAGATTGGGGAGAGGGAATTGGGTCAATTCCTAGAGTGGTGGAGGGGCAATGGTGTCACCCAGTGATCACCCAGAAATTATGGCAAGGTACCAGCAATGCATCTCCCTCCCAGGATTCCCCAGCAGTTCTCAAGGATCAAAAATGTGGGCCTGGCAACCCTGCCACATCAAAAGTGAATTATACTGACTTAATATTGTTTGTCCTTAACAGATCTCCAAGGGAAATGTTTTCCCCCCAACACCTAATACCTGATTCTTCATCTAGTGGGATGAAGCCTGGGACTCCTGGGATGCATAATGTGTGTGTTATCATGAAACCATACCCCCTGTGTGTTTTCACATTGTTCTGAAAAGTTGAGTGTGCTGCAAAATAGGCAGATAGGATTGGAAACATATCTTGACCTTTGAGAAGGCCATGGTCCCTAGATAAAAATATTCTGCCTGGTTCATATCCTTAGTAAAAGAGAAAAAAAATAAAGATTTTGGAAGAAATAACCTGCCTTCTTTGCATATGTGCGTGGTTTTGCAAAGCTAAAAATAAAAGTGCATCGGAAGATGTGAAAATTGTTCATGGTGGAGCTGGGATGCTGACACTTCTAGGAAGAAAAGGCTTTGTTAATTCCATTTTTTTACTTTTTGAGGAAAGAGATTCTTTGAAGTTCTTTCATTCTCTTGACAGCAGATTGAATCTATTAATAGGAAGATTTAGGATTTTTCAATCTTCCAGTCTTGATTTTGCATTTACGTCCCTTCTTTTTCACATGCTTACCTAATACACTTTGTGGCAGCTAATTTAATCAACCTCTGCTCTACCCACATCTCCAGTATTTATCATAAGACTGCTTTATTCCGAAAGGACTTAAAAGAGACATAAGATCATGGCATTACATTGATCAAGAATATAATTTATTTAAGCCAAAATACTTACAAACTGATTTAAATACTAATGAGGCAGGAAGTTACAGAGTGGCAGAATGAGACCGAGGTTTCCCTATACAGCAACATGCTTCCTTCAACACAAGTGAAAAGTGTAATAACAGTCCTTATCAATACTGGTCTGGTTCTGAGTTATGATTACCATGTGGGTCAGTTTGTAGGAGCCTCTTACACAGAGTAACAGCTCTTTTCCTTCTGCCCCAGACCATTCCCCGCAAAATGTTCAACATGAATTCCAAAACACTCCTACCACACTTCCATGTATTATTTCTTGGCTTGATTATTGCAAGCCGTTTTATGTGGGGATACCCTTGAAAAAGTCAGAAATTATAACATTGAAATTTAAATTGCCCTGTTATTAGTGAAGACACAGAACTGTACATAATATGTAGATGTCCTTGTACAATAAATGAAGACATGAGATGGGGATTATAGTTTAAACAAGGGTCATTGAACAGCTGATATGCACATTATTCACCTTTTTAGTGTGAACTACAATAGGGGCAGCTCCAAACTCTGCCAGCACTGTCCAGAGGCACTGGGCTTCATCTCCTCCCCCAGCATGTTGTGAATCATCTAAGAGGCAAACTGACACTACTCAACAATTAAGCAGTCCCTTCTGCAGCCTTTTCATCCATATATAGCTTTGGTAACCATCATGCATCTTAGATGACTCAGAGTACTTGCCAGTATCCATACCCATGTGTATTATTCCTGCCAATCTAGTTACAGCCGAAGCAGTCAATAGACTAGGCACATTTAATATGGCCTCACTCTTAATTGCAATGCAAAGCAAGCATAGGGGGGAAAGACCCTCTCCCAATCAATCTCCCAAAATCCTTGTTGGACCTCCAAAGATGACCTGCTCGATAAGGACATGGTGGATGGGTAGGGCAGCAGCTGCAAAAAGTAGACCCCAGAGGAGCAGCTGCAGGCCTGTAGCCACAGGGGGGCCTGTAGGGGCACTGCCCCCAGACTTCCAGGCAGGGGTCCCCAACTTTCAGGGGGCCCTCCAGGATGCAGCCTGCTTCCCCCCTTTTTTTGTCATGGCTGAGCGAGTGAAGCATCATCAATGGCAGCTGGAGCCAGGAGAGCTAAGCAGAGTACGGTGCAGTGCAGTAGCAAAAGCAGCAGGTGGAGAGGAGGGAGGCCAAGGAACAGGTGGTAGAGGAAGCTGCATGAAATGGGCCAGGGAGGGTGGGACTGGATGGAGCCGCTGACTGTAAAGTGCCAGGGTGGGGGATAAAGAGGTGGAAGGACCCCACCCCTGCTTGCACACATGGCGCAGTCCCTTCTTAACTCCAAAATGTTAGGGTTGGCTGCTTCAACTTGGTCACTTTAAGAGCCTCCAGCTTTTGTCCCTACTCCAGAAAGCTTCTGAGAAGTGGCAAGCCCTACAGTGGATGGAAAAAGGTGCCCCCTGACTTTTTAAAATGCCCCCCAACTTTCAGAATCCTGGCTAAGGCCCTGAGCAGCTGACTTAAAGAGTGCCTCTGTATCTTTGCTTATTGGCTGGGCTGCTTGTGGCTTCTGTCCCAGCCTACCCCCCTTCCATGAATCTCATGCTCCATTTCAAATATGGATATATACAGCAGTGGTGCCCAGGTTATGCAGCATGGAATGACATTCTCCTCTTTGGGAAAAGGAGGGGAAGAAATTCTCACATACTGGTATTACAAAACAGAACAGGATTTGAAAGATATCTGGCCAACCTCGATCAGACCCAAGGCTTTTTTGGCCCTGCCTTAGACCTGGTGGAACGCTCTGCCAAATACCACCAAGGCCTTGCAATTCCACAGGGCCTCTGAGTCAGGGATGTTCCATCAGGCCTTGGTTGAAGACAGCAATGGTTTCTATCATGGCTGGCACCCTCCTTTTCTTCCATCTTCTCACTTCAGCCTCTTATTCATCCTGCCCATGAGACAGCAACACAGCCCAGAGTGGGTTTAATTTAAATTAAGAATGCCATCTAAATTTATTTATAATGTAAGAAGGCTTGTTTTAATAATTTTTAATGTTGTTGATGTTTTCAGGGCTTTTTTTGTAACAGGAGCTCCTTTGCATATTAGGCCTCACCTCCCGAAGTAGCCAGTCCACCTGGTGCTTACAGAAGGCCCTCTACTAAGAGCTCTGTAAGCTCTTGGAGGATTGGCTACATAAGAGAGAGAAGCCATGTTGGATCAGGCCAACGGCCCATCAAGTCCAACACTCTGTGTCACACAGTGGCAAAAATTTTATATACACACATACACTGTGGCTAATAGCCACTGATGGACCTGTGCTCCATATTTTTATCTAAACCCTTCTTGAAGGTGGCTATACTTGTGGCCGCTACCACCTCCTGTGGCAGTGAATTCCACATGTTAATCACCCTTTGGGTGAAGAAGTACTTCCTTTTATCCGTTTTAACCTGTCTGCTCAGCAATTTAGGGGTGTGTGGCTTAATATGCAAAGGAGTTGCTGCTAAAAATAAAAGTCCTGAATGTTTTTAATTTGTTATATATTGCCCAGAGCCCCATGTATTCGAGGATGGGTGAATCACAAATTTAACTAAATAAATACAATGGTGATTTTTCAGTGTGTTTCCTCTCACTAATCCCATTTCCTGCATAACAACCACATGCCTGCTAAGCAGACAGCCTGCCTGATGGCTTGATATCTGTATGTTAATAGTATCCTTGGCTTTTCTACACACTTTCTTGGCTGGCCTAGATGGATACAACCCTCTGTGCTC
Source organism: Heteronotia binoei (assembly GCF_032191835.1). Lineage (NCBI taxonomy): Eukaryota > Metazoa > Chordata > Lepidosauria > Squamata > Gekkonidae > Heteronotia > Heteronotia binoei. The sequence continues at coordinate 37,007,355 of NC_083234.1, read as the reverse complement.
ACATTGCCATGCTACCTGTGACATAGAGAGCCAATTTGGTGTAGTGGTTAAGTGTGCAGACTCTTATCTAGGAGAACTGGGTTTGATTCCCCACTGCTGGAATGAACTTGGATCAGTCATAGCTAACATAGAGCTGTCCTTGAAAGGGCAGCTTCTGTGAGTGCTCTCTCAGCCCCACCTCCCTTACAGAGTGTTTGTTGTGGAAGAGGAAGATAAAGGAGATTGTGAGCTGCTCTGAGACTCTGAGATTTAGAGTGGAGGGTGGAATATAAATCCAATATCAACGTCTTCTTTTTCTTTTTCTTCTGTGAATGGCAGCCAGCAAAATTGTCAGGGGTGCCATTTCAGTATTTATCAAGTTTCAATTCAATGGTTTGTTATTCAAGATATTCAAGATTTAACTATTCCGAGAGTCTATTTTTCGTTTTGCACTGTATACATTAACAGTAAGAATGGCATCACCTCAGATTGATCAGTCATCAGGAATCTTTCTAAACAGTGGTATATGTGCTTTTGGCATGGAAAACAAGTATATAGACTCATGCAATTGCTTCACGCAGTCCCAAGTCAGTTGAAAATAAGAAATTGATCAAAACAGCAAAAATATGTGCCTGTAGGTCTGCCATGATAATGAGATGGGACCAATTCCCAGTTTTCATCAAGTGCCGATTTATTAAGACAGAACATCCAGCAATATTACTTGCAAGAATATAATTTTTAAACAAGGTTCTAAGGAATGCCCTCTGTTTACTTGGGTTAGTTCTTGACTTCATGTCCCTTCCCAAATCAAGATCTGTCTCTTTAGCTCATCCATGCCAATATCCTGTATTTTATTTCTGGTTATATTGATTTACACTTTTGTCCATGATATTTATTTTCTGCTGTTGGTATGTGGATTTCTTGCATGCTGTACAATTTTTTATGCATAGTTTGTGTGTGGTATTTATGTGATAGTGTACATAATTTATATGTACATTGCTGATTTCTTACACAAATGACATTCACAGTCTGTATATTTCATGGGAAGAATTGATGCAAGAAAACAACTACAAAAATGTAAGATCAACAAGGAAGAAGTGAATTAGGAACTGGGATTTGGGGCTCTTCACAGTCTGCTTTGTTGAGAAGCAGAAAAGTAACAATGAAATCAAATACTAATAATACCATAGTGGAGATGATAGTGAAGATTGCCTACTAATTGGCTAGTTCTAATTCATATAAATCAAGAATCTGGAGCTGGTAATTCTGGACTGTGGGGCATGGAGAACCTTATGTTCAAATGCCAATGCTCTTCAGAAGTATTCTGCCCTTAACAAATCCCTCACTTTTCCTGTGCACTATTTAAAAAAACTGGTGACATTTCAGAAAGGATATTGTAGAGTGGTAAAAGATGTAAAAAATGTCAAACTCAAGGGGTTAGAGCACCACCTTACAACACAACACTAAGGTGGCTAAATAGAATGTCCATGTTTAGAGGCCATGTACAACTGAACCCAGTTGTTGGAGCCATCAATGGCAAGCCACACTTGCTATCTGCATGTGTTAGCCCCTCCTTCCAGTGAGAATGTGTGGCTACAGATGTGATAATTCTGCTGCCTTATTTCACAGGGCTGACATGAGGACCACAGCAGGATGATTGAACATGAATATGAATTCTGAGTATTATGAAAGTAAGTATGCATAGGAATCCTGCTTTTAAATAGCCATAACACCATGTGGTAAGGCAATTTAAAATTCAAGTAGGTGTGACAATTTGTGCAAACAGGTTTTCATTGGGAAATGTCCTTATTCTGTGCCATTCCACCTTGACCTTTGAAAAACAGCTTCAAATTAATGAGACACAAAGGAAAAAGGGAGAATTAAAGTCTATGGCATTCTGGGAACAGGTGCTCAGCCATTGTCTTTATAAGAATCCATATGAGCATGACAGGGTCAATTATGACAATGCATTTCAGAACTAATGAAAAAGAAATATAAGCTGACTAACCTTGAAGTCAAGTAAATGCCACGCGGCCAGTAGACCATGGCATGAAGAGAAAAAGAAACTTGGGAAATGGGATTGATGCTTGGTAGCTAAAGGTCAGACTCTGATGGTTGTTAGGGATGCAAATACTGAACCAAGCAGCTAGGGCTGATGGTTCTTCCATCTTTTGGGGACTCCTGCTGTTAGTCAACAGTAGCTAGCCATTTATTCTGCTTAGGGTCCTAGTCATTTATATTAAAATAACCACAGTGGCCAGAGGCCCCACAATACTCACAGGAGGAAGCCAGAAGCCAAAGGTTTCCCATTGCCTGCTTTAAAGTGGTCTAGGACAGGTGTGGCCAAACTGTGGTTCAGGAACTACATGTGGCTCTTTCACACATATTGTGTGGCTCTCAAAGCTCCACTGCTCTGTTGCCCGGCTTGGAGAGGCACTTGTTTCTTTAAATCACTTCTCCAAGTCAAAGCAGCCAGCAGCTTGGAAAATACATTTAAAGTTGCTTTTCCCCCCCACCATTCCCTCCTCCATCTATTTGTTTGCCTGCCTGTCTGCCTTCAAACATCTGATGTTTCTTCTATGTGGCTCTTATGTTAAGCAAGTTTGGCCATCCCAGGTCTAGGAGAAAGCCAAGGAGGCATGATCATCTACCCACTCTGAGTAGCATAGGACAGTTGTCAGTAGTTGGAGGAGGCTACTCATTGACCTCCTTCCAGTCTGATTCCACAAGAATGGGAGCTATTGAGCAATGGGACTATAGGAATACATAGGATAGCCTGAGACTATTTACCAGCCCAATAGCTAGTAGGGGGAACGTTTGGAGAACAGGAGAGTTTTTGCCTAACATTCTGTAAGAAAGCATGTAGATATGAACTGATTCCAAATGTGGTATAACTACTCAGGCAAACCATTCAAAGGGGGGGGGGACCCTGTTTCAATAAGAATTACAAAATAATTTTTTTAAGATGTAATTTTGTAAGATGTTTCTTATAACCCTTAAACATTGACCTCTGGAATCCCAAAATGGAAAATCAAGTTTAGGATCTATCCAAATTGCTAAAAACAAGTGCTAGAAGAAGGTGAAACCCACTGGGGCTGGTCTGCAATGTTACCTAGATGTAGTCCAGTTCTGGATGGAACTGAATGTCGGATTAATGTACCACTTAACGCTGCAAATACGCTTACTTTCAGTTCTCTGAGTTATTAATATTTGAGTATGTTCCAGAGATCTGCTCCAGTTCACCTGAGCAGTTGTGGCTATTGAGAATAATAATTAAAACATCAAGAATAATAATTAAATCATCAAGCACTAGAAGGCAATATATTCATCATCATTTATACAAAGCAGCAAAGGCTTTTATAGATCTGTCCTCCAAGGAAAAGGGATTGTTTAGAACATGTAAGACAACAGTCCTGTGCCACCAACTCTAACTTTTTGAAACTCTCCATTACTAAAGATGAACTTGATATTCATTTACCAACACAGTAATCTAGACCTCTGTGTAGTTATAGCTATTACCAGTACACGTTTCAACTATGTATTTGCAGCCATAAGGACCTCTACACTATGCAGTGTAGACTGATAAAATAGTCACAATCTAGGACTCAGCAAATAATATTACTGGGCCACAGAATGCATCTAGGGTATACTGTTTCTCAGAAGCAGCTACAATTCTAACTTGAAGGTAGATACACATATACTCCGAGATCTACCCTTAAATTAAAATAGCAGCTTCTCCTAAGCAGTGCCTTACACTGAATCAGACTATTGATCTATCATGGTTAGCATAGTCTACTTTGACTGGCAGTGGTTATCGGGTATCCCTGGTAGAAGACTTTTGCATCATCTAGTACCTGGTTTTTCTAACTGGAGATATTGGGGCTTGAGCCTGAGGTCTTCAGAATGCAAAACAGATGCTTTACCATTTGGGGCCCCTAGTTACTGATGGAGTTTGCTGCTACACCCCATGTAGAGGGCTACAGGAGTCTGTCTTGTTCCTCTTTGTGACATCTGTGTCTTCTTCCCCATGCTATTACTATCTACATAAAACCACTGAGTAATGTCATCCAAAGGACTGTCATCTCATCAGTATGAGGATGATGCTCAATGCTATGTGTTCTTTTTAATCCTGGTGATGTTGTTTAGTGGAAGTTCTAAAGAAATATCTTAAGTAAGTGATGAATTTGATGGTGGTGAAAAAACTGGAACTTCCCCTGTATGAGATAGATGTACTGTTGCTTTGAGAATTTGACCAATCCAGGACTGAATCTACAACCTAATATGAATGGAGTTACTCTTAGCAAAATTGCTGTGGAACTCCTCTTTAGATAGGGGAATTAGCAGAGAAGGCCCTGGCAGAGCTTAGGGGAGATTTTTTGCCAATTTATGGAGGTGTAGTTTTCAGATATGAAATTCCAACAGTAAAATAGTTTTTAAAATAAAAATGTTTACTTAGAGAAATATATGTGTGTGTGTGTATATATATACACATATATGTGTGTGTGTGTGTGTGTGTGTGTGTGTGTGTATATATATATATATATATATATATATATATATATATACACACACACACACACACAAATAGAATCACATATAAACAATCAAATATGTATAACAAGAGGCTAGGAAATAAGGGAGTGAGGAATAGAGAATCTTAGGGATATTTGCAGAGGTGGGGGTGATACGACCTGATCCATGGATCCTTGAAGCAGAAGACATGAAGGTGGAGAGTGGCCTAAACATAATTTAGAGGTGCACGTCTGTGGTAGGGTAAGACAAGACACACTGAACTGGTCATGTGCTGGCCTTGATATAACAAGATTTGTGCCCTCAGGTAATGAGGTCATGTGGTGTGTGACCAGTAGATCAGGTGACCTGTGACACTGCAGTGATGCCAGTACATGTGACTTCTATGTCATCAAAAAGGGACAGACAGGGGGAGGCTTCCAGAGCTTGATAGGATTTGTGGGCCTTTATGGGCTCAACTATTTAAAAACGATCTTAAACAAAGAAAAGGAATTGGTCAATTTAGAGCCACATTGCTATCTCATTGTAACACCAGAACAAACACAATGGGGTTGTCCTGCATGATGAGATTAAGTCCTCAGCAACAGTCATTTCCTTGAGCTTCTCCTTTGTGTCCATTGATCTTCTCAACAGCTGACAGGAACAAACCTTTATTAGGTGTGGTCGTCGTAGCAAGCTCTTTTGTGCAACTTGACTCTTTACATTTGCATCTGCATTGGCACACCCGGAGTGTTGTTTTAGCTCTGTCCTCATGGCTGCTTGTGCAGGAACAAGATGGAGTCAGGATTCCTTCCATCCAGGCTTCTTTTTAAGGGCTACTCTTAGATGCTGTCCTCTTTGGACAGAAGTGCAGTTGTGTTATGCATGGCTTGGCAGCTCCTTGGGGAAGCCTGATCTGAAATTCTTCTATGCAGGAGGAATGCACAGTTACAGCAATGGCAGGAACAAGCAGGGAGGCCTCTTAGCTAAGCTGGAGTGTTTGCTATTTGGCCCACATAGTAAAATGTCCATATTGAAGCTGGCACAGTTGCCAAATGCTTAAGATCACACAGAATCCACTGCCTATAGAAAGTAGGCAAGTGGGTATTTGTTATTAATGTCCATATTGAGTTAGTTCTAATACCCAACGTTTTCTGCTTATCACTGAATGTCCATAGAAGCACTTTGCCTGTGTTCACACAATATAAGTTCATAACAATAAGAGTCCTGTATCTCTGACACTAGGTCAGAGTAAACTCAGTCCATTTAAATATGGAGAAGAGGGCTCATGCTTACATTACAATTAGAGATGGGCACAAATCAATAAATGAATGGTGATTGGGGAGGGACGGTGGCTCAGTGGTAGAGCATCTGCTTGGGAAGCAGAAGGTCCCAGGTTCAATCCCCAGCATCTCCAAAAAAGGGTCCAGGCAAATAGGTGTGAAAAACCTCAGCTTGAGACCCTGGAGAGCCGCTGCCAGTCTGAGAAGACAATACTGACTTTGATGGACCAAGTGTCTGATTCAGTATAAGGCAGCTTCATATGTTCATATGATTTGTGCATGAATCAGGCTGATTCATATTTTGTTTAGAATTGTGGAATTGTGTCATCCCTGATCCAAAAATGAAGCACATTTATTTTGCAGTGTATCATTTGTTTCATTTTGTGGTTTGTTTACAAGACTGCCTGGTGCTGATTCAAACAGTTCCTAGATAACACTGGGGGTGGGGATTTCTGGGAGCTCTAGAAACACCCATAGCAGGCAGGGCTTTTTTTTTTTTTTGAGCAGGAATGCACAGGAACATAGATCTGACTGGCTTGGCATCAGAGGGTGTGGCCTAATATACAAATGAGTTTCTGCTGTGCTTTTTCTACAAAAAAACCCTGTGTGAAACAATGGTGACATCAGGGGTGTGGCCTAATATGCAAATATTCCTGCTGGGCTTTTTTCTGCCAAAAAAGCCATGATAGCAGGTATCCATAGCTTGATTGGCAACTCTGGGAGCCAATCATGGAGCTCCCATTCTTCTCTGTGAGAGCAGAGCCCCTGACTCAGCTGCTTTCACTTTGCAGCACGAAGAGAGAAGAATTAGTTGTTGAGGGAGCTGAAGCTGAGCTTTCCTGGGGGCACCTGGTTTGGGGGCTTTAACTCAGACATTCCAAATCCAATCTTCACCAAACTTGGAGGACAGGTGGAGGAAAGCCTGTTGAAGACTCCTGGTGAGTTTGGCATCTCTAACTCATGAGGAGGCTGTTCTACACCTCCTGAACCAAATAAAACACAAACCAGTTCGGGAAATCTAATGAACCACGAACCAACACACTTGTTCGAGCAATCACATTATCCATGGACCAATACAAACCACCATCTTCCCAGTTCATACCTGTCTTTAATTACAATCTCTGTAAAGGTTTAAGTTCACAATATATGCCAATCTTGCTCTGTGCTTAAATGACCAGAGAACAGTGTAATGCTGCCTTCCAAAAGTTCTCAAAACTCCAGAAATTCAGAATGTAGTTGTCATCAGCAAGCCATCAGAAACACATGCCAGTTTTTAGGCCACTTCATAGGTCCTCAGCTGGTTCCTGGGCTCTGTTCAAAGTGGTGGTTTGATATTCTGAGAACTGCTTTCCTCCATCTGAACTTACCCATTCATTTAACCCTGCTCCATCTTCTCCCACTATCTGAAGAACAATTTCTTCCTAGGGAAGTTCACTCTGTCTCATTGCTGTCTTTCCAGTGCAAGCAGAAGGCATTGCTTTTTCATGGATAACTGGAGCTGTAATTTCTGCTCATTGATGTGATGGATCAGGAAGTTCCTGTGGGTTGGATTGCTTTCTTTCTGGGTGCAGCAATCATGGCAACTAAACATTTGAGATCCTGTTCACCTGCACCTGCATAGCTTGAACATGTCCAGGCAATTACATATTGTTTTCTTATTGCAGCTCCCCCATCCCTCTGCATCTGACGATGATGGCACTACCTCCAATTTAAGACATTATTAAAAAGAAAAAAATATTCCTTAACACAGCAGGTGTTGTGTGATATACTCCTTTGGTGTCTCTATGTGGCCTTCTGTGACAGGCTATCTGATTAATCTTACAGTGAAGTTTGCAATAACAACAAAGGTCACTGATAGTGTAGGTGCAAAATGCAAGCCCATGGGGATTATTTAAATTATGCACAGGTGCAAAGAGGGGGGCAAACTGTGAGTGATCCCTGCTTGAGAAGCTGGTCATTTAAATGACCTGGTCTTGACCCCAGGGGAAGACTGACTTCACAAATTATGAAAGTGAAAAAGCTTCTGCAAAGATGGAGTAAATGGATCTTACCTCACAAGGCATGACCAAGCCATGACGCTGAAGTACAAGCATCCTACCACAAATATAAAGCAATTGTGTATTCCATTCAAGTCTGACAGGTGCTGTGTCCAGGCAATCTGGTGAAGGGACTCAACTCATGTGTAAGTGAAGAATCTGATCAAGGTAAATTTCTCTTCTAATCAAAAATCACATGGAGGTTCTTAACACTCCCATTTTGCGTTAGTATGATAGCCCCTCACAATTGTATACGCCTGTTCTTATGTTTTATCGTATTTGTTCTGCTTACTATGCCATGATTCATACTGTGGATTTTGAATTAGGCTGTTAGCTAATGTATAGATATTCTTGATCAAAAGGCAGGATTAAAATATTCTAAATACATAAAATAAATATTTGAGTTATAGGTTGGGTAACATAAAACCTCTAATCCAACATTAATTCCTATTTACAGACCTTGAGTCATGATTAGGGATGAATGGATATGTTTTGTTGACTTATTTATTGTTTTTTTGGAAGATGTTACTCTTCCTTAATTTTGGTTTGAGGAGGAATAAATCCAAAATTATATCTGGAAATTGGTGGATGTGCAACTTGATTTAATTTAGGGGAAGGAGCATAGTTCAGTGGTAGAGGATCTGCTTGACATGGTCCCAGGTCCAATCCCCAGTACCTCCAGCTAAAAGGACCAGGCTATATGTGATGTGATAGATTTCAGCCTATGACTCTGGAACGTTGCTGCCAGCCTGAGGAGACAATACTGACTTTGATGAACCAATGGTCTGATTCAGTATAAGGCAGCTTCATGTGTCTTTTATTTCCCTCAGTCCATTGGCACTTGTTTTCCTTTCTATCTTACTGATGTTTACATGAAAACTGACAATAAGCTGAAAGAAGCAATCTTCATGTAATCATATTTGTGAGGTGATTTGCTGATGCACATTGGCATGAACAAGAGCTATAAACGCCACCCCCAAAAGAACCAGGATATCACTGTATGCTCTGTCATATCAAGATGGTTCATTTGATGCATTTTATTCATACACAAATAGATTATGGTTGCCAATCCTCAGATGCAATCCCCAGAAGAAACTGGGGTGTGGCATCTGGCATGCCAATGTCACACCAGCACACTGATATCACTTCTGGTTAAACAAAACAAAACAAAACAGAACTGATTAAAAGCTCTATGGTTTTAGAAGAAAAGAAGATATTGGACTTATACCTCTCCCCTGATGTAGCCAATCCTCTAAGAGCTTACAGGGCTTTTAGTACAGGGCCTACTATAAGCTCCATCTGGGTGTGTGGCCTAATATGCAAATGAGTTCCTGCTATATATAAAAAAGCCCTGCCCCCTCCCTTCAGTTGGAGTCTCAGAGGAGCTTACAACCTCCTTTCCCTTCCTCTCCCCACAACAGACAATCTGTGAGGTAGGTAAGGCTGAGAGAGCTCTGAGAGAACTTCTCTTGAGACAACAGCTCTGGCCCACACTCTTGTGACTGACCCAAGGTCATACCAGCGCTGCATGTGAAGGAGTGGAGACTCAGACCCAGTTCTCCTAGATTAGAGTCTGTACACTTAACCTCTACACCATACTAGCTTCTCTTAGGTCACAGTCTTCACCATAGACTTATAAATTCAAGAGCATTTACTATGTCAGTTCCAGTATTTATTGGAAATAATGACAATGTACTGGCACGATGCTTTTGCATGCTATAAATTCATCCCTTATTTCCACCCTGTAGCCTCTGTGGGGCTGGCAGTCAAAGAGCCAGGATGCTGGGAGGTCTTCCATTATAGCAAGAGGCTTGGCATCACCAATATGGACATCTGTGGTGTGGAAGAGGGAAAAGACATTACCTGAAGAAACTGAAGCTGTGGCAAACTGCATATGCATGGTAATCTGTGTTCAGAAACCAACAATGGAATAATATATGATTCTTAATGCATTGGTTACACAAGTTCAAATCCCACACTACAAAATTCACTGGGGGATCCTGGCCAGTTATTTTCTCTTTACCTAACTTCTTCACAGGATGGATCACACACACACACACAAAAGTATGCCTACATCACTGCAGGTAAACACTGGAAATGACATATGGATATCTTAGAATTTAACAAAATCTCCATTGAAAAACTATATAATTTTTGTAGGTGATAGATCATCCACGGAAGTCACTTCCAGTTTTTAGCAGAAGTGATGTAAGTGTGTTGACTTAATGCCGGGTCACTATGCCTCACTCCTATATTTTCCTGGGAGTTGCTGGCTGAAGTCTGGTAATTAACTTCTGTTATATTGATTTATACCTCGGAGAAGAATTAAAAAATCTAGCTTTTGATTGGTTCCTTTCTAACTCTGCTACAGGGTCAATGAGGTTGCTATATTTTCGCTCCCTCTGGTTGGATTGGTTAACTTTACAATATTTAGAATTTTTGCTTTCTTCTTTTTTTCCTGGTCATGAGTTAGGGTTGCCAAGCTACCCAAGTGACAAGTAGGATACTGGGGAGGGGGGCAGGGATATTGAGAGGCAGCTCTTCAGAAACCTGCATGTGATGTCACTTCCAGCTAGGGACTTTTGTGAACTTATTTATTTATTGCTCTTATTTCCCACCCTATCACACAGTGGGCTCAGGGCAGCACACAGGGCGAATAAATACAGTAAATATAGACATTTAAATCAAACAGCTGAGCAGCAGTGCTTTCTGCTCCCCACAAAAAGCTACAGGGAGCAAAAAGCAGGGGTTTAAACTGTAAATGGCTCATGAACCTATATAAACCAGTTTGGTTTGCAAACCAGTGTATCAGTTCATGAGCCATGAGCCATGAATTGAACTACAAAAATGTGGTTAATGACCATCCCTAACCCATTATCTATTTCTCTTTACCAGTATGTATACAGGCCTTAGATGTTTAGCTATTAAACTGTAGCTATCTGATGAAGTGTGCATGTATTCAAAAGCTTATACCCAGAATTAAAATGTGTTGGTCTTAAAGGTGACACTGGACTCAGACTTTGTTCTAGGCTTTAGATACAAACATTTCTGTTTACAATTGCATATACAGGCTTTTAAAGATTCTTCACACATGCTGAGGCCCTAAGTTATGTAAGGTTTAAGAATCTTCACAGTACTAAGATAGAGGTGGTCAAACTTGCTTAACGTAAGAGCCACAAAGAATAAACGTCAGGACTTTGAGAACTGCAAGACATGAACATCAGATGTTTGAGAGCCGCAAGGCAGGTAGGCATATGGGGGAGGAGGAAAGAAAGCAACTTTAATTTTAAATGCATTCTCCAAGCTGCTGGCTGGCTTGGCTTGGAGAAGTGATTAAAAGAGACAAATGCCTTCTCCCAGCTGGTTGATGGAGTGGTGGGGGCTTTGAGAGCCACACAATATGTGTGAAAGAGCTGCATGTGGCTCCTGAACTGCAGTTTGGCCACCTTCGTACTAAGAAAACAGCAACAACAATGAAAATGTCTTATTCAAAATAGGTTTTTTTTTTTTAGGGGGTGGGGTTAACATTTAGAAGCCCTTCATAATCGTAAACCCTAAACTCTAACTTTAGTTTGTGTCTACATCTGGACCTGTCTGGAGCCTGAGCAGATTCATTTGAGACAGCTGATCCTCCCACCTCACCCCAGGGGAGGTTGGCATCCACATTGTCAAAGGAAGGACTGGGTATTGCAAATACAAGGCATTTGTTCAGAACACAACAGAAAGCATGAAAGAGGGGAGGTCCCTGTTTCATTTGTACTTGCTGATCCCCATTTTGATGAGGGTTTAAAATGTAAATGACAAGTGAGAGAATGGGGATGTAGCATCTTTAAAGTTGCAACAAATCATTTTATATTGATAGAATCCCGGGCTCCAGTCCAAACACAGCTATTTCCTTAATGCAAGCTGATTTCAGGAGACTTCAAAATAGCCAAGATACTATGGTGATTGGCAGGCAATATAGAGACAGCTGCCAAAATCAAATTGATTTTTTTTCCCCAGCTCTTTCTTTTGAAGGTCTCTGGATCATTTAAAGGAAGCTAAAAATTAAAGTGCATATATATGACTTCTTGGTTGTTTTAAGACTTGGGGTGAGAGGCTAAATTCAAAGGAGGATGGCTGATGATTTAAAAATGGGAGAGAAAGTGATGCTTTATTTTTCAAGAGAGGGAAGAAAATTATGTGTGGGTGCTCCATAACAAATTGCAGCGAGAGTGGGAGAAATCACAACCATAAATGCCTACCATATAAGCACTGTTTTTACTGTTGGAAATATGTATCTGTTTTGTATGTCCTTTGCAATGTTCTAAAGTTCCAGTCATTATAGGGTTAATACTGATAATGAAGGCGCCAGGTAAAGAGTTTGGGCGTTTTACTGGAGCCTTCATTATCAATGGAGGCCCAGATAGCAGCCACTGCCAAGTCAGCATTCTTCCACCTGAAGCAGGCGAGGCAGTTGGCCCCCTTTCTGGAACGTCACGACCTCGCAACAGTGATCCATGCAACGGTCACCTCAAGATTGGACTACTGTAATGCCCTCTACTTGGGGCTACCTCTGTGCCGGACCCGGAAGCTGCAGCTGGTGCAGAATGCGTCGGCCAGGCTACTATTGGGGCTCTCGAAATGGGAGCACATACGGCCGGGGCTGCGCGAACTGCACTGGCTGCCAATTACCTACCAAGTCCAGTACAAAGTGTTGGTTATTACCTTTAAAGCCCTATATGGCCGAGGACCAGCCTACCTAAGGGACCGTCTCTCCCCACATGAACCCCAGAGGGCACTGAGGTCAGTGGGTAAAAACAAAATGACCATCCCTGGGCCGAGAGAGGTCAAACTTAAAAATACCAGAACACGGGCCTTTTCAGCCGCGGCTCCTGCACTGTGGAACCAGCTTCCGGAGGAAGTGCGGGCCCTGCGGAACCTTGACCAGTTCCGCAGGGCCTGCAAGACTGCCCTTTTCAGACAAGCTTATACTGATACCAACTGCTGAGTTGCTTGGAATAAAGAGCCGCCATCCATAATACGATCATGGAACCACTTAAACTGGCAGAACCAGCGCCAAATAATTTTATTGCTGCCAGATACATTTAATACAATTTGAACTATGTATTTTAATTTAATTGACTGTTTTTTATGTTTAAAAATTTTAATTGTTAAATTTAAAGTTTTATCTATCTATGTTAATTGTTTGAAATGTTGTTAGCCGCCCTGAGCCGCCTAGGCGGGGAGGGCGGGATAGAAATAAAATTTATTATTATTATTATTATTATTATTATTATTATTATTATTATTATTATTATTATTATTATTATTATTATTATTATTATTATTATTATTATTATTATTATTATACTGTGCCTATTCCCTATTGTCTGCATGACCTGGGAAGAAGATACTGACTGCTGTCAATCGAGGTCTAGAAGCGGGAAAACATGTTTTGTCTGCTTGGTCAGTTAGTCAGGTGACTTCCTTTGTTCAGGTTGAGAGTACAAGAAGGAGGAGGAAGTAGCCTCCATTAAGCACATGATCTTCTAATGTAAGCATGTAGTTCTATAGTGTTTGTTGTTTTATCTCCCAGTACCCTTTCCCTGTAGAAATAAATATGTTTTTGTTTTCATGTTAAATGCCTCTCAATGATTATTTGATCCAGTGATCCATCGCACTGTTCGAGATAAAGAAATAGAATTTCAAACAGTATTTCCCTAACATTTACAACCCAGCATATTTAACTAGTTTTGATTTTCTGGATCTGTCAAGAAAGAACTTCAGACTGCTCCATATTGTGGTTTCCACAGAAATGTGCTGTTAACAGACGGAAATATCTCCAGATTTCACTGGGCAGAAAACTCAATTACACTCAAGTTCTGATGAGCAAAATGTGGGTAGCCAGATACCACTGAAGCATCCCCACTGACTACAGTGGCCTGGAAGTAGAGTTCAGCACTGGGGCATAGCAAGGCAAAACAAGAAATAGCAGAGGTGGATATTCCCTGAATGGGAAATGTTGCATTGTTTATCAAAGTGGTACAAGAGATGGGCGGGAGAAGAACAGACCTGGAAAAAAAAGGGGGAACTTGAAAAAGAAGTATCCTCTAATCCACCGAGAGCTCTCATACTGCTAACAAATTTCACACATCTGTCAGAGGCTCCTGAGATATCACTTCCAACAGCAAAATAAATGAATTCAAACACACATTACAGATCTGATTAATTTTCTGCTGGTGACATTTTTAAAGTACTCATTGAGTAATCTCTCTGTCATGTGGCATATGATATGTCTTCCAAGTACTTGTTCCTTCCATATGGGAAAGGCTTGCAGATATTAGTAAAACACAAGGCTTGGAGTGTCACTCTGCTAATGTTCTAAGGGACCATTGTTATTAGCATTATTTCTCTCAAGGCTTCAGAAATGGCGACAAATGGCAACAAGAGACTTCACTCATGTGGAAACAGTTGTAATTTTACTCTTGGGAAGCTTGTAGGCCCTGACAGGAGCCTGAGATGTGTCTAAGATATGTGCTTCAAAAACCTCCATCTTCAGTGATTATCTGACTAGGAGAGTCCATTCCATGAGACAGAAATAGAGTTTCCAGGTCCAGGTCCTGGTCCAGGTCCAGGCTTTGGGAGTGGAACCAGGAGACTTTGGGAGTGGAGCCAGGAGCAAGGTTGTGACAAGCATGATTGAACTCTGAAGGGAGTTCTGGCCATCACATTTAAAAGGACTGCACTCCTTTTAAATGTCTTCCTTCCATTTGAAATAATGGAGGATGGGGAACCTTCTTTTGGGGTTCACAGAATTGGTCCCCTGGTCCAATGTTTTTGAAATTTGGTGAGAGGTTGGTTTTTTGTTTTTTGTTTTTGGAGGAGAGGCACTAGATACTATGCTTAAAATTTAGTGCCTCTGCTTTAAAAAAAAAAGCCCCTATAGAGCCCCAGACACCCACAGATCAATTCTCCATTATACTCTGTGGCGACCGGTCTACATAGGGTATAATGGGTTGCCCATCTGCTTTCTGAGAATCCTGAAGTGAGTGGAGGGCCTGAAAACCAGGAGTTCCCTTGTCCCCAACTGGGGATTGTCAACTCTAGAAATCCAGTCAAATATTTATTCTTTATTGTTGTAAATATGCCCTGTCTGCTCAGCTACCAATGTGGGAACACAGAAGCACACCTACATAAGTTTTTAAGTATTTATATTTTGAAGTATTTTTCCTAGAAGGGGAAAACAAAACATAGAAAACACAACTGAGTCACAACAACAAGAAAAAAATATAGCAAACCAAATAAACCAAGCAATGTATCTTGAGGTACTCCAGAGGTGCTTCAATAGAGGGTTCATCCATGGACAATGGCCACAAACCATGGCCTAAGAGTCAAAAGATCAAGAACCCTTCAGCATTTGCTCTTCAGTTCATGTCCAAGGGCTTACACTTCTGGCCATGATCAAGCTTCATACTACCTGCAAGGAGAAAACAAATTTAGCCCAGATGGGACTCAGTAGCTGCTAGCTTCCTGCCATCAAGATCTTTCTGACTTTCATCTGTCATCCTTAGTACATTAATTTCCATCCCATTATTTTCTGTTTCCTATTGTAGATTCTTCTATGGGCAGAAGAGAATGACTGGGGAGATGAAAGAGAGAAGCAATAGTCAGGAATGAATCAGAGAATGTGGACCATACTCTCTTACTTGCATACAGTTTTATATTTTGGGGGCGGGGGTGTTCAATAACGATGAGCAAGCAATTTGCAAGCCCTTTCCCCAAGGTCCATTAATTATTGTATGACTAGCTCAGAAAAGAAATATAGGCAATACAGTGTATGTATGGCATATATACACATGATTACAACAATATTGTTGATATTTTAATATTGTGTCCTGATGTCATAAATTAGCTTAGAATTCATAACCAATGCAAATATGTTTGTTTAGTTTCTTATTTCCTGATGGTCTTAGCAATTGCTGTAGATGGTTTGGATCCCACCAGCAGCAAATTTGATCCCCCCAGGCTATTCTGGTGGCCATAGCTGCAACTCATCAGTGCTTTACAGATGCACCTGCATGCACAGGGTATCCTGGGGATCACAAGGGCACACATGATTGAAATCTGGCAAGATTATCTTTTCTTCCTCTTGCACCAACAGAAAATAAGTCAGGCTACAACCTAATGAGTTTAGACTGGAGCAGCTGTGCAAGTCCAGCTGCTTCTTTATCAGTTCTTTAAAAGCTCCAAGGCCAAATCCAAATAATGAAAATATGTTCAGGGCTAGCTCCTGGCTTCTTATATCGGAGGTGGCTGATAGTATAAGGGGGGGGGGGTATACTCTTTGGAATTTTCTGCTTCAAGTAGATGATATTTACAGTTTTTAATAGATTAAGTCATGTAATCCAAGATGTAAAGATGGGATCAGGTGCTTTGGAGCTGACCTTTTCCATATCTCATAATGCTGCATAGTGATAAATTGCTGTGACCATTTTCATTTCTTGTTGATTTCATATGTCCAGAGATGGAATTCTAGCAGGAGCTCCTTTGCATATTAGGTCACACATCCCTGATGTAGCCATTCCTTCAAGAGCTTACAAGACTCTTTTTTGTAAGCTCTCAGAGGACTGGCTACATCAGGGGGGTGTGGCATAATATGCAAAGGAGCTCCTGTTAGAATTCCACCCCTGCATATGTCCCTGTGTTATTGGCTATGATTTATCTCCTTCCTTCTGACCATAAAAGTAAGACAAAAGGATGAGGCAAGGTAGTGAACCAGCATTTGAGACAACCCAAAATTTCAATAGTCATTTGCATGCTAAATCTTGGTTTCTCGAATGAATCAGTATTTAAAAAGCAAACAATGATTTTGCACTGTGTTTGAACCAAGCCAGTATATGCCCTACTTCTAGAATTCCAGACATTCTTGGAGTTGAACTCAGTTTCAGGAGGAGTAGAGCAGAGTGAGTCCATGAAACAACAAGGAAATGGCATTGGAGAAATCCTCTGTCTTTCTTCCCAGTCCCATTAGGTAGAACACAGCATGAGGAAGGAAGAGGCTGCCTGGACTTTTGTTTTTCACCAGCTGGCCTGCCATTGGCCTGTGTCTCTTAGGGTGTCTCAGCACTTCGATTCTACTACAAATCTTTAATTAGATGAAAGGGGGAAAAATAGCCTGGATCCCCATTATAAATGCTCCCGTGCCAAATACATTCTCGGTGCAATCACTAAGTAAGATCCCTATTTAAAGGTCAGCTTTGCTCATTCCTCTAAGGCCATTAAAGCCTGAGCATCCATTACATGTCTTGCCTAGCCTATTAGAAAGGTCAAATGTTGTAAGGAAGCATACCTTTCAGTTATAAATGTAATTACACTTCCTGAAAATCACACTGCTGCATTCCCCCCCCCCACCTCCTTTTTTGAAATACATAATGAGATTTTCATACAGAGGCAGCAAGGCAGAACTGATAAACTCTTTGTATGGCACCAAAGATCTGGAGAGAAGATCTCCTCTGCTTAGTTCAAAAGCAAGACTGTAAATGACTAGAAGCACCTCTCCGAACCCTTTCAGTGGAGGACACTACACTGATCAGGAATGGGGCTCTGTTGCATTCACAATAGGGGGATTATAACAAAGGCTGTTGAGCTTTTATTATGATAAATCTCAGTTGTGGGGGTTTCATAATTCAGTCGATAACCATTAAAAAAAAGAAATTGAGAGTCACAGTCCTGTTCTCATGAAAATGAACAGGGCCAGTATTAACTGCTTTAAGCAGCTGAGTACAGCTAATAAAATTATATGAAAACCAGATCCAAAAACATTATCTTCTCTGAAGCCAAAATAGAATCCCAACCATTAGTTAAAAGGTCCGGCCCCTTCCCAGCCGTGCCAGCGTGCTGGCTATTAGGCTGGGGGCCGTCTTTGCGCCTGCGGAAGGAGGGAGGGGCAGAAATATCACCCGACATACGGGTGTCTGCCCAGGCGCGGAGCTGGGGCTATATAAGCCCCGGCTCCCGCCCTCCTACGCAGTTGGAAATTGGCTCTCTGTGAGAGAGCCACGTGCGTGGGAGCTGCAGCAGGATTTTAGGCCTGGGCAGCTCGGGACGGCGAGGCGCGCGCGGATCGGAGGCTTCGGAGGAGAGCAGCTGATCGGCGCGGCGGGGCTTTGCGCAGCGGGTCGCCTGCGGTGGCCAAGTCCTTTTCAGTATCGCGTGGCGCATCGGAGGCTTCGAGGAGAGCAGCTGATCGGCGCGGCGGGGCTTGGCGCAGCGGGACGCTTGCGGTGGCTAAGTCCTGTCCTGTATTGTCTGGGGCCTGGGTGGTGACCGGGACGGGTCGGCGCGGCGCTTCCTTAGTCAAGGCTCCTCGTGGGCGACGAGCCTGGGGGGCGTTTTGCCGGCATTCTCTTGTTTCGCCCGAATCTGGGCAGAGAGCTCCGGCATCTGGCTATAGGGTGCGCAGGCGACTGGCCATTTGGGTAGCAGCCTTCCCCCGGGGGTTTAGAGGCCACTAGGTGCTTCATTTTCCCGCGCAGAGGGCGAGTAGGCTACTGATTTGCTTGTTTGGGGGGGTTGTGAAGCACCCCCCCCCTGTTTTCTTTTTCTTGGGCGCATACCGTCTGGCTGCCTCACTTAACTGCCTGGTGCAGGGTTTCTTTCAGCCCCCCCCCCTCTCTCTCTTTGGGAGTGTGTAAGAGGGGGTGCCTGTTCCTTGCTGTGGGTCCTGGTAGTCTGGGTCCCAACCTTTTGGTACGTTGCCATTTCCTTCACACTAGTGGAGGTGGGTGGGGCTGAGAGGGCTTTAGGGTGGTTGGTGTGCGGCAGTTTTTGTTATTGCTTCTTGCAGTACAAATGGCACCAAAGAAAGGGCAGGGCAAGTCTAAGGGCAAGCAGCCCGCCCGCCCACCTAGGGGGCGGGGCCAACAAGGAGCCCCAGCTGAGGAGCAGGATCAGAGTGAGCGGGTCCGACTCGCTATTATGAGTCAGTTGGATGCACTCGAACAGGATCGGGTTGCCAGGGGTGCCCCCATTTGGGAGGGGCGTCGCCGTGCCACCGGCCGGTCGGCGCGGCTGACTTTCGAGTCAGAGTTGCTCGCACGGCTGTCTGCTTTGCAGGGTGGGCCGTCGGAGCCTGAAGAGCCGCTGGAACCTGATCAAGAGGAGGACCCCGGCGAGGGCCCATCGGGCATGCCATCGGGCAATGGTGCATCTGGCAGTGGGGGGCCGCAGCCCCCTGGAGGTTCGGGCGTTCTACCGGGCGATGGTGGTAAGCCCTTTATTTTGCCCGCTCAAGGATGGCCTTGGGGTCCCATTCAGCTGACCCCCCAACCGCAGGGGGCGAGTGGGGGGGGATGGGGGCCCGCGTTGGTTGGAGCCAGTGAGCAGTTGGGCCCCGCCCAGCCGTGGGCTTGGGGTTTGCATACCCCCGGTTTGCTTTCCAGTCCGGTTCTTGCCCCTACGGGCCAGCAGGTGGGCGCTGTGGCGCCTCCTGCAGCCCCCCCTCCCCCGCCCACACCTGGTATTTTGCCCTGGGGTGGTCAACAGTGGGCACAATTGCAGGGGGCATGGCCGGCAGCTCAAGGGGGCGGGTGGTTCTATCCCCCGAACCCCTATGCTAGTATCCCCTTTCATGCTCTTCCTTATGGCGACACTTCGTTGCCGTTGGGGGACCATTTGACGGCGGCCACGCGTGAGAAAATTCTCCGCGGGGAGTACGTTGATGTGTTCAGTCTCCTGTTTAGAGAGCTCGAGAAGAAAAGTAAGGACGAGCTCGACGACAGGGAGAAGGAAAAGCTAAAACGCAGGAAGATCGATAGGGCTTGGGCAAATTGGTTGCCCGGCTTTCTGATCTATGCCGGTGTTATAGCAAGAGCCCAGCCGGCTAGGGCAGCGGCCCTCTTTCAGTACATTGATATAGTTTACAGGGCCTATACGGACTTCGTCGGTGCAGCATGGCTGCAATACGACGAAGCCTTCCGGATGAGGGCCGCAGTCAATCCTGGAATGCCGTGGGACCAGATAAATCAGCAGCTGTGGTTGCAGCTGATGGCCCCGGCCAAACCAAATGCTGGAGATAGGTCCGACAGTGGCCATTTGGTACAGAGATCCCAGCAGCAGCAGACTACCGCAGGTGCCCGCGTTTCCGCGGGCCAGCCGGTTCAAACCCGGCTGGTGTGCTGGGAGTTTGCTTACAAGGGCGTGTGCCCCCGGAAGCCCTGCAAATTCCGGCACGAATGCCCGCTGTGCAGTGGGGCCCACGCCTTGTCGTCCTGCAGCAGATCAAAGCCTGGCGGGGGTGGCAAGCGCCCCGGTGGCGGCGGCGGTGGTCCGCAGCCACCTGGAAAAGGGGCCCAGCCCCATCCGCCTTCCGGCTCTCAGTAAGTTGTTGGCGGCATACCCGTGTAGGGCTGATGCTGTATATTTGCAGGACGGGTTTACTCTGGGGTTTCGGATTCCTTACAGGGGGCTTAGGGCCCCCTTTTTGGCACCCAACCTAAGATCGGTTGTGGGGCTTGAACATGTGGTCCGGGTTAAAATTGCCAAAGAATGCCAGGAAGGTAGGGTCCTTGGACCCTTCGAGGCACCGCCGGTCCCCACATTGAGGGTATCCCCGTTGGGGGTGGTGCCCAAGAAGGCAGCAGGAGAGTATCGGATTATTCACCACCTGTCTTATCCTAGGGGGGCTTCGGTGAACGATGCTATCCCCGAGGAGCTTTGTTCGGTGCGTTATACTTCCTTTGACCAAGCGGTCAAAGTAGTTCGCGGCTGCGGGATTGGGGCGGAGTTGGCGAAATGCGACATTAAGTCGGCATTTCGCCTTTTGCCCGTCCACCCCGATGACTTTGAGTTATTGGGCTTCTCATTTGATGGGAAATTCTATATGGACCGGGCATTGCCGATGGGCTGTTCCATTTCCTGTGCAGCGTTTGAGCGATTCAGTTCCTTTTTGGAATGGGCGCTCAGGGATAGGACGGGGATTAGCGACACGGCGCATTACCTGGACGACTACCTTTTCGTCGGCCCAGCAGGATCTGGTCAGTGCGCCAGGTTGCTAAGCTCCTTCCAGGATTTAGCCCTCGAAATTGGCGTGCCACTGGCGCACGAGAAAACCGAGGGTCCCAGCACGGTCCTTACCTTTTTAGGTATTGAGCTGGATACGCTCCAGCAGACATCAAGGTTACCAGAGAATAAGGTCTCCGACCTTAAGAACCGGTTGGCCGCTTTGAAGGGGCAGCGGAAAGTTTCCCTGTTAGAGCTGCAGCAGGTAGTGGGCCACCTTAACTTTGCTTGCAAAGTGGTGGCCCCTGGTCGGGCCTTTTTGCGGCGCTTTTGCGACGCCATGGGCCGGCTACGCCTCCCTCACCATAGGACTCGGGTCACTGCTGGAATGAGAGCTGACTTAGAGGTTTGGGAGGAGTTTCTGGAATCCTTCAACGGTGTTTCGTTTTGGCGGGAGGACCTGAAGATTGAAGCCGAGCTTCAGATTTCTTCAGATGCGTCCGGCGCCAGTGGTTTCGGAGTATACTTTAGGGGCCATTGGTGTGCTGAGCAATGGCCCGCTGAATGGTTGGATAGCGGGCTTTGTAGAGACCTTACGTTTCTGGAATTTTTCCCCATTTTAGTGGCTATTTGCCTTTGGGGAGAGCAGCTTTCCAACCATTCAGTCCTGTTTTGGTGCGATAACATGGCTGTAGTACATGTTATCAATTCCTTGACTTCTAAGTCAGCTGCGGTCATGAATTTGGTCAGGTTTTTTACCCTGCGTTGCCTCCGGTTGAATGTTTTATTCCTGGCTAGGCATGTACCGGGTGTATGCAATGGCGTGGCGGATGCTCTGTCTCGCCAACAGATGGAGCGTTTCCGGCAGTTGGCCCCGGAGGCAGATCCATGTCCGGCGGAAATGCCCGCGGAACTCTGGAGGCTTGGGAGAAGGAAGCCGGTAGGGCCATTCAGTTGGCGCTAGCCCCTAGTACAAGGAGGGCATATGCCAGGGCGACCGCTCAGTTTGGAGAGTTCAGGAGTGCGGCGGCACTCCCAGATTCTTGGCCGATTCCGGTGGCGCACATCATGCAATTTTGCGTGCACCAAAAGGAAAGAGGCTTGGGGTTAAAAACTATAAGGGGACATTTGGCGGCATTGGCCTTTGACAGTAAGGCCCGTGGCCTTCCGGAGTTCACGAGTGACTTTAGAGTTAAGAAGATGCTTGAGGGCTGGGCGCGGGAGCGGGTACGGCAGATAGATGACAGACAGCCCATCTCCCCGTCCGTCCTTAGTGGTTTGTTTGGGGGATGGCCCAGCGTTTGCTCCTCCCCATTCGAGGTTGCATTGTTTCACGCTGCCTCGCTGTTGGCCTTCTTTGGGGCCTTGCGCGTCAGTGAGTTGGTAGTGCAGTCAAAGGCTGACATGTCTGGGAGGGCGCTCCAATCCGGAGATGTAAAGATTACTAATAGTCAGCTAGTTCTGACGATTCGCCGGTCCAAGACTGATCAGAGGCAGAGGGGGACCATCATCACGATTGGCACGTGTGCATCGCCGGAATTGTGTCCGGTCAGGGCAGTTCGTCGCTACGTACAGCTCAGGGGCGAGTCCCAAGGTCCTTTTCTTAGGCATGATGATGGCTCCCCTCTTACCAAATATCAGTTCTGGTCGGTCACAAGCAAGGCCCTAGTTCGCTTAGGTCTCGCTGGCGTCAAATTTGGGACGCATTCTTTCCGGATCGGGGCGGCCTCCACAGCTGCTTCTATGGGCTACACGCCATCTGCCATCCAGCATATTGGCCGATGGCGGTCGGCAGCTTATAAGTCGTATGTGCGCCCCCTGGTCACCTAGAGGTAGGTGGGGGGGGGGTTGGTTGTTTGTATTTTGTATGTTATGCTGACGGTTGTTTGTTCTTTCAGGTGCTGTGGCTCGTAGTGAGAGAAGGCGTGTTCTCATCTGCGGGCACAGCATGGTTTTCTGGGCGGCCCACTTCGCCAGACGGTCTCCTGTGGGCACCCAGCTTGGCCTTAGTGCGTGGGCTACTGTGGAATGGCTGGGTCGTCGGGGGCTGCGCTGGCCCGGGATCATGCCACTTTTGTTCAGGGAACGGAAGGCGTTACCTCCACACATTCTGGTCGTCCACCTGGGGGGGAACGACTTGGGGCTGCTGCGTGGGAAGGCTCTTTCCCAGCAGGCTTTGGCCGACCTCCGCGAAATACGGCGCAGGTGGCCTGGGGTTCTACTAGTGTGGTCGGCAATTTTGCCGCGCAGGGTTTGGAGGTACGCCATTTCGCCGGGGGGAATCGAACGAGCCAGACGTAAGGCCAATAGGGCCATTCAGAAGGCCATGGAGGGGGGTTTAGGAATTTTCCTCCCGCATCCGGCCATACGGGTCAATCAAGCTGACCTGTATCGGCCGGATGGTGTTCATCTATCTGATCTGGGTAACCGGGCCTTTTTGGATGAAATTCGGCAGGGGGTGCGGCTGGCTCTGGGCCACCCGGTGGGGCGCTAATGCCTAAGCTGAGGCTTGGCATTGGTGGTGGCTGGATGAGGTTTGGCCACGGGGTTTCCCAGGGGAGCACCTATGGCCTAGCACCGTCGGTGCGGTGGTCTGCAGGAACCGTAGATGGGCTAAACGGCTCAGTACGGTGATGCAGATCACAGGGAGCCTCACCTGGGTGGATCTTTCCATGGGGATTGATGCCAGCCCGGTGGGTGATGGCTGGAGGCCTGGCCACTCAGTTACAACCCGAATACGGCGGGTTTGTGCTGGGGGCAGGGTGGCTCGCCCTTTCGGCAAGGCGGGGTCCAGGTGTTGACCCCAGGGCTTGTCTGGTTTGGTTTACCCCCCCCTGCCAGTTACAGTTGTTAATTCTTAATAAAGCGGCCCGGTTTAAAACCCAACACTTGTGTCTGCCTCTTCTTTCCGACTGTGGGTGCAAGGTCCGGCCCCTTCCCAGCCGTGCCAGCGTGCTGGCTATTAGGCTGGGGGCCGTCTTTGCGCCTGCGGAAGGAGGGAGGGGCAGAAATATCACCCGACATACGGGTGTCTGCCCAGGCGCGGAGCTGGGGCTATATAAGCCCCGGCTCCCGCCCTCCTACGCAGTTGGAAATTGGCTCTCTGCCCGCCCCCCCTTCCCATTGGCAGTACAGGCTTACGCCGGTCGCCTTTTTGGGGCCAGGTAGGAATTTTTTCACTTCCACACAATTGGCGTCTGTGGGGGTGTTTTTCGCCTACCTTGTACTGCCTAGTAGGTTAGGTTTTGTTAATGGTTAGTTTGGTCGCAGGCTGGATGAGGTTTGGCCACGGGGTTTCCCAGGGGAGCACCTATGGCCTAGCACCGTCGGTGCGGTGGTCTGCAGGAACCGTAGATGGGCTAAACGGCTCAGTACGGTGATGCAGATCACAGGGAGCCTCACCTGGGTGGATCTTTCCATGGGGATTGATGCCAGCCCGGTGGGTGATGGCTGGAGGCCTGGCCGCTCAGTTACAACCCGAATACGGCGGGTTTGTGCTGGGGGCAGGGTGGCTCGCCCTTTCGGCAAGGCGGGGTCCAGGTGTTGACCCCAGGGCTTGTCTGGTTTGGTTTACCCCCCCCTGCCAGTTACAGTTGTTAATTCTTAATAAAGCGGCCCGGTTTAAAACCCAACACTTGTGTCTGCCTCTTCTTTCCGACTGTGGGTGCAAGGTTATTTTGGGGCAGGGCAGAACTCAACCTGTTTAGCTTCCAAGATACAATGAGATCATTTTCTTAAAAAATAAACGTATTTGGTAGTGACTTGTTTTTGTGTTATAGGCATGGCTAGGGAAGGGATAGCTAGCCAGGTGGAGAAACAGAAGTTATCTGTTTGCCCTTTCACTAAAGATGGAAGATGCCAACTTTTTTACTTGATCCATTGTGAGGCTCTTCCTACCTTTGCCCAGTCCCACCATGCTTTGCCATCCTGACTGGGTTCTGAAGGCTCCAGAATGGAAAGGAGAGGGGATTCTAACACCCTGTTCCTCTTCCTTCTCAGGACTGGATCACTGTAATGCTCTCTCTTGCCTCCTGCACTCAGTCCTTCCTTCCACACAGACCTGGTTTGCGTCTCCTTTTTATGATTCCCCACTCTTCCATGTCCTAGCTCTTGTGACATTCCAACTGCATTGATTAATGAATGGAAGCCAGACTCTGATTTCCCTTAGGCGGTTCCTTCTTTTGGCCCCTTACAGACCATTCAAGGGCATTGGGGAGAGCTCTCCCACACTTTGCTTTTTTTCTGGCCTGGCCATGCTCCCTGCTCCCACAGCCTGCCTCTCTGAAGCCACAGCCATCTCTTGCCCCACTGGGTCATAGCCAGGCCCTTTCTCAGCTGCTGCAGCCTTCAGTGAGCCACTGCTAGCTGATGATCTCATCAGTGGCCCTGCTGAAATGCCCTGCATCTCACTTCTGGCAGCTGCTACTTCCTGTTTCCTGCTGGCTGTGGCTATCTCCACGGGCCTTGCTGCTATCACTTTCACAGTCTCCCTGCTCAGCTCCTGCTGGTCAGTATGATGTGGATGTCCAGGAGCCTGACTTTCATCCAGCAGGGGCTAAGTTGGGGCTGGACATCCCACTAGATGCCCAATTAACACCAAGTTGATGAGCATCAGATAGGAAATGATCATGCTTAACTCAGGATGATGGGAAACTTACTGGCAGTTTTCTGAGGCTTACACTTATACTAAAGGAATACAAGCTAACCAAGTTGACTTCTTTTCTGGGCCATGTGGCAATACTACATAGACTGAAATTTACATTTTAAAAAGTTCTCTGTACACCTTGATCTCTGTCATCTAGGGTTGCCAGGTCCCCCTGACCACAGGTTGGGGTGAGGGGTAGGGTTGCCAGCTCCAGGTTGTGAAACTCCTTGGGATTTGGGGGTTGTGCCTGTGAAGTACAGACACCTTAGTGGGATACAATACCATTGAGTCTAAAGCATCCATTTTTTCCAGGGAAACTGATCTCTGTAGTCTGGAGATGAGTTGTAATTCTGGGGGATCCCCAGGTCCTACCTGGAGGCTGGCATCCCTACTTGAGTGTCATCCACCTTGACTAACATCCTGTCTCAAAAACTAGCATGTAACTGGTCTATATCGTGCTGTAGGCACTGATCCTGCAGGTGGGCTGTTCTTGCTTTGATGTCTTGGGAAGCCTGTTAGTTTACATGAAACTCCTTTCAGGTGCCAGTCTGGTAAACGGCTGCTATGCCTCAGCATGCACTGATCTCATCTGTGCATATTATTCTCTCTGATAACAACCACTTAATTGGTGCCTTGGCTACAAATGCCTTTTGTTGGGTTGCCACTAGGGTTTGCATTGGAAATAACTGAAGATTTGGGGGTGGAGCCTGAGGAGGCAAAGGTTTGAGGAGAGGTGAGACCTCAGGGGAATATAATGCCATAAAGTCCACCCTTCAAAGCAATCTTGTTCTCTAGGGGAACTGAGCTTTGTCACCTGGACATCAGTTCTAATTCTAGGAGATCTCCAAGCCCCGTCTGGAGTTTGGCAACCATCTAGATATAGATAGTGAGGGCACCCTAAGCAAAGTGTTCTATGATGACCCAAATGGACAGGTAGGCTCATATGGGAACACAGTCCTTAAGGTATGTTGGCCCCAAGTTGCATGGTGCTTTAAACATTAATATCAGCACCATGAATTGGGTCTGGAAGCAAAAGGGGAGCCAGTGTACATGGAGCAAGATAGGAATTATATGGTTTCTGTAACCCACTCCAGTCATAATTGAAGGCTCTATCCTCCATGAATCTTCCCAATCATCTTTTAAAGCCATTCAGGGTGCTTTATTTGCTGCCAGCCAGTTACAGATGGAATCTAGTAAAATGGCAGAATCTAGCAAAACGGACCGCGTATAACAGACTTCATAGCAACTGAAAGTGGATATTGACTGTATTATTTTAGTGGGTAAAATAACAGACAGTTTCTGGGCTTTACTTTAATGACCCTTTTCAGTATAGGAGATGGCAAAAAAAAAAAAATGCTAGGAGGATTATCATTTGCCTTTGCTGAGCTCTTAGTTATGTACCAGGCCATTGTGGCAAACTTAGCCTGACATTAATGATAATTTCTGGATGCTTTGTTCATCTTCAGATATTCATATTCATCCTTATGCTTAGCGGAGCCCGCTTGACCTTTTCCCTACATGACATGGAGTCCTAGCACATTAAAATATCGCTTAATGCTATTTAAACAGATTCACTGAGCATTAAAGAAACCATCCCAATTCTCTTTCTAAATCACATGCACCTGTGCCACTCACTGGCACTACTTCCTGCAGAGCCAGCTAGACAGAGAGAGAAAAAATACACATGCTGTTGGCTCCTTATCAGAGAATACTGCCATCTAAATGGTGCCATGCAAAAGTATCCATTGTTTCAGTGGCTATCCATGGGGAAAGAGTCTGGACAATGTGCCTTTTAATGGCAAATTGCCCCCGGTTCTATGAAGGATGTGCTCCCACAGCCTGCCTCTCTGAAGCCACAGCCATTTCTTGCCCCAATAGGTCACAGCCAGGCCCTTTCTTAAGGATGTGCATGGCCTCTTTCAGAACTGCTATTAAGATATAGATAGCAGATAAACATCAACATAAAAGGAGTGTAAAACAGATTAAGAAGAGATTTTAGCCCTCCTGCTGTCTAAACAGGAGAGGGATAAAAGCAAACAAGGTAAATTGATATCTCTATTTGCTGTTGCTTTTTATAAAGGCTTCTTAAATTGATTAAATTCATATTCTGCCTTTATGGAAACGTATTTAATGTGGTTTACTGTTTAAAAAAATGGCTTACAATCCTGATTAAAAATAACATAGAATTCTTTCATTTCTATTGCTTCTCCATGTAAATACAGTTGATGCAAAATGATGTTGGAAAATGTGTTAATCTTTTTTTGAAACTTCTATAATTTGTCTTTCCCCCTTGGAGCCCAGAGCAGCTAACAGCACATCAATGAACAAACATCTAACTTCAGACTTCAAATCTCAATGCACAGAACAGCAGCCAAATGTTTCATAGACACTTCATCCCAACAATCTTTGCAATAGACTGAGTTCTTTACAGCCCTCCCAAAAGCTAGCAGGGGTGAGATCTTACAGACCTCCAAGGGGTGCTCTTGTGGAAACTATGGAGAAGGCAGGTGAACAGGTGGTAGCCAAATGTCGACACATGAAACTGCCTTATACTGAACCACATCCTTGGTCCATCAAAGTCAGTATGGTCTACTCAGACTGGCAAGACCTCTCCAGGGTCTTTCATATCAGGTAGTAGCCTGATCCTTTTAACTTGAAATGCTGGGGATTGAAGCTGGGACCTTCTGCATGCCAAGCATCTGCCACTGAGTCCCAGCGCATCTCTTTAAGGGAAGGCTCTAATAGCCCATTAATTATAACAGGAGGAATTCCAGTGTGAGGAACAAGAAATTGACTGCAGCTTTATTTACTAAAAAAGGAAACATAAAACCAAAATGTGGAAATTCAAGTTTGATCCTGAAGCCTTAAAAAACTGGTTTCCTTCTTGATCTCAAGCAGGGGCAGAACTTACCATCACTGAGGAAAGAACTTTTGCACCTGTTAAGCAACTAGCTGGACCAGGCATATCAGGCCACACACCCCTGATGTAGTCAATCCTCCTGGAGCTTACAGTAGGCCCTGTACTAAGAGCCTTATAAGCTCTTGGAGGATTGGCTACATCAGGAGTGTGTGACCTAATATGCAAAGAAGTTCCTGCTACAAAAAAAAATGTTAATGGGCTGCATGAGCTTAAATTTGTTGCAAGGAGCAGTGATTCAAGGGTCAGACTAGAATCTGAGAGAGCCCAGTTCAAATCTCCACTCTGCCACTAATTTATTTTTATTTATTTTATTTTTATTCTTCCCATTCCCTGTAGGGCTCAAGGTGTATGCTTCTTGATGCTTCAGGATGCTTGTGGGGTGACCTTGGAGCAACTTTCAGCCTGTTGCAGGTTTGTTGATTAGGATAAAATGAAGGGAAAAAAGAATGATGTTGTAAGCTGCTCTGGGTCACAACTGGGGAGAAATGCAGGGTATAAGTAATAATAATATAATAATAATAATAAATTTTATTTGTACCCCGCCCTCCCCCGCCGAAGCAGGCTCAGGGCGGCTAACAATACGGTGACCAATGGTGCACCAACAATAAAACAGTTACACTAGAAACATTAAATTAACATTAAACTAACCTTAAAAGCCTGAATTAAAACAATTAACTAAAACATTTTATGACGCTATCCTTGACACTCTTCTAGTTGATGCTGATGGCGGATTTTCAGTTATTCATAAGCTAATTTAAAAAGGGTGGTCTTGCAGGCCCTGCGGAACTGATCAAGGTTCCGCAGGGCCCGCACCTCCTCTGGGAGTTGGTTCCAGAGATGTGGGGCTGCGGCCGAAAAGGCCCGAGAGCGAGTATTCTGTAGTTTAATTTGTCTTGGCCCAGGGGTAGTCAGTCTGTTCTTTCCTACTGACCTCAGTGCTCTCTGGGGTTCATACGGGGAGAGACGGTCCTTCAGGTAGGCTGGTCCTCGGCCATATAGGGCTTTAAAGGTGATAACCAGCACTTTGTACTGGACCCGGTATACAATCGGTAACCAGTGCAGTTCGCGTAGCCCCGGCCGTACATGTTCCCATCTTGGGAGACCAAGTAACAGCCTGGCCGCCGCGTTCTGCACTAGCTGTAACTTCCGGGTCCGGCACAGAGGCAGCCCCATGTAGAGGGCGTTACAGTAGTCCAAGTAGCTAACTAAGTTAAATAAATACACACATAGAATTCTGTCAATTTGTCTTTGAGTTTGGAAAGTGCCTTAATTTGTAATTATCCATTGCACATGCTGTCTAATTACCAGTCCCTCTTCCTAGCAATTTATTGTTACTCCTGATCATATAAATCAATGAAAATGAAAGCATTTAATCAATATTATCATTCTCCTGTTCAATAAATATATCACGTCTTTTGTTTCAAAGTAGAGGGATGTGGCGGATTTGTAAAGCATCTGTTGCATTTTTGCTTGATTACGTTACCTAAAGGATAACAGTGAAGACTTATGATGCTGTCAGTTAATGAAGCTAACCCTTTTGGCTGTTTGTGCTTTGGAATGAAAACTGCTGTTTTCTCTTTGATTTGCACCACTGCAAGTCTGTAAACCATCAGGTTTCTTTACACCAAAGCAAGGAAAAGCTCTAAAGTTTCAATAGTTCTCTCTGATGTGTTTTTCTCTGATGTCCTCTTAGCCCCTCCCCTGCCAATTCACATGTAATTTCTAAAGAACATCTGTGCTTTCGATCCCATTTGATGGATAAAGCTTCTCTGGTATGAAAGCTAGACAAAAATCATGTTTGGGAATAAACAATCTCATTAGCATTTTTAACCTTTTTTTCCATTCAGAAATTCATTTTACAACAGAACAGATTTAACATTTGCATTTAAATGCAGACCATTGAAGACAGAGATTGCACTCCATTTTATCAAGCTGATAAAAATCATGGAAAGGCAACTAAGATTACAGTTTATGGTTGAAAAATGAAACCCGGGCTCTCCAATCACTTGACCCTTGCAAGGCACTTTGATCTTGAAAATGTAATAAATGCAACCTCTCTGATCCTCTAGGCTGCTGAGCAAATTAGTTTCTTTTATTGACTTGTTACACTGTTCAGGCTAGCAATGTATCTAATGTTTGGTATGTTCAGTTTTCACACACACACACAAGCAAAGCCCCCCCCCCCCCTTTTCCCACCTAGATTTGCCAGCTCAGTCTTGGGCAATTCCTATAGATTTGGCATCATTGCCTGTGGTGGGTGGGTGGAGTTTGGAGTCATGATGAAGAAGATGAAGAAGAAGATATTGGCAATTCCTATAGATTCGGCATCATTGCCTGTGGTGGGTGGGTGGAGTTTGGAGTCATGATGAAGAAGATGAAGAAGAAGATATTGGATTTATATCCCACCCTCCACTCTGAATCTCAGAGCAGCTCACAATCTCCTTTATCTTCTTCCCCTACAACAGACACCCTGTGAGGTGGGTGGGGCTGAGAAAGCTCTCACAGCAGATGCCTTTTCAAAGATAACCTCTGTGAGAGCAATGGCTGACCCAAGGCCATTCCAGCAGCTGCAAGTGGAGGAATGGGGAATCAAACTCGGTTCTCCCAGATAAGAGTCTGCACACTTAACCACTGCACCAAACTGGTTCTCCATAGAAATGACGCCATAGAGCCTGCCCTTCAAAGCTTTCATTTCCTCCAGGGGAATCAACATCTGTAGTTTAGAGATCAGTAGTAGTCATAGAAGAATTCCAGGCTCCACCTTGAGGTTGGGAACCATATTTTAGGAGATGAAAATTGTTAGATGAATAAAAAGTACCCTTTTTGAAAAATCTAAAATCATTTGAATATTCTACCATCCCATACAGCTTTTCCCAAAATGCAGTGGTCTTCAGCTCAGGGGTTATGACTAAGGCTGCTGAACTTCAAGTGGGTTCTGAAGTTCCCCCAGAATTACAACTGACCTCCAAACTACAGAGGTCAGTTCCCTCGTGGGTAATGACACCTTCTAAGGGTGGGCTCCATAGAATTACATATCTGCTGAGTTCCCTCCTATCCCCAATCTCTGCCCTCCCCAGGTACCCCCCCAAATCTTCAGAAATTTAAGAAGCTCAGAGCTGGCAACCCTAGCTATGATCCTCAGATTATGTCACAAAATCACACTGATTGGCTGGGTCCAGACTGGCACTTTAAACTGACACAGGGATGGCTCACAGTTGGATAAAAAAATCAAATCCAAACATGCACATCTGCCTCCTATCCCACTTCTGTACTCACCCCACATTTAGGTATCTCAGCCATGGCTCAAAAAGCTACCACTTCTTAAATGGTAGCAAATTTTAGCACCATACTCCATCCACCTTTCCGGCATATGAATGCGGGAGCATGCAAATGAGGGGGATTGGTGGTGTGAACCCACTCTAGGTGCTCACTGGTATTCTTTAAAAAAAAAAACTGCCCAAAGTGCATGAGCACATGACCACTAAAAATGTATGAAAAAAAAGAAAACCAAACCGTGCCAAGGGGACGGTGTGCAACAACCATCTGACTGCATCAAAGCGCATCCTGTGCGGGGAAATGGGCAACTCATGTGGGAACATCTGATCGGGATTCAGCCACTCCATTTTGAGCTGGCTTGATTTGAGATGCCTCCCGTGTGCCCGAAGCTGCCAGTCTGGACTCTGCCATTGAGTCACAAGCTGCCCTTTTGTTACCTCTGTAAAGAATGGCTGCCAGTGGGCCTTCTGCCTCTCATGACACACTGAGATGAAAAGTAGGACAACAAGGGGAAGTGTTGCAGGTTATTCTGTTTCAGACATTAGCCTTGTTCAAATGTTACACATACATCCATTTGTAAAAAACAGCAAATGTGGATAAATGTGGGCTTTCAATCACATGTTCAGCTGAACATGCGTTGAATGTAACACGAGAATTACTGAACACACATATAACAAAAAAAAATACACTGTACATAGATTGTAGATGCATTCACCATAATGTGTGAGCAGGGCTTCTGTCTTCTTGTTAGATGACTTTGTCACTTATCTGTGCTATTATGAGACTTCCTGTCACATTCTCTCAAATCCCTCACTCCCATATTGGCACTTAAGGGTTAAAGAAGAGTTCTGAGTCTGAAAAGAATGAAGACCACAGTCATCATACATTACATGTCTTCCAATCACAAGTTTTCTCTAAGAACTCCCACACACACTCACTCACACAACCAATAAAGCAACATGCAGCATACTTGTGTTGTGATGTGTTATGTCATTGCATAGTATAATTTCGCAGGAAGGACATATACTGAATAGTTTCTCTTTCCTTAGGAGTATTAAAGCAAGCACAACAGTGGTCTTCCTTTATAGTTTGTCAATGGTCTGGATGAATGGAATCTTCCACCATCAATAGAATCTTCCAGCTGGCAACCCTTGTAGTCCTCTCATAGGACAGTTTTGTGGGCTTCCAGTTCTATACCTAGCAGCTCTTTATGATCTGCCATAAGAAATCAATAAATACATTGTAGACCTGGTTCTTGCATGCAGCAGTATGTGGTAGTAGAAGGGATTCTGAAGGGATGATATAGACTGACCCACTTCATACTGCAGGTTGAGAATCACAGGCTCGAATATTCACTTTTATAAACCACCCCCCCCCATGTGATTTTTAAAAAGCACAGCCAATAAACAGTGGGGTGGGGATTCTCCCTGCTGTTTTAGTTTTCTATTGTTCAGTGTTTTATGCCAAAGGACACTGCAAGTTGGATCAGCTGTCTGCTGTCTGAAGTGGTACAGTCCTTTCTTCCATCCTCAGCATTCTGTTGCATCTGTTGTATCATTTTCCTGTATGTGTCAATCAGATTTTAATTTGATACATGTTTAATGCAGAAGACCAGTTATGGCTTTAGGGTAAATGCGCATGGTCTTCACATTAGGCTTTTATGGTTAATGCCTTGGCCAGACTCTTATCCATGGCTGCTTCATTTCCTTAAATAATGTTTGCTAATTTCAAGGTCAAACCTAGTTAACTTACTACATGTAGTAATATTTTTAGATCACATCTTTGCGTTTTCTCCAGTGCCTCAGTGATTTGCATACTAAAGTGCAGGCTTAATACGGATGCTTCTGGGAGCAGAGAATTAACAAATAAGTTGCAGAAACTTTTTAACAAGATATCTAGTAGTCCTCATCTGCCCTGCTCTAATAAAGGTTTTACCACTTTTATAAGGTTAAATGTTTGCTACAGTGATGCATTAATAACTCAAAACCTTTAATTATGTCAGTGCCCCATTTAATTAAAGCTAACATGATAAACTGTCAGCATTTCCATTATGAACCCCTATTTTGATTGGCTTATAATGCAGTGATAAAAATTCATTTCATGCTCCAAAATGACATCGAAGGTCTTGACTTGAGAGTGACAATGAGGGTTTGGCATAAACAGCTGTATCCATTTGGCATTTACAAACAACGTGTGGTTTAAAGGACAATGGTAGTAAATATAGCCAGGCTTTGTGTTTGAAAGAGCAAACTGTTCAAATGTTTTTAGGGAGCTGTCTCCCCACAATCAATTAATTTTAAGATGAACCAGCCTACCCCCTCTGTTGCTCCCACCACCTTCTTCTGTGTTTCTTGTCATGGAGATGATCTGTCTGTGATGGATCTTTCTGGGGTTTATTCATTGGTTGTTCCAATAGTCTGGAATGGGAGCTGAGATGTTACATAGATTGTGAACTGCATCGTTTAAATTGTTTACTGATAATATCACTCCACTACTCTTCTGGGGTAGCAGGAGGAGTGGGTCAACAGTGCCAGTTCATAGTCAAGAGTACAGTCCAGAGGTTAATTACCAGTTCAGCAACAGACGAGAGTGGAGGGGTTGCCCAGGAAGGCAGATTCTAGTCAGTCCAAGGTCATTTAACAGTCAGGTTCAGCCAGATCCAAAAAACAGAGTCAGGAGTCAGTCCGAATGTTGCAAGGCAGGGTCCAGTGACATATTACTTCCATGATCTGCAGGTCTCCTGGCCTGATTTATATAGGTATCTCTTAACAAACTTTATCTACAGCCATCTGCTTGGAAGGGCTTCTGTAGTTACTCAGAACTGTTGTCAGCAAGCAGCTGACACTAGACCAAGAGCTGAGCACTCTGTCTTCATGTCTAATCCTTGTTGAAGCATCTGCCTTCATCATTAAACAAGCAGGGGTGAGCCTGGTGGGCTGATTTCATGCAGCTGTTGTTCATCAGCTACTTCAGAGCTAGGCATGGCTGGCTCAGGATCAGCCTCTGGCAATGAATCTTGAGGATCCTGCAGCTCTAACTTGCTAATCTCAACTACACTTCTAAACAGTGCAGTGAAAACAGATAAAGAACCGTGAAGTGTTAAGAGGCTGTTCCAAGAGATCTTTTTTTAAAAAAAAAATAACATTGATCAGCATCAGCTGAGCAGAGAAAGACTTCTGAACTGGATGCTGAGGGGAATTCAGTCTGATTTCAGCCCTAGCTGAAGAGATCTGAGTACTGATTATTTTGGAATTCAGCCTTGACAGAGCAGTTTAACACAGACAGGAGAATTGGGGAAAGTTGACAAGGAAGTTAGGGAAGTAGTCAAAGATACCCATCTGAATCAAGGAAAGGGGACAGATAATCTAGAGAAAGAAAATTCCCTATCCAGTCAAACAGGGAGTTAGCTCTGAAGAGTAAAGAGATCCCTGTTTTGGTGTGTTTAGAAACAGCCTTTTGCAGATGAGTACTGGTGTTTCAAGAGAAGGGGTTTTATTACTGGAAAGAATGTACCAGCCTTTTGGAAACCAAAAGAGTTAGAGAATACTCAAAGAAAGTGTACTAAATTGTTTGAGGAAACCATTGGAACATAAAGATTTAAGATCCAGGTGGGCAGTCATGTTTGTAATAAAGGTGATAAACTGTGAAAAGCTTAAGAAACTCACATTACCCTGAAATGTAAGAACTAAAGTCTGTGCATGTACTGGTTTTACCTCAGAAATTTTAGCCCTTGATTTCACCTGACCTTTCCCCTCTATGTTAAATAAAATATTTGAATTTCAAGACACCACAAGTGCCATTTAAGTTAAAGCAGGCTCCTGGTCCTTCCCTCCGGTTCCCTGGCTAAGCTAACAGCCAAATATTGTACTGTGACAGGGTGGGACATCCAGAGTTCTTCAGCAAAAAAGAAAACACATTACTGTGGCAGCTCAGTCAGTAAAGGGAAAGAAAAATGGAGGGAAAATCATGCCCCTAAGGGAGGGAAGAGGATACAGCCATCATTTGTTGTTCAGTTGCACAGTTGAGTCCGACTCTTTGCGACCATCATAGCAACACTTTTAAAAAATCTACACAGGCAGTCAGATCTCCAGTGTCCAATCATAAGCCTTGTTGAGCAAAAGTATGAAGAACGTTAGGCACTTTAGAACCATTGTTCTCAATAAGAAAGTTGTATGCATTTGATTAACTCACTCACTGGAATTAGTGTGGCTGACAAACTTTTAAAACTGAGGGTGATGCTTAGAATGCAGATCAGGAGGACGGGTTGCAATGCAGTAATTTAAACTGGGCCCAGACCCTTTGCATTCTGACTCCCAACTCAAAATGGCATTACCATATTCTACTCCTTCCCAGCCCTCTTTCCAGAGCACCAGCATCTTATCTTGCAAAGTAAGGGCCTAACCAGTAACAGTAGAGAAAAGAAAAGGTCCCCTGTGCAAGCACCAATCGTTTCCAACTCTGGGGTGACATTGCTTTCATAACGTTTTCACGGCAGACTTTTTACGGGGTGGCTTGCCATTGCCTTCCCCAGTCATCTACACTTCCCCCCCAGAAAGCTGGGTACTCATTTTACCGACCTCAGAAGGATGGAAGGCTGAGTCAACCTCGAGCCAGCTACCTGAAAATGCAGCTTCCACCAGGGATCGAACTCAGGTCGTGTGCAGAGCTTAGAACTGCAGTACTGCAGCTTTAACACTCTGCTCCACAGGACTCTTTCAGTAACAGTGAGACCTTGTTAAATACTCAATAATCTTATCCAGTTTGAAATTACACAATCCCCATTATCTCAAACTATCATTTCCTCTTGAGGATGATGGGAATTATGACTCTCTTGACTTCCAAACTGAATTAAAATGACAGTTCCCATCATCTTTGGCAGGAAATATTATTTTTTGTTGCTTTGGTGCAAAGAAGGTGGGCACACATTTTTTGAGTTTGTGTTACTGTCAAAAAAAGAAGGAAGTGGTGTTCTCAGTGGGAATGTTCAGTTCAGGGGACTTCATCCATCAATAACTAAAACCTTCAGGTCTACTTTATGTTTAGTGATACATGAATCTGTGAATTTTGGTTGTCTTTAATGTTAGAGCAGCCTTGCTTTATCCCTCCTTGAGGTTCTTCCTCCCAAAAAAGGAAGATTTCATTTTACTTGAATTATATTTTTTGCTTGTTTTGTTATCTTAAGGTTCTAGACATCTGGATGAAGCTCTGTCGTTTTAATAAATTCAAATGCATTCCTTTATGTGATATATGTTTCCTCAGGGACACACATCAAATGTCCCATTGCGATCCCTGATGGCATGTCTGTGAATGTTGACTGACCATGCTTTTGTTAGGCTAATGGATCACAATGGTTGGAAGACACTTCCTCTATGGATGCTAATTGTTCAGAGATAAGTTGTGTTTCTGCAGAATGAACAACAGCTTTAACTGTGAGCCCAGTTAATCATGTCAGGTTCATAAATTTGAAACCTTTGGTGCTTGAAAAAAGAAATGGATTGATTTCTAAATAAAATAAAAAGAGAAAAAATATTGTGGCATGAAGACAGAGTTCTGGCAATAATTTATAAACCTAATCTGAAGCAAATTAACTTCTTGATGAGGCTGTGGAACATATTAATTTTATTTTTAAATATACACTTTTCTGTCTAAATTGACCTAAAAAAATACTATAGTGTGGATGTTCAGTGGTATAACTGAATGATACTGTTGTGCCCATTGGTTGGCCGCTAACAGATGGCTGGCTCAGGGTAGCATCAAGCCGACCTGGTGTGAGCCAGCTGGAAAAGGAGTGCCCGGAAGCATCCCAAAAGCTTGCGGAAGAGGGACCAGCTGCGGACAATCCGGGGAGCCTCTGGAGTGCTCACATGCCCTTTCTGCAGCTCCCTGGGTGCTCTCTAGGCGCTTCCCGCTTGTCCAGATAGCCAGGGAGGCAGCCAGGAGATGCCCCAGCAAAAAGGCACCATTTTCAAAGTGGCGCCTTTTTGAGCTAGCTCCCAGTAAATCAGGGATGGCTCAGGGGCCGGACGGGGATGGCAGGCAAATGTACATGTGTAGATGCACTTTTTAGATCCACCTGCCTCCCATCCTGGGGGCAGCTTTAACTGCCCATCTGTAAGCAGCTGTTAAGATCCTCCTTGCATGCTGTGTTCTCTGTGTAACTGTCAGAGTAAAGGTGGGGGCAACAGGTCCAATTTGTTGGGGGGGGGGGTTTAAGTAGTGGCACCTTGTCATTGGAATATCCTTCCACTTGAGGTTTACATGGTGCCTACCTTACTGTCCTTCAGGTGGCAGGCCAAGACCTATCCTTTTCTTCAAGCTTTTAATTGGAATTTTATGGTTGCCTAGCAACAGCCACTGAGGGAAAAGTGAGTGCAGTGTAAGAATGGAGGACCCAGCTGGACAGGCCAATAGGACATGAAGGCAACTTCTCTAGTGACCCAATTCTCATCTGTCCTGAAGCTGGAGCTAGAGGGATTCAGCAACGCATGGCTCAGCCAATAGAAGGCAAGGTGAGTCATTGGCAACACAGCTTGTCTTTTATATATATTTATATAGAGAGAGATTCATATAACTTAGCAATCAATATTAAAAGGACTGATTTGCTGCTTCAGTCATGGATCTGCTCATCTGCCCTAGGCTCTCTTTTTTGTCAAGCATTGCCCACTTAAAGTCCTAGGGTCCTCACAGTATGACTTTGTGAGTACCCAGAATCTCATTTTATCTGAACTTTTAGCTAGTATTGAGCCCAGTTATCATCTTAGAAATTTGTATATTGCTGAGTCTACTTTGTCACAAGTTGAATATGTTGTTGTTACATAAAATTTTAATTATTTTTTTTAAAGAAACCAACAAAATTTCCAGCATATAAACCTGTTGGTCTTTTAAAATGCTACTAGATGTGGATCTATCTATAGCAAATTAGTAGGGCTATCCTTTGAAGCTATCTTCAGCCACCCAGACTGGAAATGTTGGGCAGTATGTGCAAATTATATGAAAAAGTACCTTAATCACAACAATGTTATTTTAAAATCAAAGCCAGGGTGGTTTTCAGTTATTTAGCAGCACCCCTCTTTTTAACAATCCCTCCAAGCTGTTTTGAACCTTAACTAAGGCAGGGTGGAGAGAGCCACTATACGGGTCTTCAGTGAATGTCTTTCCCAGCTTTGTTATCTTAGACACTTTTAGGCTGAATTCAAATGTCCAGTTTGGGCTGACAGAGGCACTCCCCACATCCGGGGGCATTAAAATGGGATGCTCAAATGCAGACATCTTGGTCCCACCTCGCTCCTGCCCTTACCTGATCCTCTGATGCTTGCATGCCACTTCAAAAAGTCACCAGTTACTGGTGGCAAATCTCTAAGGTGCTTCCCTGTCACCTTTCCCAGCATATCTGAATGACCTGGGAATGACAGGGAAGTGTCTCCCAAGCACACGAGTGGTGTGAATGCAAAGGTGTAATCTTGCATTGAGCCATGATGCTCAGCCACCATGTTGATTGTAAATTCCCATGGCCAGTGTCCCCGGAACTCCCATTATATGCAAGACATTGGCAGATATGTGTTTCAGAACTACTAAACCAACTCTCATGCATTAAAAAACCTGACATTTCTGTGGTCACTAGTCCAATTTAATAATCCTGAAATGTAATACAGTGTGATCTTATGACATGTCCTGCTATTAAGATTTAAAAAAAAAAAACCAAAAAAAACCAACCCTCTAATTCTTTTGGAGGTATTTGAAAGGAACAACACCACTGATCACCAAAGCGAGGGGTGGGGGGAGAGACAATAAAGATTTCAGAAAACAAACTGATAAAAATTAACTTTGGGGAAAAAATCCCATTAAACTAGTGATAACCCCCAAGAAATGATCTCTGTCCCCTGCAATAAACCTTTCACGGTGCAAACAAAGTCTTTATGAGCACAGGGAATCTTTATTGCTACATGCGCTGATATTGCTTTCAGACACGAATGGAAAGGACAACTCAAGATAAATCATATTGTTTCACTATAATTTATGGAGAGTGGGAAAAGCTTGCATCCATTAACATCTGTCTAAGAAATCTAAACCCTCCAAGATGAGTCGAGATTTACTGAAATTAGCACCGTCCATTTTCCAAAGAGCTAAACTCTGCAAGATTCTGATGGATCCACCCTCCCTGGAAATTATTTATAGCCATATCAACACTAAGGCCATTTAATCAAAAGAATGGAATTGTACCTTTATAATATAAACTTGAGAAATGACTAAGTTCCAAAGCATTTCTCAGTGTGCATCAGCCCCTCTGTCAGCATTAGAAGGAGAAAGCTTGTGAAACATGCCACAATGTTGGCATTTTTTATGGATCATGCTTCCTCTAGAGTAGGGACACACAACTCATGCCAGGTTTGCTCTCTGAGGCAGTTATAACTAGGCCCAGGTGGCCCAACCAAATGTCAAGCAAACAGTTTGCCCACAGTTTCACTCACGAGGAAAAGAAAATGAGCTTCAAATGGTTGAGAAAAAGATGTCACCCTTTAAAGTAAATCCAACTTGGTATGTGAATTTGTAAAATATAGGTATGCATAATGCTATGCCTAAGCACATATACTTGATAAGTGTGAATATCACAATCTGCGAGATAGATTAGATAGTCAGAAATTTATTAATAAAAAATCTGACTATAACCATGGCAATTTGTAAATATTTTAAATGCTGTAAATCTGAAAAGAAATATTTCCAAAATGTTTTAAAAATATATATGATTTAATAATCATGCTTGTGTTTCACTGCCTTATTTTGTTTTTCTGGGCCAAAGAACATGGGAGGAACAGCAAAGAAAGAGACAGTAACCCTAAATTGTGTACCTGACAGGGATGTTGTCCAAACCAAACAGTTGGCCAGTGATCCTACCAAACATAAGTATACCAATGGACATTTCAATGCATACTACTTCCCATTAATCATTACACTGACTCTGTATCTCTGGGAGGGCTACCTGGGTCTATATCAATATGTACCCTACCTAGCTATGTGAGATGTTTCATTCTGTCTGGCTATCCTGTTAGCAGCCAGACCATTTATGTCGAAGGGCAGTTTGAACCAGACACCTCTCTTTAATTTCAAACACCCCCCAAATAATAATAATAATAATAATAATAATAATAATAATAATAATAATAATAATAATAATAATAATAATAATAATAATGTGTGTACAGTACAGTCTTGCCTGGAAGTAGAAACAAGATGGAGCTGGAATAAACAAAATGGATACTGGCCACAGACAAGCACAGGAACATTATTTTGGGTAAATGACTCAGGGCAGCTGACTTGCTAATGAATCTCTCTGCACCCTAAATGAGATACTCAATCTCAACAATGGGTTACCTGCACCTGGTCTTCCTCTCCCTTACTCACCTTAATTAATGGGCTATTCATATAGTTTAGTGGTCTCTCCCATCCTGTATTCAAAGGTCCTCGGAAGAGCATTAATACTTTCAATTT
Organism: Heteronotia binoei; assembly: GCF_032191835.1. Classification (NCBI taxonomy): domain Eukaryota; kingdom Metazoa; phylum Chordata; class Lepidosauria; order Squamata; family Gekkonidae; genus Heteronotia; species Heteronotia binoei. The sequence goes on along the minus strand of NC_083234.1, from coordinate 36,966,240 downwards.
ATACCAAATAGGTCATCACTAACTTGCCACATTCATACAAACTGTTATGAGTTTCTTCAGGTCTTTGTCTATTCCTGGGAAAGCCATCAGGTCTCTCCCAACACATTGCTTTACCCCTGAGAAGTCAATCATGGTGTTGTGTTGGGGGCACATAAGTCAGACCACCCCAGGGTCAGTTTTTCCTATAACTGGATACATTATGCCCAGTACAGCATGTCTGTGTTTCCTGGACACCAATTCATTCATGGGCTTCCTTCTTCTCTCTGGGAAATGTAAGCCATTTATCTTGCTGCCTTTATCTTGCTAACCTCCAGGACCTGGTAAACAACATCACTCTTCCTGAATCATTTTTTCCTGCTACTAAACAGCCAGTTTGGTGTAGTTGTTAGAAGTGAGGACTCTAATCTGGGAGAACTGGGTTCGATTCCCACTCCTCCATATGCAGCTGCTGATTCTCTCAGAGCCATTCTCCCAAGAGTAGTTCTCAAAAGAACTCTCTCAGTCCCACCTACTTCACAGGGTGATTGTTGTGGGGAAGGGAAGGGAAAGGTGATTATAAACCACTCTGAGTGAAGGGCAGAGTATAAATCCAATCTTATCTTCTTCCTTTTATTTTTGCACCCCCAGTCAGAAGAATGAGACAACGCCATATTTGGATGGAAAACAGGGCAACTTTATTGAGCTGAACAGCATGGGGCAAAACTAACAAACTACCGGACAGGCCAAGGGAGACACCCCAGGACCCTTCCCTGTCCGGAAGGGCGAGCCACCCTGCCCCCGGCCGCAGCCAGCTAGAAGCGGCTGCTGCCAGGCCGGCACCAGCCAGGTATACACCCCACGGCACGGCCGCCCACCCAGGGACGGCCTGCCCGAAAAGGTGACCCGATAGCGGGCAAGACAGCAGAGGGCCGTAGAACCCCGCTACTGTCCCATCCCGCTATTTCCCTAAAACAGGGAAAACCGTGGGTGCTCACCGGGACCTGAAAACCACTTAAACACCCGCCAACAAAGTTACCGATTAAAACCCAACCTAAAATCAAATAGTACAAGGTAGGCGAAAAACATCCCAGCAAAGGCCAATCAGATGGGATGAAAAAATTCCTACCTGGCCCCGAAAACCGGCGACTGGAAAATCTGTACTATTAAAGGGAGGGAGGGAGGGCCAAAACACACGGCGAAGTGCGTGTCGGAGGGCGAGGCTGGGCTTATAAAGCCCCAGCCCCCGCCCTGCCAAATCCCCGGATGGGCGGGAAGCATTGCCTCGCTCCATCCGGGGAGGCAAAGCACGGCCCCCGCCCACAGCCTCCTGCGGTGGCGCGGCCGGGAAAGGGCCGGATTCTCTTAAATAGTTTGTGTGTTTCCCATGTACACTTTGTGTGTATGTGTCGGGGGGGGGGATACACAATACTCTGGTGTAGGCCTAACTCTGGAAAGCCCAGAGCAGCCTTTCTGACACTAACTGCTTCTTCTCCCAACAAGTTATACCTTATAGGTAACCAAATGAGGTGTGAGGACTCTGGCAGAGTAACAAACAGTTCATTAAAGAGGTCTAATGATGACAATAATTCAAGCCACTTTTAGAATGATGAGATCAGTAAAGGCAGGTAAGCAAACTAATAAAAACCCTAACACGTCTACCTTTACTATTTCTAGCTGTCTCCTGATATTAGACCTCAGGCTAGCTCACCCCTTCTTGGATAAGGGATCCCTCCATTTGCAGCAACCTCTCCCTGTAGGCTTGCCAATCCCCAGGTCCCAGCAGGAGTTCTTCCACTTTTCCAAGCTCCTTCCCGCCCCCAGTCAGCTGGCCGGTGGGGGGAAGCCCCACCCCCAGAGGACCCTGTGCCTTTCTACCTCCAGATGCTTCAGTCTCCAATTGAAAGGCTTCCTCTTGGGATGGTGTGTCTGTGTTACTTTGAAGAAGTTGGCAGCAACTCGTGAATAGAGAGGCCAATCCCTCACTTCAGAGTCGCCAGAAACGGGGTGTGGGAGAGGAAAACGTCTGCTGAGCACTTCATTATTCTCTATGTGGAGATCAATTTTCATAGGGTATAATGAGAAATTGATCTGGAGGTTTCAGGGGCTCTGGGGGAACTGTTTTTTGAGTTAGAGGCACCAAATTTTCAGTATAGTATCTAGTGCCTCTCCCCAAAGTACCCCCCAAGTTTCAAAATGATTGGACCAGGGGGTCCAATTCTATGAGCCCCAAAAGAAGGTGCACCTATCCTTCATTATTTCCTATGGAAGGAAGACATTTAAAAAGGTGTGCTGTCCCTTTAAATGTGATGGCCAGAACTCCCTTGGAGCTCAATTATGCTTGTCACACCCTTGTTCCTGGCTCCACCCCCAAAGTCCCCAGATGTTTCTTGAATTGGACTTGGCAACCCTATCTCCCTGGGAGTGAACCACCCTCTCCTTTTGGGCAATGCCTTTTATTCCTTCTTCTCAGGCACCACCCCTCACCCTTGATTGGCCCTAGTTTCCCCTTCAAATCCTTTTTACCAATCACAAAGTAGCTACTGTAATGTATGCCTTCCTAAGGCCGATAGGCTGGACTACTATAGGCCTATATGGGACCCAAGCTTTGCTCTTTATTGTTTTTTTATATATATAATAAAACACTTTTCCTGTTGTATTACAGCCTGGTTTATTTGAGAGTTCTCAGGGAACAATCCCTGTAAACATTAGTGGATATCGCCTAGTTACCTCCTCTCACTTGTCTCCAAACATGCTAATTTTTCAGATTAATTTGGAGACCACCAATTTGGGTAGCAATTCAGGGGGAAAAACAAAAAGGGCATCTTCAAACATCCCTGCCTGCCTGCAGCCTGCTTTCAAGCTTAGCCAACTGCAGGAGAACACTGTTTCTATTTACTTTATTTATACTTTGTCCTTCAATGGGGACTCAAAATGGTTCACGTTATTCTCCTCTCTTCCATTTTATTCTCACAGCAACAATCCTGTTAGGTAAATTACTCTGTTAGGTAGGTTATGGTCCTGGACCAAGATAACCCAGCAAGTTTCCACAGCAGAGTGGAGGTTTCAACTTAGGTGTCCAAGATTCTCGTCCAGCACTAAACACTACACCACACTAGCTCTCGGTGTATCCTTCTCTTTTGGCCTAAAACCTCTTCAGATCTGTTTGTCTCTACTCCTAAATTGGTGTGGACACACATTTTTAAGCATGTTTTCTTGCTGAGGATACTGGGTAGGTGGTCATGCCATGTTCTTGCTCTTACCTTCAGCATCATCCTTTTGCATCAGTGGAAGAAGGACAAAAACAGGTCACATACCACAACATGATGATGGCAACAGTGTGAGATCAACCAGCTGGGCTGAGGCTGATCATGAATGTCAGAGTTCCATCTCAAACAGTCTCAGAGAGGTACCATATTTGCCTTCTTTACATTGTTCATGAAGGGTCAGGGATTCAAACAGGCCACATCCCAGTGGGATATTATCTAGGAAACTTGATGGAATTAATGAGGGCTATATGATGGAGATTTAATACAGACTGGAAAGCAACTTGAGAAGAAGAAGAAGATATTACATTTATATCTCACCCTATACTGTCAGAGTCTCAGAGTGGTCACAATCTCCTCTACCTCCCCTCCCCCCACAACAGATACTCCGTGAAGTAGGTGAGGCTAAGAGAGTTCTTACAGCAGCTGCCCTTTCAAGGACAACCTCTGCGAGAACGATGGCTGACCCAAGGCCATTCCAGCAGATGCAAGTGGAGGAGCAGGGAATCAAACCCGGTTCTCCCAGATATGAGTCCACGCACTTAACCACTACACCAAACTGGCACCTCAAGATGGCAGGAAGTACTCACAGTAGTCACTCATAGTTGATTCATATTTAATTGAACCTAGGGAATGGGTAAGGAAGTCCCTTGTGATGGCCACATTCATCCAAGTCTTTAGGTTGGCCAGCATAGGGCAATGGGAATGAGGCTCAGCACTTAGGGTTGCCAGCATTTTTTGGCAGCAAACACCTCCCCCGCTGTTTCCATTCTTTGCTGCCATTCAGCTGGCAGCAGGAGTAAAATTCCCTGGCAAAATAGAGGGATGTGATTGACATTCCCAGAACTGCTGTAATCATTCTGGGTAATGCTCTAGTATTTGCCCAAAATTCTATGGATAAACCATAGAGTTTGGAGTGTCTGCTACAGATGTAATTGCTGGAAGTGAAGGAGTTGTACCAGGGATGCTAATCGTCCCCTATCAAACAGTAAGTTGCTGACTTCCCCATCTCCTCTACCTTATCAGGAGTGCTTGGTCACAGATTTGCCAGGTCACATTGGGGGCTAAGGTGGGGTTGTTTAAATGCTGGCAGAGGTTTTGGAAGCCTTTTTAAGAAACCTGCTTCAGTGGTTGCATAGTTCAGTTCAGATATGAATTAATAAACCACTGGATGAAACTTGCGTCTTTATTGTGAGGAGGGACAGGCAATATATGTACGTTTTGTCATTCTCCTGATTGGTTTTTCATCTGCCTCTTTTATCCTGCTAAGATTCCTGGTGCTGCTTGTCAAATAACTAGAAAAGTAGATGGATTAAAAAGGATGAGAGTTTTCTATTTTCCCCCTGTCCCTATAGTAGAAGACATATCATGGTTTTCATTTGTGGCCTACATTAGGACTGCAGGAAGTGACATTTTTTAAAGTGAGAAAGGTCAGTCTTGTCAACTTAAAAATAATTAGATAGTGCTGTATTATCTGAATTGCAGGGTACCTTTTTCCCCTTAAAGGTCTCCAGAATATATATATTCCTCTTGTAGGAATGCATCTTCGAAGGATTAAAGGCTGCATTAGGTAGTTTTCTTTTGCTATGTGCCAAGAAAAGCCTCGCCTGGATGAAATAGCCTAGGTTGTCTAATCTCTCACAACTATTTCTGATAGACAAGAATGACAGACAGGAAATGGGTGTTCAAGGTGTACCAGTGGGAAGAGACTCCATTATCATCCATCTAACATCTTAATAGCTCTTTAAATACAGGATTTGATATCAGGGTCCATCTAGAAGAAGTTCCAAAGCTATCTTGGCTCACTAATCCCAGCTGGCAATTGTGATGCAGTGGAAGGAGGAGGAAGGAAAAATAAAATAAAATACAGATGCAGCAATATCATTAAAGTTCACAGCACCTTACTTTAAAAAAATCTGTTAGTTTAACCCTAATGACATTTTCTCTACCAGATTGATCATATGGATATCCCACCTTTCTTCCATCATGGGACCCAAGGCAGCATGAACATAAGAGACCCAAGAAGTCTCTGATCTTGGTCCTGATATGACCTCTACCTGCTAAACTTTAGCAAATTGCTGCAATGTGTGCCATAATCTGGGAAAAGGGTACAGCAGTCTTCAGATGTTATAAGGAAGATCTCTGTTTTGCTCTTAATTTTTAAACTGTGTTTTATTACCTTTCTCTGGCTCTTAATTTTTAAACTGCTTTTTATTACCTTTGTGATTGCAGTATTCCTCATCTTTGCAGTGTTCTTCTGCATTTATATGACACAGTGGGTGTTAACAGACGGGCATTTGGGGGTGGATGGGAGGCATCTGAAATCATGGCTCAAAAAGAGCCGTCCTAAAGCCTCCACATGCTCCCCCACATGCCGTACCCATCCCGTTCATGGGACAACATGGGCGTGTTCAGGTAGCTGTTGCGCACCATTCCCATCACTCAGCTTCCCCATATATCTTCAGTAGTCATGCACATGTGCACACATATGTGGGCATGTGCGTACATGTGCACATGCACACTAAACTGTTTTTATGAAAAAATCCGATGCAACTTGGGGCAGCTTGGCGATTTTGCACTGCCAAGGCACTTCGCTTGCACCCTTCCACTTTCAGATGCCAAGGAGGTGACTGACGTGCAGCTCAAAAATTTGCTACCACTTCAGAAGTGGTAGCTTTTTGAGTCACACTGCAGAGGCCAGAGGATGGAGTGAGTGCAGGAGATGTTTGTGTGTGGAAGGGTTTTTTGGGTCGATTTCAAAGGCGACTCTGAGTCAGCCCAAAGTGCCTGTCTGTAATCACCCAGTAACTCTTTTCTGGCATTACAACCATGCCTACTAGGAGACCACCAATGGCAGTGCACACTACCCACCATTTTTTCAGGGGTCTTGTTTGTGTGCCCAAAGCCATAACTTGCATATTTTCTCTTTTTGAACTGTCAGTATTTCCATTTGCAGATGCTGCTGAATTTAGGATTTTGTACAGTGCTAAATGTAGTTTAGAGAAGAGATACACCTTTCTAAATCCACTGAAGTCTGTAACTCTGGGTTTGTATAGTTAGCACTAGTTTGAGATTGAGAAAAGGACAAAATGGTTGAAGGGACCAGTGTTTGATTTATTGACATGTGTATTGTGGTCTCGCTCTTTGGAAGAAAAATCTGTGGAAATCTTTTATATATACGTGAGTTATCTAGATGCCACTTTATACTATCAGATCAATTCCTTATCCTAGCATATAAAGAATTCCCAGTATCCACACAACACACTGGGATAAGCTCAGGAACATCTATTAATGTTTGGAAACACAGAAACTACACTTCTTTCGCTTGGTCTCCTTGACACTGTGGACCTCCTAAGTGAGGTCTTCATGCAGTGCCTCCAGCCAGTTGCCCCTACTACTATTTCTTCCATCTAAGTTTAGGAAAGGGAAGAAAAAAAATGGAGGTAGGACTCCATGCAACATAAGCAGTTCAGGCTGGTCTAGACAATGGAGAGGTTGAGGGGTGGGCCTATGAAACCTCATGCCTAAGTACTCCCCATTTTCTGGCCCTACCCCATCAGTAGCTACAGTACAGGATTTTGGATTTGGATTATTTAGACCATATTATTCATTTCTTTAGTTTCCCCAAACAACCAAGAGTTTGTTTTGTTTTGGAGCTCTTTCAGTGTGATTCCACATTCTACTTTTGCTCAATGCTATCCTTGAAAAATAAAAATTAGCTAGACTTCAACACACAAACTGATTAAAGTTATCAGAGTGTATTTCTGTTTTACTCTTTTCATACATACAATTTTAACAACAGATAAATTCTGATTGTTAAGATTAAAAGATTAAAAAAACAGTTATGACACCCTCAGGTAGGAAACTTGTTTTGGAAACTCCTCTGTCCTAATTAGCCAGCCTCTTTTTTAACCTTTGTTGTCATTTTTGGATGCTAGAAATGGAAGCAAATATATGGTTTCCTACAGAGAAAGTCTCTGCAATGCACAAGTAAAAGGAAATGTAAACCTACCTCTCTGGTCCAGCCATTAGTCTTCTTAATGATTCTGGGCCACAACAGCCCAAAGATAACATCTCATTCTTCCATCCTTTCCAGGAAAAGCACAGCAGAATCCTGATTTCTCTGGCCTTTTATTAAGTCAAAGCCTAGATGGACGTGAGTGCTGACAGAAAAGGATTAGAAGGGTTTATTCAGAGGTTTCAAAAAAAGAAAATCCCTTTCTCTATGCCAAATGCATTAAAATGACTGATCCCACAATTGCATAAAATTATCACTGGCATTAAATCTATGCTAATTTGACCTGCTACTAGGGAAGATGATTTAACCTGACACCTTTTCCAATGTCATTCATCCACTCTAATTAGTTAGTGAGGTGTTTTGGGTCTTTGGTGGTTCTAATAGTGTAGGTATTATTTAAAGACATTATTAATATTCATTTAGCAAAATGAGGGTAGCCAGAGGTGGGGGGAGGGGAGCTTATTTAGATTTGGATTGAAGAATGTTGTTTAGACACATCTGATCACAGTTTTACTTGTTATTTACAGGGAGAGGAAATGGAGAGCATATTCATTTGCAGAGATCCACTTTTGGCCCTAATAATGAAAGCAACACAGAATCTAGTTAGACAAGTGAGTTTTTAACTGTTAAGAACATAAGAACATAAAAGAAGCCATGTTGGATCAGGCCAATGGCCCATTCAGTCCAACACTCTGTGTCACTCAGTGGTCAAAAAACCCAAGTGCCATCAGGAGGTCCATCAGTGGGGCTGGAAGCCCTGCCACTGTGCCCCCCCAAGCACAAGAATACAGAGCATCACTGACCCAGACAGAGAGTTCCAACAATAAGCTGTGGCTAATAGCCACAGATGGACCTCTGCTCCATATGCTTATCCATTCCCCTCTTGAAGCTGTCTATGCTTGTAGCTGCCGCCACCTCCTGTGGCAGTGAATTCCACATGTTTATCACCCTTTGGGTGAAGAAGTACTTCCTTTTATCAGTTCTAACCCGACTGCTCAGCAATTTAATTGAATGCCCACAAGTTCTTGTATTGTGAGAAAGGGATAAAAGTATTTATTTCTCTACCTTCTCTATCCCATGCATAATCTTGTAAACCTCTTGTTACCCCGCAGTCAACATTTCTCCAAGCTAAAGAGCCCCAAACATTTTAACCTTTCTTCATAGGGAAAGTATTCCAACCCTTTAATCATTCTAGTTGCCCTTTTCTGCACTTTTTCCAATGCTATAATATCTTTTTTGAGGTGCAGTAACTAGAATTGGACACAGTACTCCAAATGAGGCCACATCATCGATTTATACAGGGGCATTGTGATACTGGCTGATTTATTTTCAATTCCTTTCCTAATAATTCCCAGAATGGTGTTGGCCTTTTTATCGCAATCACACACTGTCTTGACATTTTCAGTGAGTTATTTACCACGACCCCAAGATCTCTCTCGTGGTCATTCTCTGCCAGATCACATCCCATCAACTTGTATTTATAGCTAGGATTTTTAGCTCCAATGTGCATAACTTTGCACTTGGCCACATTGAACCATATCTGCCACATTGACACCCACTCACCCAGCCTCAACAGATCCCTTTGGAGTGCTTCATAATCCTCTGGTTTTCACCACCCTGAACAATTTAGTGTCATCTGCAAACTTAGCCACTTCACTGCTTACTCTCAAATCCAAATCATTAATGAACAAGTTTGTTCACTCCCTCAAAGAACTCTAACAGGTTAGTGAGACAAGATCTTCCCTTACAGAACCCATGGTGAGTCTTCCTCAATAACTTGTGTTCATCAATGTGCCTACTCATTCTCTCTTTGATAATGGTTTCTACCAACTTTCCTGGTATTGAAGTCAGACTGACTGGCCTGTAATTTACCAGATCTCCCGGAACCCTTTTTAATGATGGGGGTGACATTTGCTACCGTCTAGTCCTCAGGAACGTAGGCAGATTTCAATGAAAGATTACATATTTTTGTCAGGAGATCCACAAGTTCACCTTTGAGTTCTTTCAGAACTCTTGGATGTGTGCCATCTGGGTCTGGTGGTGATTTGTGTATCAGTTGTAGGACCTCCTCTCTCGTCACCTCAATCTGACTCAGGTCCTTCAGCACTCCTTCCAAAATAAGCGGTTCTGGAGTGGGCAAACACTTCTCATCTTCCACAGTGAAGACGGAGGCAAAAATACATTTAGTTTCTCAGCCATTTCCCTATCCTCCTTCAGTAATCCTTTTACCCCTTGGTCATCCAAGGGCCCCACTGCCTCCCTGGCTGGTTTCCTGCTTCTAATATATTTGAAGAAATTTTTATTGTTGGTCTTTATGTTTTTTGCAATATGCTCCTCATAGTCCCTTTTTGCCTGCCTGATCACAGTCTTGCATTTGATTTGGCACAGCCTGTGTTTCTTTTTATTAACCTCATTTGGACTAGATTTCCATCGCTTAAAGGAATCCTTCTTACCTTTTACAGCTTCCATTACTTTGTTTGTTAACCATGCAGGCTTTTTCTTATACCTATTTGTGCCTTTCCTAACTTTTGGTATATATTTTATCTGAGCTTCTAGGATTGTAGCTTTAAATAGCCTCCAAGCTTCCTGAAGGGTTTTGACTCTATTTACCTTTCCTTTCAGTTTCCTCTTTACATGCCTTCTCATCTCAGAGAATTTACCCCTTTTAAAGTTAAAAGTGGTTGTGCTGGTCTTTTGGGGCAACTCCCTATTTATACAAATGGTGGAATCAATAACATTATGGTCACTGCTCCCAAGCGGTGCAATCACTTTTACATCTCTCACCAGATCTTGGGCATTACTTAGGACCAAATCCAGGATTGCCCCACCTCGGTAGGTTCTGTGACCATCTGCTCCATAGCACAGTCATTGAGAGTGTCTAGAAACTCAATCTCTTTCTCCTGACCAGAACACATATTGACACAATCAATCTCCCAATCTGTTGAATTGTAATGGAATTATTTTGCTTGTTTCAGTTGAGATATTTCTTAGCAACAATCATTAAAAAAACATGATGGAAGCAGGCACACTAGAAGGGTCAGATATTCAAACATGAAAGACACATATCCCCCCCCCCTTATTGGAGTAGAAATTTCAGGCAAAATGCAATAAAACATGGAATAGTTATTTGAAGTGATGTCACTGAAGCTAATAATTACTTGCATATTATGTCTGCCTTTTATCTGTATCAGAAGTGAATAGTATCATCCAAACCATAGTCCTGTTCTTTGATATTCACTGAAATCAGTGGGCTTAAAAGGGTACACCTCTCTTTAGGATTGCACTGCAAAGCAGGTCTTGTGCGACAGTTTTAATTGAGAAACTGCAGCAAGGGGAAAGTTAAAATCCTCTTCAACAGCACCACAGACTTTTATCCCTGTCAGGCCTCCCTGCAGATGCTTTTTGAAACTATAGGTCTCTGCCAAGCACCACCAGGGCTCTGTGGGACTTAATGCATTTCCACAGGGTCTGTAAGGCAGAGATGTTCCATCAGGCTTTTGGCTGAGGACAACAACGGTTCCATCGAAGCTGGCACCATCCTCTCTTTTTTTCTCTCCTCCACCTTTTCTTCAGCCCCCTCTCCTCTTTTCCATGTGTCATGATTCTAGGCCTAATGCAGCCTACAGGCCTGGAGAAGCCCAGGGCTTTTTTTCTCTTTTTTTTAAGCAGGAATGCACAGGAACACAATTCCAGCTGGTTTATTGCCAGGGGGTATGGCTTAATATGCAAATGAGTTTCTGCTAGGCTTTTTCTACAAAAAAAGCCCTGGAGAAGCCTATATTGGAGTTGCTAGTGGGCCTACATCTCCCAGGAATCCTTCTGTCTCTCTGATTGAGTGAAAGCAGTTTTGGAGGGAAAACTGGCCCAGAGGGGAGTGGGACCTGGGAGGAAAGCATAAACAGCCAAGCCAGAGACAGGGTGTGTTTTCTCTGGAACAGAATGCAGGAGAGAAGGCAGCAGGAGTGATCCCTCACCCAAAGTAGTGTTTTTGATACTTGTGGTTTTGGAGCTTCATCAAATGAGTTAGAAACTCAGGATTACAAAGTTTCCTTGGTCTCCAAAGTCTGGGGCTTTCTTGAACCCCTATGTACCAATGGGTGAAAGACTGAACTGTTCAGATGAGGGAAGCTGATGATTGGTAGCAAGTGCTTCAGAAAATTCTGCCAAGTGCTTCAGAAAATTCTGCTAATCCTTAGCTTCATTAGATTTCTTACTGGATTCAGGCACATGCTCAGTTTTTCCTCCACACTCGGCAGGCTATTCCAGAGGACTATCTTAACCTGGACAGTGCAACCAGCTACTGCTTGTGTCTACTGTATTCCTCTAGCCCTGGTGCAAGGAAAAAAAAAAAAAAAAAACAGCTGCTGTTCAGAATTACAGAAAATGAGGGCAACACGAGTTCCTTTGCCAAGGAAAACTTCAGAGTTCTCTCCTCCACTTTTGTCTTTTATTTGCACAGTCATCAGTTTATCAGGTTGCCTAAATGGAACCACCACACTCAGAAGCAGTATCTCTCTGAAGGAGAGCTGTTAAGAAGCAGTAACGGGAAGTTTTGGGCCTTTGGGCTCTAATTATGGATCCTATAGGACTTCTGGTTGTCCAACATAAGAAAGAGGATGCTGTACTGGGTAGACCTTTGACCTGATCCAGTGGAGTTTTAATTTTTTTTGTTAAGGTTTTTGATGGTATTTAATTGATATTGTGAGCAGCCTTGAACATTTTAATAGAAAGATTATTTACAGCCTTTATTATTTTTATGAGGATCTGACAGAGATTTCAAACACAGAGGCAAATAAATATTGTTTTAGTAGTTATCCAAACGATCATCATCATAACAGATCATGTGCATGAAGAGAGGATTTTACCTTAGTTTTCTCCCTAAAAGCTTCTTTTAAGAGGTGTGTGGGGGGGTGCGAATTAGGCATGGTTTTGGAGTTCCCTATCTGGAACTCCTAGGGCTTGTTTTGTAGAAAAAGCCCAGAAGGAATTCATCTGCATATTAGGCCACACAGCCTGACACCAAGCCAGCCAGAACTGTGTTCCTGCTCAAAAAAAAAAAAAAAAAAAAGCCCTGGGAACTCTCAGTAGAATCAGGGGGATAGTTGTTTTGATGTGAAATAACAACTTTCTCTCTAAAAACCTGCTTAAACTTAATTGGGAGTTCCAGAACCAAGTTTGAGTCCAGTAGCACTTTTATGACCAACAAACTTTTATTCAAGATATAAATTTTCATGTGCATGCACACTTCTTCAGATACAATGAAACTTCACATGTGCACATGGACACAAAGGCATATACCTTGAGTAAAACTTTGTTGGTCTTAAAGAGGTCACTGGACTCAAACTTTGTTCTGCAACTCCCAATTAAGTTTCAGCAGGTCTTTAGAGAGAAAGTATAAAAATGAAGGAAATAGCCATTTTTTGGGATGAGAATTGGGGCCATGAAACCAGGAAAGGGAGTTATAGCCTACTTCCATGCTGTTCTCCCCGTCACTGAATGTCTCCAGACCTTTTGAAGTTCCACTTTAGAGAATAAAGACAGACACAATCCAGGACTGCCCTTCCCATGTGTAAAACAGATACACGTTGGCATTTCAATTGGTGAGGAAGATTTAAACTCTGATTCACTTCAGGCTCCCCCATGACTGCTTATCAGGGTCAGATTATATTTTTGTTTCGTTTGTTTGTTTGGCTTATATCCTGCCCTCCCTGCTAAAGCAGGCTCAGGGCAGCTTACATTTTCATTAAAAATATCACATAAAAAACAGTAATTGATATGTCACATATTTATGGAGTTCTTAGGACAAAATGCCAGTGTTGTCACCAGCACCTTCCCCAACATGAAGACATGAGACAACAAATATGGGTTTAAGTGCCATATCTATGTATTTAACATATGGTAAAGGTGGGTCATGCTGGACAACCCTTCAGCTATTGTTATTTGGGCAAATCCATCCTGGTTCCACCCTGAGTCAGCAATCACTTTATTTATCTTTACCGGTACATGAAATATGCCATGAGTTGATATGCCTTCTTTTCCTCCTCCACCCGACTCAATGAGCTGGTTTGGTTGATGCTTCTCAGCACCATGGGTGTTTCCTCCCATCCCACCCCACTGTAGAATGAATGATGGGCTGTTATAGGAATGGCACTCCATCACACCCAGTGCCTTAGTATGCACAGTTACCTACTATGAGCATCCCAACCTTTTTCTGCCCCAATTAGTTATTCCCTAGCTAGTCAATGATGGGCCTATTTATCCTCCACACACATCATGAAGCAGGCAAAACATGTTTCACCTACAAGCCAGTCATAGACTGATCATTTCCTCCAAAAGCCAAAACAGGAACAAAATAGGGATGTGATTTCCTTGGGACTCTTAACAGAAGGCAGGGATTCTTCCTGCTAAATTGGGACTAATGGGGTGTATATAATATCACCAAACAGTAGACTATGTTTTGAGTTCCACCGAGCTCTTCATCAGGCAAATAAATCAAAATGTATTTCAAATTTAGGATCTCATTAAATGAATGCAGCCTGTGAGAACATGTTCAAATGAAGCATCCAGAAAGGCCCAACCAAATTTAAATAAAAGGATACCTAAATTGTAATATACTCTCTTATTTTTCCGCCCTCTCGTAGTGTAATATGATTTTATGAGCCACATTTAAGTCGTGATTTGAGTTATCCTTGAAAGACCTACTTGAAAGTGACTGTATGGCTGATATAGGCAAATGAAATATAGGAATGCTGATGGACAAAGTAGGTTTATATCCATTATAATTACATCTATAACAGGTTTCTATGAAATACCAGAGGTATTATTTAGATGTATGTTGCACATTCTATCTAAAATAAATTGAAATAAAAATATAATGCAAAGCTGGAAAAATATACTCTGTACAAAGTACTGTATCTCTCTGACAAGTACTTAAAAAAGGGCTAAAAGTAATAAAAATTACTGCTAGAAAAATCGAAGTGTTCCATTCCTAGATTTTATGGAGGTCGTAAAAAATGAGGAAAAAAAGCAGCTCTAGTTAAGCTAGGCTGATGAAGTGATATATTGCCAGAAAGGCATTCAAGGTTGTGTTGAAACAGATTTAAAGTTGATATATATATCAAACACAATCATTCCAGTGCATATTAAATACGATCTGGATAGAATGTTACCATAGACATTCACCAGATTATTGCAGGTGGAGAAAACCTGGCTTCTGACAATTTTCCTTTGCTTTGCTTTCTCCGAAGAGCCAATACAAAACTTTAAGTTACAGTTTTCACCCATCAAATGAAACATGGCTGGACAATGTCGTAACCTCCATTTGTTTCCTTGATATTATTCATGGGAATTTAGGAATTACCTATAATTTTTGTCATTCATGTAGGAAGCTCTTTCTCCCTCACCACTCTTTACCACAATAATATATCATTAGGCAAAAGTTTGATTTAAAAGCTGATGGAAAATAGATGACCAAGGCAGTTTTAAGGTCTGAATGGGAGTTAAAGGAACATAATAACATAAGAGAAGCCATGTTGTATCAGGCCAATGACCTATCCAGTCCAACACTCTGTGTCACACAGTGGCCAAAAAACCCCAGATGCCATCAGTGGGGCCAGGACACTAGAAGCCATCCTACTGTTGCCCCCTCACAGCCATTTCCTTATCAATATCAGAAAGTTTGTAGTCTGGTATCCAGATTGATATATTGATTCTGTGGAACCCAGCACTGATGTATTGGTTTTGTGCAATTTGTAGAATGGCATCCAGCTTGATGTGTTGATTCTGTGGAATCTGAAGAACCCAGCCTTGAATTACAACTCTACCATGGAAGCTCACTGGGTGATCTTAGGCAAGGCATTATCTTTTAGCCTAATTCACTGCACAGGACTATTATTGTAAGGATAAATTGAGGAATGGAAGACTCCTCATTGGGAAGAAAAACAGGATGTAAATAAATAAATAACAGGCTGCCACTGTATTCAGAATGAGCTCTGCAATATGTGCTACATCACATATATTTGGGAGGGGTATGATTCAGTGGTAGAGCATCTGCTTTACCTATCCCCAGCATCTCCAGTGCAAAGGGTCAGGTGGTAGGTGATGTGAAAGATCTCTCTTTGAGGCCCCAGAGAGCTAATGCCAGTCTGAGTAGACGGTAATGGATACTGATGAACCAAGCATCTGATACAGTATAAGGCACCTTCATGTATAAGTGGCAGAGATTTAAAATCTGTGAATATCAACTTTCATATGTGAACATGGACAATACCAGAAAACCTTTGTGGCTGTCAAACATTTCAGATATATGCTAGTAAATGTTGATGATAACCTAATGCAATTGTCAACATTAGTTGGTGAAGGACTTCCAAGTGGAGTGATCATTCCCTCTAATATGACATTCATGGCTGAGTGCCTGTCAGGCAGTAGCACAGTAAGCAAAATAACTTTCTGCGCTAGGTAGATAAAAATGGAGCACATTTATTGCCCCCAGAATGTTGACAGTAGGGATGCCAGCCTCCAGAGAGAACCTGGGGATCCACAGAATAGCACTTCAAATCCAGACTACAGAGATCAGTCCTCCTGGAGAAAATACATGCTATGGAAGGGTAAACTGTATGGCATCGTACCCCCCCCCCCAAAAAAAAGGTCCCTGTCTGCCTCAGGCTCCATCTCCAAATCTCTGAGAGTTTTCCAGTCTGGATCTGGCAATTTCCCCCCACCCCAATCTCCCATAGGTGGCCAGGGGGGCCTGGTAACCCTAGCTGATAGCAACTGAAAGTCAGTTAAGGGAGAAGGGGAAATGGAGAAATTTGCCTCATCAAGTTTTTTATAGTATCCTGAAGGATCTAGGTTGGAGAATTTCTCAATCATTTTACTCTTCTTGCACATCCCTCCCCCAACCATGTTTACTTATGAGTCCCAACTTTCATGTATCTATTTCCAGATATTCATGGAATTCATCTGAGATTATCATATGAACATTGCACATCAACATTCTCCAGATTTTGGACATTAATTATGTGTGGGTGTGTACAGACAGAGACTGTATAACTGTCCTGGTGGCCCCTATGTAGTAGAATGACCTTATCAGTATGGTCCTTATGGTATTGGTTTTCCAGATACTGCGCAAAACAGTGATTGACATTTAAATGAATCTGGGCTCTCTGATGCTCTGGCTTTTATTGTATCATATATTGGTATTGTTATAATTTTATCTCTCTTTTATTATGGTTTTAAATAGCCCACTTTGAGGATGTGTGTGTGTTTTGAGCTAACAATCAATCAATAAAATAAGTAGTGTTTTTGATACAAACAGGAAATGTTACCATTTAAAATATCTCTATATTGGTGATATTCGTCAAGTGAACCCAAGTGTGTTTATTACATGCAGCCATCTTAGTTGAGCAGATAAAACATACAAATAAAACATGGACAAAGAACAGCAAACAGCAAAGCTGTAATCTTTAAAACATGTAACAGTTCATTAAAACAGATTAGCACCTTCTTTGCATACTGGTGAAGGAGTTTAAACCATTAAGCACAGCTGGAGCCCAAATTTTCTTAGTGATGTTGAACTGTGCACTGTGCTCCTCTATGAGAGACATATCAATCCACATTGGAAAGATGGAGGGATAGTTTTTCCACCAAGTGGAAAACTTTCTTCAATGAATTTGTTTCTGGATTCCTTATACAAAGGGCAGAAAAGAATACAGTATGGAAGGTCTTCGGGGACTAAAGCTCCACAAATACACAAACAAAATATCAGTGGTACTTAGTCCATAGTTCATGGAAAGTCAGATTAATAATAATTATCAACCAAAAAGAACCACATTTACTTCCATTCCTGGCATGAGGCCTGCATCTCAGGGAAGCTTGAAGCTTACTTGTTCTTCTGGTGGCAGCTGTTTTAAGATGGAAACCATTCGCCAACCACAAGCCCCACTAGACAAAGCCCATCTCTATGAATGGGTGCCACATTGGGGAACAGTGCTCAGAAGAGCATGTCAAAGAGCCGCATGTGATTCCTGAGCCACATGTGATTCTTAGTCACTGCTCTATATTCAGGAAGTCCTGAATAATATTTGCAAACATCTTGTCTATTAAAATTCAGTTTCCCCACATCATATTATTCCTTGACTTAACACAAAGATGTATATAATACCAATGTGTTTTCTATCCTCCAATGACAAAGCAACTTGTTATGCGAATTTTTTTGTTGTTGCTGCTGTTTGCCAGAAAGCTGTTATAAATGTGAACATTTTCAATGCAGGTCCTTTACTCTGTCATTGTCAGAGGGTACAAGCACCTGTAATAAGCTGACTGTACAGTTACATTTTCTGTGGGGATAATTGGTATGGCACATTTAGTCTACCGGATTCTGGCTTTTTTTTTTTATCTCTGACAGTAGTTTTGTGCTTGCATTGTTAGCAAATCAGTTGTGTGCCTTGATAGGGATTGATTGGGCAATTTTTTTGCAACCGACAGGATACACTCATCGGATGCAGGAGGACAGGTGTAGCTTTTGCTGTTCTGTTGGCCAATTAACTTGTTTTATTCCATGTGTTTGTAGGCTTTTCAGATGGTGGCAGAGTGTAATCATTTTATGATGATTGCATGTAAGACATTGATAACATAGTCATTGACACTTAAAAGTTGTGCAATAAGCTTTATTTTGTGGACGGTGAAAACTATTTAGGCCTCTTTGACTGCACTGAGCCATAGAAAGGAATCATGGAAAATGAAACTTGCATTGAGTGGATTGCTGGGACAGCTCCACAAGAGAAACAGTTCAGTGGCTGTCACGGCGCTGCTAGCCCCCGTTACGCCCCACCGTGGCCGCTGCTCTCCTGGTCACCTAGCTTGGGCCTGGGATCGTCTAGGCGTCGCAGAGGTCTCAGAATGCGGGAGGACAGAGCTGGGTTACTTCACCCCTTTGTTCTCGGGTCCTCCCCGTCTGTGCTTGGGCTCCATTCTCTCTCTGTCTCGGCTGCCTGTCTATCGCAGCAGCCTGCGCCCTCCCTGACCGCTCAGCCTTTCAGCCTTTTATCCTTCTCTAGGCCCCCTCCCTTCCTCCCAGGTCCCATCCCCGGGTAGCTCTGCCCCCGCTTATAAGCAGGGACACTGGGGAAGGGCTCCCTGGGGTGTGGTCTTCAGGCAGCAGTCGAGTGGGCTGGGATGTTGTGGTTGCGTCTGGGTGCCGCTACAGTTTGGGGTTCCTGCTGCCCCCGCCTTTTCGGTCAGGCGACATTCCTGCATTCTCCCTTCTGTGGCTATGGCCGTGGCTCGGCCACTTCACCCAGGCTGAGGGCGGGTCCGTCGGTTCCCTGCTCTGGCAGGCATATTGAAGGGACGGGCCACGTCGGGCAGCCAGGAGGTATGCTGGAGCCTTGGGGGGGTGCGGGGGGGGGGGGATGGAATCCCGTCTCATCCGGGACGGGACAGTGACTAAATGAGTAATACAAAATATAACATTTTTAACAGCGCAATCTTATGCAGAATTATACCCTTCTAATGCATTTAGAAGGGCTTAACCTGGGGTTGCAATTTTAGGTTGGGACCTCCTCTTTTTACAGGACTTTCCCCCTTTTCCTTGTGGAGTTGCGTTGCAGCTCAATGAGGAAAAGGAAGGGGGGTTCTGTGTCATGGAGACTCCCAGTGACATTGGCATAATGTTTCTGCTTTTGTACAGACATGATGGGGAGAAAGGAGGAGGGGTTGGCAGGAGCAGTGAGTTGCATGAGAATGGGAATGCGGAGAACCTTTCCTCTCCCACTCCCATGTTACTTCTACCTCCGTAGCAGGGGTTCATTTCCACAATCCCATTTTGAAGCGGCCTTTGTGATCCTTCTCATTTTCTCACTTTTTGTTCCTCATAATATTGATTAATTGGCAGCTGGGAGATAAATCCCCTGCCTCCACCAGGAGGGCTGGGAACCCTACCAGGAAAGGCTGAGGCCTTTCACATAACATATTTCTTGATCTATTTTTCAATGGGAGATGCCATGGATTCAACTTCTGCTTGCAATATAATGCTTTCTCACTAAACCATGGCCACTCTCCTTAGGAAACCAAGCAGAATGTTTGGGGGAGGGGGGACTACAATTCCCACAGAGGCAGGCAGGAAAAAAATAGGAAGAGTGATTTCCAGGAAAGACAGGCCCTGGTTGAATGGGGTCTATCTTTTGATTTAAAAAAAAATCTCATGAGGCTAGTTGCATACCCGTTTTTTGGAAATGTCTGGGGTTTGGGGAAGGGCTGGATAACAGAGATGGTTCTTTTGTAAAGTAGGACCAATTTCAAGGCGGTTTTTGTTAAACTCAGATTTTTCAATCAGTCAAAGCCTCCTTACTGAACCCTTGTGTTCAAAAGTCATCAATACCGCTAAAGAAAGAACCATACAGTGAAGGAAACTTCTCGCCTGTTTATACAACTAAGTAACATAGGTAGAAAATCTAAAATGGAAGCTTGGGGATTGATAGAGGAATCCAGATGATGGAGGCAATGAAGGATTAACAGGCACAAGCCATTCAGAAACCAGTTCAGAATGAAGAATTTGGGCTGCTCTAATTGATATGTTTTTTTTCCCCTATATAAAACATGGCTGCCTTGTTAGCTTGAAACCGATCACAAAACAGGGCACTTTATTGCCGTATAAAATAATTAGCATTTTCAAGGTATACACAGTATACTAAAAAAACCAAAAACTTTCCTGTGGCACAGTAAAAGCAAGAATAATAATGAGCAAGAAGTGTTTATGGTTCCATAAAGTCACATCACCCACTCTGGGAGTAATCATCAAAGACACCCAATTATTTAAAGCTGTGCTGAAACTAAGCACTTGGCTGGTTTCTACCTCCTTTATCCACACAGGCAGAGTGCTTTCTGTCTTCAGGAGAAAGTTTAGGTGGATGTTTTCTCTTCTTGTAACCACATGATGAGATTGCTTACTTGTCGATATGTTATTTTTCATGATATTATGTTGCTGTGTCATGAATGCTGAATATGATTCCAAATCAGCCATTTTCTCCAGTTGAAGTACCATACCATAGCCAAGAGAAAAAAGAATAGTACCAGTAGGGTTACAGGGGTGGAAGCTGGCAGTCTCCACTGGGAAAGTTTTGGCCCAATTGCAGGGTTACTAGGCCCTAGCCAATTCCTCACCCCAGGGTAGGGTTGCCAAGTCCTTCCTTGGCTTCAGTGGGGGATGTCACATCAGGGGCACTCTGGGATTCAGGTAAAAACTCTATGGTACCATCCCCCGCATGACAACAGAGCTTTTTTTGGGGGTGGGGATCCCTCTGGTGGCCTGCTCTGTGCTGGCAGGTTGGGGGCCCCAAATCAGGGAAAACTCACCCCCAGTGGAATCTTGGCAGCACTACCCCATGGCCTTGCCCCCACACTGATTGCCTGCCTGGGGAGATGATTTACAAGCAGCAGAGGAGGCTTAGCCACATATTTCAGCTATGTTGTCAGCAATGCAGTGATGTCACTTCTTGCATGCACCAGAACTGACATGTTGCTGACTACACGGCGATATTCTGGTATTGCTTTAAAAAACTCTATGGTAAAAACAATTGCTACCATAGAATTTTTTACCCAAAATACCAAAACATTACCATATTGGCAGTAATTCAGTGATGTCAGTTCTGGTGTGTATTGGAAGTGATGCTATTTCATTGCTGGTAACATGGCTGAAAAACCAGACTAGGCCTCTCCTGTGGCTGGCAAGTCCCTCCCGGTTGCTAAGGGGTACCTGGCAACTCTACCCAGATGAATGATGCGAGAGGTTGAGCCAAACTGCACAGTAAAAAAACTGCAATGATTTGCAGATTGCCATGTGTGCCAGACCCATGTTCGGAGGGGTGAAAACCCCAAACAATTATCCTCTGTCTTCCACAGACACCTGTAAAGGGTGCACCATGACTCAACTATGTTACCACCAGAGGAAAAAATGGTGGCCTGTGGGAGGAAAAAAGGGCCTATTCCTTCTCAGCAAAGAGAAGCATAGGGGGAGCAGATGGCTGCTCCAAGAAAGGCTCTCCATACTTGGGCTGCCATGGGTGGGATATCAAGGCGGCTATGTGTGGGACAACCAAGAAGTCAAAAGGGCTATATGGAGGGCCCAGGAAAGAGTCCTAGTCAGCAAGATTATTGTTGTGAATGTCCAACATTTCTCCCTCATGGATGACATAAACTTTTGCTGAAGGAAGTAGTTATGGTCAATGCTCAGTTCTTCAAAGCACAAGGTAGAATTGTACACTTCATGGCAAACCTCTGGAGAAACCAGCACACAGCCTAGGCCACAGGAGGGGACAGTCCATCCACTGAGCTACAAAGTGGTTCTGTTCCATGTGCAAGGGATGGATGCAGCCACTGTGTGATACAGAGTAGTGGGAGGCTGTACAGGTGAGCAGTTAGCCGATGCTACACAGTCTGCATTGGCTAACAATCAAGTACTGGATCCGCTTCAAGGTTTTTGTACTGACATTTAAAGTCTTGCACAGCCTGGGACCAGCATACCTGTGGGACCGTCTCTCCCCATATGAGCCCTGGAGGTCATTACAATTGGCCAGCCAACATCTTCTGACCATCCCTGGCCCAAGGGACATTTGGTTTGTCTCAACCAGGGCCAGGGCTTTTTCAGCCCTGGCCCTGACCTGGTGGAATCAGCTCCCTGTGGAGGTTCAGGCCCTCCTGGATTTGTTACCATTCCGGAGGGCCTGTAAGATGAAGCTGTTTCATCAGGCCTATGGCTGAGGCAGATGGACATCCTTATCATTTAACCCGCCCCCCCCCCCTGCACTGATTGTTTAAAACTGATATAGCTGAAATTTTTGAACATCTAGATTGAGACAAGTATGCCTAATTGATCTGTCCACACCATCCATGCCGCCTTAACTTAATTAATGTGAGCTGTGGCTTAATTGTCTTAATTTTAAACTGTTTTAACTGTTTTAATTGTTCTTAAACTGTTTTGATTGTTTTATTATGTTGGAAGCTGCCCTGAGCCCACTATGGGAAAGGGTGGCCTATAAATCTACGAAAATAAATAAAATAAATAAAAAATCACCAGTGGCTTCATGGTCATGGACACTGGGGACAACATGCTGGCAGAAGTGAAGTATATGCACCTCAAGGGCATTATCTGCCTGGCCCACATGCTTCAGCTGGTGGTGAAGGATGTTCTGGGCTGAGAGATACTGTCAAGGCCACCTGGGATGCTTCCTCCCCTGAGAAGTAGTCCTTGTTTGATACCTGCTGGCTCGTGACTGCCCACTTCAAGTGCAGCATCAAATCTGCCCATATGTTATGCATGAGACAGAGAGAAGGGCATGAGAAACTTCACCTATACCATGATTATGTGCAGAACATGGTACAGGACGTTGTCTCCTCTGTGACTATACTGCATGGTGAAGAGGAGCTCAGTATCAGTTCCAATGACTGGTTGTCCCTCTCCCATGTCCTCAAGTCCTTCCAGGACACCACAGATGTGCTGTGTGCCATTATGACCAGCCTGGAGCAATTTAAGCTGGCTATTCTTCCATGGGTCAGGGCCTTAGCAAAGAGGTTGTAGGCGGGCATCACAACCATGTTGCCTCTTCTCTACAATAAAGGGGGTACAAGCTGTCCTGTATCTGTGACCCCTGGATAAAAGGCAGCATTGGTCTCCTGAATGCAGAGTTCTTGCAACAGAAGCATGAGTTCTACAAAGAAATGTAGAGGCTACAGGCCAACAGATGTGGCCAGGGAAAACAGCAGATGGAAGAGACTGGGGAGGAGGAGGAGCAACAGCCCAGCACCTCTGCCTCAAAGAGTTGTCAGTAGTGAACAGGGAGGTCAGTAGCAGCAGGATGCCAGGCATGCAATTGTGGAGGATTTGGTAGAGGAGATGGTGAGGTACTACCTCGCCAACTCCCCTGAGACTGCCAACGGCAATCCCTTGGAGTACTGGTCACACAAGGCTGTCATCTGGCCCAACTTCTGTTACATGGCTATGAGCCCTGAGTCCACCTAACATCCAAACCTCAGAAGGGGAGAGGAGTTCACAATCAGAAATAAATGATGAATGTGCTCTGCTTTTAACAAGTTCCTTGCTTCTCTGTCTGTCAACAGCGTAACAGAGGAGAGGTTTCAGAACGGGGGTATCAAATTCATTTGTAATGAGGGCTGGATCTGACATAAATGGGAGTTTGTGGGGCTGAGCCATGCATGTCCTAAAATTTAATGCCAGATAGTGGAGATATAGACTTTATAAAGGACACAGGCAAACACAATTAAATATATGTAAACTTAAAATAGAAACATGCTTAAAACTCTTGCAAAATTTTGTTTAAAACAGAAAAGTGGAAGAATAGTGGGATTTTGCAATGCAATTTTAAAAATAAAACATAAAGAAACAGCACAAGGATCACAGCAGAAAATTAGAAATATAAAATGTTCTTGGCCTGGGTGAACATAAGAACATAAGAGAAGCCATGTTGTATTAGGCCAATGGCCCATCCAGTCCAACACGCTGTGGCACACAGTGGTAAAAAGACCAAGAAACATGAAATGGCAGGGCATTGCAAACATGAAATGGCAGGTCATTGAAAGCTTCTCCCCCCCACCCCGGGTTTACTCAGATTAGCAATGGCTCTCCAGTGTAATATCCTCCTTTGGCTGTGGGTTCCCAAGTTAGAATACTCACTAGACACTAGTTCTCATGTCCATGGAGAAGACACAAAACTGACTCAAAGCACCAACACCTGATTTGCAAGAACACAACTCCAGGAAGCTTCAGCTGGCCACAGGAACGCTGGGAGATTAAACTGAACTCCACTCCATTGAAACACATAGACAAAGTTGCAAGGAAAATGTGGAGTGGATTTTCCATTCAGATCTGCTCTGCCTAGAGGCCTTCAGTTTAGGGATCTCCTAATTTGAATGTCATCTGTCATCATACCCCCCACCACTGTGGTTTTGTTGTCCCTGCCTGAGAGCTTCATTTTACAGATAAAGCAGGATATGGCCAATGGTGGCTGGTCGGTATGGCTCATGAACCTTGTTGAACCTTGCATTGGTCCATTGAGCAAGAAATCTGCAGAGCTTGGCTAGGCAATGAAGGTACATATCTCAACTCTTGGGCTCCTTGTGCTGAATATTTTAATGCTTGTTGTGGTGAATGTCAACTACCTGGTGCCATGGTGGCGTCAGTGGCACCAGGAAGGGGTGGGGGGAGAAGGAAAGAGCACCAGCTGCCATTCCTGATGCTCAGAACTGTAGCCACCATTTCTCACTGCTACATTTCTAGCTGGGATGAACAAGAACTCCAGGTGGGGTGATATAAGTCAGGGGTGGCCAAGGGTAGCTCTCTAGATGTTTTTTTTTGCCTACAACTCCCATCAGCCCCAGCTATTGGCCGTGTTGGCTGGGGCTGATGGGAGTTGTAGGCAAAAAACTTCTGGAGAGCTACTGTACGCCATCCCTGATATAAGTGATCCTCCTGGCTACAACCCCCCAAAAGAGGAGTTCAGTATTCGGTTACAGCTGTTGGGGCTGTCTTCCATGTAAGTTAGGCAGAAGAACTTTCCAGTTTTACATTTTCATTTTCCCCTGTTACATATTTATGTTACAATTTTAACATTACTGATGATCTAATGACTGAGAAAGGTGCAGGGCAAAACAAGCGTACCAGTTGTTTTTTAGGTTAAAATAGTGGCTTTTTCATACTTAGATCAGCTCAGTGCAGTACAATTAAGTTCTCAGACAGACTAAACCAGAGAATGTGCTTTCAAGCAGAACAGCTCTCACAGATAGCAAGCTCTAAACTTTTTTTTTTTAAAATAACCCATGGGGGAATTGGAGCAGAGCACATTTGTTCCCTAATGCTGTTCATATTACTACCAAATCTCTAAAAGGGAGGTTAGTCAAATTAATAAACACCTGTTCACTCAAATGGAAACACCAGGGTTAAGGGTTCAAAGGTAACTAACATCTGTGGTTAGCAATTTAATACATTTTAAAATGCATTTTTCCTCTGAATAGAAATGAAATTATCAAATGCATTTCATTTTCTCTGCAATGTGCACCAGTTAATGACTTCTCTGGCAGCAAGATGAATCCAAATTATTTTTTTAACTTTTTGGATACTACTTTATGTAAATGTTCAAGGTCAGTTATTTGTATGCAAGTCTTCCAATGAAAGGTATCACTTTATCGCCAAGATAGTTTGCTCCATCTGCACAGCACACACGGAGTTGGCAGTGTGTTATACATCCTATTGTTTAAGGTAAATTCAAGTGGAGAGTATGCCTCAGACTTGCTGCCCAAGGATGTCTGAAGGTTGGTAAACATTGCCGCTGGAGTCAGTAGGAAAAGGAACGGAGAACACAAATGTTCACAATAGACTTTTAAAAAATAAATAAATTCTGAGCTATGCCATAAGTAAGATATCTACTTTACTTTACTTTACTTTATTCGATTTATATCCCGCCCTACCCCACCGAGGTGGGCTCAGGGCGGCTTACAACAATAAAAGCTAACAAAGGTCGATTTATCTAGGATATAACTGGTGCTGAACTGTACTACTTCAGATGGCTAGTGGGGGACTGAATGCTTGAATGATGTACTCACCTATTTAACATACTTCCCATTATAGATAATTAACATAGAATTCATGGCTATTGGATGTGGCCACTATCTTTTAAAAAAGGTAAAGATAGTCCCCTGTGCAAGCACCAGTCATTTCCGACTGGGGTAATGTCGCATCACGACGTTTTCACAGCAGACTTTTTGCAGGGTGGTTTGCCATTGCCTTCGCAAGTCATCTACACATTTCCCCAGCAAGTTGGGTACTCATTTTACCGACCTTGGAAGGATGGAAGGCTGTGTCAGTCTTGAGCTGGCTACCTGAACCCAGCTTCCACTGGGATCAAACTCAGGTTGTGAGAAGAATGTTTGGATTGCAGTACTGCAGCTTTACCACTCTGCACCATGAGGCTCCTACATGAAGCCACTATCTTAACTGGCTTTAAAAATGATCAGATTACAAAAAATTAAATAAGATATAAATTAAATAAATAAAAATGATGAGTCAAATTCCTGGAAAAATACATTTGGGGGGGGGGGTTGGGATGCTAAAACATTGCCTGATATGCTGACATCATGCTTGGGATTGTACCTGGGTATGATGTCAATGATTTGCCCACCCATTCCCTACTTCTTGTTTACCAGATTCCTTCAGTACTTTTGCTCAAACTTTGATATTAATGTTGGACTGTGCAGCTTTATATGTGCACAGTGGTAGCTGTTTGTGCTACACTGTCATTATCACACCACCAGACCATGAGAAGGTAAATAGGTGTATCTGTAACTTTTCTGTTGCAGATTGTGGTAACTTATGTCCTTACACAATTAGTGGTCTAAATCTCTTTTATGACCTGAGAAGGTGTACATTCTAGAAAGTCAAGGTCAGGTCATTGAAGTGACCTGTGTAATTATCAAACAGAGCAACATCTATGTTTGCCTTCTTTTCATGCCTGTGCCATTGGATGCAACATTTAATACCCTTACTGTGTAACCGATGTTTTTTGCAAGTGTGAAAATGTGCAAACACATACAGATCTTGATCATAACAGTCCAGCTGCTTTTCTTAATAACAAACATTGACTCATGAATTTTTATTTATTTATTTGTATTTTCTCCCTAGTGGAGATGTAAGCCATTTACAGGTTTTAAGTACCTGTAGCAAAGGAGGAACAAATGCAGCCATCTCTTACACAGCTGTGGCTAGCCAGCTAACACAGTCTTCCTCACAAGAAGGCATGGGCAGATACACATCAATAAATGAAGCACCGAGATGCAAAACAAGATTTTTGTGAATGTGCCAGGGAGGATTACAATTCCCTTGAAACTATGCAAGAATGTACGTGTGCTTTATTTGTTCACATCAGGTCAGCTGGTCTGCACGCACACACAGTTGGTATAAGCACACCAATATACAACAGTGTGCCACAACAGAAGGGTTAAAATAGTTTATGTAACAGGATAAAACTTAAAAATAAAACTCAGATGGTAAGAAATAAATGCAACAACAACAATACGTAAGATAACCTAGAATTACAGTTTAGCTAGAATTCTTGCAGAATTAGCAAATACCATTTTCTTCCTTATATTTATTGATAAAAAGATAAAAGTAGCCACTGAGGATAACAAAAGGGATAGCATCATCCAATAAATAATTAATACATTTCTCAACTGAGATGGAAAAAAATTACAAGAAGTTGATTCAGCAGTTTGTTTCAAATGACCCATAGAAGGAGCAATGTAGGACCTGATTAAGACCTTAGGGCAGAGGAGTTGTTCCACAAATATTTTCTGAAATCTGCCCTATAAATACTCAGATGACTTAGTTTGGAAATGTGCATTAGTAAAAAGTCAGCTAAGTAATGAGAGAAGAAATTTGTATTTCTTAATCCAAGGATACCATAGAGAAAATTTAGATTGTCAGCTCATACCAATATCACAAAGGGCATATTTTTCAAAAAAACAATTACAAATTTTGCTTCCCAAAGCTTTACAGCATCTATAGAAGGCAAGGAGTATAATTGCAGAATCAAGGACAGCAAATTGGACCAATGATTCCCTTCCTTGTAGTACCAAAACCAATATTTTTTTCCAAATTGTCTTTGGAAATACTGTAAAGTTTCTTATAATATTTAATAGCTTTAAACTGACTCTTGTTGTAGTAGTCCAACTTCTAACCTTAAAAGTGCAACTTCTAACCTTAAGGGAATTCTCTGATTTCCCTTAAGAAGTTGTTCTGAATCACTTCAAGCTGGTCGAGTATTTTCTCATTCCACCCTCATAATTTCAGCCCCATACAAAAGTTGCATGATAACTTCACCCTGGAATACTTTAAGGGTCAGAACTATTAGCTGGCTACCCTTTGAAATGGAAAAAAAAGCTCCCAGTGTGAACAGTTGATATATTGGCATTAAGATGAGCCTGCTAAGACAGAGACCCATGAAAAATTATGCCTAGGTATTTGAAGAAGGGGCACTGTTCTAGAGCATTAATTCTCCATCTGCACTTGAATCTCTTACCAAAGACCACAATTTTTGTTTTATTAATCAGCCAACCTAACTAGCATCCATCTGAGCCAAATTTTGGTAAAAGACATGCTTTCCATATAATCAGCATACAGCAGGACTGAAAGGGGGGGGGGCGTTCTGGGATTCCATGGCCTGGACAAAATCATTGATACAAAAAAATAAACAAAAAGCTGGGGCTGTAAACAATCTTGCTTTACACACTTCCTTAATAGGATAGGGACTGTAAGAGAGCCATGTGAGCTCATTCTTACCCTGACTGTGAGGTTGGAAGTTCCCGTAGTATCCTAAAATGCCTTCTATCAATGTTTGTTTTATCAAGTTTCCCCCATAGTCTTGATCGCTCAATAGAGTCAGAGGCTGAAGGGAGGTCAACAAAAGCCATGCAGAGGCACCTTCTATAGTCTTTTGTATATTTCTGAATAAGAACCTTCAATGTCAAACAGTGATTCACTGTATTATGACCCTTATGGAAACCTGCTTGTTCAGGATTGAAAAGGTTTGATGATTCCGCCCAGTCTTCCAATTTGAATAAAAGGCT
This sequence comes from Heteronotia binoei, assembly GCF_032191835.1. NCBI lineage: Eukaryota > Metazoa > Chordata > Lepidosauria > Squamata > Gekkonidae > Heteronotia > Heteronotia binoei. The sequence goes on along the minus strand of NC_083234.1, from coordinate 36,937,350 downwards.
GCATGCATATAATTTTGAAGAAATATCCAAAAGACGAATAGGGTAAAATTAGCAGGATCTTGCCTGTTGTCTTTTTTTATAAATAGGAATTATAATACTTTGTTTCCAATTGGAGGGAATAATGCAGGTATAATCAATTTCCGAGAAAAGTCTAACTAAAATTGGGCGCTACCAGTGAGCATTCAGGTTAATAAGCAGTAAACAATAATGCCACAAGGGATGCCTCACTAATAAATAATAAAATCTGAAACATTTTGTGAGGGGTTGTCTTATGGACACAAGGAAAGAAATTCTGCTGAACATTCAGCTGTGATTACTGTAAGAGATAAGCAGGCGGAGGGCATCTGTATCCAGAACAGGGATGCAATCACATTTCTGATCCATGCTCAGTCAACTCAGACATCTCCATTTCTGTCTTGATTCTGCTTTTGTGGGTAATTATTTTCATCCCATTTTCTGTTTGCTGACACCAAACTAATGTGTTGTTTAGCATTTTTGTGTGTGTCAGTTGTGTATAAACGTGTAAATGATATAAAATGGCATTAACAAACAAATGAGGAATACCAGAAAAAAAAATGTTTGAAACAAAAAGGTTCATGATGACCACAGAGGAAAACAAAAAGAAATAAAACAGATTAATTCAAGTATCCCTAATTCAGAACCTTTTAAACACCTACCTTACTGCTGAAGATATGATACCCACCTGATAAATCTCTAAGATTTTCATCAGTATGTGAATTGTCTACTTTTTCATCTCAGCTTCCATGGTTTCTGCCACCTAATTTCTCCTTTATCAGCTAAAACATTGGCTAATACAGCCTCTCACTCATAACCATTTTTTTCCTTTTCTAAAAGCTGACCTAATTACCACCTTTAACAAAAAAAGAATGTTTATTTAAAAATGCAGTGGGGGTACAGGAAAAAATGGAAAAGGGGTGATAAAGCATAATTGTATTTGTCAAAGACAATCATGTAAAACAAAATATATGACACTAATTACCACCTTTGATTTTTTTTGTATTTTTGTATTTATTGGTCCATGTATACATATGTGAGCATGCATGTGTGAGTGTATGTGTGTGCACGGAAGTCATGACAACCTCTGGTGACTGACCCCTACTGGGGGTCTGGAGGACATCTACTCTACTTTGCATCTTCACAATAAGTGACAAGCAAACAAATATATCCCGAGTTTTCAGAGAAAGAAAAAAATTGCTTAAATGCACAAAATAAAACCCGGCATCAATTTTTCCTACACATTCCTATTTCAATGAATGGATACTATGCAGAGGCCTAGTAGATCTTACACATCTCCCCTATGTTTCAATGAAGCTAGTCAGGGCTTTTTTTTGGGGGGGGGGTAGAAAAAGGCCGGAAGGAACTCATTTGCATATCAGGCCACACCCCAAGACACCAAACCAGCCAGAGCTGCATTCCTGTGAATTCCTGCTCAAAAAAAGCCTTGGAACTAGTAAGGGAAAGCTTCCTGTTGAACCCCAGTAAACAATTTCAAAGTGATTAAGAATAACACCATCAGTTTTTTAAAAGCTGGATTTGAACCTAGATTCTATATCATTTAGTGAACCTGGATTCTGTGTAATTTATCAGAAGTAAGGCCATTGAATCAGGAAACAGATCTGTTAAATGTGTACATAGGTGTACAATGTGTACAATACATACAAATGTATTGTACAATACAAACAAATGTATTGTAGGGAATACATTTATGGAGGTGTTGTGTATTGGGACTTAAGGTTTCATTTACCAGTGTTCCTGCCTGGCTCATTGGAGCCGTGAGAACTGAGCTTGGGGACTCAGGAACAATGGGGAGTAGGATCTAAATCCCTGCTGTCCTGGTCCAATCAGAGCCCCCCCCCTGCTGGTTCAAATGACTCAGTGGCATTCTAGCATGGAAATCCAGGGCTGTATATAGTTGGCCCAATTAGTCAGTCTTCTAGTTCAGCAGTTACCATGCTGTAACTTAATAAAGAGAGCTATGATCACTGCAACCTCGTCTCTTCTATGCTTTGAACCCACTATATTATAGGAGATACCACCCCCCCCCCCAGCTGTAATGAAATTCTCAGAGATTGCAGTACTATATGCTGAGATCTCCCTTCACAAATTTCAGGAAGTCATCTTAAAGTATTTCTAGATGGGAGAACAGGTGATACAAGGAATCAATTCAAATTCTCATGCACAGGACAGGCATATGCAGGCATGAAATGATGTATAAATGAGCTTCTTCCTCCTTTCCCCAGACTCTGAAGCAGCCCATGAGAGGTTGCTTTTTTGTGCAATAATTACCAAGATGTTCTGTACCTATATTCTATAACCACTTTCCAGATGACAGAGATCAGCTTCCCTGAACAAAATGGCTGCTTTGGAGGGTGGATTCCAGGGCATTACATCTGCACCTGAGAAGCATCAACTGAGCCATCATCCTCTTCAATGTAACCTGTCTCTTTAGAGGAAACTATAATATTAAAGAAGCCAGTAAGGAACAGAAGAAAAGCTAGAGTCGAGAGAAAATAATTAAAGTGTGTTCCTCCAGCCTGGATTCACCCTGGGACAAAACCATTAACTATATTCTCCACACTGGAGTGAGTGTACCTTTATATCTTTCACACACATATTGGCTGATGCTCACTCAATTTCTTGGCATGTTACCCTTGTCTGTGCTACTTTCAACCCAACAGGAAGGCAACCAAAATTATCAGAAGGTTTTCAATCACTGCCAGAGTTCTGAAATAATTTTTGGGTTTGGAGCAAATCTGGTATGTACAAAAGGGCGCCACCCAGGTTTGCTCTTGATTGATACTTTTTTGACTGCGCTTCCCTCAGCATCATCAGTGACAAGGATGCCATTGCCTCACCCTGAAACTGATGCTCTGAGCTGTTGCTTCATAAGATGGAACTATTTGGAATCACAAAGTAGAGGAGACATAAGTAAGCTAACAGCATAGCTGGGGCAATGAGTTAAATGAGCTAATATGATGCTGGAATAATTTTATTCAATACATTACCTGCAATTACAAATCATAATACAAGAGTCTTTTGACCTTTAAAATAACTGGCATGGTATTTTGATGAGCTGTGCAAACCAACCTCCCCAAGTATCCAAGGAAGGCGGGGATGAAAGTCAAGTGTAGTAATTACCTAGATGATTATTTTCACAAATAAATGTAGCAATTTTTGCTTCCCTAGCAGCAGGGTGGCTTCCATTAAACTCAGCAGTTACTAATGAGCCTCACTATTACAAAGCAACAGCCCAACACCAGGGATGTATAGTTAAACATAAACCCCATTTAGTTCAGTGGGACATACCCCCTAGTAAGTATGCCTAGGATTGAGAGTACTACATGCAAGGAAGGTGATATCAGTAAGAATCAAATGAATGAAACGCTTCCTCCATGCAGCAACCTGCAGCTAAGCCAACAATCCATTGGGGAAAAATGGCTCTATGGTTAGCCTAAAAATGACAAGCAATGAAGTTTCTTATAAATAGGAATTAGGGGTGGTACCAATTTTACAACATGAATTGGAATATCACTGTTTCAGTTATGCAATTTGTGCTAATTTTCCCTTCAAACATATGCATTTTCCAGCTTTATTTGTGCACCAATCAATCAACATTATCTATTATATCAGGGGTGGCCAATGGTGGCTCTCCAGATGTTTTTGCCTACAACTCCCATCAGCCCCAGCCAGCATGGCTGATGGCTGGGGCTGATGGGAGTTGTAGGCAAAAACATCTGGAGAGCTACCGTTGGCCACCCCTGTATTATCTGTTTAAGTTTATTAAATTTATACCCCACCTTCCCCATCGAGGCAGGCTCAGGGCGGCTTACAACAATAGTCATAATAACAATAAGAGACTAACACATTAGTGCATCATAATAATAAACTCAATTAAAATTATAAACAATTTAAAACAGTTGGTGTTAATAACATTTTGGTGTTATTCAATTTCAATGACGTTAGTACTTCCTGGATTCTCCCTGCCGTTATAAGTCTCAAAAGCTGAAAGCAAGCCGAAAGAGTGTGGTCTTACAGGCCTTGCGGAACTGGGCGAGGTCCTGCAAGGCTCTAACCTCTTCTGGCAGCTGGTAACTGAGAAGGCGTGATCCCTGGTAGCTTCTGGTAGCTTAGTAGTCAGTCTTGTCTCTCTCAGCCCGGGGATCACTAAAAGATGTTGAGCTCCCGATCTTAGTACCCTCTGGGGAATGTGTGGGGACAGATGGTCCCTCAGATAAGGGTTATATAATTATATAGCTTTAAATATATATAGCTTTAAATCTATATAGCTTTATATAAATAAATAGCTTTAAAAAGTGTAAAAATGAATAAAAGCAGCAAAATGAATAACCAAGACCAGCAACAAAAATGGGTGGGCCAAAACAATTCACAAATCACAACATACAGAAACAGAAAGCAATAAATATGGTTATATTCAGGCAGACCTAAAATACATGCTCTTTCATTTTAAGTGTTCATACTTCATTCCCTTGGGTGGGGGGGACTTCAGGTTGTGGTTGATGTGCTGATGCTAGTAAAATTGTTGCTTTGTATGTGTCTGAATCTAGACAGAACCAGGGGACAATGAAGGATAGTGAGCAGGATCAGACAGTCTGAAGTGCAGCGGGAAGAAAATATGGATATCCCTTTTATGCTGAATCAGACCCTTAGTCCATCTAAGTCAGTATTGTCTGCTCAGACAGACAGTGGCTCTCCAGGATCCCAGGTGGAGGTTTTTCCCATCACCTCTACATGAACTTTTCAACTGGAGAAGGTGGAACATAAGAGAAGCCATGTTGGATCAGGCCAATGGCCCATCCAGTCCAACACTCTCTGTCACACAGTGGCCAATTTTTTTAATATATATATATATATACACCTCTGCTCCATATTTTTATCTAAACCCCTCTTGAAGGTGGCCATGCTTGTGGACGCCACCACCTCCTGTGGCAGTGAATTCCACATGTTAATCACCCTTTGGTTGAAGAAGTACTTCCTTTTATCCATTTTAACCTGTCTGCTCAGCAATTTCATCGAATGCCCACGAGTTCTTGTATTGTGAGAAAGGGAGAAAAGTACTTCTTTCTCTACTTTCTCCATCCCATGCATTATCTTGTAAACCTCTATCATGTCACCCCGCAGTCGACATTTCTCCAAGCTAAAGAGTCCCAAGCGTTTCAACCTTTCTTCATAGGGAAAGTGCTCCAGCCGTTTAATCATTCTAGTTGCCCTTTTTCTGGACTTTCTCCAATGCTATAATATCCTTTTTGAGGTGCGGCGACGAGAACTGCACACAGTACTCCAAATGAGACCGCACCATCGATTTATACAGGGGCATTATGATACTGGCTGATTTGTTTTCAATTCCCTTCCTAATAATTCCCAGAATGGCGTTGGCCTTTTTTATTGCAAACGCACACTGTCTTGACATTTTCAGTGAGTTATCTACCATGACCCCAAGATCTTTCTCTTGGTCAGTCTCTGCCAGTTCACACCCCATCAACTTGTATTTGTAGCTGGGATTCTTGGCCCCAATGTGCATTACTTTGCATTTGGGCGCACTGAACTGCATCTGCCACATTGACGCCCACTCACCCAGCCTCAACAGGTCCCTTTGGAGTTCCTCACAATCCTCTCTGGTTCTCACCACCTGAACAATTTAGTGTCATCCGCAAACTTGGCCACTTCACTGCTCACTCCCAATTCTAAATCATTTATGAACAAGTTAAAGAGCATGGGACCCAGTACCGAGCCCTGCAGCACCCCACTGCTTACCATCCTCCATTGCGAAGACTGCCCATTTATACTCACCCTCTGCTTCCTATTAGTCAGCCAGTTTTTGATCCACAAGAGGACCTGTCCTTTTACTCCATGACTCTCAAGCTTTCTAAGGAGCCTTTGATGAGGAAACTTTATCAAAAGCTTTCTGGAAGTCAAGGTAAACAACATCTATCAGGTCTCCTTTGTCCTGTGGAGATTGAACCTGGGACTTTCTGCATTACAAGCAAGTGCTCCATCTGAAGCCACGGCCCCTTCTGAAGGCATAGAACTGATCAAAGGTATCAAGAGGGCCAAGTTCCTGGTATTTATATCAGGACTTGTCAACTGAGAGCTTCATACTGCCTATCAATTAAATTAGAGGGAGTGATATTATGCATCCTTTCCTTCTCTGCCTAATAAGTTCACAGTCAGGGCCTGGAAACTGGCAGGGGGACTTAAAGGTGGTGGGAACCTTGCTGGCTATGTAATGACATTCCTGCCAGTGCACCGATACTACTTCCTGTACACCTGGAAATGATATCGGTATGTTAGGACACTGCCAATGTCCTCTTTGTTTCCCACCATTTTTTCCTCTACAGTACTGGTGAATATACTTGGGAAATTTTGTGAGGGAAATTGTTTAAACTTTCCCAGACAGTTCTATGGACTGTTGGATCACAAAATAAATTGAGAGATCTTTAGAATTGAAACAAATATATTTTATTTCTAAAGGGATAGGGACATTGAGATGAAAATAATAACACTATAGACTACATCCTTACTCTTTCACTAACAAGCTTAGTACTCTGTCAGCTGTTCCAGATCCAAAGCTGCCAACAAAATATAGCAGGTGTACTATTTAGTTATTTAGATTTTATATTCTACTTTTCTCCATAATGGGGATCTAAAGCAACTTAGAATATAGGCTCTATACTTAGAATACAGTTTCTTCTCCTCCATTTAATCCTTGAATCAACAACTCTATGAGGTTACATTAGAGTCACCCAGAGAGTATGCATAGCAGAGTGGTGAACTTGGGTCTCCTAGATCCTAGTCTTGCAATTTAACCAACACTAGATGACTGGGGAAGGCCATGGCAAACCACCCCCTAAAAGTCTGCCAAGAAAACGTCCTGATGTGACGTCACCTCATGAGTTGGTAATGACCAGGTGCTTGCATAATGGATGACCTTTACACCACACTGACATTCCACTTACATGAAAGTAGCTTTTCATTTCAATTTACAGAAGTAAACATTGGGGACATGGAAAACAGAATGTGCTTACATTGTTTTCATTTATATTTTATTTCAGATCAGCTTTAGCATCCATAAGTATTTACCCACATCCATGCCTGGTAAAGCTCTGTTTTCAGAAACACAGTCTGGGGAATGGAAAGTCTAGAAAGAAGTCCAAAATAGATTTCTACAGTCAAAATAAATACTGGATATCTTCAGCCAGAGTGGGACACATCAAAGCTGGACTCATTTTGAAGTGCAAGTGCCCAAACAATCCTGTTATTCAACAGGGTTAGAGACACTTATGATTAAAAAATGACACTTTGCTTTAGTGCAGGTTGAGTATACTTAGCAATAACTTGTATTCAGTGGTTGTATCCAATGGTAAGTTCAGTTGTACTAAAACAAGTGTGGAGAACCTTCGTCCCAAGGGCTGTATACGGCCCTCGAGGTCACTTGGTGTGGCCCTCGGGGATTGCTGGACCGAACCAAGCCATGTGGCAGCCTCCCTGGGGCCTGGCTGGCCAGTGAGGATCACGGGGCCCAGCTGCACTGTGCAGCAGCCTCCCCAGGGCCAGGCAGGGATCACAGCGCCCAGATGTACTGTGCGTCAGCCTCCCTGGGGCCTGGCTGGACAGTCAGAATTGCTGCAGGGCCTGGAAAAGTTACTGTCACGGTTCAGTTTGCACTTGATTATCCCAGATGGTGTGACCTAATATGCTAATGAGTGTGTGACCTCATATGCTAGCATTAGCGAATATGATCTAATATGCTACTGAGTTCCTGCTGGGCTTTTTCTACAAAAAAGCCCTGGACCTAGGCATTTGCCTAGGGCAGCGGGCTGTGTGTGTGTGTGCCTGCCAGATTAGACTCTCCCCACATGACTTCAAATAGAAAAACAATTTTTTGCATTAATCTTGCTGGCCTGAATCATCCTCCCTCGGCAGAGCACTGTTTTTTAAGTTGATAACTTTTTATGGCCCGCGAATGATGTTTTAAATATCCATATGGCCCTTGGCAAAAAAAAAGGTTCCCCACCCCTGTATTAAAATGACGGTTGGCTTGTTTGTTTGCGTAAAATGCCACTTAGCTATTATGCTGAAATAAATTCTGTGGGTCATTGATCTCATTCATCAAGGCTCATCTTAAATTCTTATGTTTTTATATCCTTTGATTGCAAAATTCCATACTCCTGTGTGGTTTCAGACCCAAGTTTTTTGGACTAATTGCAACAAATGCCTGTTAATTGTGAAAGGTGTCATGTTAAAATTTGATATTATATGGAAGTTGATTGATTTAGAAATGCTGTGGTAGGTTTGTGTCTTCCTACTGCCAGTTTGGTGTAGTGGTTAAGTGCATGGACTCTTATCTGGGAGAACCGGGTTTGATTCCCCACTCCTCCACTTGCAGCTGCTGGAATGGCCCTGGGTTAGCCATAGCTCTTGCAGAAGTTGTCCTTGAAAGGGCAGCTGCTGTGAGAGCCCTCTCAGCCCCACCTCCACAGGGTGTCTGTTGTGGGGGGAGAAGATACAGGAGATTGTATGCCGCTCTGAGTCTCTGATTCAGAGAGAAGGGCGAGGTATAAGTCTGCAATTCTTCTTTTTCTACTGTACACAAACTTCATAGTTAGCTAAAGTTTGCTTTATTTATTTATATAAAAATGGATGCCTCCTTCCATGCAACAATTCAGAAAGGTGTTATCAAAATACTTTTAAAAATAACTCCAATGATCTCTTCCAACTGTTTTAATTGGAGCTGGGGGGGGGGGGGGGGGTTAGTTTTTTTTAAGCACCACAGAATAAAGCACCATAACAGAATGAATCTCTGTCCCTTACCATAAGGTGAAACAATTATGTTACCAGTTGCTTTTGGGGGGGGGAGGGGAAAAAAAGAGGGAACCAAATGAAGTTTCCAAGGGGGGGACTCTATGAACATCTTTCCTCTTCAACCTTTCCTCTACAAAAGACAAAATGTGAAATGATCATGGTACCAACATTCTTATCCATTTGCTATGGGAGTCCGGCTTTTCATCATCACAGAGAGGGACCACAGAGTAATGGAATTAGAAGGATGTAACTCTGTTTAGGATTCCACTGTCAGTGTAACTGGACTGACCTGCTATTTTTTTCAGAGGTGGTTCTCATTTCTGCTTCTTCAGCTGGCAACAGTTACATCAAAAAACAGAACAAACAGACTCCTTAAAACCATCTGTCTACAAAAAAAAAATCCTCTTGCAAAATATATTATACCAATAGCTATGCTAATATGGTATAAAATATGTCTATTGAAGCCTTTCATTTAAATAAAAGACAATACATCAAAAGTACATAACAAAATGCAAACAGCCTATCATTCCATTAAGTGGTGTTAACGCCTAAGCAACCCCCCCCCCTCCCCACTTGAAGTTACTCAAGTGGCAATTCCAGAATTCATTGTCTGATTTGCTTTTGAAATTGATGCACTTTACAACTCAACATCAGTTCTTAAATACTTAGCAGTAGGTGTTACAGTTTATTGAGTAAGTTCCAGGGCTGTTATAAAGTTAACTATTGTACTGTGGGAATAGCAACACAGTCCGTGAAACATCTGTCTTCAGCACAGAACTATTGATGTATAAAAACTATCTGGAAGATCCAGAGCAAATCTTAGACTGGGGCACTCAGCAACATGATTTTCATATACCTGTTTGTGTTGTGGGCCTAACTCCCCCATGTCCTTTAAAAGAAAAGCAAAGGATTGTTCCTGCCAACAGTGTATTTTTTTCTGACTCTCAGTCTTGACAAAGAGCTGAAAAGCTTTGCCCTATTGAAACATGCAGAAAGAAATAACACGTATATGTGCCATCAAGTTACAATTGACTTATTACAACCGGAGAAAAGGTCTTTCAAAGCAAATGAGAAGCAAAGATGGTTTGTCTTAATCTCTCTGCAGTCTTCCTTGGTGGTCTCCCATTCAAGTACTGACACTGTCTAGGTTCCAAGATTTGACAAAATTGGGCTATACCATGCCACCTCCTCTTCCAAATAAGTTAACTAATATTACTATTATATGACTTGCACAGTTATTTTAATACTGTTAAAAGGCAATTATGAGCAAGATTGTCAGGAACTTTGCAAAACAATGCAATTGACATGCAAGCTTACCTGGTTAACAATGTCTGTTAGCTGTTAGATGGAACATTTCTTAGGATCACCTTAGCTACCTGCTCACATTTCAAAATGAACAGCATTTTGAGCAGTTTTACATCTGTACAACAAACTCGCCATGTAGTTGCTGATGATGCATGTTCACAGAATTCACAGTAGAAGCCTGTGTGCACAGGATTTGGTCCCATGCAGATGTGAAGCACTGGAGGTGGGGCTGGCATACCTGGTTGGCCAGAAGGTAAAATGAGCAGATCCATGTATGTGCTTTAAAGATATATACTAGATTATTGAAGGGGTTTGCATTAAACTGCTTTAAGGAGCCAGTATGGTGTAGTGGTTCTAGTGTCAAACTAGGGTCTGGGAGACTCAGGTTCCTGTCCTCACTATGCTATGAACACTTGCTGAGTGATTTTTGGCCAGTCATGCATCTTTGGTCTAACCTACTTCATAGAATTATTGTGAGGATATTTAAAAAAACAAAAAAAACAAAACAGAAGGATGCAAGCAACTTTGGGCAAAAAGTGTACTGCTGAAATAAATAAGCAAATAAAGATCCAGGTGGGTAGTCATGTTGGTCTGAAGCAGTAGAACAAAGTAGGAGTCCAGTAGCACCTTTAAGACCAACAAACTTATATTCTGAATGTAAGCTTTCGTATGCATGCATACTTTATCAGACAATGGAATGGGGTGCAGTGAGCAGAGTTACTTATAACTGGTAGGCAGTGGTTAAGCAAATAAAGGATAGCATTCAGTTGTAAATACTGAAAAAGGTCTCCCAACTAAACACATGCAATGGTAACAGATTTTTATATAGCAAACAAAAAGAAATCAAAGAGCTTCCTTCTATTGTTGTTCAGTGTAGTTTAAGCCTAGTATGAAATAGAGAATACAGAGAGTGCTAATAGCGAACCAAACAAATATTTTGGGGGAGGGAAACTCATGTAATGAATGACAAAATATTCTGGAACATGCCATAGCATAATGAGGCTAGAATAAATGGACCAGAGCCATCTGACTCATCATGTGCTCATTAAAATGAATGATTCACTAATTACTTGTGCAACGTTAGGTTGGTACTCTGACCTGTGGGGATGTGTGGAGCAAGTGGATATTTCTGCAGCCAACATGTTTCATGATGTCCATAAAGTGAAGGGCACCACAATTAAACGAATTAAAAGGCATCTTTGCTGGTTATCCCCACCCCCACCCCAAATTCACTGTAGCCAGAGTGCAACAGTTTTTGTTCATACATGAAGAACAGATCTTTAGTGAAGATTCATTCTTGGTGTTGCCAGTACATGCTGGCTCTGTCTCTGTATTCACTTCTTAAGACTGGTCAGGACAGCAACACAAGCTAACACAAACTAACAGCCACAAATTGGGGTAACGTTAGCAGCTATCAGCTGCCAACCCCGCCCCCTGAAATGATGTTATTGTGAAACAATTACCGTTTTCGCACACAGCTTACCACGCGGTCACATTCCTGTTCTCTCCGCAGCGTCCATCGGATTTCCCATTATCTGTGCCAGAGTTACAGGAAGTGCCGCGGCTTTTGCGTAGCAAATGTAAACTGGGTTTTAGTGGCTTACGTTTGCTACGCAAAAGCCACGGCACTTCCTGTAACTTCAGCGTAGATAATGGGAAATCCGACGGACGCTGCAGAGAGAACAGGAACGTAAGCGCGTGGTAAGCTGTGTGCGAAAAAGGTCAATGTGGTATAGGGGTTAAGAGTGTCAGACTAGTATCTGGGAGACCTGGGTTTGAATCCCCACTTGTGCAATGGAAGCTCACTGGATGCCCTTAAGACAGTCGCACTCTCTCAGCCTAACCAATCTCACAGGGATGTTGTGAGGATGAAATGGAGGAGGGAAGAATGGCATAAGCTGCTTGGGGTCCTCACTGGAGAGGAAGGCAGGGGACAAAGTAATTAAATAACTGTGCTGGGGTGATGCTCTAGGCTTCAGCCAAAACTCTATGGTTAAATCATAGAGTTCGGGGTGAATCCTAGAGATCATCTGGATTTGATGACATTACTTCCATTTTTTCACCATAAATGATGCTGCACAACAGTGTGACACTGAGGACCAGGGCTCCCATTACAGCAGGAAGTCTCCTGCCAACAGCCCTAGTTGTCTGCCAGCACTCCAAGCAGTGGTGAGATTCTTCTTTTTCTTTTTCTTTTTTTTAAAAAGGTGATATTGTCTGAGCTGCTATATCACTTCCTGTGAAAACCCAAAAGTGATGTAGAGTAGCTCTGGGAATGACCAGAAACAGTGTGGTTTTCCATGAAGTGACATAGCAGTGCAGATGACATCACAGACTCTCCCAAATCTCCTCTTCCAATCTGCCTGCCAGTTGCCTAACACAACTTGGCTACTGAGGTTCCCTTTTAATTTTTCATTCACCGACCGCTGTAGCAGGAGATCTGATCTCCCCCACCCCCACCTCCATATCAATGCTCAGGCCATGACACGGCAGCCAAGGCCTTGATCCATAGTTTGACTTTCAATTAACATTCTTGGGGTTAGGATGATTTTACTGCTCATCATGTCCAGGACTGGCCCTAGACTGTCTTGCACCCTAGGCAAGGCTAACTTCTGGTGCCCCCCTGCACTGATAACATCACAGAGTCACATGGGGAGGTGCCCAATTTTGCGCCCCCAGAAGGCCATCTCCCTAGGAAATTGCCTAGTTTGCCTAGTGGCAGGGCCAGCCCTGATTGTGTCAATTTAATTGTCCCTGCAGATGAATGTATTCAGCAGAGAATATGCAAGGCCAGAGTCAAGCTGAATCCAAATTGCCTCCTGCTTCTCCTGGAGATTGAGGGTGTCTCAAAACAATCTCTAATAAACTTTGATTTGTCTTTGTTAGATCTGTTCTGATTCTCAAACCCAAACTGAAGCACAGTAAGCTTTGAACAAGTAATAGTTATGCAGCTCCTACAAGGCAAAGGATTTACTGGCATCTTCAAGGTGGTCGCAGTCATCAGCATACATAAAAAGATCATCTTGATTCAACTCCAGAAATAACTAGAGGGTATCAGCATAACAGCAATATTTAAATGAATTTACTCCAACATAGGCTAGAAAGCAGTTTTTTAATTCATAGGCTGACATCCTCACCTAGGGAGGGGATTATCCCTCCTCTGATAACGAGATGTGGCAAGTATTCTTTTCTCTGCCTAAAACAGGGAAATGTTCTAGATGTCTTTCCTTTAGGGAGGAGATGAAATGCAAGCTAAAATTCCTTAGCTGAAATCTTTTCCGGTGTGTATCATCAAAGTTTTCAGGCATTCTAAGCAGGGGTACAGATCAAAACAAAAGATTGTGCCACGTATGAATAATGGAATAGGACACCCAAGGTTCAAATGCATGTTCAACCAAAATGTGCATATATAGCTTTGGGTCTAACTTACCTTACAGTGTTGTTATGAGGATAAAATTTAGGCAGGGAGGCCTGTATGTACAGCCCTGGGCTATTTGAAGAAAGAACAAGATTTTTTAAAACAGTGAAATATGAAAAGTTGGCATACTTTTTTGTCTTTTTGTGTGTGCGTTCACACACATGCATGAGTGTGTGTTAATTCATTGTTTTATCAATTGAATTTGTAGCCTGTCCATTGTGCTAAATCTCCCCAAGGATTAAGGGGTGGAAGAATCAGATACAGCAGTTGCCCAGTGCTTTCATATTCTAGAAGTGCCTTGAAAAATTGAAAGCTCACATGATAGAATGTACTTCCATTCATGAAATTCTCTGTACAAACAAAAACAGAAGATGCATATTGAGGAGAAGTGTCACAAAAACCTTTTCAATGAAAAATTCCTCAGTGGGTCTTCTTTTTGATATCTTTGTGCAGAGGAGCATTCAGTCATGTGAGTCGGCATCTGCCATTTGAAATGACACGGCCTACCTATAGGTTTTCTATCTTCATAAGGATTAGACCATTGCCAGGGATGAGAGAGGTGAATGAAACAAGCACACACTAACAGGGAAGAAGGGATGTCGGGTGCTACAGTTGCGGCCTCTGCCTCGGCCCCGGGGATGGGGGTCAGCGGCTTGCCAAGTTCTGGCCATGGCGGGTCGGGACACACAGTTTTAACCTGAAGATTTGGTTTTTAAGCTTGGTGTTTTGAATGTAAATTCTATATTGTGTTTTTTATAATGTGCTTTTATATTGTAATGGCCAATGGCCATGTACAATAAACTATTCACTTCACTTCACCCCTCAGTGGGGATGGGAGATGGCTTGCCCCAGCTTCCCTTTCTCATCACCACTTGGATAGTGAGGAGGAGACTTTTTAAAACAAAATTACTTTTGGGTCAATGGTGTGCTGTTACTTCCAGATAATCCTGGAAATAGCATCATATCACTCTAGGAACTAGCAGAAACTCTATAGCAAAATCATAGCATTTTTTTTTTTTTGCAATTCCTAAAGACAACTAAGGTTACTTCTAGGATGAAAATGAAAGTGACACCAGTCCTTTCTAGAAATTGTTGGAAACTCTATGGATCCTGGCCTGATGGCTACCTCCCATGCTCCTCCCCCAGTCTCCTACCAGTTGACAGGCTAGTCTTAGTAACCCTACTCCTGATAGAGCTTTTTGCTTGTGAAAGTAAAATGGAAAAGGGGGTGTCAAATGCCTGGCACTCCACAGTGTAGAGAGAGGGCACTGTTTGGCAACTGTAGTCTAAGAAAGAACAAGGTTTAAGAAAGAATCCAGCCTGTCAGTATCCAAAATGGTACTACTAACTGAACATACTGGAGAAAAGAGTGGAATTTCATCTGTGCCAGATAGTGGCTATCCCAGCACCCAAAGCCATTAGAGGAACAATGGTACTAGATATATTTAATTATTTCAAAAGCTGTTAGCTAGTACAAAAACTGTTGACTTTCTATACTCTGTTAAAACATTGCCCCCCCAGGCGGAATAACGAGGCAGACAACAAGTTGGGTTAAAAGGGCCACTTTATTAACTTAACGGCAAGGGCAGAACACGGGGACAGGACAAGCCAGGGGTCATCCCGACCACCTCCTTGACCTGAAACTGGGCGAGCCCCCTGAGCCCCGGGTGTGAGCCAAGCAACCGGCTCAGACCCGGCCGGCCCGGCAACTAGATCACCGCTAACCGGAGCTCCGCCATCCCCACAGGCAGCAGCCTGGGATGCGGACGCTCACCACGTGCCGGGATCCAACAGACTCCCTGGAGCCAACCTTGGGCCGTACAGCTTGCGGTTCCCCAGGAAGTCATGCACCAAATGGCGCGATGCTACGGGAGCTCACCGATCCCCAAAACATAATGCCAACCACAACTGCCAGTGACCAAACTATATAACGGCTCCGCCATTCCAATTGCCAGCACCAAACATCAGCAGTCCAGGGTAGGCAAAAACACCCCCGGACAGGCCAATCATCCGAGGGCGAAAAATTCCTACCCGGCCCCCAAGAAACAGGCGACCGGCCTGTGCCTGGACTGCATGAAGGGCGGGCGGGCGGGCCGAGAGCGATTTCTTGCTGCGTGCTAGGGGGCGTGGGCAGCCTCTTAAGGCTGCCCATCGCCCCCACCCCTTGGGATAACCCATAGCCTCTGATCCGCGCGGGGAGGCAATGGGCGGCCCCCAGCCTCAGCAGTCTATGGACTGCTCGGCTGGGAAGGGGCCGAATTGCCCCCCCAGGCGGAATAACGAGGCAGACAACAAGTTGGGTTAAAAGGGCCACTTTATTAACTTAACGGCAAGGGCAGAACACGGGGACAGGACAAGCCAGGGGTCATCCCGACCACCTCCTTGACCTGAAACTGGGCGAGCCCCCTGAGCCCCGGGTGTGAGCCAAGCAACCGGCTCAGACCCGGCCGGCCCGGCAACTAGATCACCGCTAACCGGAGCTCCGCCATCCCCACAGGCAGCAGCCTGGGATGCGGACGCTCACCACGTGCCGGGATCCAACAGACTCCCTGGAGCCAACCTTGGGCCGTACAGCTTGCGGTTCCCCAGGAAGTCATGCACCAAATGGCGCGATGCTACGGGAGCTCACCGATCCCCAAAACATAATGCCAACCACAACTGCCAAGGACAGCGCCAAGCCTCTGCTTAGGCCGCTGTACCCCCAAACATAAAAACCTAACCAGCCCTTGCCGCAAGTCGGTTAAGAACAACTCGCTGCCCTTTTGCAATAAATGCACCCCCTCTTCACGATAGAATTGCGTACAGCTGGATAGAATCGAAATGGGGGACGTAATAGCAAGCCCACCACACAGGGCCTTACGCCATGCAAGGTTGGCCTTTATTGTGGCGCGCTCCAAACCTACAGGTCCCCTGCAGTCCGCCTAACCCAGCGCGGCAGCATGGCTGACCACAGGATAAGGAGCCCTGCCGCCGTTACTTGATCAGAACCAAGTACTACTGGGACTGAGACCCAATCGTTCTCCCCCAGATGAATTACAAAAATCTGCTTCGGGAGGGGGGGGGGAGCAACCCGCTCCCTAAACAACACGGCAGGAACGCAGGCCACCTCAAACATGGCGGCCTTGCATGTGATCACCGCTGTGTCGCTCAGGCCCAATTGTGAACAGGTCGGCATCCACCGGGCCTGGTGTGCCGCCCAAAGCACAACGCTATGGCCGAATAAGGATCCTCGTCCTCTCATCGCCAGCCACAGCACCTAAAAGAGAAAACTATTAGAACTGGAAGCAGCAAATACCCGGCACCAACAACGGTTCACTACGACTAGAAGAAAGACAAAAACCTGCCGTAAGACCCAAAGGCCTAATATAAGCCCGGTAGGCCCCTAATTTCCGCACCCAACCCGACGGATAACCTCTCCCCCAACCCAAGCGCTGCGGCTGAGGGAGCCCCTCGCCAGGCAGCACGCATACTGCCAATGAGGGTAACATTCCAACTGCCGCCTAAGAACCCTCAGATGAGTGGGGCTGGGGCCCTTCTGGAGAGTGTTGCCCGGTCCCACCACCGGTCCCCTTTTTCGGCCCCCTCTGTTTTAATCTGGTGCATTCCGTGGAGGCGTGAGGGCCTGCGCAAATTGGGCACTCATGTCTATATTTACAGGCCTTTCTGGAGCAGGAACCTTGGGAGGTGAACTCCCAGCAAAGCAGCCGAGGCTGACCCGACTGCCCCCCGGCTGCATGAGCCGCAGAAAAGGTTGCACCTGTTGACTTTTGCACCAAATGCCCGCTGTCGGATCGCTCCCCAACATTCGGCTTTGCGGGCGCCATGAGCTGCAGCCAAAGCTGCTGGTTAATCTGATTCCACTGAAGGAAAGGATTAACTGCCGCACGCATGCGGAACTGCTCATCATACTGGAGCCACGCCCCTCCAGCAAAGTCATTATAGGCCCGATATATTATATCACAATACTGGAACATTGGGGCGGATCTCCATGGTTGGGCCCTAGCAATGACGCCCGCATAAATCAGAAAACCAGGGAGCCAGTTCGCCCATGTTCGATCAACTTTACGACGCTTGAGTTTTTCTTTATCCTTCTCGTCCAGCTCGTCCTTTGATTTTTTCTCAAGTTCTCTGTATAACAGGCTGAATACATCCACGTATTCACCTCTCAGAATTTTTTCCCTGGTTGCTGCTGTGAGATGGTCACCCAGGGGCATGGCAGGATCCCCAAAGGGGACAGCATGGAAGTCCAAGGAACCGTAAGGGACTGGTGGGTGGGGTGGAAAACCCCAACTTGTACCATGCTGACCGTGCCAAGGTAAAGAAGCAGCTACGGTTTGCTGCCAACCCCATGGGGGCACACACACAGCCGGGCCCAGTCCGCCTGACCCGAGGCTGCCGCCATAAGCACCGCTCCCAGGCGCCGCATTCCATGGAAAACCAGGACTATCAGTTGTGGGCACTGCAGTAGAAGTGCTCGCCTGCGGCATAGAACAAGGGCCCGCCGTTCTCCCCAATAGTGGCCCCGCCACCAAGTAGTTGGCACCTACGCCTTGGGCACCTCCCACAGGACCTGAAGCGGGAGCTACATTAGGCCCACTTGGGCCCCATGGCCATACTACTCCCTGCTGTGGCACGGGGAACTTACCATCCCCAGCAGACGGCACAACCACCACCGCATCAGGCTCCGCAGACTGCTCCTCCTCCTGGGGCACTCCTTCCTTTGACGCACGACCGCTTCCTTCGGCTCCCTGTAAAACAGAAAGACGAGCCAGCACCTCCCTCTGAAAAGAGATGGTGGCGGCTCTACCGGATCCCAATAAGCCTGCGGCCCTCCTGGAAGGACCCGCCAAGCCCCTAGCCTCCTCCAAGGCTGCCAACTGGGCCATAATGGCCTGCCTTGTTTGAGCTTCATCGCCTTCCTCCTGCAAGGGCGCTTCAGGGGTTGCCCTCTTGGCGGGGCGCTTGACTGGCTGCTTTCCTTTTTTATTCCCTTGCCCCTTTTTGGGAGCCATATTCTACCTTTTTTTTTTTTTTTTTTTTTTTTTTACTGCCCTGCACAAGCCTTACTGGCTAAATGGCGCAGGGAAGAGTGGGGGGGGGGGTGGAGGTAGCCTGAACAACAGCACCAACAGCTGTGCCTACAGGCCTATGTATTACACAACCCAATACCCACCCAGGCTGAAAACAATCACACTAAACAGGCCCGCAGGAAGGCACTCCCAAACAAGAGTGAGGGGGGGGGGTGGAAATCAATAACGGCCCTTAATGCGCCGCGCCGCCGCCCCCAGCCCAACTGCGCCGTCTGATATCCCTGGCGAACGCCCCCCGACCAACAACCCACACGGAAGGAGAGGGTGGAAGCTTGGGTGCCAAGCGGCTCCCCACCACCGAAGCCGCGCCGCAACGTGGGCCGCGGGCTCGCCTCGAACGCGAGGGAACGAGGGAAGGGAGGGGCGGGGCCCGAAGAACAACCTCGCACGGGACCCCCTCCGCCCTGCAGAAGCCGCCGCCGCCGGCAACAGCGCCGCGCCGCAAACGGGGCCGCGGGCTCGGCACAAGCCCTAGGAACGCGAGAAGGGAGGGTCGGGGCCCGAAGCACGGCCTCGCCCGGGACTCCCTCCGCCCCGATGAAGCCGTCGACGCCTGCAGACAAACCACGCCGCTCTCCGACGACTCCAAAGCGCGCTAGGCAGCAACGGCTCGCTCTCAACGGCCCTCAGTCAGCCGGTAGGTGACTGAGCCAGCCGAGAGCGATTTCTTGCTGCGTGCTAGGGGGCGTGGGCAGCCTCTTAAGGCTGCCCATCGCCCCCACCCCTTGGGATAACCCATAGCCTCTGATCCGCGCGGGGAGGCAATGGGCGGCCCCCAGCCTCAGCAGTCTATGGACTGCTCGGCTGGGAAGGGGCCGAATTCTAATTAAATGTTTGTTTTTGTTTATAGCATATAAATTCTGGTCTTAAACCCTTAGTAACATCCTGTATGTGACCTTCCCTCTGCATATAACCTAGAAACTTCTTACCAATTACACAAAGTGTGCATAGGACTTTCCATGAGGTATGGACAACTTTGTCCCTATTCCTGTGCCCTTAATTTGCAAAACTACTTAACCAGGAGAAGAGCCTATACAAATTCCCCATTGGTAATGTTGTGGGAGCTGAGTATCTTTTTCTCCAGCTGTTGCCAAATCCTTGATTCACAAAATAAATAATATCTTCCATCCATTCCCTGTTACCCCATTACCAGTGTTTTTGTTCTGCTGGTATTCTCTGTGGTGTTATTTCTCATTAAAGTCAGCATATCTGGAGGTGATTATGTATTTATCTATTTAAATTTAAAGTATCCTTATCCCTCCTTTCTTCTCTGAAAGGGCTGTTTCTTCCTGTAAATCTTTGCAGGCTATCAGGTGCCTTCATAAAACCATAACATGACTAAAATAGCAGCAGGATCAGATGTTATTCCCGCTGAAATCCTAAAGTTAGATCAAGATTGGTGGGCTACTCCACTTGCATCTCTCTTTACTAGCATTGACAGAACTGGCATAATTCCTAAAGCCTGGCTTAATTCAATAGTGGTTCCAATTTATAAAAAAGGAGATCCCGCCATTCCAAATAATTACAGGCCGATTAGTCTCCTATCCACCATTGGTAAATTATATTCTAAGTATCTGCTGAGGAAACTTGAACAATGGATGACACGAGAAAAAATTCTTGGTCTGGAACAGCTGGGTTTTTATAAAGGCAAAACTACTCTTGATCAGTGTAATACTTTGTCCCATCTAATTTCCAAATACACTATTGGGAAAAAGATGAAATTGTATATAGCCTTTTTAGACTTAAAGGGAGCATTTGATTCAATTGACAGAGACCTGTTGTAGGATAAACTGGAACAAACAAGTATTGATAAAAGACTCCTTATGCTCATTAAAAAATTATATACTTTCAACTTTTGTCAAGTCAAATGCTCTTTATCAGGCAATCTTACGTCAAAAATCCCATTAAGAAAGGGAGTTAAACAAGGTTGTGTGTTGGCCCCCTTTTTGTTTAACCTCTTTCTTAATGATCTTGCTCCCTTTTTGTCAGACCTAATATGCAAATAAATTTCTTCTGGGCTTTTTCTACAAAAAAACCCCTGACTATCGTCATGGTTTCTCAGTTCCACAGTGCTCAAAGCCAGATCAAGAAAATCCCCAGATCAAGAAAAGAAAGATTGTTTTCGCACACAGTTTACCTCACAGTCACAATCCTGTTCCCTTCGCAGCGTCCGGTCGGATTTCCCACCATCTGCGCCGGAGTTACAGGAAGTGCCGCAGCTTTTGCGTAGCAAATGTAAACTGGGTTTTAGCGGTTTACATTTGCTACGCAAAAGCTGCTGCACTTCCTGTAACTTCGGCGCAGATGGTGGGAAATCCGACCGGACACTGCGGAGGGAACAGGATTGTGACTGCGAGGTAAGCTGAGTGCGAAAACGGTAAAAGAGTTGGGATGGATCTATACATCTACTTGTAAGTTCTATAAATCTGCTTGTAAACAGATTGAATCTATACATTTGCTTGCAAATTCATGCACCTCATGAAAATGACATTTAAATACTTCCAATCAATTTCAGTGCTCTAGAACCTTTAGCATACAATAGAAAAATGTAATAAATCAAATTGGAAGCATGCCATTTCAGTGTGATAACTGAGTGAAGAAGAAGAAGATGATGATATTGGATTTATATCCCGCCCTCCACTTCGAAGAGTCTCAGAGCAGTTCACAATCTCCTTTACCTTCCTCCCCCACAACAGACACCCTGTGAGGTGGGTGGGGCTGGAGAGGGCTCTCACAGCAGCTGCCCTTTCAAAGACAACCTCTGCCAGAGCTATGGCTGACCCAAGGCCATGCTAGCAGGTGCAAGTGGAGGAGTGGGGAATCAAACCCGGTTCTCCCAGATAAGAGTCTGCACACTTAACCACTACACCAAACTTGAACCTGCATATTCAATGGCAGTACCTTTTTGAAGGCCTGATGCTAGAAGATGCTAAAAAACAACATCAAGGATGGGTGTTGCCTTACTTTTGTCATTGGGGAGCTGGCCTTGCTTGGAAACCAAATACTGGACAAGATGAACCTTTTGTCTAATCCAACAGGGCTCTCATTCTTTTCTTAAATTAAACAAATTAGCTAACATTGAGGATGGAAAGGTGGATTTGAGATGTCGCTGGATCTGCTTCCAGTTCCTTGCTCAGTATGCTGATAAAATCTTGGTCTTCCCTTGAATTTCACTACAATTAATGGGCCAAGTTGTCTGTTGGAAATTACGTACACACTTGAATATCATGCTCTGTCAGGCCCTCTCTGAAGAATCTCCAGTTTGCAATATTTGCTATTCTCAGTACACACATTACTACCCTCTGTGCAAAAGAGCTAATAGGATGCTTCCTGTTTAATTTTCTGAGCAATAAAAGTATTTAAAACACATTAATGTAGTCAGACTTAATTTACTCCATCTTTCCCCCCCTACCCATTCCCTGCAATCATTTTTCACTGTTCTCATACTAGTTAGCTATTATTTTGTAAATGAATGAGTTCATTACATTTGGTTTCAGATTTAATTGTTCCTTATTGGAAATGTCAGCTTTCACAGTTCATTAATATGGGTGCTGGTAGGAAGAAAAGAGAACGAGAGAACAAAGGGAGGGGGCGAAAGCAAACGTCATCAGACATGTATTGAGGGCAATTACTAAGCTGCAGTGAAGGTTATGGCTGTAGCATCATTGGAAACTCCTGCCAATCTGGACAAAATCATAATAACCCTATATGGGAACTGTAGGTGGAAGATGTATGGAGAGGGCTGGCTTTCTTAGAGATCTGACCCAAACATCTCAGGGTTGAAGCTTTATGAAAAATAAGCAAAAAGGTGATTACAAGCGGAGACAAGAATGACACTTGCTCACTGTTGCACAATAATCCTCATTATCATTTTGGATGTTTCTGTCTTGGATAATAGCACAACATCCCATGATTATTTATTATTTATTTATTTAGAATTTATATCCCGCCCTTCCCACAAGTGGCTCAGGGCGGCTTCCAACAATAGATCCGACATAAAAATTAAACAATATTTAAACATGTAAACAATTAAACATTTAAAACAGATAAAACCTTAAAAATTAATAAATATTCCAAATATATATAAGAAGAAATCTGGCAAGCTACATTGAATTCTCAAGCTAGGTGTAAGCTAGCCGGAAGAGGGTTGTCTTACAGGCCCTGCGGAACTGAACAAGGTCCCTCCTCCGGCAGCTGATTCCACCATGTAGGGGCCATAACAGAGAAGGCCCTTTCTCTAGTGGATTTCAAGCGGGCTTCTTTTGGCCCAGGGATAGTAAGGAGATTTTGTGTTCCCGACCTCAGTACTCTCTGGGGAACATGTGGGGAAAGACGGTCCTTCAGGTAGACAGGTCCCAAGCCATATAGGGCTTTAAAGGTAATAACCAGCACCTTGTACCGGACTCGGTATATCACTGGAAGCTAGTGCAGGGTCCGAAGACCCGGCCGAATGTGTCCCCACTTTGGGAGACCCAGTAACAGCCGGGCCGCGGCATTCTGCACCAGCTGCAATTTCCGAGTTCGGGACAGGGGCAGCCCCATGTAGAGGGCATTACAGTAGTCCAACCTCGAGGTGACCGTAGCATGGATCACTGTTGCTAGGTCGTCGCGCTCCAGGAAGGGGGCCAACTGCCTTGCCCGCCTAAGGTGAAAAAATGTGAACTTGGCAGCGGCTGCTATCTGAGCCTCCATCTTTAAGGAAGGCTCCAATCGCACCCCCAAGCTCCTGACCCTGTCCGCCGCTGTCAGCGGCGCACCATCAAAGACTGGTAGGGGGATTTTCCCTCCCAGGCCGTGGCGACCCAGGCACCCTCAGAACAAGACACTGAGGGTTGGAAATTATTGTTCCAGAAATTTAAATAGCCCAGACTATGCTGAGTTTCTTAGATAATGGAAGCTAAGCAGAGTCAACCATGGGTTAGTACCTGGATGAAAAATCACCAAGGAAGACCAGGGTTGCTATGTAGGAGGAGGCAACACAAGTCATCTCTGTTCACATGTTGCCTTGAAAGCCTCTTGAGGAGTCATTGTAAGTCAGTTGCCACTTGATGCCACTTCATTATCAAATTATTGTTTCATACAAATGCATTTATTTATTTATATGATTTCTATCCCACTCTACACCATAATTTCAGAGCAGTTTACAGTTGCTTTTTCCAAATGCAAACAACCATGTTTCCAAGTGATATTTCATTTGCATAAAACTTTTGGAAACAAGCTCATACCATGTTGTACATAGGTAATCCAAGTCCAAAGCCCCCTTTAAGACCAATAAAGTTTTATTCAAGGCACAAGATCTTGTGTGCACACACATGTCTTCAGATACAGTAAAATGGAAGTTCCCAGTCCATAATATAGGGTGAGCGGCAAATTAGCATACAACATAATGAAGATTTTAAATAAATGCAAGGACCAAACAGGAATAACAAGCATTGTTTATATGGTCACCATTTGTTTGGATTTAATTCCAGGGCAGGGTGAGGTAGTGAAGCAAATAGATACCTCAGAATTGGAGAATGATGTGTAAATGTTCCCTTAGTTACTACTAGCATTTCCACAATTAAGAAGGGTACATTTACACATCACCCCTCCTTTGGGGAGAGGGAATTAATTTTTCCCCTGCCACTCCTGCAGATTTTTCCCCTGCCACTCTCACCCTCATCGCCTGGTGCTGCAAAAGGAGGACTGTGAGTAAATTGGGCCCTCTCTGCTTCTGAGTGCCAAAATTCCTGAGCCTGAAAACTGCCCCAAAAGAATTATAATAATGAAACCAGCCAACCTCTCCCCCCAGATTTTTGCACACCAAGCATCATGCCTTTTTAAAAGAGTCTGACTTCAAATCAAAACTGTTTTTTGAAGTGTACACCCCATGGTGTGTTTGCTTTTCAGCATGTGCTCATTCTCTTAAAATCACATTTTGTAAACTTCCCCCAGCCCACACGACATATCTGTCTAACTCACTACCTGTCTATTTATTTATTATTTATTTATTATTTATTACTTTATATTTATATCCCGCCCTCTCCGCAAGCGGACTCAGGGCGGCTTACAATATCACAAAAACAATCAATTCCATAAAACATATAAAACCATAATACATTTATCAGGTTAAAAACTATTACGCTATCTCAGTCTAGTCTGGCGGTATTAGGTTCTGACTATGACCACCAGCTTCTGTAGGATGTCCGGTGGCAGCCCATTTTCAGTCAACCAGAAAAGCCTGCCTGAACAGTTCGGTCTTACAGGCCCTGCGGAACGCCGACAAATCCCGCAGGGCCCTTATAGCTTTTGGGAGGGTGTTCCAGAGTTCTGGTGCTGCCACCGAGAAGGCCCTAGATCTTGTTGCGGATAGCCTGGCTTCTTTTGGGCCAGGGGCGGACAGCAGATTTTTTGTCCCTGATCGCAGTGCTCTCTGGGGGATATATGGGGAAAGGCGGTCCCGTAGATAGGCAGGTCCCTGACCATAAAGGGCTTTAAAGGTTAATACCAACACCTTGAAGCGAACTCGGAACACAACAGGCAACCAGTGCAGCTCTCTCAGCACTGGCCGAATGTGCTCCCGTTGTGGTAGCCCCATTAACAGCCGTGCCGCAGCGTTCTGCACTAGTTGTAGTCTCCGGGTTAGCGTCAGGGGTAGCCCCATGTAGAGAGCATTACAGTGATCTATTCTTGAGGTGACCGTAGCATGGATTACCGTCGCTAGGTCGCTGCGGTCCAGGTAAGGGGCCAGCTGCCGTGCTTGCCGAAGATGGAAAAAGGCAGATCTAACAGTGGCTGCCACCTGAGCCTCCATTGTAAGGGAGGACTCGAGGAGCACGCCTAAGCTCTTGACCTTGGGGACCGGTATTAGTGGCACCCCGTCAAGGGCCGGCAGCTGGATCTCTCTCCCCGGACCGCCCCGACCCAGGTAGAGAACCTCCGTCTTCGTCGGATTCAATTTCAGCCGACTCAGTTTGAGCCAGAAGGCCACGGCTTGTAATGCCAGGTCTAGATTTTCCGGGGTACAGTCAGACTGGCCACCCATCATTAGGTAGAGCTGGGTGTCATCCGCATATTGATGGCAACCCAGTCCATACCTCCTGACTATCTGGGCAAGGGGGCGCATATAGATATTAAATAACATCGGGGATAGGACCGCTCCCTGCGGCACCCCGCAACTAAGGGGGTGCCTCTGGGATGCTTCCTCCCCTATCACCACCCTTTGTCCCCGATCTTGGAGAAAGGAAGTCAGCCACTGCAAGGCAGATCCCTGTATCCCCACATCGGTAAGGCGGTCAGTCAGTAGCTGATGGTCAACCGTGTCAAAAGCGGCTGACAGATCTAGTAACAACAGCACTGCAGAACCGCCCTGATCCAGATGTCGCATAAGATCATCCATGAGGGCGACCAGAACTGTCTCCGTCCCGTGGCCTGGCCGAAAGCCGGACTGGAATGGATCCAGTGCGGAAGTGTCCTCCAGGAATCCCTGCAGCTGAGTCGCCACCGCCCGCTCTATGACCTTACCCAGGAAGGGAAGGTTTGACACCGGCCGATAGTTCGCCAATGTGGCCGGGTCTGCTGATGGTTTTTTTAAGAGGGGACGGACCACTGCCTCTTTAAGAGGTGTGGGAAAGATCCCTTCAATCAGGGACCTATTGATGATGTCCTGTAGTGGTTCACGTAGCCACGTTTGGCTGGCCTTTATAAGCCAAGACGGGCACGGATCTAACCTACAGGTCGTAGGGCGTACAGCTGCAAGGGTCCTGTCGACTTCCTCCAGACTGAGTGGACTGAAAGAATCCAGAATTGAACCAGAAGACGTGCTCGGTGCCCCAAGTTCATCTACTGTATTAATTATGGCGGGTAGGTCGTGTCGGAGTGACGAGACCTTATCTGCGAAATAGCTCGCAAAAGCCTCACAGCCTATTTCCAATTCTCTACTATTTTGTTTGCCCTGCGGCAGTTCTGTTAATGACCGAATTATACTAAACAATTGTGCTGGGCGTGAGGTCGCAGATGCGATTCTGGATGCAAAGTATTCCTTCTTTGCAGTCCGAATAGCCATCTCATAGGCCCTCATAAATGACCTATATGATGTTCTCGTAGCTTCGTCACGAGCGCGACGCCATTGTCTCTCTAGTCGTCTTAATCGTCGTTTCATCGATCGCATCTCCGGGGTATACCACGGGGCGGATCGTGATCGAGGATGAAGAGGACGTCTGGGAGCGATTTCGTCGATGGCCTCGGAGAACTGGTTGTTCCAGGTCTCCACCAGCCCATCCAGCGAGTCGCCGGTAGGCCAAGGGTCCCGCATAGCCATCTGAAGCCGCAATGGGTCCATCTGACTACGCGGGCGAGCCCAAATCTGCTCACCGCCTAAACGGGACAGAGGTGGTATGTCCACACGGGCCTTCAGGACCTGGTGGTCAGACCATGGCACTGCCTCAGCAGATATCTGACCCATTGTTACTCCCGCCGCGAAGATCAGGTCTAGTGTGTGCCCAGCCTGGTGTGTGGGCGCTGTTACATATTGGGAAAGTCCCAGTGCTGCCATGGAAAGCACTAGGTCCGTCGCACGAGTGGAAGCTGCGTCCTCGGCATGGACATTGAAGTCACCCAGGACTATAAGTCGGGGATGCTCCAATGCCCAGCCTGTTACAGCCTCCATCAAGGACGGCAGGGCACTGGCTGGTGCGTTAGGCGGACGGTACACCAGCCAGATTGCCAAACTCTCCCCAACGTCCCACTCCAGGCCCACACACTCCACGCCCTTGATCTCTGGCGGCGGAAGCGTCCTGAAGGAGCAATCCTCCCGCATGAAAAAGGCCACCCCTCCCCCCCGCCCGCTAGTCCGGGCCTGGTGAAGGACGGAGAACCCAGGCGGGGCTACTTGGGAGAGAGCAACTGTCTCCCCCTCCCGCACCCAGGTCTCCGTCACGCAAGCCAAGTCCATGTCCTGCCTGATGAAAAATTCTTGCAGGACTGAGGTTTTATTATTTATGGACCTGGCGTTGCACATCACCAGGGACGGAGGCGAGTGTCTCCACTTGGCCGTCCCGCTTGCCATCCTTGGGATGGGACACAGGCTGGAAGGGGGGTGAGCCCTCTTGTGTCTCGTACTCCTTCCGTTCACATTCTGCCTGTTCCCACCGCTGTACTTTCCCCTCCCCAGGAGCACTGGAATCCCCTGGCCCGACATCACTTATCACGATTTTCCAAAAGCTGGGTCTATCTATTTATCCTCTGTCTCCTGTCATCTTTCTGACTCTTCAGTCTTCATTGCCTACTTTTTGTGTAAGCATTTCATGTGCTAACAAACTGGATAAGGTGTCATAAGAATTCATTGTTGCAAACCAAAACTGTGAATCTAACTTTGTGAATTTTTTTTTATTTTGAATATTTCATCCTTTTTTCACTTCCATTCATAATCCTACTCAAAAATATAAGAAGAGGTCTGTTGGACAAAATAAGTGGTCATCTACTCTGGTTAATTGTGGCATACAGGGGCCAATCAATTGTCCTGGAGGGCCAACAAACAGGGCATTGAGTCCAAGACTTTCCCTGATATTGCCTCCTAGCACTGGTATTCAGTGTTTTACCATGAATCTAAGTTATTTTGTGAAATCAATTTTTATTTTGAATATTTCATACTTTTTTCACTTTACTTCACAATCCTACAACTCTACACATATATTATTGCTTTTGATTATGAAGTCACAATTTGTAATAACCATTGTTGGACCTATCTCCTCCATGAATCCAACTAAACCTATTAAAAAGCTGACAGTGAGTTTTGCAATTTAATTATTAATTAAGAAATATTTCCTATTGTCCACCAGGAATCTATTGCCCACCAATTACATTGGGTGCCTCCCAGGTCTAGTATTATGGGAGAAGAGCATTTCTTTCCCCCACCCCTAAATTTTAAAGTCCGAGGATCTTTAGACTTTCTTCACAACCTGCTGTGCAGCTGTCTCACCAAAAAAAAAAAAATCTGAACAATATGTAGCACTATCAGTTCTCTGTTCCTCCCAATTGTTATAAGAGAAATAGATTCATATATCATTTTTTATCAATGAACTCTATAAGGGAACCCAAAGCCAATCTGAAATTACACTTTGGCTGCGTATCTGCATTTGTATGCGAATGAATAATTCTTAAATATGCATTGCCAAAAAATGAAGCAAAGTGGAATGTGATTGAAATAATTAATCATCTTTACAGATCCCCCTCCCCCTTCAGCGAAAGCTGTACACTCTTTTCTCCGCTTTGCAAAGCCAAAGTGTTCTTTAAAAGCAGAGAAGCACTTGGGAGTGTGATTGACTTCGACATAATAATGTCACATCCATCTGCTAATTGGAATACATTAAAAGTTTGAGGTTGATCAAAATTTTGTCACTTGCAACTAGCAGTTAATATTAATAAAGTACATTACTGGTAGAATGAAGGGGGGGAAACCCTGAGAATAATGTGAGACATTTCTTATGACATAATCAAAAGGAAGAGGTTTGCAGCAGATCGATAACTCCCATGAACAAATGTTACATTGATATGTTACCTGGCGAATGTTTCTTGCAATCAGTCTAGCATTTTGGATACAGACAGTCTGATTCATAAAGCAGACACAGGAAGCATGGATTTGGCTACCTGGCTTGTCATCCAGAAAATAAAACTTCACAGTCTCTCACCTGACTTATCAGGTGTTCATGGGGAGAGGCTGTGGCTGAGAGGCAAAACACCAGCTCTGCATACAGAAGATCCAAGTTTCAATCCTTGCACTACCATGAAAGATCCCCAGCCAGCATAGTGAGACCCAGAATGGTGTCATAGTTGGAGTATCAGACTAGGACTGGGGAATCCCAGTTTCAAATCTTTATTCTGCCATGGAAGTTTGTTGGCTGATGTTGGCCCAGTCACACACTCTCGCCCTAACCTACCTCACACGGTTGTTCTTTATTTATATCCCACCTTTCTCCCCAGTGAGGACCCAAACTGGCCTACATCATTCTCCTCTCCTCTATTTTATCCTCCCAACAACCCTGTGAGGCAGGTTAGGTTGAGAATGTGTGACTGTCCCAAGGTCAGCCAGTAAGCTTCCATGGCAGACTAGGGATTTGAACCTGGGATTTCCCGATCCTTGTCCACACTTTTCACCACTACACCACACTGGCTGTTGTGAGGATAAAATGGAGAGAACAATCTGAGTCCCCGTTTGGGAGAAAGGCAGGGTATATAGATTTGATCCAGGCTAAATTTTCCAGTGGCAGAATGGAAGTTTCCTGCCTCCCTCGTCCTACTGCAGCCCACTGATCTTCACAAAATGCTGCTTCTGGGGGATAGAACACAAGGCGGGAGGGAGTATGTATCAGGTAGGGGGTAAACAGCAGAAATTGCCAGTTTAGTCTGGATCCAAACCATGCTGTACTAGGATCCTGAACAACTCTGTTCAAATCCATACTCTTGCCAGGGAAACTTGGTGGGTAACCTTGCCCCAGTCTAATCTACCAGACTGGATTGTTTCAAAGATAAGGTGGGGGTGGGGATTTGTATGGGGTAATGTACGCCAGTCCTTAACTCCTTGCGGAAACGGTGGGATCAGAAGGTACTGAATAAGTATGTTATAGAGCTGTGTCATGATCTGAAGCTTCAGGTGGAATATGGAAAAAAAATCCGTGTTTTTTAGAAGATGATATTGGATTTATACCCTGCCCTTCACTCCGAATCTCAGAGTGGCTCACAATCTCCTTTACCTTCCTGCCTCACAACAAACATCCTGTGAGGTAGGTGGGGCTGAGAGGCTGGCAGCTCTTTGAAGGACAACTCTGTAAGAGCTATGGCTGACCCAAGACCATTCCAGCAGCTGCAAGCGAAAGAGTGGGGAATCAAACCCAGTTCTCCCGGATAAGAGTCTGCACACTTAACCACTAAACCAAACTGAATCACCAAACTGGAAGGGAGGGGCCTGCATCTAAACCCCCTTGCAATAGCATTTAAGGTCTCAGTTCACTCACAGCCTTTCCTGGAACATCGATAAGACTTGACTCCTTGCCTTGACTCCTAGACCTTGTTCTTGCACAGCACAGCTAAATACCCCAGCATTTGCTGGTACAGAGAGAGGAGTCCTAGAGGTGGATTAAGTTAAAA
Organism: Heteronotia binoei; assembly: GCF_032191835.1. Lineage (NCBI taxonomy): Eukaryota > Metazoa > Chordata > Lepidosauria > Squamata > Gekkonidae > Heteronotia > Heteronotia binoei. The sequence continues at coordinate 36,906,573 of NC_083234.1, read as the reverse complement.
GAGATTGACTGGACCCTGGTTACCCAGCAATCTACAGGGCAGCAAGAGAACCTGAAGCCAGTCCTTCCAGACCCAAATCCGGCCACCATCTGACCTCTACATAGCACAGAATGCAATTTCTGCTTTGAAATGGTGCAACCTACACACAAAGAGAACAAGATCCATGACAGATGTCTACTAATGCTAACTCTGAGTCTGGCTAGATTCTCTGAACCAGACTTTTATGCTTTTTCCTTTCCAATCCCTGAACTGGCATTTTCGAAACTAGAATTTCTGGTGTCCATTAGTGCCAACGTAAGTGGGTGTGAAATAGGAATGTACTCCATTTTTGGTCCAAACCCTAACATTGTCTTTCTGTTAAGAGCTAGAGCATTGACAGGGTGGAGAGTATTACTACAAGTCAAAGCATAAGCAGCCCCGTTCTTATACCTAGGGTTGCCAGGTCTGAGTTGGAAAATACCTGGAGACTTTGATAGTGGAGCTGGGAGGGGGTGAGATTTGGGGAGGGGAAGGGTCTCAGCCTAGTACAATGCCCTAGAGTCCACCCTTCAAAGCAGCCATTTTCTCCAGGGGAGCTGATCTCTTCCAGCTGGAGATCAGTTGTAAAAGTGGTAGATCTCCAGGCTTCACCTGGAGGCTGGCAACTCTATTTATACCCAATTTATCCAGGAAACTAGTTGGCAACAGCTTTGGGTTCTCCTCTTTCTCACCAGCTTGCTTTCCAAGCACATTTTCCTCAATTAGTATTCTGAAATATTCTATGGAATTGTATAGACTTTGCATTTTATCATTTTGTTGTAGCTAAGAAACTCTACAGCTTCTGAATAAAGAGGGGAGAAATGCAATTTCATTTCTCAGTGAAATAAATAATGGCACATAGGGAAATGAACCAGAAAGAAAACAAAATTAGAATAAATAGTCTTTGATTCACTTACCAATACCACGTCACAGAAGTGCATAGATTTGGCTTTCTGTTTTGGATTCAGCCTTGGGAGAATCTTGGCTTTTGCTCAAGTGAACCCCAAATCTCGGACTGTGTTCCCTCATGCAGAAAGAAGAACATAGAGGCTAGTATGTCCATAAACACCTGGGCCAGGTGTGCCACACCCTTTGCCCACATTGCAGGCCATATTGGTTGGATGATGGCTCTCATGTAAGCCACTCTGGCATAAGGCACAGAACAATGGTATGTTTCTATCGTTTCCAATACTAGTGTATATGATACGGATTTTTCCCTATGTTGCTAAACTTCTACAGCTGTGAAGATATATTTAAAATGTGTGGTCAATTAAATCTCAGCAGGAAGAATGAGCAGGGCTCAGAGCCTGCTGTCAGCACGCCTAAAATAAACAAAATTATTTAATCAGAATAAGTGAATAGCAAATATAGGAATATTTGCTTCAATTGATTCAAATATGCTTTTCTGGGTGTATAATTCTACCCTGAAGTCTTCCAGAGGAGGCACAAGGGCAGGGTGTTTAAGCATCACAAGCAGAAGGCCATACAGCAGAGGGTATACTATAGACTACGAAGGCAAATCAAGAGGAAACGCTGAACTGGCTGCTAACAGGAGCCAAGATGAGTGGAACTGAAAAATAAAATGGTTCTAGCTAAGAAGTTAAAGTCTAGCACTTTGGGGTATGGTATACCAGGAAAAGCAAGGAGATGAGTCTTAATCCCTGGAGATTGGCAAGTCTATTGGGAACACATCTTTGCTAAATGATCTCCTCCCAAACTCTGTCTTCCCCACTCTCAAATCTCCAGGAATTTTCCAAACCAAGCCCGAGCTGGCAACCCTACATGTGTGACCAACCATCACTAGTCCCACCCAGCATATAATGGTTTCAGTCATAAACAGATTTTCCTGGAAGTAAGCTCTGCTGAATAAAATTGATCAATTGCTTTCTGTGCCATTTTTAGTAGTTCTTCCTGTTGGTGCTGTACGTAGTGGTAACGTAGCCATTTGGTGGATCAGGCAGAGATTGATGAATTTCAAGAATGAAACTGAAAACCAAGACATATATCACTCTAGAATAGGGGTGCCCTTGGGCTGGATCAGGCCCTCGAAGGACTCCTAAAAGGCCTGTGAACAAGTCTGCTTCCTTCTCCCTCTTTCTTGTTTTTGTCTGTGTCACAACCTGCTTTGCCAGGATTTCTCAATTGTGCAGAAGCTACAAAACAAAGCCTCTATTTTTCCCATTGGTTGAGGCTCCTCTCTTGGGGAGGAAGCAGGTGGTTGGGAGGGAGAGCTTGCTTTGATACTGACCACAATATTGCAAAAGTGCTAATACTTTAAGCATGTTTTATTTTAGTTTTTTTTTAATTCTTAATTGTGTTTGTCTGTGTCCTTTATAAAGTTTATATCTTCACTTCCTGGCATTACATTTTATGACGCACATGGGCCTGCCCAACAAGGTCTCATTTATGTCAGATCCAGCCCTCATGAATGTGACACCCCTGCTCTAGGGTGTCTATCCTCATATCCAGATTTTGCATCTAACCCCCTGCAGCCACAAAGCTGACTCTCATTACCATTTGCTGAGTCAGTAGGTGTGGCCATTAGCACATCGTCTTGAGAAGATGGCCTACTGTGCTTATGGTTTCAAACTGTTCTTAATGGATATCTATAAAATAGTTCCCAACATGTAATCTTCATGCTTGGTTTTACATTGATGTGAAGTCATTTTAATAATAATCTTATTCTGTAGGGCTGTTTGAGAGGCTAGCTTGTTTTTTCTTTTCCTAAGCCACCTTGGTATTCATAAGGGGATAAACAGAAACTGGCTATAAATGCAAAATGTTATTACAGTAAACACTCCTAAGTACAAACCATAATAATCTTTATTCCCTTCCAAAGCCACAAAAAAGAATGTAATACAAACAGTTACCACAATGAAATTACCTTGACTTGGAGAGAGTCAAAGTAGGGGAAAATTCTAGCAGGATATTTTTCCTAGATGAAAGCTATTGGGTGAGTGTAAATTATTATGATTAAAATTGAATTTTCTTTGCCCTGTTTAAACGGTACAGTTTCACCCTGAAATCAAAACTGCTCTCTGCCCACTGAAATAAAGGGTGTGAATGAGTCACAGATTAATTCTGATCCTCCACTTCAGGCAGTTCCATTTAGGATCTCACGCCCATGTGATCAACGCTGCAGGAAGGGTTATTATGTGAAAAAGGCCATCTTGGGTATCTGTCAAAGGAGGTGAACATCAGCGTCACCATCATTTCGTGTTATCAGCAAAATGGTTTTGACAACCCACCATGGAAAACTGAGAGGAAAAGGAGCTTTTTAAAAGTTGTACAGTAAAATTATGTCTGTGGCTACCTTCTGGTGGTAAAATGTATGTTGCCTGTCCAGGACTTAAGGGAGGGATTAGGGAGTTTTGTGACCAGAAGCTTATCAGAACTGATCTCTAGGAGTATGCAAAAACTTGGTATTTTTCAGATTTGGGCAGGGGTTGTTTTGTAGAAAAATAGGCGATGGAGCTCATTCAGGGATTGTTATGCATCTGCACATACTATTCAATGGGCAAGGTGGGAAGGAGGAGGTGGAACCCTCAGAAAGGTTCAGGAGCTGTGCTCCTGTGAGCTCCTACTGAATCTGAGACCTGGGTTTGGGTATATTGAACTCCCAAAATATTGCTGTTTCCCAATATTCCCAAATCCCAATATCATTATGGTATTAGAATATGGGAAATAATTTTTTAAAAACTTGAATTTATTTGGCTTCCTTATAGCCTATGGGGACCATTCCCCATGGGCTATAATGAAAAATAAATCCAGGGGTTTCTGGGGGTTCAGGGGGCTGCTTTTTGAGGTAGATGCACCATATTTGCAGCATATCTGCTGGTGCCTATTCCCAAAACCCCATGCCCAAGTTTCAAAAAGATTAGACCAGGAAACATTAGACCCAAAGAAAGAGCCCCCTATTTTCCATTGTTTCCAATGGAGTGGGAAAAACATGAAAAAGGAAATGGTCTCTTTAAATGCCTGAGTTCACTCACAGAGTTGTGCTGCCACCACAGCATGACTTAGCTTCTCCAAGCTGTGCCTGAATCAAAGCTGAATATATTACAAGCAGTGTTCTCTCTAAGCTGAATTAGTATGAACTAGCTCACAGTGTTTTAGCTCTGGCTCACACATTTTTGTCTTAGTTTAGGAAGGATGGCCCCAGAGCAATTTATGCAGTAGCCAAATTGCTCACTCATAACTTAAATGCCAGTAGCTCATGATGTCGAATTTTTGCTCACAAGACTCCACAGCTTAGAGGGAGCATTGATTACAAGGTAAAGTTTCCAAGTTAGAGAGTATCTTTCTCACAAGCCTTGATCTTTGTGGCTATGCCTGCAAAGGACTGTTGGGGGGTGACTGGCAACAAGGCTTTTTCAGTGGTAGCACCTTGTCTGTGGAATGCCTTCCCCCTTGAGGCTCACCTGTCACCTACCTTAGTCTCCTTTTGTTGCTGGGTAAAAATATTGCTTTCCAGATATAACTCAGTGCACCTTAATAGAAATGGCAATAGATCTACCGGAGAGATAATGGGTGGGTCAAGTTCTCCCCCTTCCCAAAGCAGGGCATAGAGATTTGGAGAAATTAAATTAGAGAGACTTCAGAAGGAAAACTTCTGGTCATTTCAGGAGAAATGTCTCTAACCCAACCTGGCCTGCTCAATGGATGGGGAAAAGAGAGGTAATGAAACTGAAGGGAGTGGGGAGGAAGGTCTCTTTTCTGCTGGGTCCATTAAAGCAGACAGAACCCTTAATGGAAATCTGGAGGAGGCAGCCGTATAACCATGTGCTGTTTTAAAGAGCTGGAGGAAACTTCAATGTAATGAAAACTCTCTAGGGATCTGTAACTTCCTAAGCTAAGGAGCCTATCTTATAATTTAAAATGAAATAGTGCATGCATAGAGAGGACAGAGGAACTGCATTTTGTCCATTTCTTTTGGAATCCCTTGCTCTATTGGATGCTGTGCTAAAAGTATGCTTGTGAACATTTTTCTTTTTAATAAATACTTTATAACTTTTGATGCTGGTTGTGGTTCCCTATAGCGCATAGACCTCCATAATCTTGGACATGCTATTTTAAAAAGGGCACCAGGGGAAAGACAGGTAGTTGGCAAGTGGCTATTCTTCCAAGAGCACACAAGGGAGTAAATGTCCCCCATGGTGTCTAAACAATGGGCAGTGGGAGACACAGAGCCTCAGAATATGGAAGGGAAGCTGGGCATCCTGACCCTTCCCATGGGCAATGCCTACAAAAGTGGTGGCGGGTTACCAGAGAGAGAGAAAAGCCTTGCCAAATATTGTGAAAACCTTGGAGGGCAGGGTGGAACAGGGCCTGCAGGCCATAGCAGGCCTGTTCCACCACAGTCATTTCAGAATGCTAAAAGTTTATGTTGTTTTTATGCTTTGGCTAGGTTCTCAGTGAATGAGTTTTTAATGGCTGGGTTTTAATGGTTTGTTAATTGTAATAATTTCATGATGTTTTAATGATTCTGTTTTATTTGGTGACCTATTTACACAAAATGCAGCAGCCAAAAGGGGGAGAGGGAACTACCCACTATCAATAAATAATACATTAAAAATCTATTTTGAAAAAAAATACACAATTACAAAAAAAAAAGTACAATTACATTCCATTATAGAAATTAACTACTGCATCCAGTCAAAACATGATCCAATCTAAAGAGTAATAAGTCCTCTCAGTGTAGGTGAGAGAAATCTCCAACTGTTGTTTGTCAAAAAGTAAATAGTGTAGGTTGGAGTGAGCTAAGAAAATAGAATAGAAATTTATAGAGATATAGCTGAAATAATTAACATCTGTATGGGAAATATAAAATATTAACACCTATAGTGAGTACCAAGTGACAGGTCCCTATTTTGACTGGGCTGAGAGAGAGCTTTTAACTTCATGAACGTTCAGTCAGCAATTTCCCTGTGCAGGGAGGATACCTTCTGTAACAGCTTCATTCCCTGAAAATTCCATCCCAGCTGGGGGAAAGAAGTTACCTGAGACACGTTTTCCACTGGAACCAATACAAATGTTGGTTCTGACTCCAAACTCATGCTGTAAAGATATTCAATATTTTTAAATCCATAAAATGATCTGAAGCCAAACCCTTTCTGTACAGTTTCTTAGTGACACTGGCTTTTGTAACTTCATCCTAATTATCCAAGCGACACCCAGCCCCTTTTCACTACAATGGTAATTGCTTTGGATTTTTAGCTCAGAAAGTTCTGCTACAAAATCAGACACTCATTTCAGATATTGCGGCAGTGCTCCATGTTGCTGTGAGTGCTGATTTACAGTGTGCTTTGCAGCTTAATGAGTGTTGCGTCTTTATTGGCTCTCTCATTTTCTCATCCGATTTTGTTGCTTTCTTGCTAGCTCTCTCTCCATGGTGCTCCAACATTCTGTAGTTTAAGCTATGTTAAAAATGTGCTTCAGCACTTTGTCTTTATTTACAGTTTACAGAGGGCCATATCCCTTTGTGCTAATGTCCTCTACCTGCTGAGGTTTGATTGCTTTGTATGGAGAGACCAATAAAAGGTAAACTAGAAAATTGAAGACCCGGGGAAAATGTCAGTGCTCGGTGCTATCAAGATATAATTATGCGAAAGATGCTCAAACACAATTCAGATGCTCTGCAAAATAAAATAATGAATTGTGCAAGGGGCTCATGTCACAGATGGCCATTGGGCATCTCATTACATTACTCAGGTAGCAAAAGAAAGATTGTCTGTGGAAAACTAATGAGATGCCAGGTGCAGAAAAGTTACCACCAATGACAGCAGCTTGTCATCCATAACTCCAAAGCAAGAACTAAAAGAGGATCTGAGGTTGGGATGATACAGTGAACCACTGTGGATGCGGTGTTCTCACGTCTCTGGGCATTGCTCAGGTTTAAAATAGAATATGGGGATGCTGCACCTCTGGGCCTTGGAATTGGTATGAAACATCATGACTGGACATAAGATTTACAGCCTCATGCTTGAAAAATAGTGATACTATGGTAATCTCAAATATGAGGCTTGCAATGCCCTTCTACTCTGGAGTTGAGCATCCCGTATTTAATAACTGGTTTCTCTGAAGTTTTAAACAAACAGTGCTTTGAGTGTATTTACATCTGCCCAGTTGGCAGCATTCATTATCATATATGCAGTCAGTAAGAGGCATTGATGGTGCATTATAAGCCTCCTTGAACCCCCAGCAGAGGCAGGCTATAAATGTTTATAGATTGGAGAGCTCACCTAGCAGAGTGGATACAAATTGTTGGACTTAGGAGACCCAAGTTTGATTTGTGCAGAGTGGTAAAGCAGCAGTACTGAAGTACTGTGACCAGAACTCTCTGCTCACGACCTGAGTTCAATTCCAGCAAAAGCTGGATTTAGGTTGCTGGCCCAAGGTTGACTCAGCCTTCCATCCTTCCAAGGTCAGTAAAATGAGTACTCAGCTTGCTGGGGGGGAAGTGTAAAAGACTGGGGAAGGCAATGGCAAACCACCCCATAAAAAATCTGCCATGAAAACGTTGTGAAAGCAACGTCACCCCAGAGTCGGAAACGACTGGTGCTTGCACAGGGGACCTTTCCTTTCCTATCCTTGCCCTCAGAACCTCCCTGAAAGTCCTTGATCAAATCACTTTCTCTCTGCCTAACCTACTCCACAGATTAGTTGTTATGAGGATAAAATAGAGTAGGGGAGAATGGCTCCTGCAGCACTGCAAGCCAGCACTGCAGGGGCCATTTGGCTCAGACCCAGCCAGTTGAAACCAACATTGGATGCTGAGTCACCTACTACTTCTTCTTGCACTGCCACCACTTGGCAGCAGGTGAGCCTCCTACTGTTGGTACCACTGGTCAGACTTGGTGTGAGTGGCAGAACTACAGGGGTTTGACTCTCCTTGCTGCTGGCTACAGCTTACTAGCTGCCTACTTCAGGCTTGGCTATCTGGGTCAGTCCTCCTACGGTCCCTAACTTCTGGGCTGGTGGAAGAAATGTGGAGGGTGGGCATGACACTGCTTGATGTGTAAACATCACTTCTAGATGAAAGCCCAGAGGTAACATCAGTACATTATGGACACTTGCTATGGTATTATCTCCAGGGGTGGAATTCTAGCAGGAGCCCCTTTGCATATTAGGCCACACACCCCTGATGTAACCAATCCTCCAAGAGCTTACAGGGCTCTTAGTACAGGGCCTACTGTAAGCTCCAGGAGAATTGGCTACATCAGGTGTGTGTGGCCTAATACACAAAAGAAGCTCCTGTTAGAATCCCGTCCCCTCCCCAATTATCTCTATGGTATCCGAGTTTTCAGGGAATTCCAGAGTGACTTGACATGCTGATGTCACATTCAGGTTTTCATCCATAAAAGATGTCAGTATGATATACAATATCATTTCCATGCCATCAGACTTCCAAGGATAACTGTATTCCTGGCTGGTAATTCTATTCCAGTTGCATCAGGAACTTTCTTTGGAAGTTAAAACTGCAGCCTGTCCCTGGAGTTGTGTATTTTCCAGAGCCAAAATAGACCATGGTTTGGCCTATTTTTTATTTAGAAACCTGTGCCAAACTGCAGTGTCCTCTCTCCAGCCTTTTCAAAGATAAAATTTCTGGCTTCAGGAATGAGTAAGAGACCTGGAGTAGGCAGAGGCAGCCCATCCACTAGGCAGCCCTAGGTAGCTGTCTAGGGTGCAGGCTGGGGAGGGTGACAGATTGTGTCCTCCCTCCTACTTCTGCCCCCAGGGTGATTGATATTGCCTGAGAGGAGAAGCCCCTGAGAGCCTGTAAGAGGCTGTGTTCTGCCTGGGTGTCTAGGGCGCAGGCTGGGGATGGTGCCAGATTGGGTCCTCCCTCCTATTTCTGCCCCCAGGGCGATTGATATCGCCTGAGAGGAGAAGCCCCTGGGAGCCTGGAAGAGGCCGTGTTCTGCCTGGGCTCCTCTATGGTGCCCGCCGCCACCACTGCCTTTGTGGGCAAAGCTGAAGAGTGGGGAGGGGTGCATGGCAAAGCACAAAGAGGCTGCATGGTGCTTGGCTGACATAGCTCTGCTTCTGCTTCCAAAAGTGGAGCAAGGTGAGGGGTGCGGCCTCTCTGTGATTTGCTGTGCACACTCCCTGCTCTCCAGCTTTGCCTGTGGGAGTGGGGACAGCAGAGCACCTTGGGCACAAGATGCTGTAGGGTCACCCCTGGGTGGAGGGAAGGAGCTGATGGGCACAGGGGACAGTACCTGTACATATATCCACACGCATGCATTTTGTAAGCACTCCATTAAACACTCAAAAATATCCCCTTAACATTCTGAATTCTAGTCATTAATCTGTTTTCAGGCTAAACTAGGGGCTTGGCTGGGCTGGACTGGGTGATCTTAAAGGAACTTTGAGTTCTCCAGTTCTATTACCCATTTAGTGCCCTGCTGCATGGTTGCTTTGTGTCAACAGTAAATACAGCAAAAGCCACATTCTGCAACCTGGAGGGTTAAACTAATTCCGAAAGTTATAAAATGTGTTTTCTAATGATTAGGAAATTGATTACTAGCCTGCAGATGTTGATGAGCTGTTTCCAAATAACCAAGAACAGCCCTTTTGTGTGGCCCCTTTATATGTCTATCTGGTGTTTCGCAGGCTGTGGTGCTTGCAATGACTTGCTGGCTGTTTTATTTTCAAAATGTTGACCAGATGGTCATTTTCTGTACAGTAGCCTTATGGGGAGGAAGGGAGAATCATAATTATAGGAATATGTGGAACTGCAGCAAACACTCATGACAAATGACTGAAAGTCATTTTGTATTTAGATTCTCTGCAGTGTGTGCATATGAAATATAACTGCCTGGAAGGAATTTTCAATTATTATAAACTCCCCCTCCCTTTCCCAGCCCTTCTACTTATCGCTTCTGAAATGACAAAAAAAAAAAAAAGAATGAATTGTCTGGAGTGAATGGTAGTCCCAGGAGGTGTTTGTTAATGAAAAATCATTGGTAGCAAAAACAGGTTAAATGGTTATATTTTCAGAGAGAGACAGAGAGAGACTGAAACAACGGAATGGAAATCAGGCAGGGCATGTTGGTTTAACGAACATCCCAGCCTTGTCATGAATAGTTAATTGGCCTCAAAATTTATAGCATGCGGCTTGGTCCCCCTTAGCCATACTAATTGTTTATTAACATACAAAAGAACCAATGACCTTTCCGATTCACATTCTCATTGTCCCTTGTAGGCAAAAGAGACTTGCTTCTCCCAGCCAACCAGTCAACACTTCGGTTGTCTTTATTTTTGGAAAAATAACCTTTTAAAAAGCAATCTTGGTACATTTATTTTTTTTAAAAAATCAACCACCACTATCGGACTCTGTGGATCACTCAGAGCTGACATGCCTTTTTTTAGATTTGTGAATTTTTCATCCAGTTCTAAGTATTATTAAACTGATACCCATAAGTCATTTTCCAATTCTGTTTGAGAGTCACAGGACAATGTGTACTTCAGGGACTTAAAGGTGACCTTCGGTGGTACATGGACTAAACAGACTCTGCACAGCAATGCTAAAGGATAGACCACTTTCCCTTCTTCTCTTTTTGTCCCCACTCTGGATAAAGTAGCACTAAGAACAACCTACTTGCACAGTTGAGATGCTAATGGGCAATTGGATTAACAAATCAGTTGGCCTCTCTGAGATTTTTTAAAAAGCATATTACTCAAAGGATGCAACCAAAATTCTGTTTAGTATTAGAGATGTAACTGAAATTCCCTTCATCTGAATTTCTCCAGGGGCTGAGTTCTAAATTACCCAATCTTGTTTCTGAAGTAGAGTCAGTGTATTTGGAATTCTCCATTGTTCTACCTTGCTTCATTGTTTAATATTGTACAGAGATCTGGATATGTGCAGTTTGCTGCTTTCAGATCCTTCACTTTGGCAAAATACAGTACAAAAAGAATCTTGATACAATGTGACATACAATGACATCAAGGCCGTTTTTGGGAGTTTCTTTCTTTTTTGCTGTTTTATCACCGAACACATGTGGGTCGGTAATATAGAGAAAGTGGGTAATGTACTGAAGGAAATGAAAGTCTGGAATTAATTTTGGAAATTCTGCTTGTTAAGTTGGAGAACCACAGTATGAGTCAAGGTTAGATCAAATAGTCTACATTTGATCTCAGGGTCAAAAGTAGCAGTTTTGTCAAGATAGGCTGATTTCCCTCAGGAACATTTTTATTGCACAAATACTCATCCTGGTCAGCACTATCGTACCCCAGTTGCTGTTTTGTGCTAGTTTTCTTCTGGCTGACCCCAGCCAATATAGGACCGTGCCATTTGAATGGGGGTTTGGAGGGTGGGTGATTCAACAATGTTTTGGTAGCCAGAAATGGCTATGTGAGGACATCTCTGAAGGTGAAGAAAGGCAACGATAGATAGTTTCAAGAGTGGATTGGATAAGCGTACGGAGCAGAGGTCCATCAGTGGCTATTAGCCACAGTTTATCATTGGAACTCTTTGCCTGGGACAGTAATGCTCTGTATTCTCGGTGCTTGGGGAGGCACAGTAGGAGGGCTTCTGGTGTCCTAGCCCTACTGGTGGACCTCCTGATGGCACTTGGATTTTTTGTCCACTGTGTGACACAGAGTGTTGGACTGGATGGACCATTGGCCTGATCCAGCATGGCTTCTTTTATATTCTTATGTTCAATGATGAGTGAGAGCAAGTGACAGCCACGCAAATAAATAAGGGAGGGAGTGCCAGGGAAAGGGAGGTGGGATTGGCTTGGCCAGAAATGGTCCTTACTTCAAAACAGCCCTCAGTCACAGACATCACACCCTGCTGCACAAAGCCAGGTGTGCCCTGAAAGAGAAAGGATGTGCACAACAGCTTTTTGAGCATCTTTCCATGATGCATCCCCAAATGTGCCTGTTAAGCCATGCACTAGGCTATGCAGAGGGAAGAAGGCATCTGTCTGGAAGGTTTAAAGCCTTGTAAAAGTGAGATGTCTCAGACATCATTTGGGACAAATGATAAAAGACTACCACTGAACTTGCCTGCTTCAAAGTACCAGGGAATTTTTTTTCCTGATATGCTGAGGAGTCTATTCCTTGGTGAATTTCTTAAATTGAATGGGACTTTGGATCATTTTAAGCTGACCCTTTAACAGAGCAGAAGATTCCCCCCTGCTTCCCCTCCCTCCTGTGAGGTAAGAGTCCTCGGGGCTCCTGTCAAAATGCATTGCTCTAAGGCAACTATGAGAAATAGAGGCAATATCCACGCACCACCTCAGTGAGAATGATAGCAACAAGCAATTCCTGTAGGGCCCAATTATATGCCACAAAATTGAAGGACTGGGAGATGCTTCCAACTTTCGATGCTTTAGAGGCCATTTTATTTTGCTGCCATACACCTAATATTAAGAGACGAACAAACAAACATTTAATCTATCAAAGAGCTTCTGCTGCTGTACAGAAGACAAAGCTGAGTTGCATTTCAGTTAAGAAGCCTTGTTATTAATCACCTCTGCAATTCAGTGTGAGGTCAAAGAAGTGCCATGGCTCAGTGGTAGAGCATCTGCTTGGCATGCAGAAGGTTCCAGGGTTGACTCTCAGCATCTACAGTTAAAAGGACTGGGCAAAAGACTTGAGACCCTGGAGAGCAGCTGCTGTATTGTCAGAGCAGACAATACTGATTTTGAGAGACTTTCTGTTTTCTGTTGAGATCTTTGAGTATATACTTGTTTTTTTTTTCACAGTAATATATTACCTAAGGCTATTTTTGTGAGCCACTTTGGACAGCATTGGAAAGTGTCAAAATAAATACAAATAAATTGGAACCTCCCAGTTCAAGTCCATGCTCTGTCTTAGAATGAACTGCATGACTTTTGGTAGAGGTTCTTTCAGCCTAACCTACTTTACAAGGTTGTATAGATGAAGCTGTTTGCTCCTCTGCAGAAATTATGCTAAAAGCCAGCTTAATATCTCTCTGGACTTGTGATGGCAAAGATTTGATTTCAGCAACAACAATAACTTAACACTGATCTGATAGGCTATTAAAAGAAGTTTAATATAAAGTTCAATCGTTAATTGTGCACTGGATGTTGGACATGCATCCTAAAGAGACTTGATTTTAAAAGTTTTTAAAGCATTTTGGGGTACTTAAAATATATCTAATCCCCCCCCACAATTGTTAGTCTTTTGGTCTTGGTGATAACAAGAGAGAAATTTATTAAGCCAGTAATACTCATTTAATGGCTCGGGAGCCACATGTGGCTTTTTGACATGCTCCTAGTGTAAGGCCCTTTATGCACCCTTGCAAAGTGGAGCAACTGACAGCAGATATCATTTATCATCTTTCACCCCCAATGCCCTTTGTGTATAAATACTGGCCAAATCTGGCCTAGGAACGTACGCTAAGACCCAAAATGGACCACAGCCAAACAACATGGTTCCTGGAAGCTAAGAACAATGCTGAACTTGCTATTTTGGGAGGTGGCTTTAAGGCATCTGTCAGACTAATAGTCTTCTCCCCAACCAAAATAAAAAGGAAAGATCTCCTCCCTATTGCAAAATCTTAGCACCTGGTTCATCTCTTCCTGATCAAATCGCCCTAATTACTTGGTTATTCTTATAGCCAAGTAGCCTTTTCTCTCCATCCATCAAGGATCATCAGCAAACATTAGCATTCTTACATTCTTGGCAACATTGCATCAAGAGACATGAACAGTTCCATTAGGGTTCCCACAGTCTCACTAGGGGTGGGATTTCCCCCAATTTTGGGGTCTCCAACCTGCTGCCACAGAACTAGCTGGTGGGGGAGCCCCACTCCCAATGACCACCAGCATGCCGCAATATGCCCGGTGCGATGACATCACCTGGAAGTGACATGATTGTACTAGGTACATTGTGTGTGTGTGGGGGGGGTGCTCTAGCATTTGGAAATAACTCTATGGGCGTTTTCGCACTCACCTTCAGCCGGCGCGACCCCCCTCTTCACCGCGCAGGATCTGCACGGATTTCGCACGTAAAGCCGCGGAGCAGCCGAAAGAGCCGGAAACTCCCGGCGCAAAAGCTGCGCAAACGGAAACTGCTTTTTGGTGGTTTACATTTGCGACGCAAAAGCGCCGGGAGTTTCCGGCTCTTCCGGCTGCTCCGCGGCTTTACGTGTGAAATCCGCGCAGATCCTGCGCGGTGAAGAGGGGGGTCGCGCCGGCTGAAGGTGAGTGCAAAAAACGCCCTATGATAATCATAACTTTTTTTCCAAAGTGCTACAGCATCTCCCCCCCCCCCCCCCCCGCCACCAATGTGCCCAGCATGATAATGTCACTTCCATGCAAAGAAGATCCTCCACTGGGAGCCAGGTAGGACCTGGCAACTCTACTTTCCATTTATACCAGGAAACCCATCCACTTATACAGATGCAACTGTGATGTCTTTGTCCCTTTCTGATAATGCCATTCAACATTTCCTCAGCACATTGTTCCAAGTAATCCCATCAGTACATTGTCACAAGTAGCAAACACATCAACATGCCCACAGGTAACATTTTGTTTAAATCTGGACAAGCATTCCCCCATTATGATGTATCTGTCCTGGGGCCCGAATGGCAGCTCACCCCCAACTTTATTTGGGTCCCTCTCCACAGCCTCTACTCCATGGAATTCTGGACCTCTGGATGTAAATCTATTTCCCCCAAATCCCTGCTTTAGTCCCCTCTCCCACCAATTTTCTCCCATCTTGTGTGTTTGCTTCCAGTGTGCATCAATCTCTCTAAGTCTGCATTATTTTATTATCATTTCTTCTTTCAATAAAACAACCTTTTCTTGGTTAAGCAATGGTCTGGTTATTTCTGAGAGTTCTCTAAGGGAAAAATCTCTGTAAAACATGGGTGGCCAACGGTAGCTCTTCAGATGTTTTTTGCCTCCAATTCCCATCAGTCCCAACCAGCATGGTCAGTGGCTGGGGCTGATGGGAGTTGTAGGCGAAAAACATCTGGAGAGCTACCGTTGGCCACCCCTGCTGTAAAACATAGGTGGAGAATCTCACTAGTTAGCTCCCCCTTGTGTCTCTTGCTAATTCCCCAACAAAGTAGGAGGCAGCCCAATTTTATCAAATAATAGCATTTGAGGCAACACTAGTGGCTCTTATGAGCACCATTCTCCAATGTGGCATCTGACCCATTTATCAGGTAAGTGAACAAGATTCTTGCCTGATAGGGCTTGTTGTTGGGAAGTGGTTCCCACCTTGGAACAGCCACCCCCAGAGGAATGGATAAGCCACTAGCCTCCCTGGGGTGAAGACCTCAAGCCAGGGATGAAAATGAACTTTTTTTGGTTGATGACAATTGCAAATGTGGCTCTCCTAGAGCTGCAGAGTGAATAACACTGTATTAAGCAAAAACAAATTCTCAGAATTTCCCCAGATTGTTCCATTCAAATACATTTTGTGGTTAATTTTATAATAACATTCAAGTTCACTTTTTTGACACTTTGATAGCTACATTTATTTGATATGGTTGAAAGCCCCAGCCATCCGACTCCTACAATTTCCTCCAGCCTTAAGAGCTTGACTGAATTTTCAAAAGACTACTAATCTCACCAAAGCAGTGCTGATTCCAACTGGGAATGTTTGCCAGAAACAAAAAAGTCAAATTCTTTGTTTTCCCCTTTAATAAAGCAACATCTCAAAGGAAAGAAGCTATATTTCCATAATGTAGTGTGGGGGAGGGGGATTGACAAAATACATTTCCACTGGGAGGCCAAGTCATTGCAATATTTTCATTTACTTTTCTGAGATTTGGTAGATTACAGTGACTTGGGCTGCCTATTGAAGACAGGAGTTACTGATTTAAATGTACGAACTGAAAGCAAGAATACCAAAACAAAGTTTGAAAAGAATGATGGATATATGTTTGACAGGGTTGACAAAGAGCTTGATTTTGCAAATCTCCTCAGTCTTTCAAGATGTTATAATGTCTGGATATTTATACTCACTCTATGATATCCGGTAGACTATGAACTCCTTGGCACTCACTTCAGATATGCAAAATTTCAGGTAGCTCACTTCAGATATGCAAAATTTCCTAAAGGGCCAACCCTAAAGGGCCAATCCTATAGCTTAGTCTGCTGGGCACCCAAACTTTCCCAAATGAAGGGGGAGCTTACTTTATCACAGACCATAATGTTTTGGGGGTCTGCTGTTTTGATGGTTCTGCTGGCCCTTAGAGGTAGTTTTCACATCTTCCTCATGGCTTGAAGCTCCCTGTGTTCACATCACATGGATGACTGGCACAGTTCTAGAGGTCCCAGACACCTTCTGTTATAGAATACAATGTTTGGATCTGCTTCCTACAAAGCCCTCAATGTCTTCCCCATTCTCTCCTGTGGAAGAATAGAGCTGGTAGTGCTGTACAGGGAAGGTAGTCCTCTCAGCTCTGCATCCTTCCATTCCCAATGGACAGTTGCTGCAAACACAGAAGAGAGTCCTTTCTGGTCCATGCTGATGCACTTGTACCAGTGAGTCTGTTGCTGACTCTGCTGTGGCCAACTAGAGTCCCCCCTCACACATTGTTAACTATGTTTTTATGTGAAGAAGGTGGTGTTATATCCTACCCTATACCCTGAATCTCAGAGTCTCAGAGCAGTCACAATCTCCTTTACCTTCCTCCACACACACACAACAGACACCCTGTGAGGTAGGTGGACCTGAGAGAGCTCTCCCAGAAACTGCCCTTCTAACTCCTATGAGAGCTATGGCTGACCCAAAGCCATTCTAGCAGCTGCAAGTGGAGGAGTGGGGAAATCAAACCTGGTTCTCCCAGATAAGAGTCTGTGAAGCCAAGATCTGACCTACAGACAGTCATTCAAATCACATTTTTGCTTATCAAAATTTGGCTGAATTGTATTTCTTCTTCTATCCTGCAGAGACACAATAGATCTTCCTTCCTTCATTGTGTTCAAGGTGGTGCCAGAGGCAAGCCAGGATGTTCACATTTATCCATAATGGGAAACAATACTTAAAATTATGAGTAATAAGTCAATATCAAACTAGAATTTCAGATCCTAGTCTGGCATACCATTACTACTTATAGTTTGTGAATCAATCAACATTTGCATGGTCCCAATAGCCATAATCAGTTTAATTAAACCATGTGTTTGAAATGAGTCAATAACTTGCAGTTGAATGTCTGAAAATGACTCTTAAAACTATAGAGGTGACATGAAATGATAAAGTATTATAGAATTTGGACTGTTGTTCGAATGTAGAAGTCACTGATGGCCGGAGGTGATGCTGCCCACACTTGAAATTAGGTTTGTGTGTGTCAGAAATTGACTCCTCTACTTCAAAGAAAGATCTTTATCTCATTATTGGCTGGGCCAGATCTAAAGAACTGACTGAGCTCATAATGGTTTCACTCTTGCATGTCTTATTTCTGCTTTCACTTCTCCCTTCCCTTTCCTATCCAAACATATGCAACAACAGTTGTAGTCTGAGGCTTCTCATTAAGTCTTATATGTTAAGAATAACAGGAACCATGGGAAATAAAAAAGACATCAGGGACTGGGGGGAGGTACTAGTGAATTTCCTGCATTGTGTGGGGTATTGGGCTAGATGATCCTGGAGGTCCCTTCCAACTCTATAATTCTATGACCAATGGAACTACATTTCCCAATGTTCTTTAAATCCTGGATGCTGTATGGTATCATGGTTCCCCTTTGAGTCCACTTTGTTTCTTCTACCAGATAAGTTGAGATGTGAAAGTAAGAGGTGACAGCAGTAGTGGGGTTCATGGGTGACAACTTCTGAACTGGATGGGAGTTTAAGTAAGAGCATCATCCCAAAGGCACTTTTTTTTTGTATTAACTTTCAGTGCATTACATAAAAAAAATAGCCAAATATTGATATTTCATCCCAGAACATGATGAAAAGGGTGCTCACTGAGCCTGATCTTAACAATATGCAGGTGGGAGAAAGCATTAAATATTTGCCTTTCATGAATAGCTGAAAATGCAAAAAAAAAAAGAGGGGAATAGGATTAGTGATAAATCAGTTATACCTTTAAAGAAAAAAAAAAAGGCTGGGTCATATTGTGCAGAGAAATCTCCTGGACAGATAACTGAATTTAGACTGGGAAGGTGCTGGGGTTGATTTTGAAATCCTCATCCCTGCTGTTGTTGTTTTTAACCCCCTGCATCTCCATTTCTACTTTGCATCTTAACAGAGTGAATCATGATTATTTGCTTTCATATAATGTGCTATTTATTTCCTTGGACTGAAATTTCCTTATAAAACGTTTACATTTTAATGTTATTTGTACATCATTAAATTCATATCATGCCTATATTAGGTTATATACTATTTGTAAATAATCCTTTCTTAAGGGGATTGCCTTACATTCTGGGTTATCTTCTTTTTGGATAAATGCATATAAAATATGCAGAGTAGTGTTGGGACAGGGGAGACATGCACATGAATAGGATGGTAGCTGAAAGCAGAAACATAAGGAAAGGAGGACATCTGGATCCTTTTTTATAGTGTTTAATCAGCACACAGAGTGTTTTATCAATGCACATATGCATCTGTCAACCACGACACACTAAGAATCATCATACAATCTTATGTACTCTCCAATCAATTACATTTTCTTATGCATATGTGCATCAGTAATGTGTTTGTTGAGGTGGGGAGGGGGAAGCTGAAAATGAACTGAATTTACTGAAGATTGAGTTCCTGCTCCAGTTATGTAATTGATTTCAGAAATTTTCCAGGTCTAACTGGGATTTGGGAGGAATGGGATCCAGGGCAGAGCTAACCTATAAAACAATCAAGTAATGTGACAGGGAAAACCCATTCAGTTTCGGTTTCCTTTAAAGCCATTCATGCACCTTTGATTCATTTACTCTCATAATTGATCCATTATTTCAAACCAAGAGAAGAGAGCTTCAGGCTGGAATCTCAAGGATATTTTTCTAGGAGCAAGCCCTACTGAATAATAAGAGACTTGCTTCTGAGTAGATCTGCTTAGGAGCATTTCCTGAGAGAACAATCTTGCTTAAGTCTATCCAAAAACTTACTCAAGTCTATTCAGTGGGGCTTACTCTCAGGAAAGTGTTCTTAGGATTGCACTACTAGATACTTTGGAAGAGGTACTCAGCAATCATGCACTTACATATACATTTGTTCTTATCTGGGAGAACCAGGTTTGATTCACCACTCCTCCACTTGCACCTGCTGGAATGGCCTTGGGTTAGCCATAATATCTGACAGAAGTTGTCCTTGAAAGGGCAGCTGCTGTGAGAGCCCTCTCAGCCCCACCCACCTCACAGGGTATCTGTTGTGGGGGGAGAAGATATGGGAGATTGTAAGCCATTCTGAGTCTCTGATTCAGAGAGAAGGGTGGGGTATAAATCTGCAATTCTTTCTTCATCTTCTTCTCAGGGCTCTTTCTTTCTCTTACAGTAGACAATGTAAGAAGAGCCCTATAAGCTTTTGGAGGATTGGCTACATCAAAGGTGTATAGCCTAATATGCAAATGAGCTCCCGCTACAAAAAGAGCCCTGCGTTGTTCTCATAGGAGGAGCGGGTCCGGGAAAAGAAAAGTAGAAGTAAACCACTGGCATCTAAAATATGCTGCTGGCAAATTTGAACATATCCATATTAAAGAGCCACTTAGTACAGCCCTAGTTTCTGCTGGACAAATGGTGCTAAGATGCTGTAACCCCTTCCTAACCAAACAAAGGAATAATGATGTTGATCAAAATAACCACTTAAGAGATCTACCACTGAGGGTTATGCCAAGCCCAGTATTTGAAAACTGGAAGCAGAGAAAACAAAAGCTCATCTGGGACAGACAAACTGATGCTGAAGTTGGCTTAAGCCACAGTAATGGCAGGTAGCACAAAGGCCTAGGAGACAGTTTAATTTGCAGTGTAAATGACTGAGAAAACTCTGTGGATTTCACTGTCATGTCAGTAAGATCACCAGCTGTATCTATGGCCCCCGGAGTCATTGCTGACTAGTTGTTGTGTGTTGCTGGCATCATGCTCCCCATCTGCAATGAATGTCATTCTTGGTGTTTTGCAAAAATGAAACCAGGAAATTCTGAAAATATTGGTTGAACCTCATGATCTACAAGTATGAAGAAAGATGAAGGCGCTGAGTGTGATTACCCAGCACATGTACTCCATCACAGCCAGGCATGTAGCTTCAACAGGGGATCGCTTGAACACAACGGAATTTGTCTTCTACTGAATCAGACCATTGTTCTGTCAAGATCAGAATTATCTACTCTGATTGACAGAGGCTCTCCAGGGTCTCAGGAAGAGGTTTTTCATATTGCCTCTTACTTGATCCATTTAATTGAAGATGCTCAGGATTCAACCTGGAACCTTCTGCATACAAAGCAGAAGCTCCATCACTGAACCACAGTCCCCCTCTGTTTGACACAGAATAATCCAGCAGTTTTCTGATCCTCATACCCCATTCATGGCCCAATTCCTGCTTTTGTTGAGTATGGCCTGCACATGCAGGGAATGAGAGCAGTGGACTTCTGGATCATGCTAAGGTAGTGTCATAGCCATGATTCATATGATGCAATGGAGACTGGGAAGTAGAGAGTTCCCTTTCACTCCTTTTGCCCACTGAGTCCTCCAAAGATTGAACTAAGAACATGGAAATCTTCTCATATGGATTTTCTGCGCTGATTGAAAGGAAGTAAGTCTAAATCATGCTGCAGTAGGTGCAAGGAAGCATATTCAGTGGTTTCTTTGGGCTTCAAGTAGCCTTTGCTTATTTAATTGCTTTTTATTTTTTTACTACACAACAGATACAAGACATTAAAACCTACAATGTACAATAACTTTTCCCTGTTTTCATTTCTAAGCTGTTTGAGTAAGACAGAAAATCAGTACCCTCCTTAACATAATATAGTTGCCCCCTCTCCAAATACCCCAGATATTGCTTATTAGGACTTTTTTTTTATTCCACAGATATTTACATGTAGGGAAATTCCCTTCCCAGCCTTAATATTCATTACCAACCTCAACTGGGAATACCAGACAATGCCAAGCAATATCAAAATAAGAGGAAGCTGTATCCTTTAGGTGGTGTTAGTATTATTTAATTTATTTTATTTTGTGTGAAAACTATATAGAATCATAGAATTAGAAGGGACTTCCAGGGTCATCTACTCCAACCCCCTGCACAATGCTGGGAATTCACAAATTCCTCCCCTCCACCCCCAGTGATCTCTGTTCCATGCCAAGAAAATGAAAAAAACCTCCAGTATCCATGGCCTGGAGAAGAATTGTTCCATGGATCAAAAGTGGTAATCAGCATTTCCCTAGGAATGTAAGAAAGGGCCACAAGAACTAACCACTGATGCAGCCCTTCCTGTCCTCATGACCTGCCAAGTTCACAGAATTGACTTTGCTGTCAGATGGCCATCCAGCCTCTGTTTGAAAACTTTCAAAGAAGGCGAGCCCATCACCTCCTGAGAAAGCCTGTTCCACTGAGGAGCTGCTCTAACTGTTAGGAAGTTCTTTCTAATGTTTAACCAAAAGCTCTTTTGATTTAATTTCAATCCATTGGCTCTGGTCAGATCTTTCAGGGCCACAGGAAACAACTCTACATCATTCTCTATATGACAGCCCTTCAAGTACTTGAAGATGGTGATCATCTCCTTTCCAGGCAAAACATACCCAGCTCCTTCAACCTTTCCTCATAGAGCTTGGTCTCCTGACCCCTCACCATCTTCATTGCCCTCCTCTGGACATGTTCCAGCTTGTCTATATCCTTCTTAATTTGTGGTGCCCAAAACTGCACACAATATTCTCTAACCAGAGCAGAGCAAAGGGGTACCATCACTTTGTGTGATCTGGACACTATAGCTCTGTTGATACAGCTCTAAATCATCTTTGCCTTTTTAGCTATGACTTGGTACCTAATTGGCTACTATATAACAGCATGATAAAGAGACTTTTATGTATGAAAACAGATTGAGACATACATGGATCATCCAATGCTAACATCGGTGTCTTATAAATAATGTGTGAATTCATCCTTACCAGTCCTGAAATAAAAGTTCTGTGAACACAGGCTACAGTAATCAATATGCAACACATGTTAGGTTCCATTAAAAGTAAATGTGCTTAGATGTTTACTTTCCATACTCAGTTTTCTTGCTGGTCCATCAAAAATATATCTGTGTTGACAACAGCTGGAAACAAGAAAAGATGTATGCGGTTGATTGCCCACACACCCTGGAATTAAAACATGAGACATCAGCATGTGGATTAAACTAGGTTTATTAAGGGATGGTCTGCATAGCTAAACACTTCCATCTTGTTTATTGTGGGTTACAACCTGTGGACAGCTTCTGATGGCTGCCTGCCTTTGTGTCCAAACTCAATTGCTGACCTTGCTTTTCTTGTCTACACATAAACTAATTGACATTGCTGTCAATTGACAAAGCTAGATCATGCCTCTTCTACCAGGCCATCTAGCAATTAAGATTCAGGTGATGCAGCTCAACACTAATGGAGATATGTCCATAACACTCCAGGATTCAAAGGTTTCCCACTTGGGGAACTTCCGTACATTCTTATTTCCATCTGTACGTATAAGTTTGCCTATGCTAATATACAAACAAAGCACCTTATTATACAAACTAATACACTAATATACAAACAAAGCAATTTCTATTGATTTAAACATATTTTAAGGTTTTTTAAAATTGTGTTTGTCTGTGTCCTTTACAAAGTTTATATCTCTGCTACCTGGCATTACATTTTATGACATGCATGACCCGGCCTGACAAAGTCTCATTTATGTCTGATCTGGCCCTCATGAGTTTGACAACCCTTTTCTAGTATGTTTTAACTTGTAATTGCCAATGTACAATAAATTTGACTACTACTAAAATTTGTGTCATAGTTTGCGGGCTGGGCCCAAATGACCTTGATGGCCCTTTCTGGAGTCATATACAGTTATATCCCTAAGTTCTCTGTATTACCATCTTGCCATCATGTAGGTCTAGTTGGGTTTTTAGATTTTATCTGAATTTTTTTGGAATTGTTTTATGTGTTTTACCGGCATATCATACGGGTAAAGCCTACTTCTGGGGGAGGACAGGATTAAAATTGAAGGAAGGAAGGAAGGAAGGAAGGAAGGAAGGAAGGAAGGAAGGAAGGAAGGAAGGAAGGAAGGAAGGAAGGAAGGAAGGAAGGAAGGAAGGAGGGCATTAACACAGGCTTGCTGGAGTCCATCTGTTCTTCCAGCACAATTGATTACAGTATGATAACAGGGAAAGACAAGAGATGCTCCAACACCTACCAGTTTGGTTCACAACCTGTTTATTGTTTGTAAACAGAGACCTGATTTTTTTGAGAATTGATTTAAATAATTCATCAATCTGTTTTCAGGTGTTCAGCAGGTTTCACTGTATTTCTTTCTAAACATGCAGTACAGTCAATTGGCTTTTTGCACATGCACATTCTTCCACAGCCCACTTTTCTTCTATCCCCCTACATCCTTTCTGAATAACTGCTTCACTCAGCATACAATTGTTTAAATAGGCAATTCGATCACTTACACTTCTGTAAATCAGACATCAATAAATTCTGTGTTTCAATGAAATCCTACTCTTCAGTGTTAATCTAAGTAGCCCTTAGTGACGCTAACCGCTGTCAATCAATTTGAATCAGTAGCCTATTTGTGCATGCATTGTTTTGGGGAAAACCTGTTGCAAACTGGTTCAACAGGTGTTCATGGCTGCTTGGCATGAACCTGACTGGAGTGATTCACTCACACCAGAGTGATCAGCTCACTTTTGAATACAATACATTCAACAACTGAATGTATTCATGTTGAAGTTTGCAGCATCTCTAGAGAAGACATCAGTGCAAATGCAACAGGATTATGGGGATGCTTTTTTAAGAATGTACCTCACCTTCTATATAAGGCAACATGAACAGAATGATGATTCATGAACAGGAATGAGAAGCAGTTGCTGGTGAATGAGGAAATGAAAACAGGAAGTAGGTGGAGCTTGGGAGCTGCTTAAAATATGCAGAAAGAGGCTGTGGTGGCAGTTCTGAATTTAAGAGAGAACTTGGGGTTAGGTTAAGACATTTATACTCGGTCTTACACAGAACTCAAAAGTGAACCTGTGGATCTCCTGACAAAGACATGTAATCTATCACTAAGATCTACTTCCATTCCTGAGGACTGAAAGGTAGCTAATATAACCCCCATCTCAAAAAAAAAAAGTTTCCAGAGGAGATTCAGGAAATTACAGGTCAGTAAGTCTACTGCTGATACCTGGTAAGCTGGAATTCATTACTAAAGATAAAATTAGTAGCCACATTGATGAACAAAAATTATTGAGGAAGAATCAGCATGGATTCTGTAAGAGAAGATCTTGTCTGACTAATCTGTGACAGAGTATTAGACTGGATGGGCTACTGGCCTGATCCAATATGGCTGCTCTTATGTCCTTATGTTCTCAGATGTATTTGGAAGTAAAATCCTTTGAAGTCAATGAGATATACTTCTGTTCTGAGTGAGTGTGCATAGGGCTGTAGCCAAAAAGCATTTGTCATCTCCTTGCTTTCTACCTGAGATCATAATGGACTCTTGTGGAAACCAGCAGGCAACATGTAACCCCTGCTCTCATACCTCCATTCCACCCCTCATGTCATCTTGTGCTATGACTGCTAATATAAAGGAAGTTGGGTGTTGATTTACTATGCAATATGCATCATGATTGCTACTGCTAATATAAAGGAAGTTGGATGTTGATTTACTATGCAATATGCATCATGATTGCTACTGCTGTTATTCTTTATATTTAGGGATGGACACAAACCAGCTGATGAACTAAGAACATAAGAGAAGCCATGTTGGATCAGGCCAATGACCCATCCAGTCCAACACTCACTCTTTGGGTGAAGAAGTACCTCCTTTTATCTGTTCTAACCCGACTGCTCAGCAATTTCATCGAATGCCCACGAGTTCTTGTATTGTGAGAAAGGGAGAAAAGTACTTCTTTCTCTACCTTCTCCATCCCATGCATAATCTTGTAAACCTCTATCATGTCACCCCGCAGTCGACATTTCTCCAAGCTAAAGAGCCCCAAGTGTTTTAACCTTTCTTCATAGGGAAAGTGTTCCAAACCTTTAATCATTCTAGTTGCCCTTTTCTGCACTTTTTCCAATGCACTAATATTCTTTTTGAGGTGCAGTGACCAGAATTGCACACAGTATACAGTGTGCAACTAAAGTTCATTATGAATTTCGGCCAGTTTGTGAAACAATGTTCACAAACTGAAGAACCATCATGAACTTTCACAAATTGTGAACCAATCTCTCAGTTCATATGGGTTCATGCTTTGGATGGTGGTTCATCCATAAGCCAAAATGGATCACAAAAATGCAGTTTGTGCCCACCCCTACTGACAATTCTTTCCTTCTTGAAATGTAGTCACATCACTCTATGCAGAAAAGGGCAACTATGCCGATTGCTTTTGGCAGTGAATGGATCTAGCGCACCAAATGAGGTCTGTATTTTCCATGATATGAGAACTTCAGATCACATATTCCTAACTATAGTTTTTTTCCCCATCAACATCTGGCCTTGACTATCTTTCTACCTGCCTTTGTCCCTCTAGAAATGACCTGTGGCACCTGCCAGCTGGAAGAAGGGCAACATGTTCAAAGTCAGTATTCAATAAATTGTTAGGTATTCTAGGAGAGTTTCTGGATGTCTGAAAAGCAAGTGTCATGGAGAACAGTAATTTAAAGAGAAAGATGGTGTGTTACAAGTAATGAAATCTTGATAAATCAGTTGGATGTGAGTTGGATGCAGGGGACACCCAAATAAAATATATTTTAAAGGATACTAGAGGGCTGATTTTGCAAAGTCCTTGATTTGTTGCTTGCAAGAAACATACCAAATATTTAATATATCGAAGAGTTTTGGCCATGTCTTGTGACCTTTACAGAAGTAGTCACATGGGGATATTCCATGAAAATAGAAGGCTAGACAGAGGTTGATGCAAGATGAAGAAAAGGAGTCCTGCAGAGTGGCAGAATAAGCATCTATAAAATGAAGGAAAGGGACTGTGGCTCAGTGGCAGAACACATACTTTGTACACTCCCCACCAGTCAGCTGTTTTTGGGCCTTCAGGGGGAACAGAAACAGGGGTTTAAAGGGACCTGGAGTCTCTTAAGACCCTGGTTTGTGCTCTGTCCATGGACTGCCACAAACTAGTTTGTGATGGTAGATCTCTCACAAATTTTGGTTCATGAATCATGAACAGGGCAAAATTCATGATAAACAATAAAACTAGGGTTGCTAACCTCCAGGTGACATCTAGAGATCTCCCACTATTACAATTGATCTCCAGACAACCAAGATCAGTTCCACTAGAGAAAACTGCTTCTTTGGAGGGTGGACTCTATGGCATTGTACCCTGCTGAGGTCCCCCTTCTGCCTAAACCTCACCCTCCCCAGATCCACCCATTCCAAATCTCCAGGTATTTCTCAACACAGAACTGGCAAGCCTAAACACAACAAAAAAGAGACACTTTTGTAATTGGAAAGGTCTAGGGGAAAACAGACTCTGCAAACCAAAGCGAAAAACTTTAATCTATTTTAAGTTTGCCCTTTTCAGGCTTAGTGTCCTTTCTGTGAAAATGACACCACCAGGGAGTACAAGTTTATCTCCTGCTGATTCACAGTGCTGCAAAACTGCTGTAAAGCTGCCATAAAGTACACTGTTGGAAACTCTGATTACAGAACACCCTTGCCAGTAGTCTGAAATGGTATTGCCCTGACATAAGTTTGCCTCTTCAGTGTTAAATGTTGAGGGTGTTCCTCAGCATCCCTGATCCATGCTCAACATTCTGTTTCCTTTCTGGATTAGACTGATTAGAGCATTCTAAAGAAATATGTAAGTAAAGAGTTCAGAGAGACAGTTTTTATGATATGGGATCAGCTAGATGTGCTATTACCTCTTATTTTTTAAGAACTGCATTTATTAAACTATTGTTATCTTGATTTCCAAACTGAAATGGTTCCAAGCAAGCTTGCTTACAAATTGACAACTTTCAAAACCTCTGGATCAACTCAGAAACAGTAAAACAAGAAATACAATAAACCAGGAAACAGAGGAAAAGCAATAAATGGACTCAGTTCCTTACACTGCAAACTACTATCAAATCTTAGCCTCTTTGTGGTTGCTGATCAGTCCCAGTCAGTGAAGCTGGTACCCAGGCCAGAAACCAGATGGTCACCAAGGCAACTGCTAGATGATAAAAACTGCACTCTTCCTCTCTAATGCTCTGACTGTTCTAGAGCTCTTTTTTCAGGCTTGAGCAGCAAGGCTGTGAGCAGGTGGAGGAAGTTCAGCCCTTGATGGAGAAGCTGTCCTCTAGCAGACAACAGGGAACTGCTGAGAGATGGGAGTCTAGGCAAAGGCATCTAAGGTGCATTTCAAGAAGGGATGGGAGATTGCTTTTCATCCCTTTTCTGAGTCCTAAACTTATAAGGCAGACTTCAAATCATGTAACTCTTAAAGTGAATTACGACCAACAGAGCTGTTAAAATACGATGCTGAGAACTAGCCCTTATACAGCCATGTAAAATGGCAGCCATTCCACAATTTGTTGAACACATTTATTTTTATTTATGCTCTGCATTTTCTGTCGTTAGTAAAAGGAATTCAGCCCCAGTAAAGGAAAAGGAATTCAACCCCAGTAAAATGTGCTTTTAAAAAAAATACACAAAGAGAAACTAAAGCACACACAAACAATATTCTATACAAATAACAGCAAAGAGCCAACTTTGACAGTCTTAAATAGCAAGGAATTTTTTAGAGTGCTGTTTTATTCAGATTATGGAAAACCAAGAGAAATGTGACCAGGTTGGCTTGAGCTAGCAAAAGCATTTCATAATGTTGGTGTAAGGAGAAAGGGAGGTCTGGCTCTGAGTCCTTACAGTCTCATATCCATTAAAAATGGAATATAAAACAATACTATGCTCAATGATCTAAGATTAGAGGGGTGGTATGTATGGGATGAGCCAATCCCTAAAACATGCTGGCTCAAAGACATGTAGGGCTTCAGAGTTTATCACAGCATTTTGAATTGGACGCAGAATTTAATAAGAAGTCAAGACAGCTGAGCCAGAAGGAATAACAAGCTTCCTGCAGCCTGTCCCCAGTTGAGAGGTGAGCCATAGCCTTCTGCAATGACAAAAGCTTCCAGATGGCCTTCAAGGCAACCTCATGTTGCAGCAGCCAAACAGACTCTCCCAGAAGTTGCATACAGATGTTCAAAAGCACCAGGGAAATGGCAGGGCCTCACAGTCTTATAGTTCAACATCTCTGGGACAGAGCATCAGGTCATTAAGTTCTATTACAGTGACACAGCTGATTTCTTGTCTTGCAAAAGCAAAGCGATAAATAAAAATAAATGCAGAAATACAAGTACATCACAACTATGCATCCTCCATTCCCTTGTAAAATTTGCAGCAACAACTGTTGCACAAACATTATGCTGGCCAGGATTGCAGTCTAAATATCAAGTCACGAGCAGTGATCCCGACACATACTCAAAAGAAAATGGGACACAGAATTTGGGGAGATGCTGGAAAAATTGTAGTAGAACCAGTCTTTGATCTCAATCTGAGCTTGAGCCCATCAGCCAGGAGTATGGTCAACTAGAAATTCTTGAAACAGTATTTCTGCTAGCTCTCCCATCAAGGTGTTGCATTCATACCTAGAAGGACCCTGTCACTGCTTACCAGTGGAGACTACACATGAAGCAATGCTAACAGAAAGGCATTGGTGCTCTACTCTCCAAACTAGTTGCTTATTCCTTTAAGATGATCTGTTCTGATGGAAGGCGAAGGCACTTAAGAGAGGTAGTTGAGCTTGGGGAGGATAAAAGAGCTCAGCTGGCTCTAAGAAGGCCCTTGAACAAATTATTTGCTCCTGGTGATCT
Source organism: Heteronotia binoei (assembly GCF_032191835.1). NCBI lineage: Eukaryota > Metazoa > Chordata > Lepidosauria > Squamata > Gekkonidae > Heteronotia > Heteronotia binoei. The sequence goes on along the minus strand of NC_083234.1, from coordinate 36,877,588 downwards.
GTCCGGAGTGCTGAATGCCTGTTCTCTTTCTGTAATTGTTTGAATGAACAACAGTTTACCTTAAACTGGACAGTGGACTCAGAACTTACCCTTCTCTTTTTCTGGAAAGTCAGATACTTCATGGGCTTCATGGAGATTCCTTTGTCCACTTTTCCTGTACAAAGGCTGTGTTCCGGTACAGCTGGTTCATACATAATTGACCTTTTTTTCATTTACCTGATGAGGTGGGGAAAACCCCAAGGGGCTCTCACTTTTGGTTCCAAGCACCTGGCATGGACCAGGTGTGACCCAGTCTAAGGACCATGCCAAGTGGGGAGTTTGACTAGGGTGGTACACCAGTCAAACCATAATTGAAGTGTCCTAAGTTGAGCTCAGGGAAGCTGGAAACCTCTCATGGAGCAGAAGGGCAAAAGCTCACTTGATCTTGATTTTCAGTATGACTACAGACTGTGAAAGCGGGGACACTAGACTGATCCTGCATTGAATAGGGGGTTGGCCTGTATGGCTCCTTTCAACTCTGTGATTCTAAAACTGCACAGCACCTGATATTTCCTGCACAATAACTTTTGCTTAGTAAGTAGTGGTTGAAAATGCAAACAATAGTATGGTTTGATTCACTCTGGCACTGTTTATACAACTGCTGTGCTTATGTGAACTGAAATAAATAGTAAAAAGGACAGCATTCCAAAGGACTTAATTTCTTCATTACACTAAACGACTATGAAACCCCTTCTAAAGTACAAAACCCAGTTGATAATTGGCAAGTCAGCCATGCTTGGGACTGCTGCCTGTTTTTTTTTTTTTGGGGGGGGGGAGATGGAGTTCCTCAATTGTCCTCATGTACCTGTGCTCACAGCTGGTTTTACAATGGGTGCCATCATTTCAAAGATTTGAGATCTCATGACAAGATTCATCTGTTTTGCTTCCTGTGGTGCACCCAGCTCACATCTGAGTGCAATATAAATCATCATTATTAACTGCATCTCAGAGGTTTTATAAAACAGTCACAAATGGAAAGGCTGGGCAGAGGTCATTCATTTCCTTACAAGGCATTTCACTGCTACTAAATCATTACTTTGCACTTAGACTGTAGAATCTGCAATCAGCCAAGTCCTCAACTTAACCCTGAGTACATTTGTTCTTTGTGTTCTGATTCTGTGAACTCCTGGGCAGGCAAAGCAGTGCTCAGGATGAGTTGTAAGGAATTTCTGCTCCAGCAAACATCTTTTGTTATTAGGTTCAAGGGGGATTACATTCCACTATTCTTCCACTATACTCTATGAGAGCCAGTTTGATGTAGTGGTTAAGTGCGTGGACTCTTATCTGGGAGAACCAGGTTTGATTCCCCACTCCTCCACTTGCACCTGCTGGAATGGCCTGGGGTTAGCCATAGCTCTGGCAGAGGTTGTCCTTGAAAGGGCAGCTGCTGTGAGAAACCTTTCAGCCCCACCCACCTCACAGGGTGTCTGTTGTGATTCAGAGAGAAGGGCGGGGTATAAATCTGCAGTTCTTTTTCTATAAGTCTATGTCATCAAGGGTATTTTACTCAAACATATTTTTGTACAGCCTTATGGGAGATGTAGTTCCCCTCCAGTCCTCACTTAATTTCCTGAGCTGAGTATCCATGACCCTGATGGAGAATTGATTTCATCTACTGCCCAGATCAGAACTGCCCAAAAGGCAAGAAACAAAAGTCCACCACTACAGCCATAAAGTTATTCAACAGATGTTCAGCTTCACTGATGGTAAGGTGAACAGATCCAAAATTCAACTAATGAGTAATCATGGGTGTTGAATATTTATTTATTTATTTATTTATTTGATTTATATCTACCCTCCCCACTGAGGCAGGCGAATATGGTATGTTCACTTGCCAAAAAATGACTTCCATGAACTTTGTGGTATCCCTAGTTAAAGCATGATGCTTATTGGTGGTGCTAGATTAAATAAAATAATAAAATAATAATAAATGGAGGTGACTACTGAGGCCAAAGAAAGGAAGAGAACAAAATGTGAGCATTTCATATGGATATATGTCTGATAACTAAACCTTCAAGATAATATACCAAATATTGAAAGACTCAGGATAAAAAAAATCACAAGAAGATCCATCACTCCACGCAGCATTATCAAGAAAGATCTTGTAGTGTTCATATTGTGCTCACAGCTAAATTCTAATGAATATGATGGATGGGAAGGTTTCAGAAGGTGAAGCCTCACAGATGGGACTGAAAGGTAGATCAACATTTGGGCTTCAAAACCTGACACAGATAAAGTGTTTTGCAGATAATGTAAGCAGAAACTAGACAACATGTTTGATATGTAGGGCAACTTCAGAGATATCTGAATGAAGGAGACAAGGAAATACAAGGGAGGGAATATATTTCAGAACCTTTGTATAAATGATGGCAAGCAGTGCTTGTCTTTTGTCTTTCTTCTTATTCCTCAATCACATAATCATGGCTTTGTGTGTTCCATGTTTTGCTGAAAAGCTCTGAATTGTGTAATTGGCACAAAACTTAACATCTTAAGAATCTCTGCTTTGTAAACTAAGTTTCTAGCCCTTATCTGTGCCAAGATAATGAATGTGTAAAGAAAAGTTGGATTCAGAGTAGGGCCTTATATTATGCTAAAAAACCTGAACTGTTTAATATAGGAAGTAAAGCTAATTGTTTTAGGAAATCAGTAGACTATAATCATTTCTATTCACTGTTTTCAATAGCAAATATATTTCTGGATTTAAGTTTCCCTCCATTCCATACAATAGAGACTGAATTTTCAAGGACTGTAGTCAACGCTGAAGCAATTCCCCTTTCCAGTAGGAGAAATCATCCTGATTCTCATCATGAGGTGCTGAAATAATATCAGCACCATGGACAGGGATTTAATTTCTAATGCCTAGAACAGATCTCAGCAGAACTAATAAATGGGATTAAATAGGCTGCATAAATATGTCAGTTTAAACCAGCTCCAAGTCTGACCTACTAAAAATTGCCAGGGTTATCCCAGACAATCAAAGCACAAATGCATCAAGATGATGTGATATCATCAAGCATTCAACCAGTGACAGCAATGCTTCTGACTTTCAATCTGAATGGGTAAATATTTTCAACCCATTTTGCAGGCTGCTCAAACACTGTGGTTTGTGTGTTTCTTTGTGTGTGTTCATGTGTACATGCACACATTTCTTGGAGGATGAACAGAATGAGGGCCCCATTTCAGCTCAATCCTGGTGTGACTGCTCACTGAATGTAGTCCTTACTTCTGAATCAACTTCCTCCTGAAAAAAAGTTAAGACAACTGTCTTTCTTTATGTAAACAAATAAGTTTGGCAAAAAAAAATGTCTGTGGTTGCCAATAGTAAAAGCAGTCAGTAAGATCACAATTACTGAGGAGATACTATAGAGAAGGAGAAGTGGAATTAGACAAGTTAAAAGGAAATATCTATTACAAGAGGGAGGAACAAGATCTCAAGAGAAGGAGACGATGGACTATGATTATAGGTCCTATTGAAGTTTCTGTGACAGTTATTTGCTTTTTGATACCCCCTTCTACTCTACTCCTTTTCTTCTCCTTACATTAAAGAAATCTTTAGAAAAACAGACTGTGACTTTTAAAAGACATTTCCCCAACCCCTAGCTTTTCCAGGAGGCACCAATCAAAGTCCTGTATTTATGTCATCAAGATGATAGCAGCAATCTTCAGAGCTGTGTGAATTCACAAACATTTACCTGACACAATCATTGTAGCTGAGAAAAAAAAAACCCAGAGTTCAACAGAAATGATTTTATGACCTATAGCAATATCTCTTTTCAAACGTTGCTTCTGATGTGCTACAAATAAGAGTGGGCCATTAAACAAGACCACTGGAAGAGTGGAAGCAAATCTTGTACTGCCAAGTTCTGCTGTGAGGAACCAAAAGTGTCAGAAGATTGTCTTTTTAAAGATATGATGTTCTCTTAGAATCATAGAATTATAGAGTTGGAAGGGACCTCTAGGATCATCTAGTCCAACCCCCTGCGCAATGCAGGAAACTCACAAACACCTCCCCCAAAATTCACAGGATCTTCATTGCTGTCAGATGGCCATCTAGCCTCTGTTTAAAAACCTCCAAGGAAGGAGAGCCCACCACCTGCCAAGGAAGCCTGTTCCACTGAGGAATTGCTCTAACGGTCAGGAAGTTCTTCCTAATGTTGAGCCGGAAACTCTTTTGATTTAATTTCAACCCATTGGTTCTGGTCCTATCTTCTGGGGCCACAGATCTGATCAGAGGTCTCTGATAATAGAGCAAATGGTCTTCAGCAACAATACCAAAGACCACTGGATTAGTCATTAGCACCATTTGGGGCTTCTAAACTAATCAATTTGCTACCATTAGAGCACCCCAAGCTACAGTGGGCTCAACTATTCTTGTATTTCTTCAGGTGTTTTACATTGAAGATTTTCTGAAGAGAGTTGAAAAGTCCCTTATATGCTCACCTGGTAAGCTATCTGCTCTGTACCACATTGGAAACCACTCATTGCCATACTGAATTTGCAGTTCTGTCAATTCTGTTGTGTATATAGACTTCATTTCCCCCATCCTTCCTAGTTTGCTAAATCCTCATTCTCTCCCTGCCCTTTGCACACTCATTACATCTTAATCGTGTTTGTATTCAGAATTTTGCCTTTCAGAAATTCTGTTCCTTGGTGAAAACATGAACACAAGATGCTAACATTATTTATTTATCTATTTTTTGTATTCTGCCCTTTCCCAGGAATGGGCTCAGGGTGGATACTATCATAATAAAATAATTTAAATATACAATAAAAAGCAGAATAATATATAACAATATAATAAACTGTAGACAATTTATAAACAAAATGTGGATGGTGGCACAGTTGGATACATTTTACAATATACTGAAGGTCTGTAACTGTAATTAAGAATAGTTAGACCACTGCTCTGCCAAGGTCAGTACTTCCTACACTGACTGGCAGTGATTCACCAGATCTCAGGCAGAGATCTTTCACATGAGTTATGATATGATCCTTCTAAATGGAGATGCCAGGGACTGAACCTTGGATCTTTTGTGTGCAAAAACAAACAAGCGAGCAAAAAACCTCTACCACTGATCCATGGCCCCTCCCCAGATGAAGAATATAAATAGGTGCATGGAAGTGCTATATACAGGCAGCAATACTATGTTGCAGTATTGTCTACTTTGACTGGAAGCATAGTTAGAGGCTCTTAGAAGGAGATCTTTCACATCACCTACTACCTGATCCTAGGAGATGCTGGGGATGAAACCTTCTGCACGCAGAATATGTGCTTCACCACTGAAACACAGTTCCTTATCACACAGCTTAAAATTGAGAAAATGGAAACTATTTTATTTATTTATTTAGTTAGTTTAATTTATATTCTGCCCTTTCTCAAACGGGCTCAGGGCGGATTACATACAGATAAACCAAGCAAATACAATACAATGGTCGTTTTCGCACTCACCTCCAACCGGCGCGACCCCCCTCTTCACCGCGCAGGATCTGCGCGGATTTCGCACTAAATGCCGCGGAGCAGCTTTTTGCGCTGGAAACTCCCGTCACAAAAGCCACGCAAATGCCAAACTGCTTTTTGGCGATTTACGTTAGAGCGGCTTTTGCGACGGAAGTTTCCGGCGCAAAAGGCTGCTCCGCGGCATTTAGTGCAAAATCCGTGCAGATCCTGCGCGGTGAAGAGGGGGGTCGCGCCAGCTGGAGGTGAGTGCCAAAATGACCAATAAAACCAATAAATTACAGTTAAAACAGCAACATAACACAGTACAATATGACAATAGAGCCAGTTTGGTGTAGTGGTTAAGTGTGTGGACTCTTATCTGGGAGAACCGGGTTTGAGTCCCCACTCCTCCACTTGCACCTGCTGGAATGGCCTTGGGTCAGCCATAGCTCTGGCAGAGGTTGTCCTTGAAAGGGCAGCTGCTGTGAGAGCCGTCTCCAGCCCTACCCACCTCACAGGGTGTCTGTTGTGGGGGAGGAAGGAGATTGTGAGCCGCTTTGAGACTCTTCAGAGTGGAGGGCGGGATATAAATCCAATATCTTCTTCTTCAAAGGTGGGTGGACTCATGGTGCAAGTTGGAGTATAGTCAGTTGCCCAGATACAATAGTTCAAATCACTGTGGGGGAGGATAGTCAATGGTATAGGCAATAGAGCAAAGATACAAATTGACTATGTCCTTATTGCATAAATATTCTGCCTTCCTTTCATCATAGAATCCAAGATGGCATACAAAATATTCCCAGGTGATTTCTCATCTAAGCACTAAGCCTGCTTAGCTTCAGCAAGTTTGCTACAAACCAAACCCTAGAACCTGAAATGAACAACTTACAATGGAAGACAATTAAAATGATAATGGAAGATGGTCCAAGTAGCAGAATCTGTGTTGGCAAGTCTGGTATCGGTTTTTGAATACCAAGACAAATTCAGACTTAAGCAGTCCTCTCATCCAAGGTCACCAACAAGAAATATACAGCGTATATTTTTAAAAGGCACTGTGGTCATCCTTGCAGCTCTGACTTCATTTCAGTTTGAAGGTGCAGCTTTATAAGCTAGCAATTACATTGTCATTAAAACCTGTGGGGGGAAGAACAAAAATGATTGTTCATCAAGGTTTGCTTCATAGATCAGTTACTGTGAGTGAAATGAAGACAAGGCGGGTGAGGTTTGGATTCTTACCACATTCAGTCATATGAAGAAGCTCATGTCATGGTATATGAAAGTAAAGTTTATTGCCTACTGTTTTGTACCAGTTTAACTATGGATTCCCACCCCCCAAAGGCGTCTGCATTGCCTTAAGGTTATTTGGAAAGGGGATGAGAATTCAACATTTGATGGATCTGTTCCACCTTGCCTTTGCTGTAGATGAACCTTGGTTTCCTTCCTTAATCTTTCTCTGTCTCAGTTTCTAACTACATACAGAGAAGATGCTAGGATTCTCTTTTTTTGAAATGGTGTAGGTGTCATCATGGAATTCTGAGTTCTGAACAGTCTTCCAGACAATTCTCTTTGCATCCATCAGGATTTTTTTTTCAGTTCCTCATCTCTAATAAATGGTTTTATTATGCACGGGTGTGAACATTTGACAATGAAGAAAACTGACAGGAAGAAAGATGATTAATTGAAATGTGCTCTTGGATTTGGGTTTTATGGATACCATGGACTGCCCAAAAGACAAATTAAGTTGGTTCTAGATCAAATCCAACCTGAATTCTCCCAAGAAGCTAAAATGACTAAATTACGACTATTGTACTTTGGTCACATAATAAAACAAGACTCACCAGAAAAAGACAATAATGTTAGGAAAAGTTGAAGGCAGCAGGAAAAGAGGAAGACCACTGGATTGAGACGAACTGACTAAATAAAGGAAGCCATAGCCTTCAGTTTGCAAGTCCTGAACAAGGCTGTTGATGGTTGGACGTTGTGGAGAACATTAATTCATACAGTCATCATAAGTCAGAAGAGACTTGATGGCACTTACACACAATAAATGGATTCCAATTATTTCAAAATATCTTTACAAACTCTCTTTCTGATATGGGGGCCCACTGTGGCTACTCAAGAGGAAGTAAACCCAGTGCATCTACCTGTACTGCTTGAGAGGTTGTGAGCCATGATCCAGATTCCATGCCTTTAACCATTACTGCTAAACAATTATGCATCTTACTGAACATAGGAAAACTATTATTTATAATCAGAACATTCATACAGATCGGTGTGAAGAACTAGCAAATGAACAGGTATACAGGGGAAGGGAATAGAAGACAATTGCTAGGCTCAAGGTTTCAGAGAATTCCAGGGAGAGAAGAGCACAATCCATTCACAAGGAGAAATGCAGGTAACCTTTGTTGTATAGGTCACTATACATATTATGCTGTATAAGTCACTATACATATCAGTTAACTTAAAGTGGTCTTGAAGACTTAAGAGTGGAAATATATGAAAGGCTGCTATTTAATAATAGCAGCACTAGCTTGTGATGCTTCAGTCAAGTTAACTGCATGTTAGTTTGTTTTTAATTGTATTTTTTTTTTAAATAATGAAGTTCCGTATTGAGCTTTGTATTCATTGCTGTATCGTGCACAGGTCAGCGATTTCATATAGCACCTGTTACTATGACAAGCACATTGTGGGCTCACTAAAGAGTTAATAGGAAAATAAAGCAGCAGCCCTCAGTCTACATAAAGAATCACACTAAGTACACATGACAGAACCTATTGCCACTTACTTGACTCTTTTGCTGTTAGATTTGCATCTTGTAAAACCATGTAATTCCCTTTTCATCCTATTTACCTTCCCCAGCAGCTTCTTTTCTTTGTATTTATTTACTGATTGCACAACATTTCTTTGTTCCATTATATCTTGTTCACAAAGAAGAGAGGAGGGGGGAAACTACTGAAAGGACCAAGAAAAAGCCTTTAAAAATAGCATAAATGTGTTCTGTTTTGCAGTGATTCCAGGAATCACAGGCAACACAGTGCTGACCCTGAAGGAAGAATTTTATTTTAGCTGGTTTGAATTGTACTGATACAAGAATTTTGGGGTACTGGTGAGTTACCTGTGATAGGCATTAAAAAGAAAATTGTGTAAAAAAAAAATCTAACCAGTTAGGTAGCTAATGTAGCAGAGTGGCTACAAGAATCTAGAAGGTCCCTGGATCACTTCTCACTTCTGCTGCTTACATTAGGCAGTCATGTCAGGCTTGAGTCAGGGATCCCACCAATAGTAAGTCTGTGAAGGTTCACAATCCAATCTTACCTTGTATCTGTACTCCTGATGTTGTATATTAAAATCTGATTAAAATGATTAAAATAAGTGATTTACAGTGGAATCCTATGCAGCGTTACTCCAGAGTTACTCCAGTCTAAGCACATTGGTTTTGATAATCTTAGACTGGAACAACTCTGCTTAGGTTTGCACTGCTAAATGTGGAATTCACTGCCAGAGAATGTAGTGGTGGACTGGACACAGGAATAAACAGCTTTAAAGGGGATTAGATAGATTCATGGAGGATAAATCTATCAGTGACTACTTGCCTGGTGACTAAAGGAACCTCCACATTCAGAGGCATTAAGCCTCTGAATTGCAGAGCCAGGAGGCAACATCAGGGGAAGGTCTCAGCCTCTTTACCCTGTTGTTGGTCCTCCAGAGAAGCTGGTTGGCCACTGTGTGAGGCAGGATGCTGGACTAGATGGACCATGTCTCTGATCCAGCAGGTTTCAACACCAAGTGCAGTAAGGCTGGTTTCAACACCCAACAGAGGATTCTCATGCCCCATAATATGCCATTTTTCTTTGTGCCTAGTTGGCTGTATGGTAGGAATGTTGTAGTATGCATGGGTCATGGATTCTAGTCCTCCCTTTCTCTTTTGTTTTGTTTCTGATTGGCTAGTTGTTGGTCAGAGTTGGAGCTTAGCCTTATTCCCAGCTTCCCCCATTCTTATGTCTCCCAAATCAGTTCTGGGGGAAATGACAAGAATACCTTCTGTGAAGGGACAGCTGCTGACTTCACAACTGTATCTGCCTTGTCTTGCCTAAAGCTGCTGAAGAAGCATTCTTCTCCCATCAGAAACTATACTCCTTGCCTTAGATAATGTCTGGGCTTTCTCTGGCCTTTCTACCCCAAAGGAACTTTGGAAGCATTTAACGTTAGACAGACCGTGCTTGCTTTATTGTATGTCTGCCTGTAAAAAAAAATTGCAAGAGGGGATTCATCCCACCTCCATTTACAAAGATTTCTGGAGCATTATAGGTGCAGGGCTTTTAATGGAAATGCCACAGTCCTTTCTACAGTGGAGGGTTCTGTGGAGGCTTTCCTACAGTCCTTTCTACAGTGGAGGCTTTAGCACTTCCTTGGTTGTATTCTGTGGATGGATGGAGGCAGGGTGATGTTAAGGAGGTGCACCACCATTGGCATGGTGAGATTGGCTGCTTCTAAATATTGGTAGCACAAGGGCATTATCAGCATGGCACACTATGATTGGTAGATATGTGTCAGTGTTGCCATGGATTGCAGTGCATTTGCTATGTCTTGCCTAATTGGAGTTGGTCATTTTTCAATTCTGAGCAATGTGCCACTCATCAGGGCCTAGAGCTGAACTGTCTATCAACTAAATGCTATATCCCAAAGCATTTTCATTGACCGATTTTTCAAGGACCTATCTAAGAAACACCAAGTGAAGTCTCCCTTAAGCCAGTACTAAACTGGCCGTGACCTGGGTAGCCCATGCAGCCTGAACTTGTCAGATCTCAGAAGATAAGCAGAGTCAACTCTGACAAGTACTTGGATAGGATACCTCCTTGGAATGCCAGAGTCAGAGTTGGGGGCAGGCTTTATTCATCCATCTCTCTGAAAATCCTCCATGCTCCCAGTTGGAGTCAGTCACCAGAGGTCACCATGACTTCCAGGTGCACCCATGCACACAAATGTACACAAAATACAAAAAAAGACAATGCTAAACTGCTACTTCCTGTAAATTTTACCTAAAAGAGTTTCTTAGACATGAATTTGAATTGCACAAGAAATCAACATTAGTCTGCATTAGCATAAAGAAAATTAATAAACATTCAAAAAGAAAAGCTTGAAAAACAGAACAGAGAAAAGAAATAAATCATTCAAGAACTAATATTACCTGCACTATTGAGTTACATAGGACACTAATCTACTGCAGATGGTCATTTTTCAGCAAAGGAGGAAAAGTGTGTTTTAGTATCATTGCAATTGTTCTCTTGGAGCTACTACTTTGTTCAGTTTCCAAATATTTTCTGAGCCATCTGTCTTTATCCTTAAGACAAAGGAATTCCTTATCCCTTTAAAAACATCAAGGTACAACTTGCAGTTTATGAGATCACAAAATCCATTTGTAGATCCGCTGAAGCAGAATTACTGCTTGAAACCTGGGTCATTCACTTGTACTTATGGAGACATGTCAGCCCTTTCCAAGAGCACAGAGTGATACCACCAAAGGAAGACTATGAGTGGCTCATTTCCTTGATTTGGATACACAGAGAGAAGGGTGCAAAAGCACCCAAATGCAACACACCTGAACGGGAACAAATTAGGACTGGTACAAAAAGAAAATTGGTGTACAGTGTTTTTAAATCTAGCCTAAAAATGATAAGTGGCTGCAAGATAACATAGGACTGCAGATATTTGTTTTAAAGAAGTAACTTATAGGAACTATCCAGTCAACATCTGAAACACAGAGTCAGCTAACAGAAGATTCACAGCATGTAGGCATATCTTCACCTTGTAGTGGGAATGCATGAAACTGAATGTCTAAGAAAGAGATTATCAGCAACTGGAAGCCAATGTGCTGAATCTGACCTATTGAAACATAGCAACTGGCCTTAACAGTTGTCAGTCAAGATCAAATAGCACCTAAAAACTCACTACTGGTGAGATTCTAGGAAATCTCTGCATGACCACCATTCAGGCTGGTATCCAGACTGTACTTACAACAGTAGGTCTGTTCAGAGAAGCTTGAACCCTCGCCAGTTTGGCTAACACATAGCCAGTTAGCTAAGTTGTGAGCAGGGAGCTGATTTTTGATATATCAGTTTGACAGTTCATAAGGTTACTTTCACATATTCAGACAGTACAATATAGTACATTACAATCGGCAGCTTTTCACACATCCATGCCTTCTCACAGAGATCAAGTACTTCTTCTTTCACCTTACTCCCCCCAGATCTGTTGTTGCTCCAAATCCTATACAGTATATATATATATAAGGCAATCCATCTTGATGATGACTCACGTACTCTCCAGTTGGCTGAACTGTGTGTTGATCAATCTCCATGGTGAGCAACCCTGCCCTCCAGCCTCAGGACAGATGAGGATTGGGCCACTGGGGAAGCTGCCTTCAAATCCTATTGCCCCGATACACTGAGTCCTCCATTTGCCCTCAGTGGCTGTTGTTAGGTAGCCACAGTATCCCAAGCTTGGTTCTGTCAGTAAAAAGTGAGGGTGGAGGAGGCCTTTTCCAGGCTTATTTTGGTCTTTGAGGGAGAGTTCATTGGGCCTAGGGTTGTCAGCTCCAGGTTGGGGTATTCCTGGAAATTTTGTGGTAGAGTCTACAGAAGCTAGAGTTTGGGAAGAGAAGAGGCCTTAGCTGAATATTATCCCATAGAGTCCACCCTTCAAAACAGTTATTTTATCCAGGGGGAGAGATAGCTGTGGTCTGGAGTTCAGTTGTGATCCCAGGAGATCTTTAGGCTTCACCAGGAGGTTGGCTACCCTAGGCCTGGCAGCACCCACCTGACTGGCATGACTTAACTAAGCCTGGCTGCTTGCTACTGTTCAGCAGCAGCCCCTCCTTTCCATGACAGCCAGTGTAGCATAGCAGTTAGCATTCAGAACAGGGTCTGCTGACTGGGTTATTTTGGACCACTCAGACTTTCAGCCTAATCTACCTCACAGGGTTGTTGTGCAGATCAAAAGGAGAAGGAGAGAATGCTGTAAACTGCTTTGGTTCTACCCCCCCCACACACACACACACATTGAAGAGAAAGACTGTACTTTTCCTAGGTAGAGGCTGCAGGGAGGAAGAGGAGATAGAAAGCTGAAGTCGGAGGGGCAGATTGATGGTTTCCTGGAAAGGAGATAGAGTTGCTAACTCCACACTGGGGTATTCCTGGAAATTGAGGGGTGGAGCCTGGAGAAGATTGGGGTTGAGAAGGAGTGGGACCTCAGACAGGTACAATGGCATAGACTCCACCCTCCAAACCTGCCATTTCCTCTTGGGGAACCATTGTTGCCAATCTTCAGATGAGAGCTGAATTACAATTTAGAATTACAACTACCCTCCAGTTGGCAGAGATCATTTTCCCTGGAGAAAATGGCTGCTTTGTGGGGTAGACTCTGTGTCATTATACTTTGCTGAGGTTGCTTCCCACCTGCTTCCCTCCCCACTGTGGAGAAAGACTGCCATTTTCCTAGGCAGAGGCTTCAGGGAAGGGGGAGGAGATGGAAAGCTGAAATCAGATATTTCCCCTATAGAAATTGGCCACATTGAGGTCCATAAACTGGCCACATTGCATACTCTATGGCATACCATAACACAACCATGCCAGACCAAAAGACCAGATCACACCACAAGCACATACTGATGCTAAATGTCACAAGGCTGAATACAACAGGAAAAGGCAGCAACAATGCACTACAGATGAAAGGAATGCTGCGCTTCAGCATCTGTGTGATTGTTGTCATGCTATGACACCTCAGCAAATTGATGCTGAGTACCTGAGGCCAGGGAACTTGCCCAGAGCCTCTTTCTAGAGCCCATTGTATTTATTTCCACAATGGGCCTTATTCCTAGTCATTTAAATAAAGAGACAACAATTTAATTAATCAGCCAGGGACTATAAACACTGCATTGTTTTATAAAGGATTACCATTTAGTGTTTCTTTAAGTAACACTGGTGAGGTTATTTCACATGTGTGTTTTTTCCACAGACTTAGGGGAGGCATACCTTATGTATCAATTAATCACCCGATCTGACAATTTAGCCCTGGAGTAGAATGAATTTTTCCTACAACATGGCAGTAAAAGCCACAAGGTAAATATATGAAATACCACTACCAGCACAAGGAAGCAGAACACCACCACCACATCTTCACAATCACAAAGGTGTTTGAGGTTGGTGATAAAGGGGTGAACAGATCTGAATCTTGGTCCATGAGTGATCATAGCTAGTATATTATATGTTTGCCCATGAAATATGTTTGCTGCAAAGTTAGCAACATCATTAGAGTTTTTATCAGCCTTGTTCACAATGTAGCAATTTTTTTTGCAAACAGCCCACTGCCATGGACTACTGGGTCTCCACCAGGGCAAATATGATATGGATTCAACCTATAAAGTTCCATTAGAATCAACTGGAATGTTGATTAGGAAAAGTCCATATGTGTAGCATGCAGCATGATCACTGGTGAGAGCCAACCCCTAAGACTGGGAGCAGAAGCTATAAGAATAGGGCTATCTTAAAATGATATTTTGATGTCCTACCCATCTGTGCCCTATAAACTACAGTGTATCCAAATTAAATCTTTATAGCTTTTGATGATGAAACCTTTACAGCTTTGAATCACAATAAATATTGAATGAAAACACATATAGTAATAAAGTTTGCTTTATTGCATCAAACCTATAAAAAAAGTTTAGTTTTACATAGTTATCCAAATTGCACTTCAACGTGAGCCCCCTTTGTCACACAGAGGATATCAAGTCGATATCCCAACTCTCTCCAGGTTTGCTCAGGCATGCTTGCCTCTGCTGTTGCAATAGTATCAGCAATCTGTTGTAATGTTCAGTTATCTATAGTCACTTGGAACACTAATTATCCATAATAAACTTTCTGAGTTGTTTTGCCATATGCAAAAATTCCCAGTTACATCATGTTATCTCATTTGGAAATTTTACTTACTCAGAGCTGTAAAAGTTTCATGTGGACACCCTATATATTCTCTCCTGTGCCAGCAATCACATAGAGAGGGGGCTGCACAGAGCCTCTTTCAACTCTATCCATCTCATCTTTCCTTGGAACTGCCTGCTGCTGATTTGTTTCCCTCTCATACTTACTGAGCTATCAAGGACTCTGAGCTATCATACAGCTGTAAAAGCAATCTGTGCTGTCTTCTCTCATGATCAGGGGTCATTTTGTTGAAAAATAGGTGGTGGAGCTCATCCAGGGATTGTTATGCAGCTGCACATACTGTTCAATGGACAAGGAAGTGGAATTCTCAGAAGGAGGAGGTGGAATTCTCAGAAAGGTTCAGGAGCTGCACTCCTGTAGGCTCCCACTGAATTGAGGCCTGCTCATGATAAAGCAATCTCTGCTATCCATGGGTGAATCTTTAAAAGGTCTATGTGAGACTTCTAACAGTGCATCTTGCCCAGGCAACCACAACAACCTCAGCTGGGCTTCTAGTCTGTGGCCTTCTATGATGACTCACCCATTACAAGCATGTTCTAAGAAGCTCTTCTTGTAGACTTCTCTTGCCTTACACTAATGTTCACATGAACAAAAGCAGATATATCTACATGAATTAAATGTGAACAGATGTCTAATTTCCCCTCTGTTCACCTAAATCCTACACTATTTTTTGTAAAGTCACATGAGAATATCCCAAAGTTTTTCTTTCCTCTGCTTTTTAGAGAGAAAATATTGATCCTTCCTACTATGGGACCTATGAAAATCTAGAACAATCCTTACTTTATATGAACAAGCATTTCTGATATAGTGGAAGGTGTCCTTTTAAAAAGACTCGATGTCCATTTACAACGGGCATGTGTGAGAGAAGCTAGGTCGTGGTTGTGGTCAGATGACAGGTTTGACCATGCCTCTATTTTGTCCTGTGTTATTTGTTCCAGAGAGGTTTGTCCAAACATACCACACTTAACCTGCCTCGCCATGTACTCACTCTGTGGTTTACTGTTCAGATTATTACTGTGTGGTAACCACAGAACGGGTGGTCAGGCAGCATCTTCTTTTAAAAAAAAATTGTCTTTCATCCAGGCACAGAAAAATTCATTCAATGCCCCATGCCATTTTGACAGCTTGACAATCCCTCCACCGAGTACTGTGGCCCCTTTCAACCCGCTTCACTGCTGCTTCTCTTTCTTGGAATACATGGGGTAAGCATCATGCAGATTTAGATGAGAGTAGCCCCATTGACTTCAGTACATTTACTTTTGTATCAATCATGGGTTGCTCTTAGCAGCAACTCTGAGGCAGAAAACCCTTTTTCTGCTAACATAGACTGATTTTGCACTCAGCTTAACCCACGGTCACATTCCTCTTCTCTGTGCAGCATCCATCGGATTTCCCCCATCTGTGCCGGAGTTACAGGAAGTGTCGCGGTTTTTAGTGGTTTCCATTTGCTGTGCGAAAGCCACAACACTTCCTGTAACTCTGGCGCAGATAGTGGGAAATCCGACGGATGCTGCGCAGAGGAGAGGAATGTGACTGCGGGGTAAACTGAGTGCGAAATCGGTCATAGTTTGCAAGGAAGATAGTGGGATGGGGAGCAGGATGGACAGCTCCAGGCAGGGAAACTCCTAGAGATTTGGAGATGGAGCCTGGGGAGGACAGGGACCTCAATGGGGTACAATGCCATAGAGTCCACTTTTCAACATATTCATTTTCTCCAGGAGAACTGTAGTCTGGTTAACATCCATCCCACACTTTAGCTAAGGTCCATACCCAGAAAGCCCTGTACACACTTTTGGTTGGGACAAGTATTCAGCCCTGGTTTACTCAGAAGTAAGGCTTCCTGAATGTTTAAATTTTTTTAGCTTTACTCAAGTCTCCCTGAATTAGGAATGCTAGCCTCCCCAGGCTCCCAGCTGATATGGGAGCCTAGCTAGGATCTATTTCCACAGCTTTCCAAGCCTAAGAAACAGGAGAAAGGGTTTTTTTTGGTGGGGGGAGGGGGATTTGTCACTCAAAACAACTCACCAAGGGCTGACAGAATGTATGGGTGCAGAAACATGTAATCAGTGATTCAAAACCCTGGGGCAAAGATCTGCTTATGCACATATCTCTAACTGAATTTTAAAAAATGGCTCACAGACAAATTGTGCAATCTGACTTCCCAAATGGCTATATTTTGCAAGAGAGAGTTCGGACATCAAGAAATGGGTGGTGAGACCAGTTCAATCCTTAAAGATCAGATTTTCTCCAGGGTCAGGAAAGTCAGGGGTGAGAATGGGGCACCAACGACTGGGAAACAGGCTACAGAAGTCACTGTCTGAATGAGGGGAGAAGTATTCCAGAGAAAACAGCTCCTTTGATTGAAGCCCATGTCTCCTGGCCCTACCCTTGCCTCAATACACATTTGCATTGGTTGACAATGGGTATGCACACAAACTCTTTACAAGTGATCAAGAACTCTGCATTTGCTAGGATTCCTAATCCAACCAGAAATGTCCATGTACAATTGCATACATACTTTATAGCACATGTAAGTAACTCCTGGTACTTCTACTGAGTGGCACCATGGTATACTATTTTATTTGGCATGGCAGCTTCTTTGCTTCTCCCCCAGAACAGAGGCATATTTGAGCCAGACCCTGACCTGGATGGCCCAGACTAGCCCAATCTCATCAGATCTTGGAAGTTAAGCAGGGTCAGCCCTATTTAATAATTGTATGGGAGACCACCAATAAAACCCAGGGTTGCTACTCAGAAACAGGCAATAGCAAATCCCCTCTGTTCATTTTTTTTTCTTGAAAACCAAACAGGGTCGTCATAGCTCATAGCTCAAATCTGACTTGATGGCACTTTCCTCCTCCACTACTTGAAACAGATGTATCACAATTCTAGGACTTCTGTTGGCTCTAGAGGTGTGACATTATCATCTGGGGCTCCCTTTGGCCCCATTCCCAGTAATTGCTAGCAGCTCCACCCCAGCCATAAATGCTGTATTGCATTGCAGTTCAATATGCTCAGTTTGTGAGCGCCATAGGTTGACAGCTGCACATGGTACTGGCTCTCTGAAAAGTATAAGCCATCACTGCTGCATCTCCCCCTCCAAACAAAGCCATTTATGTAACCAATGCAACTACCTCCCCTTTTATTTGTCAGAATATAAATATCTATAGCCAGGGGTCATTTTGTAGAAAATAGGTGGTGGAACTCATGTAATGTAAAATGTAAAGTAAAATTTTATTTGTATCCCGCCCTCCCCCGCCGAAGCAGGCTCAGGGCGGCTAACAACATTTAAGGTGAACAACACAATAATAAAACAATAGATTCATATTAAATTCACATCCAGGGATTGTTATGCAGCTGCACCTACTTTTTTTTTTAAACATTTGGAATGCTTTATTGAGTTAAGAAGTGCGATACAGATATAACAAACAAAAACCATAAGTATGCATCAAATATCAAAACATGACACCATGAAACATTACAGAGTGCAGTTACGAAAGTAATTGACAGGACATCAATATAGCGTGGTATGAGGCATTGGGGATTCTATTATCAGCATAAACTTTATCAATGAAGGGTCGCCATTTTTCTATAAAATTCGAGGAAGCAGTTTGTTGGGAACGTTGAGGGCCTAAGTCATAACCAAGTTTGTCGTGAGGGGGGAGAGTGTTGTTTCCAAACTAGAGCTATTGCAAATTTAGCAGCCACAAACATGAGCGAGATCAATTCCTCTGCAGATTCGGGGATATTTGAGTTATCTAGAAGATTTAAAAGGGCAAATTCGGGCGTAAATGGAGGAGAGTATGATGTGAGTTCTTGTACTTCTTGATAGATTTGTCTCCAAAAGCTATTTATGATTGAGCAATGCCACCAGGAGTGGAGAAAAGTACCCCTCTGTCCACAGTTCTTGAAACAGAGGGGTGAGATGGAAGACGAGTGTGCTAGCTGCACTGGGGTCTGGTACCATCGTGTGAGGACTTTAAGAGCTTGAAGTTGGACATTCATTGCTTTCTTTTTATATATAGAAGAACCCCAGATGGCTCGCCATTGCTCCTCAGTTAGTTCTATCTGCAAATCTCGAGCCCAGGCACCTTGATAGGAGTGCGGCTTTGCATTAAGGGGGCTGAGTAGCAATTGATATATTTTTGATATCAGTCCTTTGATCGGGATTGAATCACCGAATAGGATCTTTTCAAAGCCAGCAAGGTGGATGCGCAGAGGGGGACTGAAGGAATGTGTATCTAATAAATGTTTAAGTTGAAGGTATTCGAACCAGGGTAGTCGGAGGTCAGAGTCAGCCTCCAGAGTCGCTTTATCTTTCAGTACCCCCTTAAGAAGAACATCAGTAAATTGGGTCAGTCCTAGACGTTTCCATTGCATAAACGAGTCTTTACTCAGCGCCGGAGCGAACCAGGGCTGTCTAACAAAAGTGGTTAAGGAGGAGGTCGGGGGAGCTAACTTATTACGGTGTTTACGCCAAACCTGCAGCATGGAGGCCAAAAAAGGGTTCGGAGAAGAAGAAGTTTTGACGCGCTTAGACACACACCAGAGTTCCTCCTGGAAAGAGGGGGCCCTGAGATAAAAATCCTCGATCGACTTCCAGTCCGCCACGTAGGAGGACCTATAATATTTCACCAAATTAGTGAGGATAATAGCATCATGGTAGTTTGAAATATCTGGGACAGCTAATCCACCCAGTGAAATAGGCCATCTACTTGAGGCAAAATTGAGCCTTGGCTTCCGATGCTGCCACACAAATTCATTTATTTGGGATTGCCATTTATGCAGCAGAGAGGCTGGAACACACAGAGGGATCGCCCATAAATAGAACACAATCTTAGGTAGAATTAATGATTTAATTAGATAGATGCGCTCCAAAAGGGTGAAAAATTTTTTCCCCAAGTGGGATAGGAGAGAATTGATAGATTTGGAAATTTCTGTCTGGTTAACGGTTGGGAGAGTAGTGAAGTCTAACGGGATGTGAACACCAAGGTGTTTCCAAGATTTTTTAACCCATTTGTATTGGTAGTGCTTGCTGATAAAAGAAATAGAGGTAGAAGATAGGGTAATGGGGTGCAAGAGAGATTTATCAAAGTTTATGGTGAGGCCTGAGGCGATAGCGAAGTCCGAAAGATGAGAGTGAGTTGCTGGAAGTGACGAGGAAGGGTTGGTAAGATACAAGGTTATATCATCTGCGAAGAGACTAACTTTAAAAGCTTCGGTCCCCACGAGAATACGATGGATGCAAGCATCATTCCTGATTTTGATGGCCAACGGCTCAATTGCAAGAGCGAATAGTAGGGGCGAGAGAGGGCAGCCTTGCCGTGTGCCTCTAGACATACTGAAAATAGCTGAGTTTAAGTTGTTAATCCGAAGTAGTGCTGAAGGAGAGAGATAGAGGGATTGACGAAATTTGGGACTAAAATTCATTCTTTCTAGTAAGGAGTGCAGGTAGAGAGGTTCGACCGAGTCAAAGGCCTTCTCTATGTCTATAGATAGGATGCAGGCATCCTGAACAGCTTTGGTTTTGCAATGATGAATCAAATTCAGTGTTTTTTGGGTGACATCAGTTAAGTCACGACCAGGGATGAAACCCGACTGATCAGAGGCAATATAATTTGCCATAAAACCATTCAGTCGCCTTGTTAAGATGCTAGTAAAAAGGTTGTAGTCGGTGTTTAAAAGAGATATCAGTCGGTAAGACTTGGGGTCTAATTCATCTCTCTCTTTTTTGTGTAAAACAATAATTTTGGCAAGACTCCAAGACTGAGGGACTGAGCCAGAATCGAGAATATAGTTAAAAAGAGATAGTAAGTAGGAAGATAATGTAGAACTATAAGCTTTATAAAATTCAGAAGTGAAGCCATCCAGACCCGGCAATTTGTTTGTGCGCAATGATTTGATGGCTTCAGCAAGTTCCAGCTCATCAATGGGGCGGTCAAGACACTTTCTGTGGGCTTCTAGCAAAGTGGGGAGTGTAGTAACGGATTGAAAAAACTCAGAGATCGCTTCAGGTGGTGGGTTCTTGGATTGGTATAGAGAAGAGTAGAATTGACTAAAAATATCTAAAATAGACTTTGAAGAAGTGCATACAATGCCTTCGTGATTTCTGAGACCCTTCACATTCAGGTTGGTGGCTTGCTGTTTGGCTTTCCACGCTAGAAGCCTATGAAATTTTGGGCCCCAATAACAAAAGGCTTGTTTGGTAAATAGCAGATTACGTTTGATTTTTTGAGTATCCAGAGCCTCTAACCTTTTCCTTTCCTCTTGCAAGTGCTGAAATGTTTTTTTGTTGCAAGTGCGTTTATGTTGGAGTTCAAGATCTTTGATTTTCGCAGTCAAGAGGTTAATAAGATGTTGTTTTTTCTTTTTTTGGGTGGCAGCCGATGCAATAATTTTGCCTCTTAGGAAGGCTTTGCACGCATCCCAGACTGTTTGGGAAGGGATGTCGTCAGAAAGATTGTGGCTAAAAAATTCCTTAATTTCCTGTTTGATTAGGTTGAAAAGTTCTTTATCTAATAATAAATAATTGTCAAGTCTCCAGGAAAAGCTACGGTCATATTGTACAGTTTTCTTCATAGAGCAGATAACTGGCGCGTGATCAGACCAGAGTTTTGGTTCAATTGAGGCATCTACAAGAGCATTACAAAGAGAATCAGAAATAAAGATATAATCAATGCGCGTGTGAGTTTGATGCTGTGAAGAAAAGTAGGTAAAGTCCCGCTCATTTTGATGGAGAAACCTCCAGGAGTCTGTAAGCCCCATTTCTGACATTATTTTATGCAAGCCTGAGGGGGAAAGCCTCATCTGGGGGGGGGAGTGGAGAGGCGAATGTTCCAATTTTCTGTCTAGCCGAGTGTCCATAAGGAAATTAAAGTCAGCTCCGATAATTAAAGGGCCTTCCTGAAAAGCTTTTAATTTGTTCATAATCTCCCGGATAAATTCTAGTTGTCCCGAATTAGGCGCATAGGGTTGTGATTTCGTCATTGAGTCTACCCTTAACAAAAAGAAATCTACCACGTTCATCTATCTCAGAGGCCAAGCAAGAAAATTGAACTGAACGTGAGAGTAAAATGGCAACCCCCCTGGCATGAGAGGAACCAGAGGCTGTGAAAGACACAGGAAAATGGGCAGAGCGAAATAGGGGATTAATGTCATTTCGTAAGTGTGTCTCTTGTAGAAAGATAATGTCTAGAGCACGTTTCTTCAACCCTGAGAGGATGCGTCTAGATTTGATTTTGCTATTAAGCCCTCGACAGTTCAGCGAAAAGATTTTTAGGTCCGGGGCCATTTAGGTCAAAATATATGGATTATAAATTAGGTCTCCCGTCGGGGACAAAGGACGGAGACGATAGACAATTACAATGTAAGATCCATAGCAGGGAAATGCAGTATGAGACCTCATGACTATGAAAAAGGATGGTTTGTATGTGAGTGAATGTAGGACAATGTCCCAATCTATGATTACTGTGGGAATATAATGGGATATTGGAAAGGTACTAATTGCTATAACAGGGCTAAATAGAAATATTAGTTTAAGCCAACTTGGCGGGCCTTTGAGAAAGAAAAATGACGAGCACAGGAGAAAAAGGGCCACTGATCCAAAAAGCAAGCCCATAAAACATGAAGGCATATACATTTTGTTCCTAGGACAAATGAACTGCATCAGTGTCAAGTCAAACAAACAAGAACTAGAAAAAAGGCAAAGAAACCTATACAGAACTAATAGACAATCATGTGGTATCCCTAGTTGAACAGCAGATGGCGTACTAGAGTAGCAACATAAGTGGTAACCAGCATATCTAACACTATAATACAAGTAACAGCAATAAGTGTACTGCATCCCCACCCCCCTCCCCCCTTCCCCTTTCTCTGTCCCCTCTGTATATAAATGATGGCCAAAGATAGATTGGAAAGATGTCTGCAGGGGGACAGAACTCCCATCAGATACATTAAATAACAGAACCAGTAACCAGCACATGGGGAAAACCCGTGGGTCCCAGGAAACCACCCGAGACCGGGGACCTTGTACCCTTCCACTACACATTCCCCTCATTCTTGAGAGCTGGAGAGCCAAGCCCCACTCTACCCTCATCCCCCCACCCTCCCTCAGATGTTAATTAACATATAAGACAAAGCTTTAAAGTAAGATAACATAAGATAACAACGCAGGTTTATGATGAGTTTACTGATTGCAGTGACTGTATAGAGTCCGGAGCCTGGGCTGGTTCATGCGAACGGGCTGAGATTTTACGATCCTTAGGCGGTGACACGAAGGTCCATTTTCACTTTTGTGACTTACGATCCAGCTCCATCGGAACATCTATGTTGAGCGACTGAAGTAGATACCAACCAGCTTCAGGGTCTTCAATAGTCCAGCTTTTCCCTTGGTGATGTACAACAAGTCTGCCTGAGGGCGACCATCTATAGAGGATGCTTGCTGCGGCCAGCTTTTGAGCAATAGGTTTGAGGAAATGCCTATTCTGCAGGGTTTCTGCTGATAGATCTGGGAAAGCAAGTATTTTCTTATCCTTATAGGGAAGACCATTAAGGTTTCTGGCAGTGTCTAAGATCTTTTTCTTAACTCGTATGTCAGCCAGTTCGATGATGACATCTCGGGAGCTGTGGGAGCGGGAGGAGAAGGTTGAACCCAGTCGATAAGCACGAACAATGTATGGAGCGATGCCGTCCTCCAGCTGAAGGGCTGTAGAAAACCACGATGCTAGGAAGCTGGCCAGGTCTGAGATTCCTTCCTCGTGTTCTTCAAAGCCTCGCAGCTTAACATGTTGTTCCCGCCCTTTGTTATCTAGTGCCAGAATTTTGTCTGTGGCCCAGCGTTCTTGCCTCTGAAGATGTCGGATTTCCTCTTGATTAGTAAGGCCTGTTTCTAACGCTGAGTTAGCTGTGGCTGTGGCTTCTTGTAAAGTGATTTGTAAGGAGCTGATCTGATCTGTAATTGGCTTGAGTATAGCCGCCATGTTGTCTAGCATTTCTGACTGAAATGAGCTCAGGGTATTATGGAATTCTTTCGCTGTGAGCAGATCTGCTGAGGGAAGCAGACTGGCAGCATCGTCCGCCATATTTGTCGTTTTGTGCGGCCTTGACAGGGAGCGATCAGATTGTGAGCTGGAGTCCAGAAAGGATTTAAGAAGCCGAGCGCTAGCTAAAGATGAGTTATTCTTTTTATGGGACGATTTTCCCATAGTCTGATAAGAAATAGGATATAAAAACCTGCGTCGATGAGGGAGGGTGAGGAGATCGGGTCGGGAGCTAAAGCTTCACGCGTCTGTCGCCATTCATGCCAACGCCACGCCCCCACCTACTATTCAATGAACAAGGTGGGAAAGAGGAGGTGGAACTCTCAAGAAAGGTTCAGGAGCTGTGGTCCTGTGAGCTCCTGCTGGATCCGAGGTCTGTCTACAGCTATTGTGTTTGATGTGGTGCTTCATCCCAAAGGACTGCTATACCCGCTTTAGACCATTGTGATTTCTGTCCAAAAGTTATGCTAGGTGTGCATAAGGGGAAGGGTGGGACCAGCATCCTCCTCCCCTGTACACACATTTACAATGCCCTAGTGTAAATAGGAAATGACCCTCTTGTATGTCTGCTTTTGTCTTGCCTAAATTCCTTATTCAAATTTAAAACATAAACATAGCCAGAATGGGGTAAATTCAATAAATTGATTTGGGCGGGGGGTGGGGAGAGACTGATGAAAGAGATGCGTTTCTGCAAATCACTTTAGACCTGCAATGCAAATGCATGCTAAAAAAAAACCCCAAATGAATTAATCTGGAACAAAATAATCAGATTACATTTTAACATATGGAATGAGAAGATAAGGCTCAGTAACCAGGAAGCATATAAAAAGTCTATGTTTATTGGGAGCAATTTGGAGCAAGTTAAGAGTGCTTACGGTTCTTTGCAAGCAATATAATTTAAGTACCCCGTTGAGTTTGATTCATTTCAGTAGAAGTTAAATATTATTATTTTCTCTGTATTCTGCTCATTATGTTTTCAGAACGATTCTGAGACCATCTGATAATTTAAAAGGAGAGGAATGATAATGAGATTCAGGAATTTCCTACTCTGGCCAACTACAAATATTTCAAGGGTGGATTTCAGCTACTGTGTGACAATCGACTGGGGTAAATGAATACATTGAAGTGTTCAGATGGGATTAAGGCAGCAGACCACACCTTCAATTCACATATATCTGTTCCAGGTTAGAACAGAAGCTACATTCAAAGAACTGCCTAAATTTTTTGTTGAGAGCTAATCCAACATAGTTGTCTGCACAGTAAGATCTGCTCCAAACTGGGGTTCTTACCAAATTTCACAAGAACTCTGGTTTGTTCAGAAAGTGCACATTCTTTCATGGTTTCTTCATACTCAGGATGAAAGACTGGTCATCCTTCCCCCCTACCATGTTTATGAAGTTTGATAGAAATGTTGGGGATTTCTGAATTACTTTAACAATATCACCAACAATCAAGTCTGAATCCCCCTCCCCCAATATGGCATATCATGAGCCTGATTCCAGCTCTACCATGAAACTTGTTGGGTGACTTGGGGGTAGTCACTCTTTTTCAGTCTAACCTTTCTTACAGAGTGGCTTTGGAGTTAAAATGGAGGGAAAGAGAACTATTGATGTCACCCAGAGCTCCTTGGAGGAACAAGGCATACAAGCCCATTAATTAGGGTTGCCAAGTCCAATCCCAGAAATATCTGGGATATCCCAGAAATATCTGGGGTGGAGCCAGGAGACTTTGGGGGTGGAGCCAGGAGACACTGGGGTGGAGCTAGGGGGGAAGGGGGAAACGGCACCGGGGAACGTGGTGAGCCGCCTCGTCTCGGAGAGGGCAACGCCGCTGCGCGGCTGCCGCCTCTTCTCCGCTTTCCGTGGCTGCTCCTCCGAGATGGGCTCAGGCTGAGCCCATCTTGGAGGAGCAGCTGCGCTGGGGCGGGGGGGGGGGGGCAGCGCGGCAGCCTCGCCGGCTCCGCTCCGCCTCTGAATCAGAGGGGGTGGTGGAGGCGGGCCAGGGGCATGGCGAGCTGTGAGTCCGGGTCCTAGAAGGGCCCAGATTCACGGTTCGCCATGCTCCTGGCCTGCCTTCGCCCTCCCCTTCTCTGGTTTTGCCAGCGCTGCTGCCGCCTCTTGGCTGCTCCTCCGAGATGGGCTCAGCCTGGGCTCATCTCAGAGGAGCATCTGCGGTGGGCAGGGAGGGGGCGGCAGCAGCACGGCGGCCTTGCCCTCTCCAGGATCGGGCGGCTCGCCATGCTCCCTGGTGCCGTTTTCCCCCCTCCCCCTGCTTCCGTTTTTTTGGGGAGCGGGGGAAGAGGGTGGAAATCCTGGGGTCCCCCGCCAGGGCGGGAGGGTTGGGAAGCCTACCATTAATAGCTCCTGGGATGCTGTTGTCTTGGCTCTTTCTTTTTTCAAATGAAACACAGGACCTTCCTGGCTGGAGCAGTTGATTGCCCAGCCTGTAAGAAGGGCCAGCAAGTAAACCATTACCTTCATGCTACCAACTTGCCCACTCTCCTTCTGGGCATTAAGGAATTAGTGGATTGCTTTTGACCTAGCAGGATTTTTTGAGATCTTCTGTGATTGGCTTCTTAGAAGACCCATCTTTGCCTGCTCTGTGTTGTCCATGGATGGTTTCGGATGAATAGGCTTGGACTTTGAGTGATACTTAAATTGGTAGGAATATAGCAGGTTGCTTGTGATAAGTAGGACAAATTGGTGAGCAGCCTGCACCATCCAGCAATAGGTCCTGTCCTTTGTCCCTATGATGAGATAGGTTGAGAGGAGATGTCTTTAGCCCTGAGCACCATCAATCAAATTCTCAGTTATCTCTACAGCATACTGGTTGAGGGCAATGAATCTTAGTACACTTCAACATGAGCATATTGAGGATAGATTAACCAGGTTAAAGTTCTTTAGATGTTGTTAGGGATTGGTAAGGATGAAAGGCTACCTAGCACAGCCTATCCCTGAATGAATTATGATACGGTTCAGTCAATTTTTATATGAATAAAGTAGTTGAAAGCATGGGTGCCCTACATCTTTTTTAGGAGACAAATGTACTAGGTGGAGCCCACTATTATCTATGGGTTTTCTTTATTTCTTAGCCACCTGTAGGGAGGACTACTCTCTTCATAATTCATTAGTTAACATTTGTAAAGCACATTAAAGATGTAGAGCATTAGGCAAATGCTAAGTGTTATTGTCATTAAATGATCTTCCTAAATTTAAAAGAGGTCAATATTGTGCATTAAGAATGACTCTTAGAAGATAGTTAATGTCCCAAGCAGTAATTTAGCATAGACGAACTCTCTGCACAACAGAGTGTGAAAGAATGGTAAAGAGGACAAAAAAGGAACAGGGGAAGGAAGGAATACTTAGAAGATATAAACATAACACATAGGTTCCTGGGTATGTAATAATAAAGTGCATTCCTACCAAAATTGACACAAATCTTCATTTACTTCCCACTTGTCTTCCCAGTGAAGACCCAAAGGAACTTACAAGCCATCATTATTGTCGCAACAACCCAGTGAGGTAGGTGAGTCTGAGAGTGTGTGACTGGTCCAATTTTATTCAGCAAACTTCCATGGCAGGAGTGGGGATTCAAACCAAGGTCTTTCAGATCCTGACTTGTTTGAGAGCCATTGTGACAAAGTAGTTCAGGTGTCAGACCAGGATGGGATATCTGAGCTCAAATTCCCATGAAGCTCACTAGGCAACTGAGGATTGAGGTTGTCTTTCTGAATGCTGTGAGGATAGAATGGATGAAGGGAGACCCACATAAACTGCCCTTCATTCCTTAAAGGAAGACCAGGACAAAAATGTCATAAATCAATACAGAGTATCTATATTCCTTTCTACTAGCCTTGACAGCCAAGGAAACTCACCAAATTTTATAGAACAGTTTATGATGAAAACGGAAATAATAATAACATTGGAGCTGCAATGAGTATCAACTGTTTCTTCTCCTCTGCACGATACAGTCATAGGACCTGGGTTAGGAAGAGGAGAAGGCTTTTAAAAATAGCCTTCATGGCAACCCTCAAATTATTCTCCTTCTGCTATGGTTCCTGGGGAGTGCTCTAAGCTCAGATGAGAGTAGCCCTCAGATGAGAGAATCTAGCCTGTGCTGTTTGGCTGTTAACTCTATAGGACCTGTGGTGAGCCCAAAGTAATTCAACCACTGTCCTAATGAAGTTGCTGAGCAACCTTAGCAATGGATACTTATGGTCACTGGGGGCAGGACATCTCCTCACCCACCTTTCCCTTTTTAAAGCCGCTCCAATCTCTTTTTACAGTTCTGTCTGAGAGCTAGAGGGATAAAGTTGACAAATGTCTCTGACCCCAGATGGTCCTACAGCCAGTATCAGTGCCGTTTTTCTCCCCATAACTTTTGACTTGCTAGGGCATAAGTTTACCTTATTGAGCCAAGCCACAATTTTTGATGTGGCAAAATTAACCATAGAACTCATGCCAAGTGTGATGGCTCTAGAAATGGAAAATCTCTCAGAGAACTGGTAAGTGCACTTCACTTAGCGTGTCAATGTGACATCGCTTAATGTGCTGCAACTCACTTGACTTGGTGGCAAGACAGAATAGAAAGAAGTTTTTTGACCTAAGACCCAGTGAATCCTTTTTATTGATCTCCACATTAGACCCTTTGTACAACAAATGCTCTCCATTAAAATTTCCTTAATAGGGGTGAAAAAAGACAGGCAGCAATGCCAAGATGAGGTACAGAGGAGCCAAAACTATTCAATGAAGTGATGTTCCATCCAAATAAAAAGGACAGAGGTGTCTTTGGATAGATGGGAGACTATCTATGGCTTTCTACTCTGTGGTTAGCAACTCAGAGTTGGAGCCATTCAAATGGCTGTGCAGCATCTTATCGATGTGCACCCAGGCTCAATGTCCAGCTGTGACTAGAGGGGTGTGCTCCAGAGGTGGCACATAAGGATCAGGTAAATGACTGAAAGCCTTGTCCCCCACTCTGTTGAATGAGGGGGGGCATATTGCCCAACCCTGATGAAGAAATGAGCAAAAGGGTCTGAAGGGATGGGACTGGGCTAAGTGCCTTTTGTGACCCAGTCAGTGAAAGAAAACAGGGAAGCAACTATTGATTCCAATTCTCCCTCATTGTTGCAGACTTTCTGCTGTACCTAGCACTTTATGACAGCATGTGTAGGGGTAGAAGGTCACTATAGGGGCCAAGCAGAGATTCTGTCATGTTCCTTTCTAATATAGCAGAGCTAGGAAAACAAACTAGTCTCCCACACCGAATTTATTGCAGCAACTGGATTGCAAAATGCACTAGCTAACTGTAGATTGTTCAGTGGCAGAGACAGCTTCTTGAACAATCAAAATCATACATGATAGCTTCCCCTAGAGTTGAAGCGGACTAAGCATATCCTGTAGTAAGGTATTCATTTAGAACTTTTTGATGCCACCTCTCCAGGAAACTTCCCGGAAAGACTCACGCAATAGAAAAAATTGCAATTGCTTTGAAGTTTGGGAAATATATTGTTTGAGGGGGACTGTCTGTCTGGAAATGAAACTATTTATGAATCACCACAAATCCCCAGAAACTGCTAGAAAGCTTGTGGAAACTTTGTGTTGCTTGACCTGCTATGAACTTCAGTCCATGAATCACAAACCACTATAATTTTCATCATGAACTTTAGTTTGTGAGCCAGTTCATGCCCATCCCTAGTTGTTGTCACCTATCCAGTAGGGTTGTAAGCACTGCCTCAGAAAATTTTGAAGGCAGTGCCTGAAGAGGGTGGAGTTTGGGGAGGATGTGATGGCACTTCTGGGTAACTTTTTAAGGATTTCTCCAGAACATCACTAGGGAGGCTCTTCCCAGCCATTTTTTCTCCAGTTTCTCATTTTCTCCAAGATGGGGGATTGGGGCTGAGGACTGTACATGAGTAATTTACCCACCACTGGTGATCAAGTGGCAAGCCTATTTAATAGCATTTTCAGAATGACTTGGAAACTGGGGCTTTTTCATCTGTCCCATATTACATAATGGAGTTACTTTATGTGCTGAAATATGCAGACATGCTTCTTAAGAATTGAGTGATTCTTTACTAGGGATGACAGGAATACTGTAGAGTTCTATGGCACATCACAAACAACCTGTGCCATCTAAGAACAGAAAGTGGTTTCCCAAGGTAGCTGCTTATTGTCTGTGTGGCTAGGGTATTGGTAGGGTTCGAATTTCCCACCCAGTCTAGTTCCTAGTGAGAGACAGTGGGGTGGGTTTACTCAGGAAATGACATCACACCACTGATGTAACTGATTTTCTTTTTCTTCACACACACATTGCCAGCCTACCAAGCAGTAGCAGGAGTTAAGGAGGTTGCCAGTGGGAGACTTGGCAAACCAAGGTTTTGGAAGTCTCTAGATGCTGATCAGTATCAACTGGATGTTAAGTTCTTTACTGCATGTCGAAGGAAAATTTTGGTTGACACCTCTCAGCATGATTTTGTCTGCAAAGAATAAAGAAGACCAGCAATTATGTCAACTGAGTTTGGAGCCAGGTAGGGGTTGCCCAAATTCTGTCAGCCAACAGAATTTTAAAAAGGTAAAGGTGCAAGCACCAGTCGTTTTTGACTCTGGGGTGACGTTGCTTTCACAACGTTTTCATGGCAGACTTTTTATGGGGTGGTTTGCCATTGCCATCCCCAGTCATCTACACTTAAATATCAGCAATTGACAAGACCTAGTTTAACCCAGGCCTAAACCTAGATGGTGCAGGCTAGACTGATCTCATCACATCTCAGAAGCTAAACAGGGTCAGCCCTGGTTAGTATTAGGATGGGAGATCACCAAGGAAGTGCAATGATACTATGCAGAGGTAGCCAATGGTAAGCCACCTCTGAACATCTCTTGCCTTGAAAACCCCACCAGTGGTCATCATAACTTGGCTGTGACTTGACAGCACTTTCAGCCACCAGTTTAACCCAGGCTAAGTGGATCCATCTATGTTTTAAAAACTGTTTTATGGTCTGCTTCAAGCATGAAAATTGTCTTTTCTATATCATCTTAGATTGCTCTTTTTATTCTATGTTGCTTTTATGTCCTGGTAGGTTTTATTGATGAAGTTTATGGATTAACCTATTTTAAAGATTTACTGGCTTGACTCTTTTTTTATTATTATTGTTTTGTTGAACCCCAGGCAGGTTCTGGAAAGGTGGCCTGACATACATATTTTCAAAATAAATAAAAAGGTTAACCCATAGATCAATGTCTCATGTCTTTTTAAAAATATATATATATATATTTATGTGCATGTGAGTTTGTGTGTGCACCTGGAAGTCATAGTGACCTCTGTTGACAGATCCCCTACTGGGGGCTGGAGGATATTCAGAGAGGTAGCTGAATAAAGTCTGCCCCTGCCTCCCAACTGCTGGTATTCCAAGGAGGTCTCCTATCCAAGTACTTGCCAAATTCAACCCTGCTTAGCTTTCCAAGAACTGACGAGATCGGTCTTGCCTGGGCTATCCAGGTCAGGGTGTCTCCTATCTTTGTTGAGGAACGTAGGGTCAAGAATGTACTATTTCATTAAGGATAGGACATGACATTTGGGGGGGAAATGTGACCTTGTCCATTTTGGCAGCCATCTTCATCCCGTTTATGCTACTCCATTGTGTTTCCAATATAGATTGTTGCTGCCACTACCACAATATATTGAAGCTAAAAACTGACTTCCTGTGTATGCACATCAATCAAAAGTGTGGCAATAAAAAAAAATGATTGCCAAAATGTTTGCATCCATTTGGTAGCCATTGGTACACAGGTACAAATGTACTTAGCTAACATTAAATAAGTAGCCGAAAGGTTTGATGACACCAGAATCAGATGCTAGTATGCAAAAAGACAACCAAGATAAACTTTTTGAAGCATCTTGCTAGCCACTGTGGAAAATAGGAGGGCATTTTTTACAGAAGGTTGAGAATGGTAGTATAATAGAAAGCTCAGGAAGTCACTTCTATAAGAAATAATACCGTAGTCCAGGGTTTCCCAAACTGTTTTCCCTGTGGCCTGGTTATTTTTACACTTCTCCTTTGTGGCCCACTAAAATTCCGGGGATGAGCCAGGAGACTTTGGGGGTGGAGCTAGGAGACAGGAATTATGCCATTTCTTATGGTGTCATTTCCAGGTCAAGGGCCAAGTGATGTCACTTCCGGGGCACACTGAATCAAAACTCCACCTCTTCCTGTGATGTCACTTCCAGGGCATGCCCCCAAACCTGTCTCTTCTTCTTAAGTAACTTCGTTGTCAGAAAAATCTCTCTGAAGCTCACGCTGAGCCAAAATGGGGGTGGAAAGTGGGTGGTCTGCAACTTTTTCATACATTCCCAGGGTCCTCTCTTTCCACCCCCAACACCTGCATGCACCTATCTGTTTGTGTGTTCTTCTCCAGCTTGCTAATGCCCATGTTCAATTGCCTGCACCACCTACACATCCCTTCCTCATGCAGTTGAGAGTGCTGTTGCCATTGCCATCAGGAATGCCAGCACTGGGCCCTGGCAGCTGCTGTACCTCAAAATATGCTGACACATTTAGTAGGCTCTTCCTTCAGCTGCCACTACTGGAACACTGCCTCAAGCTACAACCAAACTTGCTTGGTTTCAAGAAAATCTTTTGACAGCTATTTTTCATACATTTTTTTAGCTAAAACACTGGGAAATTGCTGTGAAAGGTAGCAGAGAATTGTATTACAATTAATGAATTAACTTCAAGTTATATGAAGTTCATACAAGCTTTTCTGCAGTTATCCCAAAAAGGATATTTATGAGGGACTTGCAGCTTTTTTACTGACTGTGTTTCCCATGCCTTTAAAAGCAACCTGTTCTGCAGATATTTAGCCAGTGAACTTCTTTCATTCTTTTTAATAAGGAGGAGTTTAATTTTGGTGTCAAACAGCTGTTAAAAGCAGGACCAGTAAAATGGTGCCAAGTTCATTGTACCATCACTTCCAGTGCTGTTGAGATATACAACAGTAATCTCCAATAATCTCTTTCTGCCCCACACTTCTCACTCTCACTCACTCATACAGAAATCTCATAGAAAGGCCAGCTGGCTACAACTGTGGGGGGGCAAGTTTTCATTGGCAGAGCTCCTATGTCTGCAACAACAGTATGATCAGAAGACATTTTGTAGAAAAATAGGTGGTGAAGTTCATCCAGGTATTGTTATGCAGCTGCACATACTATTTCAATGGACAAGGAGGTGGAACTCTCAGAAGGAGGAGGTGGAATTCTTACAAAGGTTCAAGAGCTGCACTTCTGTGAGCTCCCACTGAATCTGAGGCCTGAGTATGATAAACAAAAAAGTTTCACCCAGTAAAATGGAAGAAAAGAAAGAAAGAGAAAGGGAAAGAATGAAATGGGAGGAAAGGGAAAAGAAAGACATGGAAAGAAAGAACATAAGAACATAAGTGAAGCCATGCTGGATCAGGCCAGTGGACCATCCAGTCCAAAATTCTCTCACACAATGCCCAAAAAGCACCAGAATATCCACCATTAGGGCCAGGGCACTAGAAGCCCTCCCACTGTTGCTTCCCCCCAGCACCAAGAATATAGACAGAGCATCACTTGCAGTGAAAGAAAGACAGAATTTATTTTTATTTATTTTATTCAATTTACCGGTATATCCCGCCCTCCCCACCGAAGCAGGCTCAGAAGGAGGGACAAAGAAAAAAAAGTCTTACTCACCATCAAATGACCCCAGCCAGTAACAATTCTTTATTTTATGTTATTGGATGCTGGTACTAAATGGGTGTGGCTACAAGGAAGGGCAGGACTATAAGGCCAGAGGTACCTGTAAGTTAATTTTCTCCATCTTTCACCACCGTTTGTTTATTTCCGAAGCTTGATTGCTAGCAGTGATAAAACAGCCCTCCAGTGGTGACTCAGAAGCACAGCTTTATGATACAATCTGCCAAACACCCGGAATGCAGCAGCTTCTTGGCTCAAATCCAGTACGATTTTCTGACAGGAGCCAAGGGGCTCTTAAAATGCAGCTTGAAATGAGATTTATTCCTTTTTACCTGCTTTTGGAGAAATATAAATTAGTTTGATCAATTTTGTAATTTGTGCTTGCCAAGTAGGCTTGAAGCTATTAAGTGATTTGCACAAGGCATTCCCTACTCTCCCCCCTTCCTCCCTACTCCCAGCGATTGGTCTCAATGAAATGGGGGTATTGAGTCTTAATAATCTATTCATTCCCTTGACCCAATGGAGAGAATTAGAAAGGCTTTTTCCCCCTGTGTTAATTACTTCAAAAAAAGAAACTCTCCCAGACTGAACTGTTTTAGGCTTTTGTATCTATTCAGATATTGGATTTAGACAATTTAAATCGGCCACAAAAGCACGGACGGTGCAGTCTTATACATTAGGGACAATTTCAATCTTCTCATCCATGTGGTCTTGACCGACAATCCTCTTTTTGATTTTGTTTCTCCCCTGTGTAAATTGAATCCATGCCGCCTTATTTTCATGACATTTCCCATACACACTTTTCAATGTTTCTTGTGTATCAATAACATTTCATTGTTATTGCTGTGTAATCCAATGGGCTTGATCCCCTGGTGGAATATGCGAGGGATTTTTTTTTCTCCTGATGGGAAGCTGCAGGGAGTGACTGAGGAAACTGAAAAAGGAGATCTTCTGAGGAAAGGAGAAGATTTCTGAGGAGAAGAGGTATTATTAGTTTAGAGAGAGTGGTCTTCAAATTGTGCATGTGCTCACTGGAAACATACACATGTGGTCTTCAAATTTTTGTGCTCACTGGAAACACACACACACACACCAAGTTAGGAACTGTGGAAGCTAGGAGGTTAGATACATTGCTACTTTCTTCTTTTGTCCACACCTTCCATCATCCAACCCATAATTTCTTCCCTCAAGTGATGGTTTGTGGGAGACAGAAGTCAGCACTATTTATACACAATCATTTCCATTAAAGTTGAACTACTATCCATAGGAGCCCTGTGGTGCAGAATGATAAACTGCAGTACTGCAGTCCAAGCTCTGCTCACAACCTGAGTTTGATCCTAGCAGAAGCTAGGTTTAGGTAACCAGCTCAAGGTTGACTCAGCCCTCCATCCATCCTTGCACAGGGGACTACCTTTACCTTTATGATCCATTTTATTGTTGTTCTGTTGTTTTGCTCTGAAGTGCATTCCAATGCACTTGAGTGCATATGCACCTTAACTGAAAGGAGGGGGGGGGCAATCTTGATGCAATGGCTCAGTTACAGTGCACATTTTCAAACACCCTTGTCAGTAAGCTATACAGAGCATTTTAGAAAATTCTTTGAAAACTGCAGTGAACTGCACATAAGTAACAGTTAGAACCAAGTCCAGAGAACATAAAAAGGGAGAAGCACAGATTGCTAACAATAGCAACACATAGCTTTAATGTCAGCACAATCTGATGCCATCAACACAATCTGGTGTAGACATAAATGTAAAGGTGAAACTACTGCTGCTGCTGCTACTACTACTACTACTACTACACTCTCCTGAGGCACTACCCACAAATTTCCTGACATTTGCACTAAGAATCCTAATGGCACTGAAAACTAACTCAGTGTTTTCAGACTGTATAACCCTTCCTTCCTCATAAATATGCAAGGCCAAAGTGGAGGTATACCTCTCTTACCCTAATACAGACCAATTCAAAGGCTCCACTGGAGAAAGAAGTGTGATGTGGGCTTCTGTGTAAGGTAACACATGGAGTCAAAGGGCCTCCCATTTTCAGAAAGACTCTAACTAGAACAGATCAGACAACCTATAAGAATCTTGTGGAAGTAGGCTGTGATGAGGGAAGCTTATTCTACAGGTTGAGTTTTCGATGCCCAGGAGGTGTCCCACTAGGGTCGCCCACTGCCAGGTAGGGCCTGCTGTTCTCCCAAAATTACAAATGATCTCTGTATGATAGAAATCATTTCCTTTTGGAGAAATGGCAGCTTTGGAGGGTGGCCTATATGGTATCACATCCCTGCCGAGCTCCCTCCCTTCCTCAAACATTGCCCTTCCCAGGTTCCACTGCCAAATATCCAAGGATTTCCCCAATCCAAAACGGTCAGCCTTATAGCACACCAGACAGTGGGGCTGTGCAATCTGAGACAAGAAAGGTAACAAACTGGATGGTCACAGCTATATTTTATAGTCCGTTAGCTTTGGCAGATCAGGGGAGTACCCTGCAGGCAAATGCACATTTCCCTTCTCTATCCTCTAGAAATCCTGTCATCTGTTTTCAGTGCTAGCACAGAAAGTATCATATTAGTACCATTCCTGCATTCTCCCTCTCCACACACTGTAGGTGCTTAAAGTGCTTCTAAAATTCATTATGCTGTCAGTTTTGACTTCCCTCATTCCCCCTTTGGTGATGTTGTGGGGTCATGCTGGACATACACTTAGGCTGGTTACCAAGTCAATCCCTAAGGCTAACTATTGAGAGATTCTGTTATGTAATACTGGAAAAAATGATAATGCTATTGTATACTTTGTTCTTGCAGTCTTTCTGCAAGACAAGAGGCTTTGTTGCGAACCTCTTTGTTACTTACAATTACAATAAGAGTGTTAGAAGACCTTGGGCATTATTAAGCTGAGCTGTAGGGTTTTCTTAGCAGATAAACACTTTGCTTATCTCCAAGTACAAGAAAATGCTCCCTGACCCACAAGCATTCATGGGTGAACCTTTGGTTGGTTATGAATGGGCTCATAATCCACAGAAACACCCCACAGAGACTAAAGGGGGCAGGAAGGGCTTTGCTCTAGAGGGGCTCGGAGTAAATGGGCTTTGAAACAGCATAAATTAAAGGCTTTCAGCTGTTACAAAGTTTTTTTTTTTCATAATTCCCATGAAAATATATAACATATTAAAAAGGGAAGAAGGAAATGCGGTGTGCTTAAGCATGCTTCCACTGAGTGTTTTTTATTATGGTTAATGGCTCAGCACTGGTAAACAGGATGGTTTGCAGAGTAACATGGCCAAGAAAGGTTTCATCTCTGAGCCATCGTCTCCCAAAACTATGGGAAATTTGATGTGAAGCTGAACATGTCTAGTGAGACAGGGTTTCTTAAAAAGACATTTTAGAACTTCAGTGCTATGCATTGCATTTAGGATTTTGAAACAGGGACAATCAAGTCAGATGCAAGATTCTCAAATAAATGAGATACATTTAACTCAAGAAGCATCTAGCAATCCTGATTCAGCAGATACTTTACTGAGGAGAGTGATTGCTGGCTGAGCAAAGTATCCTGTGACTCTGGAGTTCACAGTCTCAACTGCAATAATTTCAGTGATCGTTTCACAAATAGTGAGATCTTTGGGCTCATATGCTACTTTAAAAAGTGCATAAGTTAACTGCGTTAGTGTATCACAAACTAAACAATAGGACTAATTCTAAAAGGTTCTTGTGGTGCAATTGCCATTCAGGAATTACTGAGGAATAGACAGGGAATCATTTTGGATTTTAGATTGGTCAACTGTAAAATGATTAATTATATTATGTCAGCAAGGAAGGGGAGGTCATTTTCCTTCATTTACCTTCTTGAAGATTTGGGAAGGAAAGCAGGAATATGAATGTTTATCCTGTATCTGAGAACATCACGGTGACAATTTCATAGCCTGAGAGAACCCTTTATTTGTGTTGAACTGAGATCTAGAAACTCTTGCACAGACAAATGACTTAAATAGTATTGGGCTGCCTAAATGGAAGCACCAAGAGTCTACACTATTATATTCTATATTCTAGATTAATTAACTGGGACAGGTGACTTTTGTGAATCACCTATTATATTTCGATTGATCTAGTACAATTCAACCTCCAGTTTGCGCGTGGAGATCTCCTGGGATTGCAACTGTTTTCCAGGCAACAGAGAGAGATCAATTCATCTGGAGAAAAGTGCTGTTTTGGAAGGTGGACTCTATGGTCTTATACCCCACTGAAGTTCTCCCATAACTACACCCTTCCCAGACTCCATCCCCTAAATCTCCAGGAATTTCCCAACCTGCAGCTAATGACCCTACCCTAGAGGATTACTATTAGCAACTTCTGAGAATGAATGTGCATTACCAGTCAACTAGTACAATAAGCTACACAGTCATAGGGTTGCTAAGTCTCTATGTTCTCCTGGAATTACAAGTGAACTCCACACTATGGAGATCAGTTCTCCTGGAGAAAATGGAAGTTTCAAAGGGCAGCCTATGGTAAACTGTAGAATCTAGGTGAAATCCATCTCCAAACTTTGCTGTCCCTGGGCTCCAACTCCAATTCTCCAGTGATTTCTCAGGCTGCAGTTTGCAATCTTAATGTATTCCAAGCATCCAGATCAACCAAATGCAGTCTCTGTTTCATTATACTTGTCCCTGATAAAGCAGTGTCCTAATTTTATCTCTAGTTTTGCCTTTGTCAGATATTTTATTGCAATTGTGTTACTGTAAAGTGTCATTTGCCACTGTTGTTGGTTTTCAAAGCTCGGTCTTCTCTTACCTGTTCTTTAGCAGTACATTTGATGAGAGCCAATAGGTAGTGGGTTGAGTGTTGCTCAAGGACTGGAGTGATCTGACTTCAAAACCTCACTTGCCCATAAAGTTCACCTTAGTCAAAGTACTTTGTTAAATCTACTTCACAGGGCTGTTGTGATGGTACACTGGAGAAGAGGGAAACTATGTAAGCCACCATGAGGTCATGGGAGGAAATGATGGATGGATGGATGGATAGATAGATAGATAGATAGATAGATAGATAGATAGATAGATAGATAGATAGATAGATAGATAGATAGATAGATAGATAGATAGATGGATGGATGGATGATCTGCATAGAGAAATATATATTTGAGCCAGCAAGGTGCATAATTTTCAACATACATATCAAGAGAATTCCTAAAGCAACACACAATGTGGTGTCATTCCCAGGGATTTTTTTTAAAACTGGGAATGGCATTTCAGTGTCCTATGACATTGTTTCCTCTGCTCACTCCAACTGCTTATTAGAGAAGAGGCAGGAGCTGCCAAAGTGGTCAGCTCAGTAACCCTAATGTTCACACTATATCCTACCTTGATTCTGGCTTCTTTTCTTCTTTTGTAGTGTTGACAGATATGATAAAATGCTCTTTCTGTTAAGAGTGGATTTTAATGATTTTTGCCCCCTACAACCCCCTCTCCTTTTCTTGACAACCCTATGGTTCCCCTGGGTTTTCAGAACCATAAATTGTAGTTCTGGTTGCCCCAGTTTTGCAGAGTTTTTTTTTTTTGGGGGGGGGGGGCTAATATGTGTTTCAGGGGAATATAAAAGAGTTTTCTTAAAATCTGGGAAATGCATATGATTCCCTCTTCCTGATCTTTTGAAGCTGACAAATCACTGGAGGCCCATATTAGATGTTTTTCTCCCCTGACTGTGTAGATTGGTCTTGTATCCTCTGCAAGAGAATGTTCAACTGTCTGTGAAACACCATGGTGAGGAATCCTATATAACCAAAGGAATTGAATTGTGCTGCCATGTATTTAGGAAGGCCTTTTCTGGCTGTAATGTCTATGATTCACAGCTGGAGTGTATTTTTAAAAGGCTGTGCAAGCATTTCTAACAAGAACACCACATTATTTCCAAGAGGATATAAATTGAAAGGGGAAGAGCCCCACTGAAACCTATCATATCCGACTTCTTCAGTGAAGCTGTGACTGTGGTTTATTTTATAAAGAATTGGACTTCAGGGGGAGGAGAAACAACTCTGATGAGTCTAAATGACAGATTTAAAGAGGGGACCTATATTTTTGTAGGTGAGTGTAATCTGCTAGTCAGTAGAATTAGGGTTGTTTTATTTTCTGCTCCATTTCACAGGTCATTTGGTGCTTAATGTGGAAAGCTGCTTTTGTTATAGAAAGGAAAGCCAAGAGGAGAACAATATTATTGCTTTTGATCCTTCTGTATGTACACACATCATATGATACCTTGAGAGGAGCAAAGGCATAGATGGTCATTAAAGCTTGGAAGATGCAGAAGTGTAGTTTATGTCCCCACCCCCCACCCCACTCTGAAAATCTGAAGATGGACACATTTTAAATTGCTTTGAAGAATTTTAACAATACTTCCCTATCATACAGATACAATAACTGACAGGGGTTTCCTGCTGCTTTAATTTTTTTGAAGGCGTAAAATACCAACAGTGGAATTTTCCTAGGGATGAGCAGATGTTTCATTTGTTTGCTTGTTTATCTGTTTATCTATCTAGCTATTTATTTATTGCCTTTTTATATACATTTATATTTTTGTCACCTGTTAGCAGTCTTTTCTTTTTGATGTTGGTTTTGTAGATTTGTGTTTACTGTATAGGCATACCATACATTTTTATATGTGATTTATGCAAGATTGTTGTATATAATGTATGCCATGTATACATATCTGTAAAATATAAAAGCCTGGTTTACTGACACATGAAAATGTAAAAAAATGTGTGTTTTGCAGAAAAAACTACAAAGAGAAACAAAATGAGGGAAATGCCACAAAATACAGAATAATTTCTTCTAGTGCAAGGCGGGGAGCAAAATAGAAAGTTAAAACAGTGGTGCTCAGACATATTAAATCATTCCCACTTTCCATTTCCACATTATACCTCTAGACCTTGACCAAGATAGCCAAGACTAGCCCAGTCTCATGAGATTTTGGATGCTAAGCAGGGTTGGCCTTGCTTAGTTTCTGGAAAGGAGACCACCAAGAAAAACCAAGGTCACTACATGGAGGCAGGCAATGGCAAACCACTTCTGAATGTCTCTTGCCTTGAAAAGTCTGTGATGCAACCCCCCCCCCCCCCGCTTAGAAAACCCTGTGGAGTCACTTGATTGCCTCTGTCTTCACTGTGGAAGATGGGATGTGCTTGCCCACTCCAGATCTGCTGATTTCGGGAGGGGTGTTGAAAGACCTGAGTCAGACTGTGGTAATGAAAGAGGAGGTCCTATGACAGGCAGTTGGCTCCCTTCCTAGAGCATCGGGACCTGGCAACAGTGATCCATGCAACGGTCACCTCGAGATTAGATTACTGTAATGCCCTCTACATGGGGCTGCCTCTGTGCCGAACCCGGAAGCTGCAGCTAGTGCAGAACGCGGCTGCTAGACTGCTGCTGGGGCTCCCAAAGTGGGAGCACATACAGCCGGGGCTGCATGAACTGCACTGGCTGCCAGTTATATACCGGATTCATTGCAAAGTGCTGGTCATTACCTTTAAAGGCCGAGGACCTGCCTACCTTAGGGACCGTCTCTCCCCGCACGAACCCCAGAGAGCACTGAGGTCAGCAGGGAAGAACCTGCTGACTATCCCCAGGCCAAAAGAGGCAAAACTCCAGAGTACCCGCACTCGGGCTTTCTCTGTCATGGCTCCACAGCTGTGGAATCAGCTTCCAGAAGAAATGCGGGCCCTGCGGGACTTTGAACAGTTCCGCAGGGCCTGCAAGACCATCCTGTTCCGAATTGCCTTCACTGAGTAGACCTGCTAAGTAAAACTTGCCATCTGGGTAATAGCTCAAAAATATTAATTTTATTGTTTCTAGAATTTTAATGGATTTTAATTGTAGTTAAAATGTTATATTAT
Source organism: Heteronotia binoei (assembly GCF_032191835.1). NCBI lineage: Eukaryota > Metazoa > Chordata > Lepidosauria > Squamata > Gekkonidae > Heteronotia > Heteronotia binoei. Next base: position 36,836,489 of record NC_083234.1, on the reverse strand, counting down.
ACAATGTATGTATTGAATTCTTGTTGTTAGCCGCCCTGAGCCTGCTTTGGCGGAGAGGGCGGGATACAAATAAAATGTGATGGTGATGATGACTGATAGACAAATTAAAAACTGACAGATCACCAGGCCTTAATGGCATACATCCAAGAAGGGCTGTCATATAGAGGATGGTGTGGAATTGTTTTCTGTGGCCCCAGAAGGTAGGACCAGAACCAGTGGGTTGAAATTAAATCAAAAGAGTTTCTGGCTCAACATTAGGAAGAACTTCCTGACAGAGTGATTCCTCAGTGGAACAGGTTTCCTCGGGAAGTGGTGGGTTCTCCTTCCTTGGAGGTTTTTAAACAGAGGCTAGATGGCCATCTGACAGCAATGAAGATCCTGTGAATTTAGGGGGAGGTTTTTGTGAATTTCCTGCATTGTGCAGGGGGTTGGACGAGATGACCCTGGAGGTACCTTCCAACTCTATGATTCTATGAGTTCTGAGAAAAAATCAAATGTGAACGTTTGGATCTCCTGAGAAAAATATACAATCTGCCTCTATTCCCAAGGACAGGAAAGTAGCAAATGTACCCCCATCTTTCAAAAAGTTTCTGGAGGAGATCCAGGTCCTACAGGGTTGCCAATCCCCAGTTGGGGGAAGGGGACCCCCCACTTTGGAGGACCTTCCCCTGCTTCAGGGTTATCAGAAAGCAGTGTAGCAAATGGACGAAACCCCCTCCTCCAATCAAGGGGCTTTCCAAATGACAGAGGCACAGAAGAGTTGATTTGCAGATTCTTTTTATTGTTTTTCTCACATTGAATGTGGGAAGGAGAAAACAAACCCTTCACCCCCTTCTCCCTTCTCCTTCAAAATTCTTCCCCATAGTCACAACATCTTATACCTTCTGCAAACAAAGGCCAATTCACAGATTAACTACACTGGTCTTCGCCTTTGACAGTCTGATTACATTCATTGGTCAAATAAGTCCCTTCTCCCAATTTAGAAGCGAGAGATGAATAGATATCACCCGGAGGCCGCTAATCTGTAGCAGAGGGATTTTACCTTCTCCAAGAGATAGGTTCCCAGGGACTCCCGGAGGTAGAAGATAGCTTACTTTCCACCGAAAGATGTTTACAGAACAAAATGAAGATAACAAGTCTCTGCTAAAGGAGAGACTTCCTCTTGTATCTAACAGTAGCCCATTGTTTTTTGTTAGGAAGTTGGAACCAAAATCATAGAAAAGGCCCTATAATACTTTTAAGGCGAGCTCAGCAAATATAATACCGCAAATATAATACTTTGAACACATATAATACTTTGTTAAGGCAGGTTAATGCAAATGATAAAAATTAGTGCAATTCTATTTGGCACTCTGTCCATGCTGCAATGCAAATCTGAACCTACGTACAACAGCGGGGAAGGGGGAGGGAAATGTCTGCTGGGCACTCCATTATACCCAATGGAGACAAATTCTCATAGGCTGTAATGGAGAATTGATTCATGGGTGTCTGGGGGAGCTTTTGTTTAAGAAAGAGGCATCAAATTTTCAGCATAGCATCTGGTGCCACTCCTCAAAACACCCCTCCTCAAGTTTCAAAAAGATTAGACTAGGGGGTCCAATTCTTTGAGCCCCAAAAGAAGGTGCCCCTATCCTTCATCATTTGCAAATGGAGGGAAGGCATATAAAAGTTCCTTTAAAAGTGATGACCAGAACTCCCTTCAAAGTTCAATCATGCTTGTCACTCCCTTGCTCCAGCTCCACCCTCAAAGTATCCTGGGTCCCTTCCCAAAGTCCCCAAATATTTCCTGAGTCGGATTTGGCAACCCTAATCTGGGAAATTACAGGCCAGTCAGTCTAACACTGATACTGAGTAAATTGGTGGAATCTAGAATTAGTTGGCACATGGATGAACAAAATCTACTGAGGAAAATCTACTGAGATGTTCTGTAAGGGAACATCTTGTCTCACTAGCCTTTTAGAGTTCTTTGAGGTGGCAAACAAATATGTAGACAAGGGTGGCCCTGTAGATGTTATTTGCCCAGATGTCCAGGAGGCTTTTAAGAAAGTTTCTAATCGCAGGCTCTAAGTAAACCCAGCAGTCATGGAATAAGAGGACAAGTTCTTCTGTGAATTAAGAACTGGTTAATTAACAGGGAAAAGCGAGTACAAATGAGCAGTTTTCACAGTGGATGGGGGTCAGCATTCAGCAACAGGGTACTGCAGGGTTTGGAAGGGGGGTCAGCACTCAGCAACAGGGTACTACTGCCATTTTAATGTTAGGCTTCTGGAGACTGCCAAAATGCACACACACCCCCTTTGTTCACTAAAGCATTAAAGGGAAAATGTTTTTAAAGCTTTAGGCATCCAATTTTTCTTTTTACATCTCATGTCAATTCAGCACTGATTCTTACTACCTCCTGCCTTATTTTGTTTGTATGCAGTATTGAAATTATTTTCTTTTCTTTTTTCTTTTGCGCTGGGGACATTATCATTTGCATCCTCCCTGATCCCCCTTTCAAATCAATGCCAGCAGGACACTAAATTTTGCATGGCTCCTTTTAACACCCCCCCAGGTTGTTTTGATTTTTTAAATCAATGATCTGAGATTAATGATTGTCTCCTATTACTAGACTCATGCCGCTTGTCAAAAATTAAACATTTAAAAGTAAAGGGAAAATGAAGCTTGTACACCAATGAAGGGGGGAAGATGGCAGAAGGCGCAGAATGGATGGAGCAATTTGGGCAGGGGAGTGACCTTCAAGGGGTGACAAAAGGGTGGGGTGAAAATCCAAGGGAACCTGTATGCTTTTGAATTACCTTTGGCTTGAAAGTGAAACAAAGGGAAAATTGACACAAATGCACTCTCAGAAAGCCTGGAGAAACAGTGACCAGAAAGTGAACTGAGTGCTGAAGGGAGGAAAATCTATGCAGAATAACAGAGGATATGCACAGTGAAAGCAAGGGAAAACACCAGTGCATAATAGGCCTGACCTTGTACTGTTTTCTTCTGATTTGTTACCCCAATTTATGTTGCAGATAGTTACATGTGACCTATAACCCCAATCAGCAACTAAGTGAGGAACCATAAATGCATTTACTCAGAAGTAAGTCACATACTATTCAGTAGAGCTTACTCTGAGGAAAATGTCTGTAGGACTGCACAATAATACTGCACTCCTAACTAAAATAAAGTCCATTCTGACTCCATTGATGTTAATGGGATTAGAAGGGTGCAACTCTGTTTTGGAAGGCATTCTGTAAAATGGTTACAGAATATTGTACTTGTGCATGGAAGAACCATTCACATTAGAAACTGTTTCTCTCCAGAAGGATAGATATTTGTATTAATTTTTGACAAAACAATGTAACTATAAGACTCCTGTTCTTTACTTTTATAAATCTTCTGAATGAGCTCTCGTGTGGCATGAGATAGAATTTCTCAGATTAGAGACCAGAGCAATCAGACTTTATCTCTTCCATGTAATCCATACAGCTTCACCCCCTTCTTGTACTGACTTCTCTAAAATCCCCTTTGTTTGATAAGATTGCTGATCCTCTTTAACAAAATGATGCAGTAAAAATCCCCATCCTCAGGCATTTTTATATTATTGCTGATACATGAGATGTTTTATCATAAATGATTTTGAGAGTCATTTATTGGCATTAAGGGTGACAAATAAATACATTCCAATCTACCAAGGAGTACAACTGTTTTTATCTTGTCTTTACTGTAGAAAAGAATCATGTACAGAGTTTTTATTAGACTAATTTCTGGTACTTTTAATAATTCTTTGTTTATTTTCTTAATACCTTACTGGACTCTGTTTTCTTTTTTCCCCTTTCTAATGCCTATTTGTTCCCACTGTTTTCAATGGGAAATGAGGGGAAAGCAAATATTCCTTATATTATATCTATACAATGCTTATAATTTGGCAAGCCACATCCTGAAGAGAGTAAATGCCTCCTTGAGAGAACGGGTTGTCACCCTTGTCTTGAAACAGCTGGTGATAGTACAGCAGCCACTCCTAAAGAAATCTGCTCAGGAAACTTGAAATTCTTGTCCAGTTTGAGCAAGGTAATTGAGCAAATGGTAGCTGGTAAATAAAGATGAAATGGCGAGTATGGAGCATCCAACCATTGATTTTCCATGCATTTAACAGAAGCTCTGCAGGTAAGATGGCAACCCCATTTTCCAAGGAAGGCTGGTTATGGTTCTATATCAGAGTAAATTCACACCATAAATTATAACTGGAAGGATTGTGGGCTTTAGTAAAATTCTGAGTCACAAATCCCATTGTCGTCTTTGCTTGCAGATTATGGACCCAATACAGCTTGTATCCAGCTAAGCAAGGCAAGATGACTAGGTTCGCTCCAAGGTGAAGTCTCCCCAACCTCAACTCTACTTAGGTTTTTCCACCAATCAGCCAGGGATAATAAGTGTTTTTCTGCACTCTACTGTAACCACTAAAAACCTCACCTGCTGCCTTTTCAGTTTGCTACAGCTTTTCTGTTGTCAAAGGACACAGCTGAGTTGCAGCATCCAGGGAAGTGATAACTGGTCTAACAGATGGTGGAGAAAAATTAATTGATCCATTGGGGTAGATAATGAGCCAACCACTGAGTGAGAAGAATACAAGGAATACAAGGAATTGGAAATGTGAATACCAACTACACTTTAGAGAAAGGGGTGGCACTGCTGCCTGGTCATCTGCTTCTCATTGCTTTGATATATATAAACAAAACCTCAAGTGATTTAAGACCCTAAAAGTACAAAGTCACCCATGTACTTTGGAAAACTTTTGTCCTGTGTTGTTTCAATTAACAACCATTGTAATGTTTGCAAGGGAAGCTGTTGCCTGATTTCATACAATAATAATATTTCAGTCAAAGGCGATCTGGTGCTGCTACGCTCACATCTAGGATTTTTTTTTCCTGGAGGGTGATGCTAATTTAATTAACAAAGCACAAACAAGAGGAGAGGGTGGTTGGGGTACCCAGAGAGGGTGTGTCTGGTAGATTTGGAAGGGGGCATTGCCCCCATGGCCCCTTTAATAATTCTATTTATGGCCCTGCCAAACTACAGAACTATAGGGAGCACTGACTAGAGTTCAAGACATCAGGCTGAAAAGGCCATCTAAAATGCAGTCATTCACTAGCAAGGGTCATCGTATCAATCTAAGGGGATTGGGGGGCAGGTAAGCAGGCACAATTAAAATTGGTGCAGGAAGATAGAAAGTCTTCAAGGCCACCACAGGGCATTATGTCTAGGAAGCAAGTCAAACATTGACCAGAAAACATGTCTACTTGAGTCAGGTGGAGGGAAACCATTGCAGCATTTGGGGATAGCACTGTGCTGTAGGCTGAAGCCCTTGGTTATCTTCCCTTCCACAACTTATTGTGTCTGCAATATACATTTTAATAAGTAACTATGGTTCCAACCTTTTGCAAGATCTACACAGCTATAGACACACCTAATAGAGAGTAGGTGAAAGCATCGCTTGATGGGTATATGAAGGGGTGTGGACTATCTTAGGGAAAACCTTGAGCTACCCTGAAAGCTACCCCTCTAATGAAAATAATCTTTCATGGCCATGCTGGCCCTTCCACCACCTCCCCAATATTCATAAATAGCAGGAGCATGGGCCTGATCCTTATTGGCCTACCCAACTGCTCAAAAGTTGGTGTGGCAAACAACACCTGTTCCTTGAAGCATGGACTAATTTCATCAGACAGGCAAGCCTTGGAGGGAAAGATGTAGTGTCCCTGTTACCAGGGCAACCAGGTTGCAGTAGTCTCTATTTCTTGGTTTTGATACATTGCTGAATGGGTTGCCTGTTCCCTATGGTGAGTTATCAACCTTGTGGGCTGCTTTGCCCAGGTACTCTCAGCTCAGGCAATGCATTTACCAGGGAGGGAAGAGGGTTGGGAGGAACTGGTGCCAGCCCCATCTGGGGAACCAGAAACCTGTATTTATAATCAAGCTATTACCAGACTTTTTGTATCCCCTCACACCATTTCAGATGCAGTATATCTCCTGGTATGGACATAGTGGACAGAATGACAGAGCAGGTTCCTGGGAGACTCAATTATACCTTGGAACCTTCACTGGACTACTCACATTCTCATATAAAATATGTACATAGGGTTGTTATCATAAGAAAGGAGGGGAGAATAATGTTCTATGCTGCTTTGAGTCCCCATTAGAGAGAAAAGCAAGTTATAAATAAATACATAAATGCAAATGCATGCATATGCCTCAGCTTCACTCCTCTTTATGTGTCTTCTCTGACATGCAATGGCCCAGGGCTGGTCACAGGCCTTTTCAGTTATACTCCCAGTTCTCTCCAATGGCCTCCCAGAAACTGCCTTCTGAAATCTCTTCTTACAGAGTTGTTGATTGAGCTGCCAGTGTGTTCCTGGTTCATTTTCATTTGGGAAGCAATTGTGAATCATGTATGTAGTCCTTATACTTTCTATTGGTTTGTATGCTGGTGCATAAAGTTTTATATGGACACTTTTTGCCCTTTTACTGGGGGGGAAATGGAATAGAAATGACTTCAATAAATAAAATAATGCAGCCAACGATCACACTGGAGCTAGAACTTTTGCATGCAAATATGAATGAGCCCACTCCATTCCTTGTCATCCCCATCTCATCATTCTTTTTTTTTGGGGGGGGGGAGGTGGCTAGGAAGTAGAATTATTTATTTATTCATTCATTCATTTCAATTTTATCCTGCCCCTTCCCTAGCAATTGGGGCTCAGCATGGTTAACAGCATAAATACAAAACATAAGTAAATGGTGAACCTCAGGGTGAGATTAAAGCAGCAACCAAAAAGGATGGATCAGAGGATTTTCTTTTTATTCAAATGACATCTTGGGTATAATGGCTCTTGAACATGCGCAATATAACTGTACAATGTAACTTCCTAGAGTTATCCAAAGAACACTTGGTTGTATATTGTTGGTTGTATACAACAAATATTGTATAAAACAGTTTAACACACTGGCACTCTGCCTTGTATCATTGTATTGTATCAATATCCATGCCCCCATTTTTTTGGGGGGAGGGGGTTGTTCCATAAATGTAAATAGGGTTGCTGTAGCAAAGGGAAACAAAGATAACTGGATAAGTGAGAAAAATATGGTACAGACCAAAAGAACCTTGCACTGTATTCCAGACTAGGGAAAGGAACACGGTTGCTCCCTCTTTATCAGGCAAGACAGGCCCTAATTAATTCCACTGATGAATCCTCTGTTCCAGGTCTCTCCCCTCTGCAAGTTGAGACCACTCAAGAGACTTTCACAAATAAGGAAAGTTTCAGCTTTGTTATTTCAGATTCTTGGAACCAAGATGTTGATTGCTGTAATTATGCTGCCAGGCAATAGAGTGGCTGTATTATCAAGGCTGCTAAAAATACTGGAAGGAGGATATACTGGTTGCAAGAAAATGTGCAGTGCTGTATGCAGAGCCAGGTGTTGCCATTTATTTAATGTGTGTATGTTGTGTGCATTTTACTTTGCTCTCCTTCTGAACATAAGGGTATTACAAAATGAAGGAAGAAGTCTCAAAGTTTTGCCTAAATTGGAAAATCTCTCAGAGAGGAAACCCGTCAGCACTAATCTGGGTAGAACAGAAGATCACCTATAAAGACATTGCTGAAGTTTGTTCCTGGTTCAGAATACAGATTTGCCTGATTTCACAATTAAGAAGGATGTTGAAATTCTCATCTGTGCAACCTTGATCTGCAAATCCCTATTTGAATTTATTTCATTTAAACCTCCTCTTTCTCTCCATGGATGTGTCAGACTCCAATGTGGGGCTGTAGTCCAGGGCCGCCTCCTTCTCCAGGGTTCCTTTAGGGAGGTTTACCTTCAGGGAAGAACCTCAGAAAAGGGCAAGGGGCGGGGTGGGGAGGTTACAACAGAATCTTTCCCCCTCTCCTACTCCTGCCAGTAACCTCTCCCTGGCTGCCTTAGGTGAGGTTTGACCCTTCCCCCCTGGTTCTCCCAGGGTGCACCCTTTAAAGGATTGTCTGGGGATCTGACAACACTGGCTTCACCCACTTCCTCTATCCTGGAGGATGGGCCCATGGGAGTGCCAGGTCCTAGGCCCAATGGGGAGTTACCTGCCTGAGATCCCATTTCCCCTGCCCCTTCCCCACTTCTCCTCTGGCCCCTGCTGGACTAAGGAAGTCATTGCAAGCTGTTCCCAAATTGCAGCCAGCACTTCTAAAAAAGGCTTCCACAACAGATGAGGAATGAGCCATCACTTATGGTAGGTTCTTCTCTTCCTCTGCCACCCTTTTTCCCTCATGGATTGGCTGCTGGCTCTTGGGGGTTGAGCAACCAAAAACAAAAGTCACACGGAAAGTCGAACTGGAGAACAAGCGGACACTCCATGTGAAAACAGCTCTAATTGACACTCTCCTCCTTAAAGTTGTAACATCCAATAAAGCAACCTTAGATTCCCAGTTGCCACAATTTATTTTTTGAGCAAAAGTGCTTCACTCAAGTGTGGAAACAGTCTATACTCAAATTCCAAAGGAATTTCAACACCAATACTCAAAGTAAGAATCAGCAGTAGCCTCTATGGTGCAACAGGCGTTACTGGTCTAACTTCCTGTTTTGCTCAATTGCTTTGTCTCAGCTACAGCTTGCTCCTATAATCAATCATAAGTCACAAAACAGTGTATCACATACCATATATCAGTTATACCCTTATATCATATACCTGGGAATACCAGTTTGGTGTAGTGGTTAAGTGTGCGGACTCTTATCTAGGAGAACAGGGTTTGATTCCCCACTCCTCCACTTGCACCTGCTGGAATGGCCTTGGGTTAGCCATAGCTATTGCAGGACTTGTCCTTGAAAAAGCAGCTGCTGTGAGAGCCCTCTCAGCCCCGCCCACCTCACAGGGTGTCTGTTGTGGGGGGAGAAGACATAGGAGATTGTAAGCCGCTCTGAGTCTCTGATTCAGGGAGAAGGATGGGATATAAATCTGCAGTTCTTCTTTTTCTGTTAAATTCAACTCACAAGAACCAAATACAACATATCAATATCATTTGCAGTTTTCAACTACTGCTTACAATATATTTTATCTTCTCTCACACCTATATTAATTACATACATATATTAATTATACAGCATTTCCGTTCAATGCAAATAACAACATACTTACATTCAATTGACACTCCTACAATTCCACAATGCTTCCCTCTTACACTAACAACTCTTGGGGGTTGGATGCTGGTTGTCCCCATCCTGTCTGGCAGCTCTAGGCATCATGGCAAGCTAGGAAGCATCACATTGGGTTTTATAAGAGCATAAGAGAGGCCCTGTTTGATCAGGTCAATGGCCCCTCTAGTCCAACACTCTGTCACACAGTGGCAAAACCTGGGTGCCATTAGAAGGTCAATCAGCAGGGCCAGAACTCCAGAAGCCTTCTCACTCTTGCCCCACAAGCACCAAGAATACAGAGCATCACTGCCCCAGACCAGGATTTCTGTAGTCCTCCCTGGACAGTTCCCTTGTCACAGTCTAGAGGCCTCCATCTCCTCAGAGGTAACTGTGGGGGTGGGAGGTCTTACCCCACAGGATGCAAGACTGTTCACATCATTTCCCTCTTCCTTTTAACCTTACAACAACTCTGTGACTGCCCATATGTGACTGGTCCAAGGTCACCCAGCAAATTTCTTTCATGAATTGAACCTGTGAGACTTCATTTTCACACCATTATCTGTTTCTTTGAACCAGCCCCCCCTAAAATGTATGTATCATGACTCAGCTTACCAGTTTATAATATATGTGTGTGAAATGTCTATTATACAAATGATGCTCCATATACTGTGTATAAAAGACACATAACATGTTTATACAATTCACCACATGTGCGTTGTTCACACTCATATCTTTAATTTTAGCTTCAGGTGTAGCTGTGTTGGTCTGAAACAACAGAAAAATGTCTGAATCCATTGGCACGTTTATGATCAACAAAGTTTAATTCTGGGTATAAGTGCACACTTCTTCAGATTATTGATGCAGCTCTTGTTCATTGCAATGAAATTATATGAACTACAAAGGCAGCTGCCTTGTAGGGAGGGCCGGCTTGCCTACTAGGCAAATTAGGCATTTACCTAGGGCACCAGGAGGGGGGGCACCAAAATGGGCTCTCCCTCCTGGTACCCCAGACAAATGCCTAATTTCCCTCTCCCCCCCCCCCAGCATGCTCAGAGGAGTGATACCAGCCTCCCCCTTACCCACTTCATAATGGGCATTTGAGTAAAGTGTTCTCTGAAGAGAGCGCACAACAATGAGGTCTTGGGAGGGGGAAATGAAGCCTCATCGTCATGCACTCTCTTAAGAGAGCACTTTACTGAAATGCCCATGATGGAACAGGTAAGGGGGAGGCTGGCGTTGCTCCTCTGAGCGTGCTGGAGAGGGTAGGGGTTGGAACACGGCACGGCAATAAAAAAAGAGGGGAGGAGCGGAAGGGGGTGCAGGCAGAGGGGAAGGCAACATGGTGCAGCACTGGGGGGAGGGCAGCATGACGCAGCCTTACAGGGAGGCACCATGGAGAGGGCGCAGTGTGGCAAGTCTGCCTAGGGCCGGCTTGTAGGTACAGGACAAAACTGTGTTTCCTTGACTCCAACAGCCTGTGTATTTATCTCTCCTTCTTGGGCTTCTCTCTGTAACTAATTCATACCCATGGTGTGAAGGAATTGACCACTGCAGCTGGTAGTTGCCATTGTTACAATTAGGCTTGTGATGGAATGAGCAGGACACAGGCAGCTTCTACAATATTAGACCCAATACCAAAAGGATGTCCTCATAGTCCAGCTAAAGAACAAAGTTCTGATGGAGTCTATAGGGTATACCAATAGTGTTGTGCAGCAGAAGTAAGACAATGGCCATTTCAAGCAATCCAAATAAAACAACCAACCAAAAGGTGAATGACAGCAAGCCCTGATTTGAAGCAAAGTCAGTAGTCCAAATTCCTGTTGATGATGCCAAGATCCAGCTGGGAACTATCAGGGAAGGAGTAACTGGGGATGGATTCATCAAGGTGAACTTCAGGGTGAGGTTAAAGCAGCAACCAAAAGGGATGGATAAAAGGATTACTCAAAAGATTCTCCACTTTTGATTCAAATGACATCTTAGGTATAATGGCTCTTGAACATGTGCAATATAACTCCCCAGAGTGATCCAAAGAACACTTGTTTGTATTTATATAAATAAAAAACTGAAACTGAAACTATCTAAATACATATCTAAATAAATAAACAATTGTCAGGTATAAAAATAGAGAAATATGTCATGAGAAATGCAACATAGTTCTCAAACTTGTAAAGATGTACATTACCACACTACATGAAGATAAAGGATTTTTGTGTCTTTGTTGCATCAAAGGGAGAGTTTCCAGCATATGTACCTTTCTCCCATCAGTCAAAGGGTCATGGATGTAAATGGTGGGGAGGAGATGTCCTTATAATGCTATTCCTATGAGTCAGCAATTCAACATCTCAATGGGTTGCAGCCAAGGAAACATGAACTCTAAAAATCAACACCTTTTATTTTATTCATTGTTTCTTCAAAATATATGCATATTTTTAATAAAGGCCTCACCTCCCCCCACCCAGTATTTTATGAAAACTACAGGTGCTTGATGCAACCACAGATTTGTAAAAAAAAAAAAAAATGCATCTGGAAACAACAGTAATGAATACAAAACAAGAAGCGAACCAACAAATAGGGACAAAAACCAAGCAAGAGTCACTCTGATTGAGGAGGATTAACTCAAATCACCTGGTAATCCTTACTCAATTAAATCCAAATGCTTCCTGGGAAAGTACAATTTTTGCCCTCTTTCTATATGCTAAAAAAGAAGGATTTTATACATATCTGTTTTGACAACGAGCCTTGAGGATGAATATCTGCCTGTACCCACCTGTAGAGTAGATTAGAAACTGACAGTTTGGAAGATCAATAGGAACTATTTATTAGAAGTGTGGCTATAAGAAGCCAATCACAAGTTTGGACAGCAGGGGGTTAGCTGGGACTGTGCATGGAATCTCCTTTGTGGAACACTGCAAGTCACACTGTGTCCAAACCAGTCAATTAAGGCAGCAAGTGGGATGAAGCACTGATAGTTCATGCAGTATCCGAGAACACTGAATCCTTTATGTAGAAGTGATGAGCAAGATCAGTATGACAACTTGACTGCAGTTGAGAAGTTTCATCAGGAAGACGGAAATAATGCATAAGCCCCAAGGATAGACCATGTCTCATTTTCATTCGAGAATGTCTTTTATTCTAGTCGGTGTATCTCTATTGTTGGGAAAGGAGTGGCTTTCCAGTCTCAGCCTTCAGATTAATACATCCTGCCAGTTTAAATAGAAAAGTCCACTTCTTCCTATAATTGGCTGAACCACATGAGACAAAATGGCCCATCTCTGGTGCAACAGAAGTCTCTTGGGCTATCCAAAATAAGGGCATGTTCAACACTGAACTCCTACTCTATGATCTGGGAACTAACTTCTGTCCAAAGTCCAGGAATGTACTGAAGTCTTTCTTTCCTATGCCTTCTGCTTCATCAAAAATTAATAGACAACTGTGTACAGCATTTTCTTCAAAACCACTCCCAATTGTTTGCAAGACTTATTGGGAAAATGGCACCTTTAGTGGCACTCTGCATTGTCTTGTTATAAGACTTCAGTATTCCAACCATTGTGCTTGGTGGATGATGGAAAATCCTTCTCTTTGTTATAAATCCTCTATGCTGGTTCTTAATCCCTCCTGGCTGTTGGATATGTAAGATCAAGGCAACTGCATGTCTTCTTGCAATGTAAGTTATGTGCACTGGGATGCACTTACAATAATTGTGATATGATTGTGTGATAATTATGTCTTGAAATAGTCATTGAGAGAGGAGGCAAGCTGCTTTAAGTCATTAAAAGTTTGATTCAGCCAGAAAACACAAGTGAAATACTGGTGCTGGGGGAATGATACCACATTGGCTCTTTGGTCAGTTTCTTTTCTCATGCAACAATGATGAAGTGGAGATAACAGAGGATGGATATGATTCTCCCTTGCCTGTAGAACATCAGTTGGTGTAGTGGTTAAGTGTGCGGACTCTTATCTGGGAGAATCAGGTTTGATTCCCCACTCCTCTACTTGCACCTGCTGGAATGGCCTTGGATCAGCCATAACTCTGGCAGAGGTTGTCCTTGAAAGGGAAGCTGCTGTGAGAGCCCTCTCTAGCCCCACCCACCTCACAGGGTGTTTGTTGCGGGGGAGGAAGGTAAAGGAGATTGTGAGCCGCTCTGAGACTCTTCGGAGTGGAGGACGGGATATAAATCCAATATCTTCTTCTTCTTCATTAAAATGCTGCAATGGGACTTCTACTTTACTACCACAGGCTAACATAGCTACCAAATAACCATCTGGAATTATCACCAGGGAAAGTAGAACATTCAAAATGAATTTCCTTGTCACACATGATATGATTGAGCAAAAGCTGTCTGGATCCCATCCCACCCCTTATTTGCAGTCCCTCTTCCTTTCACATTACCATAGAAGTATAAGCTTCCCTCTCTCATTTGCTGTTTCTCTGCAAACCTTATTTTGCAGTTGCACCTGCCAATTATGGTACAGGAAGTTCTGCTTCTACCTCTGAGGATCAGGAACTGCCTTTTCCCACCTCCTTTTTACTCCAAAAAGGAAAACACTGAGCTTCTTTTTGATGGGCATGCTGGGAGATTAGGCTACTCACCAACCAGAGCAGGCAAGTCCTGTAATTTGATAAGCCAAGACTAACTGGTCTCTTCAGAGCTGTGCAGGAATTTTTTTGGATCCATCTGATTAGCTAGGAAAGTGTGTGTAGGGGGGGGGGTTCCTCCTCTTCTTGCTTCATTTTGCCCCTTTGCCCAGGATGAGTTATTGGCATCCATCTTGGGGTTGGCTGGAAAAGTGTGGGTTTTTGCTTAAGATGTTGGGAAGCACCTTCAGACATCTTAAAATGGAAAATGTTGTGGTAAGGAGATGTGGGATACCTTGTTTAGATAGACCACCATCTTTCCTAGGAACAAACACACGAACTCCTTGGATTTCAAGTTGAGAGAAGATGGTTTCCCTTTATAGAGACAAAAGAGTAGGATGGAGATGACCAGTTAACCACCTACCAGGAAGAAGCAAAATACCCCGAGTTAGGGCCATAAAGGTTGAGCACATGCACCACCATACAACACTGCGGAAAGACTCAGGGCAGCACACATGGGAATTCAAGCCCTATTTCAGGACAGGTCATAGAGCCACCCTCTCAGTTGGGACAGCAAGAGTTAACCTTGCTAATGAACCTCACTAAAATTCATTGCTATGAGTTGTGTCATCAAAAATGTTTCGCTACAGAACTCAGAGCCAGGAGGAGGGTCTAGCTAGAATATCAGTTCAGATTAAATAGCTACTTTAACACATCTATTAAAGGGGTGGGGCAGGGTTTGCTCTAGAGGGGTGACACAGCACAGAATAGACTGTTCCAACCTGTGATATATGTATAATTTTGAATTTCATCTCTTGAAGCTTGCAGATAAACATATTCCTCTACTAGTTTACACAGATGATGCAGTCTTGCTTTCTAGAACCCCAAATAGCCTTAAGAGAGCTTTATGTGCTCTTTCACAATACTGTGGTCGAAACTGCTTGGAGATAAATTATACTAAGACCGAAGTAATGGTATTCACAAACAAGCTTAGGATGTTTAACTGGCTTATCAGTTCTCGTCCCATAGAAAAGGTTTGCCATTATAGATATCTGGGTGACATGTTCCAGTCATCTGGATGTATGATATACAAGCAGGGGTCGTTTTGTAGAAAAATAGGTGACAGAGCTCATTAGCATAACTCATTAGCATATGCCACCCCACCTCCAGCCAAAAGCAACCTGATGCAAGAAAGGAGAGCCCTAAGTGAGCAAAGCCGCTTGGGCTGGCTAGAGATCCAGCCAGCCCAAACAGGCTCTCCTGGGACACCACCCCCCTCCCACAGTCAAAAGGCCAGCAAGACACCCACCACCCAAATTCACAAAAGAAGTGCAAGAAGGGTTGTGTGGGCTTCTCCAAGGGTTAATGAGGCTGCAGATGGTGTGGCAAAGCCCCTGATAGCTGGCTGATAGGCTGTTCTCCTAATTCAGGGATTGTTATGAAGCTGAACCTATTATTCAATGGATGAGGTAGGTGGGGAGGAAGAGGGGGAATCCTCAAAAAGTTTCAGGAGCTGCATGCCTGTGAGCTCCTGCTGAATTTGAGGCCTGTATACAAGGAGCACTTAACATGGGCTGCTGTCCAGAGTGTAATGTACTCAATGACGAGACGTGTTGAAGGCAACATACTTTATTAGCTGGTACATCACAAGAGAGCGAAACGTGGGCCGGGCCCCGCTTTATATACAATACCCGGAACAGCCCTCCAACTGGCCCAGTCCAATCCTGGCCAGTCAAACTTCCCACCACAGATCTTAATTGGTGGAGTACTTTCGCGCGCTACACCCAGTGACCAGGGGACTTCCTCTGGTCACCTCTGTCGCATCGCTGTGCAGTATTTCCGGATTTCATTGCAAGGCACAACACAGAGAATGCACCTTTGCAGCGCAAGCTTTCCTAAAAAATAGTATTGAGGCCAACTCCATGCCTCCTTTCCATTGTCTGGGCAACTGTATCCCAATGCCACCAGGACAGATTGTCCCAAGAGTGTGAAGGAGACAGCCTTCTTCTCCTCAGAGCATTCAATAACAGGCATGAAGTCTTTTAAGCCATGTTGCAATTTGTTAATAAAATTATGACCCTGTTTAAACCCAAATCTGGCATACCATGTCCCTCTTTCAGGGGTCCAGGTTCAAAAAGGGCTGTGGAAAACCTTGAAAGAGCAAATTCCAAGAAGAGATCCTCCAGATGGTGGCAGGAGATCTCCTGTGATCACAATTGCTTTCCTGGCAACAGAGATCAGTTCACCTGGAGAAAATGGCCACTTTGGAAGGTGAACTGTATGACATTATAGTCTGTCTCCTCCCAAACCCCACCCTCCCCATGTTGTACCCCCTAAATTTTCATATATTTCCCAACTCAGAGCTGACAGCCCTACCTAAGGTTCACACACATTGCCATTCACCTAGCACACCTAATAATCAACCAGTACAATTTCTTGACTATGTTGTTTGCCATACGCATTTTATGCAATGACTACAATTTATGATGGTTTCAGTTTAGGGTATGATTGAGCTGCAGCTCTGTGGAAGTCTAAATATTCTAGCAAATGAAATAACCAATTGAAAATGTTACTGAAGTCCACTAGACAACTCCAAAGGGCAGCAGAGTGCGGAAAAATGTATGTGCAGACAATCTGAATATAGCATACACCTACATACTCTTCAGTATTCTCCTGTGTGTTGGTCCCAAGCTACACAAGTGTGTTTTGGGGCAAGTATTTCATATGTAAATGCATAGTGGCTTTCTGCATTAATAGCTGAGCTGAGAAGTGCTAAGAAACAGACACACAGCAAAGACCTGTTGTTTATTCGTTTGTCATTGGAAGAAATGGAAGAAGGCTTCCCATTGCAAGGAAGGATGGGTGCAGAAACAGAAAAAATCAATCTGGCAAATATTTTGCTTAACTAGATTGCTGGAAGCATTTGGACAATCATGCACCTTGCCTGCACATGTGGAGATGAGCGTTCGGTTCAGTTCCTATAATGTCCCTTTATAACTCTCCTCTCTCATCCTCAGCTCCTTCTGTAAACATGTGCTACTGGTCTTCAAAGTGCATTTGGGAATGTTTCCATATTTCACATTCTGTACTGTTTCAGCCCTCATATCCGTGCTCCAATTTTTGCTTCTCCCTCGTTGAATCAAAGCTGGGTTTCTTAATTTTTGTGACATTTTCTGTTTCCTCTGGCCACCCTTTCCATGCAAAATGTATACACCTTGAAAAGTATTTGTGCAAGATGGAAAAAAAAATCATCAAGATGTGCTGTCCACAAATTATAGAATACATGGTACCCATTGCAAGTAAATGGCCATATCAAATGGACATACAGATACTGCAACAGACCAGGGTCTCTCCAACCGGTAGCTTGTGAGCTACTGGTCACTCACTAGCTGCCACAGGATCCCATCCAACCATTAATAAATGTCAAAAATAAATGACATGGAAACAACCAGCCTATCGGTCCAATCCACATGTAAAAAGAAGATAAGCCTCCTTCAAAACAAAACCAGCATTTGTTTATAGTTTTATGTTGTAGGGGAGTACAAATGCAAGATTAAAAAACAAAAAACAAAACAAACACCTTCTATATGCCTGTTTTTGCACCCTTTTAAAAATGTTAACAATATATATTTTGTTTAAATCACAGAAAGGAGCTGGATTTTGAGGGCCAGTTTTAAAAACCCCACACAGGTGCATGTCTGTGAAAGGTAACAAAAATGGGAAAATCTTTCAAAGGAGTCATCTATTGAATTGAAAAAAAAAATTACAATCTTCAGAGGAATAAACTTAACAACATTTTGACCATCACCTTTCTTTCTAGAAGGCACTTGGGTGGAAACCAAGCCATAATCTTTTGTTGTAGAAAATAAAAGGAGCAGACTGGTGGAACCGTTCATCTCCTTGCAGGATGGCAATCTCAGTAAGTATTACTGGTTCATTTCAGCGCTTCTATAAGGAGGTACTATTCAGCCATGTAATTGTTTTAAAATATCTTTACACAGCTTTGTTTGTTCAGTCCTGCTGAAGGATTTAGGTAGAACTATCAAGGGCAATGTTAGGTAGTTAAATTTCATGAAGGTCCAAAAAAACCAAACAGAACCCTAGCCTATGTGACATGTCCACAAAGCAGCCTGAAGGTGAATTTAGCACTGGTCCCTATTCTAGAATAGAGGCCTGGTCTTTGTTATGAAGCAGTTGGGCAAACAGCTTATGCTTTGCAAGGTTCACGGACCATCTTGTTCACGTAATCATTACTAGAAGATATCTGACATTATACATATGGAAACAGTGCAGAGTTAGGAGAAACCACAAATGAACCATAGAAACAGGAAGATCCAAGTGGGTAACCGTGTTGGTCTGAAGCAACAGAATAAAGTTAGAGTCCAGTGGCACCTTTAAGACCATTAAAAGATTTATTCAAGGTGTACCTGCACACAAAAGCTCCTACCTTGAACAAAACTGTGTTGGTCTTAAAGGTGCCGCTGGACTACAACTTTATTCCATACAAACAGGAAGTGAGTCTATGAGAAAGTGATGTGGAGAGATGGTAAAACAACTGATCTCCAGACTACCCTTCAGAGGGTGGACACAATGGCACTATGTCCCTCATAGAGCTCCCTCCCCTGCCCAAACTCTACCTTCCCTAGGCTCCAAACCCAAATCTCCAGATCTATCCCAGCCCTAGCCAGTCACACACTCTCAGACTAACCTGCCTCATAGTTCTGTTATGAAGATAAAATGGAAGAGAGAAGGGCAATGTAAGGCATTTTGGTCCCCATTGGTAATACAGATGGGCTATAACTAGGATTACCATGTCCATATTGGAAAATACCTGGAGACTTTGGGGGTGGATCTGGGAGAGGGTGGGGAGGAGCCATCAAATCCACCCTTCAAAGCAGCCATTTTCTCCAGGGGAACTGATCTCTGTCAGCTTGAGATCAGTTGTAAAAGCGGGAGATCTCCAGACCCTATCTGGAGGCTGACAACTTTAGATATAACCCAAGTAAAAGGGGAAAAAATGAGAAAAGAAAAACAATTATATTTCTTTTTTGCAGTCTTATGCAGTGACAGCAGCTATCTGGTGGTATTTTTTCCATTTAAAAAACCCTTTTTTTCTCCTTATAAAGCAGTTCATCCTATTTACTGCAGTTCTGTAGACCTGTACATTCCTGAAGCAGACAGGTTACCCAGACTTTCTGAATTCATTATGTAGCATTTGAAAATGATTTGACTGGAGTAGGTCAATTCTTAATTAAAGGTAACAAGAGACTAATGATTTATGTATCTAGATTTTTTTTAACTGGAGTTATCCCCTATGGGCACCTTAACCTCACAAATTGCTTATATTAGGGAAAACATTTTTTCCGGGTTCTATCTGCACTGCCAAATTAAAAGTGTCAGTGAAGGGAATGTATTTTATTTAGCTAAGATTTAAACATTCAGGAAAAACAATACAATATTTCCAGGGTATTTAGGTGGAGAAATCCCATGTTTAAACCTTCTTCTCCATGTCAAAAGTTTACTTTGTATAAGCCCTGACCTGGATAGCCCAGGCAAGCCCAATCTTGGAAGCTAAGTGGGGCCAACTCTGGTAAATTCTTAGATTGAAGACTTCCTTGGAATACCAGGACTGGGACACAGAGGTGGGCTATATCAAGCCACTTCTCTGAACAATTTCCATGCCCTAGTAGGGGTCACCAAAAGTGGCCATGACATCCAGACATGCATGTAAACACACAAAATAAAAATTAAAAAAAAGTTTACTGCATGGAAAGCTAGCTTCTCATCTTGAGGACTAGGCTAAGTTATTTCATGCTCACAGGCTAGTTTTCCCCATGTAAAAAAAAAAACAAAAACAGCAAAACAGACTCACAAATATTTATTTAAAATATTTATAAGCCTGTCTATCAGGCAAGTGGGACCAATGCGGGTTTCAACTAGGCCTGTCAGTCCCCAGGTTCCAGTGAGGAATTCCCAAGTTTTGCAGGCTCCTCCCTGCAGCCAGATAGCTGGCCAGTGTGGGAAAGTGTTGCCTCAACAGCCACCATGTGCCTTTAAACCTCTTCAGGCTTAAAAGATGCTAAGTGTTTGTGTTTTGGACTGTGTGTGTGTCTTTAAATCTCAGCAACAGGAAAGCAGGGGCAGGATGAGCAGGCAGAGTCATGAGTGTATAAAGCTGTGAGAAAGGCAGAGAGCAGAATCCCGCTGTTTTGCATTTGCTTCAGAAGTCATTTCTATAGTAAAATAGATAGGAAGGAGTTACCTAGAACCTGTTTATAGGATGGAGGAAAACTCCATCTCCTAGGTTGCTCTCCTTTCATGTTTCTGTCTGAAGAAGCTGGTTGAAATACAGCAGATTATTAGAAACTCCTGTGAGAAAATTGCCCCAGTGAGATCACAAAAGTGTGGGCTTCCAAACTGTTTATTTTGGCTGCTTTGTGTGTGCATGTGTGTGTCCCTTTAAAAAAGCCATATTTGGAAATTCTTCCAAAGTCTGCCAAGGGGACTTGTGGGGGTATGACAAATTTCACTTTTATTTAGTGGAAGTGCAGCTGCCAGGATAGGCAAAAAAAGAGGATGAAGAAACGAAGATGATATTCAGGGGAACTGCATTTATTTATTTAGGTAATGGGAAAGTCTCCTGGATCCACCCCCAAGTCCCCAGATATTTCCTGAGTCAGTCCTGGCAACCCTAGTCCAACAAGCTGAATCTAGACACAGCAGGACTTATTTTCATTGTTTAAAATATATCCCCTCACCTCCCACTTTCTTTATACCTGATTAAACATATAAGGACTCTTCAGGTATTATTATGTGCACTTAGGGCTGCCAACTCCTGCTTGGGAAATTCCTGAAGATTTGGGAGTGGAGCTGGGAGAATTCAATTTGGAGAGGAGAGGGACCTCAGCTGGGTATAATGTCATAGGATACAACAGGGGTGGATTTCTTGCAGGAGCTCCTTTGCATATTGGGCCACACCTCCCTGATGTAGCCAATCCTCCAAGAGCTTAGAAAAAAGAGCCTTGAAACCTCTTGGAGGATTGGCTACATTGGGGTGTTATACGCAAAGGAGCTCCTGCTAGAATTCCACTCCTGGGATACACCCTCCAGAGTAGACACCTTCTCTAAGTGAACTGGAGATCTCCAGGCCTTACCTGGAGGTTAGCAACCCTATTTGTACCTGAATTGTTAAATGCTTCTCTGTGCCTACTGTACAAGTGAGGATTTTAATTGCCTGAAACACCACAATGCTTTCTCCCATCTGTGCAAATGGAATTTGGTACAAAGTTTCCAGTTTGTAAAGCACATAATCCTTAACAAATTCCTCTTATTTTGGATTGGATTGGGGTGGGGTGGGGGCCTTTACAGATAGAAATATGTTTCCCTTGGAACTACTCAAAATTAAAAAAGAATATATTCTTGAAGGGGGAAAGTGCAATTATTAAAATAAAGAAAAAAGAACAAATATTTTAAATAAGTTAAATATGTTTTGAGCACATCTCCCCTCCCTATTATTTCCTAATATTTAATTAGGGAGTAACTGAATGTATAATTTAATGACAACCTATATTCCATTATATTCAGTAAGGAAGAATTGCAGTGTTAGAATCTTTGAATTTGGTGGATACACTATTTCCAATGCTACTTTCTGACACAAATTTACAGGACACAAACCACAGTCCCCCTCCCCCCCAAAAAAAATTGATAGGCACATTAATGATAAAATTGCCACTTTCATTGATGGCAATTGCATATCAATCATATAAAAATTATGTAAAACAGTGGTAAAAGAAACAAATCAGGGACAACAGCAAAAAATTGAATGAAACCAAAAGGCTTCAATATACAAAAACTAGAAAGAACAGAAAAAGGCATATTATACACCTGCTGCAGTATGTAGCTGAAGAGAAAACACATACTCTTCTGAGCACTAAAATATCCAGATAAAGCTGAACATATATATATGTGTGTGTATGTGTGTGTCTGTTATCACAGATACATCCAGTCTGTTTTTTTTGGGTGAGTGGTGAGGTGGGGAGAATTACTTGGGATTAAAGTATATGATTTGCTTGCATACAGAAGATTCATGCCCTGGCATTTCTCCTTAAAGAAAAGATCTCAGGAAGCACTAATCAGAATACTAATCAGAATCAGATAAAAGGTAAAAGCAATTTTGCAGTACAGCAGAAGAAACCTCTGGATCAAGGATGGTTTCAAAAACCACAGAGAAACAACAGAGAATTGGCGGAAAGTAAATAGATTTGTTGATACAAATGCCTTGAAACAAAATCTGCATCTATTCAAAGGCAAGCACACAAAACAATTTTCCTGTGAAAGAGCTCTGTATAGGCCAGTGGTCTAATTCAGGGGAAACACAATTTCATACATTCATTTGGACCTTCAGTCAGGGGGTCCAAGGCCTTTTAGACCCTGTGTGGGCCCCTATGGAATTATGAGAGGGTGTGAGAAGCACCCCTACAAAATTGCTGCCGCAGGAAGTGGAGCCAAACTTAAAATGACAGCCACAGAAGGTGGAGCCGAACGCAATATTTCTCTCCTGGTTTGCGAAAATCACAGAAGGGGGATAATAAGAAATGAAGTAAACCCTGGTAGGAAGGGAGAAAGAGAAGAAATAAAAATAAGGAAAATCTGAAAGGACATTGCACACTAGTCTTCTCAATCAGGGCTTTTTTTCTTGGAAAACATGGTGGAATGGAGTTCCAGAACCTCTTTGTGGAAACAGAATTCTAAAAAAAAAAAAAGTTTAAAAGTTCCCAAAGGGCACCCATGTGTTTCTTCTTCATTTCCTTTTACAGAAACCCCCCCTGCTCCTAATCATCCAGTAGCTGCTACTGCAGCTATGGAAAGCCCTTTCATTTAAATGAGGGCAGCAAATGACAAGTGCCTTGCCCACTTTCTGAAATGTTGGGTGAGATCCTGGGAAAGCACTGGCAGGTGGCACAGAACCCACGGAAGCCACGTTGAGAAACACTGCTTTAGGAGTATGTTTCCTTGGTCCCTCCTAGCCACTAGTGATTGGTGGTGGAGAGACTTACTAGCAGCAGGGAGAGACCTACGCTTGCATTGCAGTGACATTGGGAATGTGCTGAAGTTTGAGCAAAAACTTTATGGTAGTAACTGTTTCTGCAGAAACTGTCTATGGTAGAAAACTGCTCAAATACCAGAGGGTCCCTCATTGCTGGTGATGTGATGACATTATTTCTAGTGTGTACCAGAAATTTATATCTTCATGCAACTGGTGATGTCACTGCAATGCCACCCTAGGCTTTTCCTGACTGACAGAAAGTCTCCCCACTGACCAGCAGATCATCTGCAGTGGGGGGGGGGGGACTCCCACCCAACAGCAGCCTGGCAACTGGATAAGGAGTTGTATGTCTTACTGCATTTTTTGGCAATGTGCTAAAAGGCAGAATGCTTCATGCCAGCACTACCGTCTTCGAAAAGCTTTCCAGCAGCTATCCAGCACAGTAATATACCCTTTGCTTTCAGATGACAACCAGTGCTGCTTCTGTCACCCTAGAGAATCAGGAGTGAGTGAAGCTAAATGCAAGCTGCATCAGAGGCAAGTTGGTGTGCCCATGTAAGTTTTGCTCTGGATCTTATACATTCTTTAAAAAAAAAAAAGTAAAACAAGTTGGTAGTTAAGCACAGATGTGCCTCCAAACGTTTCTGCAGTTTCCCCAGCACAACAGAGGAAACTGTCAGTTCAATTCTACTTTCTTGAAATGCAAAGAAGCTGCTGCAGTTGTTAATAGGTGCTTTGTCTGACTCGATTCTCCAGCCTGATTTTGCTGACCCTTTTCGGATGAACCTGCAGCACATTAATGAAATCTTTTTTAGTTCTGCTTTCAGAAAAAGAAAAAGAAAAGAAACACCATGGAATAGCAGGTTATAAAACAGAAACGAGTGATTCTACCCCACAAACGAAATTTCCATTCTAGATACACTGTCATTTCTAAAAATTAGCATAACTTTCCTGTTCTTCCAGAGGCTGCTTGATTAAATTAGCCTATGTGGTTTCAAATGGAAACGTATTCTGAATTCTTAAAGATGAGGTCTGGAAACTGTAAGCTGGAAGAAAAAAAAGTAGAAGAGGATGAAAGCCTGCCCCTTCAGCCTCAACCCCAGAATACGAGGAGACCTGTCAATCCTACCAGCAGGAGGGGCCAGTTTATCAAACAGCAATCCGACTCTTGGAGATTGCATTCAGGCAGCCTTACAGGGGGTGTTATTTCTTAACGAAATACCCCAGTGTCCCAACAATTTGTAGGTAGACTGGGGAGGAAAAAGGAGCTTTGATTCCTTCCACTGTGTAGCCTTGTTGCTTGCAAGAAACGGATTTAGAAGGCCAGCCAGTCTGTTTCTATCTAACCTGCAGATGAAACCCAGCAGGCAGGAGGGGGAGAATAATTGATTTTCAATTTCAGTTCAAATAATTTAGAAGGGGGGGAAAGTGGCTGCGGATTTTATGATGCACTGATAAGATTAAGCAAGGCCCTCCAGATGCCATTAATGTGCCCTCCAACTGTACCCACAGTGCCGATTATCTCACTGTGTGCAGGTAGTTGCTGGTGTGTACTGAATGTGTCGATCTTGGAAGCCATCCAGCAACTGTGTGGTATGCCCAATAGGGGTTTGCCTTATTGGAAAGCGAGAGCTCCAGACTTTGCTTGTGTATACTGAATTTTCAAATGCCAGAAATATCCACACTGTGGGGACTGGGTCTGCCCCAATTAATTAAACTTCCTGATTTGTAACTGTATCTCTAAGCTGCTATGTTACAACAGTTCTTAAGTGGCTTAGGCAGGAAAGTTAACATCTTCCTTATGCAATACTATGGCCTTAATCCAGTAATTCTTAGTAGCTACTTTTAACATTAACAGAAATGTGGAAGAGACAACAAAAAGTATCTTGCCAAATTGTCTAACATAAACGAGGCAAGCTCAATCAGCCACCCATCTGTGCCATGTCCTACTCACTATTTGGAATCCAGAGGTGTGAGAAGTGAGAAGCAGAAATGGTTTGCCATTGTCTTCCTCTGCAGAATGTTTCTTGGTGGTCTACCTTCCAAGTATGAACCTTGTTGAACTACTGAGATCTGATGAGACTGGGCTATACCATGCTGCCCTCCCTCCAAGAGTCTAGTACATAGTACCAGACTTCATGAAACTGTAGATCTGAAACCACCACCTCATGTCTCCTCCCTGTATTAAATTAAACCAGATGTGGAAGCAATCCTAAATAAGTCTGAGTTCAATTTTAAGTGGGGCTTACTGTTAAGAAAGTGTTTTTAGGATTGCAACCTAGGGTTGCCAAGTCCAATTCCAGAAATATCTGGCGACTTTGGGGGTGGAGCCAGGAGACATTGGGAGTGGAGCCAGGAGCAAGGATGTGACAAGCATAATTGAATTCCAAAGGGAGTTCTGAGCATCACATTTAAAGGGACTGCAAGCCTTTCAAATGCCTTCCCTGCATTGGAAATAATGAAGGACAGGGGCACCTTCTTTTGGGGCTCACAGAATAGGATCTCCTGGTCCAATCTTTTTTGAAACTTGGAAGGCATTCTGAAGAGAGGCATCAAATGCTATGCTGAAAATTTAATGCCTCTATCTCAAATAACAGCCCCCCCAATCCCAGATACCTGCACATCAATTCACCATTATATCCTATAGGAATCCATCTCCATAGGGAATAATGGAGTGCCCAGCAAACATTTCCCTCCCCGCCACCTGCAATGTTATGGCCCTGAAGTGGGAGAAGTGGAAGAAGAGCCTTCAAACTGGGGGATCCCCTGCCTGGGTATTGGCAACCCTATGTGTCATGCATATATGTGTTTATGTGTGTGTGTATCCCACTTTTTGCCCGAGTGGGGACCCCCAGCAACTTAAAGTACTAGCCCCTCTTGATCTATAGAAACAAACAGGAGAAGGACAGGAAAAACTTCTGAGCTCAAAGCAGGTCATGTGACATTGTCATGATCAAAGTTTTCCTTATTCCCAAGTGGAAAGCAATGATGAGGACAAGAGGCAGAAAAAAGCAGAGTGTGACAATATCATATCATCTGACAGTTTAAACAGGATGTTGTCAGAGGATCTGAGAATGAGTAGGTTCACTAATCTCTAGGTAGGGCCTGGAGTTTTTCCAGAATTACAACTGATATTACTTCCCCTGGAGAAAAAAAAAATGGGTGCCTGGAAATGTGGACTTCATGGCATCTCATTTCTGCTGAATTTACTCCTTTCCCCAAACTCAATATTCCTCAGGGCACCCACAAATCTCCAGAAATTTCTCAACCCAGAGCTGGCAACCTGAGGAATGAGAGATGAATCCACAATGTTGTTTGATCCTTGGACTGTGATTTTAAGAGCATCTGCCCTCCTCCATCATCAACCTTTACATCAATGGCAAGAGATCTTTATATACTTTGTGGTAAGGCTAAAGACTGTTTATTTTTAAAGGCACAAATATTCTGGCAACAGGCTATTTTAGGGACCAGAATCAATTGTCATACCTTCAAAGAGGAAAGTATACTTTAAAAATAATAATCCAAACACAAAGCTCTTTCCAGGAATGTATTTGGGTAGGAGAATGTAATTAGACCTGCAAGAAAGCATTTGAAAATTGAAAGTTAAAATGTGTCATCCTTATCCCATGATGCTAGGCTTTTAATGTTTCAGTTGGGCCCAAAATAAGCACAATTGTATGAATTAAGCTCAAAACTCCGTAAAAAATAACTCCAGGAGTAACCTTATGTGTTATTTTGATTTCAGCAGCATTTACAAAAATGTCAGGCAAAAATGAGGCTGCCCTTTGATAATGAAGGTTCCGGAATTTTCCCTTTGGATCAACCTGGTAAATCTAAAAGGCTTGTTTATTCAATCAGCAGGTTCTAGAGATGATTTCA
The DNA here is from genome assembly GCF_032191835.1 of Heteronotia binoei. Classification (NCBI taxonomy): domain Eukaryota; kingdom Metazoa; phylum Chordata; class Lepidosauria; order Squamata; family Gekkonidae; genus Heteronotia; species Heteronotia binoei. Next base: position 36,809,826 of record NC_083234.1, on the reverse strand, counting down.
AATGACTGAGCCCAATGGTATTTGCCCCCCCCCCCCGTTGGAATAATAAGGCAAACACTTTGGTTTTGGGTAATAAAACTGTGCAACTTTATTGAACATTTTCTACGGCATAGGGCTACCTAAACTGCTGTCCGACAAGGGCGAGCCACCCAGCCACCGGCAAGAGCCCCAGTCGTAGATTGTGCAAAAAGGCCCTGTTGCCTTTCACAGACAGGTGGACCCTGTCTTGCCGATACAGGTCCGCCAACTCCGACCTTAAAGCAGGATGTGGCAGGTAAACGCCCAAGCCACCACACAAGGCCTTCTGGACTGCCCTGTTGACTTTGCGCCTGGCCCTTTTAATCCCTGCTGGATCCCAGGCCACCCTCCACACCCTACGAGGAAGTATGGCGGACCACAGAATCAGCACCCAGGGCCACCTGCTCCGTATGATCTGAAGATCTTCAATCGCCTTCAGTGAAAGGGCCCTCCCTTTCAGCATGCCGAGATCATTGCCACCAAGGTGGACCACCAAAACATGTGGCGGAGGACCAGTACTCTCTTGGAAAAGAAGTGGCAGTAGACCCCGGCACCCCTGCCACTCCACCACAGCCCATTCACTGAGCCCCAGCTGTGATCCGATTGGTGTTCACCAGGCTTGGTGGACCGCCCAAAACACCATGCTGTGGCCGGCAATAAGAATCCTTTGCCTCTCATGCCGCACCACAGCACCTGGAAGATAGAAATGGAACAAAATGAATGACCCAAAAGGAGAACCATTTCACCATTAGCTAAGCCCTATTTACTGTCAAATGGACAAACATAGCTTTTGTAGGCAGAAGACTACCACCGGCCCACCTGCTGATTAGCTGGGTCAGGGTAACCCATTGCTGCCGCCATAGATGCGGCTCCTATGCAGAATGAGTGTGTCCCAAATGTGACCCCACCGAGCCCCAGCTTCTCCAGGGCCCTCGTGGTGACAGTCCAAAATTGAAACTTGGTTAATGGTGACCAGTCCGCATGGCAGAATAGGGGTCCCTTTTCCTCTCCCCTAGTAGCAATATACCACTTTGATGCGAGCACCAGGCAGAGGTCCTGCTTGTGACACGAACCCAAGGTGATCACCACGCTCTTCTGTTTCTGGTCAGTTTTTGATCTCCAGATCCCAAGAGACACCTGATCCCCTGCAAATTTAATGTCGCCCGAATGCAGGAAACGACTGGAACAATCTTGGCATGAACTTGCAACTAGCTCACTGACCCTGAGGGCCCCAAAGAAGGCCGTCAAGGCAGCTGCATGAAACAATACAGCCTCAAAAGTAGAGGTACATACTTCGGGCCACACCTCATGCAATCCTTTTAGAACTGCTGGGGAAATGGGTTGCCTGGTGTCCGGCCGAGGACCTTGCTCACGTGCCCACCCCTCTAACATCTTCCGCAGTCTGAAATCGCCCTTGGCCTCTGAAAATCCCTGGATTTTACTATTAAATGCCAAAGCAGCCATATTTGCCCTGATGGACTTAACCACAAGTCCTTTACCTTTTAAGTGTATGCAGAACTGCATGAGATGTGAAGCTTGGATAGGCCAAATTGCATGCAATCTTACCTGTTCCCTAAAAGTTTGAAACTGCAGGACAGAACGATCATATGCCTTCATGGTACTGGGCACCAGAGCTAACTGCATTGCGCGGTCAGCCTCAGCTCTCCAAGCTGCCACATGTCCTGGGGCATCCGTGCCGGCCAAAGGTCGGCCTCTGGCGCAAGCTGCTGAAATTGCTCCATCTGTCGGCAAGACAGAGTGTCCACCACACCATTGCAAACTCCTGGCACATGCTTTGCGAGGAACAAGATATTCAAACGCAAACAACGTAGCATGAATGTCCTGACCAAGCTCATCACCAGTGCAGATTTGGAAGTGAGAGTGTTAATAACGTAAACCACTGCCTGGTTGTCGCACCAAAAATGTACGACATGATTGACCAGTTCAGCCCCCCAGAGCTAGACTGCTACCACTATTGGGAAAAATTCCAAAAAGGTCAAATTTTGGCATAACTCACTGTTCAACCACTCCCTAGGCCATCCTTCCACGCACCAATGTCCACAGAAGTACACCCCAAATCCAATGGATCCAGCTGCATCAGAAGTGATCTGCAGCTCCACTTCATTCCTCATGTCATCCCGCCAAAAGGAGATGCCATTAAAGGATGACAGAAACTGCTCCCACACCTCCAAGTCTTGCTGCATTCCTCTGCTAAGCCTAATCCAATGATGAGGAAGTCGTAAAGCCTTCATGGTGTCACACAGCCACTGCAGGAAGGCCCTACCCGGGACCACCACTTTGCATGCAAAGTTAAGGTGGCCCACAATCTGCTGACGTTCCAATAGGGAAATCTTCCGCCTACCTTTCAATGCTGCCAGTTTTAGCCTCAGACCCTGGACCTTCTCCACAGGTATCTGTGAAGCTTGCTGCATGGTGTCCCACTCGATGCCCAAGAAGGTCAACACCAATGAGGGGCCCTCTGTCTTTTCATGGGCCAGCGGGACCCCAAGGTCCCTAGCCAGCCCTACAAATGTATGGAGCAGCCGGACACACTGCCCTGACCCCCCCCCCGGGCCCACAAACAAAAAATCATCAAGGTAATGGACCAAGTTGGCTAAGCCAGCCCTCCTCCATACGGCCCATTCCAAAATGGTGCTAAAACGCTCAAAGGAAACACATGATATGGAGCAACCCATGAGTAATACCCTATCCATGTAATATTTGCCCTCAAACATAAAACCCAGTAGCTCGAAGTTGTCGGGGTACACCAGGAGGAGGCGAAAAGCCAACTTAATGTCGCATTTTGCCATCTCTGCCCTCATCCCGCAGCTCCGAACCACTTTGACTGCCTAGTCAAAGGAGGTGTACCGAACTGAACAGAGGTAGTCCAGAATGGCATCATTCACCGACCCCCCTTTTGGGTGGGACAAGTGGTGAATGAGGCAAAATTCCCCTGCTGCCTTCTTGGGCACCACACCCAAAGGAGATATCCGCAGATTTGGGACAGCGGTGCTAGCAAAAGGGCCTAGCACCCGGCCCTCTGCACACTCCTTCACTATCTTGTCCCTCACCATATGCTCCATTTCCTGAACTGAACTTAAATTCCATGACATAAATGATCCCCTGGGGCCCTGAAATGGAATATGAAACCATAGCGCGAAGCCCTCCCACAGATACTTCCCGTCAGCTACCTTGGGGTACTCAGACAAAAGGTCCTTAAGTCCCCTCAGCCTGATGGGACTGAGACCCTTTTCCAGATGATTGGGCAGGCAACTGGATGCTTGTTTCCAGCTCTTGGTTTGGATTTGTTGCATGCAGAAAAGGCATGGGACCCCCCACATAGCAGACCCTCGTGTTTATATTTGCAAGATTTTCTATTGCACACGCCCTGCGACATGTACTCCCAACACAGCAGCTGAGGTTGAACCGGCTGCCCCACTGCTGTGTGGGGACCTGCTACGCTCGCCTTCTTATTCATGAGATGGCCACTATCCGACCTGTCACCGCTGTTAGGCTTTGCCAGTGACATCAACTGCAGTCATAGCTGCTGGTTGACATGGTCCCAGGGTATTGCCAGGTTCAGGGCGGCCCTCATATGGAACTCCTCATCGTACTGCAACCAAGCAGTGCCCAAGAAGTCCGTATAAGTCTTATAGATGATGTCACAGTATTGAAATAGGGGTGCCGCCCGTAAAGGCTGAGCACGCGCAATCACTCCTGCATAAATCAGAAACCCCGGCAACCAGTTACCCCAATTCCTATCCACCTTTCTCCGCTTTAATTTCTCCTTGTCCTCATCCTCTAATTTGTCTTTGTCCTTCTTTTCAAGCACCCTATAAAGAAGGCTAAAAACGTCAACATATTCCCCCCTTGAAATCTTTTCCCTGGTGGCCACCTTCAAGTGGTCCCCCAGAGGCATGGCGGTGTCTCCAAAGGGGCGACACTGAAAGGGCACTGCCCCATTGGGGGTCAGGGCCAAGCCCCATCCTCCCCATTGTGACGTGGGCCATCTGGTTGGCCCTTGGCTATAGAGATGCTGACCCCAGGGCAAAGACCCAGACAACATCTGCTGGGGTTGAGCACCCTGCAAAGTGGATTGTATACCAGCTGTTGAGGAAAGCTGAGTAGGCCCCCAGGAAAAAATAGTGACCTTGGGCAAACGGGGCCAAAGTCTGTGGAACACAGGGCTGGTTAGGTAACCCCCCCCCCAAAACACCAGATCCAAACATAGCTGTGGAGCCAGCCAGACCTGGCATATATGGGTACCCCCAACCTCCCCAGGGCCACCCACTACTGGGCCCTGGATTACTATACTTACCCTCTGAGTTCTCCGCATTAACTGCAACCACCACCAGAGCCAGGACCCCTACCCACCCCAGGCGACCTGCAGCATCTGGAGTGTTGCCTTCTCCATTGGACTTGGCATCATTCTCATCAACCGGGTCCTGGCTCGGTCCTCCCAAACTGCCTGCCCGAGCAGTGCTGCTCTGCAAAACAGAAAGACGTGCCAGTACCTCTTGTTTAAAGGCCCTAGTAGTTGTCCTCGCAGCCTTATTACCCTTAACAAGTCCCATTGCCCCGGGTCAAGACCCTGCTGACGCTCCAATGCCCCAAGCTGCTCCATGATCGCATGCCTGGTGAGTGCCTCCTCCTCATCCCCAGGCATGGGATTCCCTGGGCGCTTCCTGGTAGTGCCCCAAAGGGGCTGCTTGCCTTGGCCATGCCCTGACCCTTTTGGGGAGCCATCGCCAAAGTCCTAACCCCTTATGGTGAAAAGAGGGGTGGGAGGGGGTGCGGGGTTGCATTTTTTAAAAAAAAACAAAGCCTGACCAACCCCCACAAGACCTTAGGACTAGGCCTTACCCCACCACCTCCCCAGGAAGAGAAACTGGGGATGGGGCCAACAGCCTGCCCAATCCAAACGGAGGAGTGGGAGGGGGTGGGGTGGGGTGGGAAAAGACACATGATCCGCTGCAGACAACTACTGCAGCAGCCAGACAACCCCAGCGGGGAAGGAAGGAGAGGGACCCCAGCAACTCAGCCATGCTGCCATGCCTTTCCAGGACTGTTGCCCCGCCGCTAACGCCCTGTGAAACCTCGGGACCTGCTCTATCAGCTGGCTGAACTGCCGTGCCACTGAAATGAAACCCATTGGCTCGCTGCACCGCATGCTCTTGGCTCACCGACAAGGAATGCTTTAAAGCATCCTTCCCCAGCCGAGAGCGCTTCAAATTGCGTTGTTCTGGGGCGAGGCTGGGGCTAATAACGCCACCAAGCTCCACCTCCGTCCAAGCCCCAAATGGGTGGGAAAGGTCCGTTCACCTCCCATCCTTCTGGGGAGGCAAACACAGCCCCCGCCCTATGCCGCCTTTCGGCGGTGTGGTCAGGAAAGGGCCGCATTATCCCCAAACTGTTGTGATTTTGTTTCTCCCATGTGAAAACTGAACCTATGAGTCTGAATTTTTACACCACTTCCTACTTCCTCACTCCAAACATTTTCCATAAAATGTATACATTTTTCAATGTAATTTTTAATCAATGAATAGACAACTTTTCCCCCCCAAAAAATCACATAATTTGTAGTCCACTTTTCCCACTGAGATTCAAGGCAGGCTATACAATTTAAATCAAAATGAGCAGCAAACTAGGACAGCCAGTAAACAGTGCAATAGTGTTTGGATTGCAGAACTCTGAAACGGATCTGAAACAAAGCATAAGCATTTAAACATGACATGTTAAATGGTGCAGAAATTACACACTAGGAACATACATACAGCAATAGACAGTACATGGTTATATAATCTACAGCAGTGGCCCCCAGCCTTTTTGGCACCAGGGATAGGTTTTGTGGAAGTAAATTTTTTCATGGACCAGTGGGGGTGGGAGTACTACAGTTTTTGCTGCTCTGGATGCCCCCACGGCCACACCCCATCCCTGCCCTCCAAGGGGGTCTTTAAATGAGGAGTAGGCAGAGGTCTCTGCCTCACTCCATGGCCTGTTTGCTAAGAGTTCACAGACTGGTACCAGTCTGCGGCCTGGGGGTTGGGGACCCCTGATCTACAGTCCTAAACCTTTGCCAAAGCATATTTCTTATCCATTTCATTACAGAATAGCCTCATACAGGTGCATAAAAAGCCCCCATGCAGTTTGTGTATAAATAATGTACACTTTATGTTGAGACTATATAAATTGTGCATAAAATGTGTACATCTACACAAAATACAATTGAATCTTCAAAACCAACATTAAAAAGATGAGAACTGAAACTGTTGATGAAAATATAAATGAATATAAAAAGAAATGAAATAGGGACTACTCCCGCATCTCTAGCAAAGGTTTTTCTAATATTTCACTGCATTTTTCTTGCTCCCCTTCCTTCTTGAGGTTTTATGAGGTCAGGGACTGGCCTGCAAACATCATGAAGCCCAGTCAATCAGGGGGACGATAAGTATGGCTTTTAAAGCTAATTTTACCTCCCACCTACAGGCTTTTTCTGTTGCTCCATGTACCTATCCTACATTGAACAATGTGGGATTAACTGGTTGCCACTGGGACAGGAACTTTTGGAAGTTTCATATTAATTTAGAAGAACATCTTACTTTCACCTGTTCCACATTGTCAGTTGGGTTCAGTGTTAAGATAACTACAATTGCTCTGTTAGGAGGCTCAAAGACAACTCTCATATACTTCATTTTACAAACCACTGAACTCAGACCCCACACAGGAATATAAAAAAGAACTAAACAAGTTTGCAAAGGAATTACCACTGAGCATTCAGGAACAGATCCTGTCAGACACCTCACAGGAACCAGGTACTTTTTATCTTCAACCCAAAATATACAAACCAGACAACCCAGGATGTCCCATAGTGTCGGGGATAGGCACTGTCCCTGAGGGGGTATCTGGATATATGGATTCTATTCTAAGACCCTATGCCACCAGATCTCGGATAAAAACATAGCTGACTTTGGCACCATACTGTGCCATTTTGTTCTCTCCCATAACCACTTCAGATTTGGCAGTGAACTTTTCCTACAGATCAATGGTACAGCCATGGGTATCTGCATGGCCCCACAATATGCTAACATCTTTATGGCTGACTTGGAGCAGCGCTTCCTAGACTCCCACCCACTCCTACCTACCTTATACCTGCATTACACTGATGACATTTTATGGTCTGGACATATGGTAAAGAAGCCCTGGATGCATTCCACCAGGCTTTCAATAACTTTCACCCCACCATCAACCTGACAATGAACCAGTCTATGCAAGAAATACATTTTCTGGATACCACTGTAAAAATAAACAATGGACGCATTGATACCACCTTATACTGGAAACCTACTGACCGACAAACATACCTGCATGACTCCAGCTACCATCCCAAACATACCAAACGATCCATTGTATACAGCCAGGCTCTACGCTACAGCTGCATTTGCTCCAATCCTGCTGACAGAGATTCTCACCTGAGGGATCTACAACAAACCTTTTTGGAACTTAAGTACCCACCAGATGAAGTCAGGACACATATTTACAAAGCCAGAATGGTACCCAGAGAAAACCTGTTACTAGACAGACCCAAAAGAGATAATAACAGAACACCACTTGTGGTCACCCACAACTCTCAACTTAAAACAGTTCAACATATCATCAACAACTTACAACCTCTATTGGACAGTGACATCTCTCTTTCAAAAGTACTGGGTGGGGGGGGGGTAAACCTTTTCTTGCACACGGACAACTACCTAATCTCAAACAACTCCTCACCCACAACAATACAACATCTCATCTGAGCATGGACACCAGTACCAAAGCTTGCAATAAACCCAAGTGCCAACTTTGCTGCCACATACACCCAGACAACACAATCACTGAGCCTAACAGCATTAACTATATGATCTCAGGCTCATTCACTTGTTCATCTTCCAACATTATATATGCCGTTAAATGCCTTCAGTTCTCTACATAGGGTAAACAGGACAAACCCTACGCCAAGGGATAATGGACACAAATCTGACATTAGGAATTACAGAACTGAGAAATCTGTGGAAGAACACTTTAACCTTCCAAAGCATTCAATGGGTGACCTCAAGGTAGCTGTTTTACTGCAAAGGAACTTCAAGAACAGAATGGAGAGAGAAATTGCTGAATTACAAATTATTATGAAACTTGGAACAAACACCTCTCCAGGACTGAACAGGGACATTGTTTTTTTTTTTTTTTTTATCTCATTACATATGCTAAACCCACTCTCAGTGAGTATAGCTATACATCCACAGTATTCCAATGTATTTCTTTTTTATAATAGTGTATCAGAATAATGTTTTATATTGACATATTCAAATAAGGGATATTGGCTATTTCTCTCATTACATATACTCAACCCATTTTCATTTTATATATTCTTGTTTTCTAATGGCAGATTAGAATGATGTTTAATATGTATAGATTGATGTTGATAAGTTGATTGGGTGGACTACAAGTTGGATATACATGCCCTTTTGTGATTCACCTAGATTTGCAGAAACACCATTTGGCAGAGAATTTTATTACCTTTTATGGCTATCCAGACCAAATGGCCTAGCCACACTGTTTTATGTGACCATGGGACCAGTTAGTTTGCCAGACTGCTTGTATTTCAGCTCACAATACCTGATCCCCTCGTCTGATGAAGTGTGCTTAAGAAAACACACAAAAGCTTACGTTCTGAATAAAAATTGGTTGGTCTTAAAGGTGAAACTTGATTCCTGCTTTGTTCTACTGTTAGGATTTGTTATATCATAACAAGAAATGCCAGGAATATTGCTAGTTTAAAGAATGTCAATAGGAATAATTGATGTTCACCTTCAGGCAAAGGAAGCTTTACCAAACTTGCCACATATTGGTGGTGGGGTTGGGGAAGGAGATGACCCCCTTGGTGCTGAGCAATATTAGTTGAACCCTTGATTGCTGTGCAGCACTGGAAAAGGGGGACAGCACTTTAGTAGCGCTTGGTCCAAATTCCTCTTCAGGTTAGGATAAACAAGGCTGTCAGTGTTAGCTGTCTGATTTTGGAGCCAGGGTTGAATTGCTCAAATGCCAGCAAACAGTAGGCGTCCCGAGCAAACAGTAGGTGGCTGCCAATCAGTGGTAATTCACATTAAAAGGTAAGGACATATCCAATATTGTTGCAGATCATCCATTAATGAAACATAGCCCCTACATTGGTGCCATGTGCCTTCAGACACAAGAGCACCAATTTATGGGGCTATGTTTCATTGTGTCTTCTGACACAAGAGAGATCTGACTGATAGAGAACAGGAGTGAGTCTACGCCCTCAAGATGACATAGTGTAGCAATTAGAGTGTTGAACTAAAATCTGAGAAACTTAGGTTTGAATCCCCACTCTGCCATGGAACCTTATGGAGTGACCTTGGGTGGTTTGCTCTCTCTTAGCAGCACCTACCTCACATATAGGTATAAAATGCAGAAGGGATAGAATGATGTTGTAAGCCATTTTGGTTCAACACTGGGGAAGAAAAACAGGATATAAATATCTAAATAAATCAGAAAGATCAATGGCTCATATAATGAACTAATAAAGTATCTCTCCAAGGCCCAGAGGCATACAAATATTTACGTGAGATGACAATCAGAGGAGACAGACCCTCTGTAATAAATAGGGACAGTAAGATCACCTGCTACGACTTTAATTTGTATGCAATCATTCCTAATTTGCAAACTGTACTTCCTTTCCTAAACTGCTAAATGCTAATCTGATTTTAAAATAAGAACAAAGCTCAGTTTGCCTGCCACTCTTTTTTACGTTCCAGAAAATGAAAAGATGGCATGAGTAAGAAGGTTTTGTTTTCCTTACAAGACTCTTCTATGTGGCAGCAATATGCAGATTCCTGAACATGCCTCCAGACTGTATTTTTAAAGGCATTTTGTTTACTGGGTCATAAAGTTAACTGTTGGTTTCTTATTGTTGGGAACTGTGATAGCTGATTACACCATTTATTTTTGTTGCTAATTTGGTTACAATTGTTTGGTTAACTAAACTTTCCTTGTCTTTGTTAGGAGAAGTTTGATTTAGTGGCTAGCGATTTTACCATATCCTTTAGTGATTTTGTCATATACACTAATAAGTCATTAGCATCTATCAAGGGCCTTAATCTTCTCTTTTATCACCTTCTTCCTAGCATGGATTCATTACTCTTTGTGTCTCTCAAACGTTCTGCATTCAGATCTTCCATGTAGCCTTCTATTATATGATCTTCTGGACTCCTTAAAACAGAATCAATTATCTAATCTAGAGACCTTCAATAGGTAGCTTGAGAGCTACTGGTAGCTCACTATGAAGGTAGCCATCATAGTCTGCAGTGGAACAGCTATATTCAAGTCCAGTAGCACCTTAGATATCCATTAGATTTTGGGGGCATTAGCTTTTGAAAGTCAAAGCAATTGATCTCCATGGAATGCTTGGGGGATGGAAAATATCATAACAGGAGTCTGTAAGGAAAAGGGTAAACTGGAGGAAATTGACCCTCTTCCTCCATAAATGGGTCTTTACTTAGCCAGGAGACTTTTCCAACTCACTGTGGTTTGATTGGACCCAAAGTGCTAGTGGTAACTGAATGCTGACAGTTCAACAAAGGTGGAGAAGTATCTGACAATGGGAGCTTTGACTTGAAAGTTTATACCCCCAAAATCTTGTTGGTCTTAAGAACATGAGAAGACCCCTGCTGGATCAGACCAATAGTCAATGTAGTCCAAAATCACATCATCATGACTGGATATCACCACATATGCATTTTGGATCAGTGCCACATAATGAGATTTAGAAAACAGCCAAACATTTTGCCTAGATTCAACTACAGTTGAGACCTGTCCTTAGAAATAAGAAGCAAATAGGTACCTGACACTGGTCCTAGAGTCATAAAGTGGTAGGTGGAAAGGCAACAAAGATATGATATAGCTACAGCAAGAATCTTTTGTGCTATGTTAGCTAAGGGAGACATAAATTCATGTGTATTAATAAAATACCCCCCAAAAGAATTTTGGAACAGCCATATGAAAATAATGCTGCCACAAGTGCATATGTAAGCAAAGGAAAGGTCCCCTGTGCAAGCACCAGTCATTTCCAAATCTGGGGTGACGTCGCATCGCAACGTTTTCACGGCAGACTTTTTTACGGGGTGGTTTGCCATTGCCTTCCCCAGTCATCTCCAATTTCCCCCCAGCAAGCTGAGTACTCATTTTACCGACCTCGGAAGGATGGAAGGCTGAGTCAACCTTGAGCCGGCTACCTGAATTCATCTTCCTCCAGAATCGAACTCAGGTCATGAGCAGAGTTCAAACCACAGTATTGCAGCTTTACCACTTTGTGCCATGGGGCATATGAAAAGCAATTATCAAATACTGTTGTAACATTACCTTGACTGGACAGATGATCACCTCAAGATTCCTTTTTGTTCTGTTTTGTTTTTCCATTGTGAAAGTGTGTATCAGAAACATGGTAGAAGGGAGAGATCTAAATGAATGGAAGGAACTGTGACAAACTATGCATACTCCAATTCCATTCATTTCAGAAATGGAATGCAAGGCAGGGTGAACAAACAGAACAGAAGATGAATAGAAGGGGGAAATCCCCATTCATCTCTATGAAAATCATCTTATGTCTAGGCTACTGTCCTTTCAACTTCTTAAGCAGTTTTTCCTAGACAGGCACTGAATTATTTACGACTAACCTTTAATCTTTTAATTTGAACAAAATCAAGTTTTTCCTTTTAGCATATCATGTGATGTAGGTCTTTTGTAAGAGATGATGAAGTCATGTATTTTTTACAGCATAGTAATGGAGGCACACTACATTTTGCATTTATAAATAGCATCACATTGGGTCAAATGTTCATGCCATCATTTCAGAATCAGCCATGTTAACTTTGGCATAACATACCCAGGTTCCCCTACACACAGATGTGCCCAGCACCCCCAAATCCTATAACCTGGAATCTGGAGAAACTACTGTTATCACAGGAATACTCTATCATAGTCAAGCCAAGGAATGTTGACAACCCTATCAAGAAAGAAAGACCAAATAAATGCTGTCCCAGCATAAGCTAACCAGGAACCCTTCCATCTGAAGGCTTGTCTTGTATTTCCAGGAGATGATTCTAAATCAGGAGGAACAAAACAACCAGTGTATGTGAGCTATTCAGTCATTTCTACATTTTCCCCCCAAACTATCACACAGGATAATCAGAACAGGCTCCCCAAGTTAGTTAGGAAAGCATAGGATCACACACCTATACCCTAGAACAGCTCTCAATGTGATAATTTCTGTACCTCTTCTAGCATAAAACGGCCAGAAAATGACCAGGAAGCCCACAAATTTAGAAGAGTTTTCCAACTGGCAATCAAGGGTCTGTTTGGCTACAAAACACATTGCCGCATTTGAAGTATGTTCATGTTTCAAGATCAAGCGATGCCTGATTTAGCTTTCCCTCTCCTTTATTCTCACTTTCTCCCCAGTAGTTTCAGTCTCTTTCTTTGTCTCTGCTTTACTCCTGCTGTATGCCTTATTCTGAAACCTTCCTTCAAACCCTCCTTCCCAGGCTTTCTCATTATTCTGAGCCCATTTTGGGGACTGGATGGGATATAAGCCTAATAAATAAATAAAATATGCTCTCCCTTGCCATGTCAGCTTGGCTCTGCCCACTCACTCCTGGCTCTCCTTATCTTTTCCTCCATCTCCTTGCGAAAGCCATCCTGCCCTACTGGCTAGGCAAAATGCTCACAAGAAGTAATTTTTCATTTGTGAGATACGTATATGTTAGTGTTATCCTACTGCTGCCCTGGAACTCCCATACTGGAACCCTGTCCCCCACCATTGCTCAATAGAGTGGGGGAAATAGGGGAATTGGTGTTGTGTCAATGCTGTGACACCACTTCCTGCATAAACCAGAAGTGACATTTCTTCTGTGCAGTGATGCAGAATTCACTCAAAACTGCATGATTAGATTATAGAGATCCTGTGAATCTGTGAAATCAGAAGTGATGTTGTGACATCAGGATGAGGTTTCTGTTGACTGAAATCTCCAACTAGGTGCCAGTACTGGACTGGTAACCCTAATACAGACAGCTGTGCATATGCACATATATGTTTGTATGTGTAGTTTTGAAGACTATATATAGGAAGAAAAAAAACCTGTGTGGGCAAAAGATCATGGAATCTAAGCACAGGGTGTCACATCTTCATGCCAAATTCAAATGTATTCAAAATAAGTTGAATGGCTATCCACAACACAGCAGTAATTAACACATTTTCCTTCATTTTGTAGAGCTGATCGAAACCTGTTGCAGGTGAGAAATGTCTGGTCTTTATTCAAGGCTTGGGAAATGAAATCAGATTTCTTAATGCATTCTAATTCAGTCATTTTACACTGGAGTCTCCTTTGGAAGGTCTTTGTTCCTGAAGAATGGTGAACAACTCCAGGTTCTTTCTCTGCAGCCTCCTGTCACTATTTTTGAATGCCAGTGCTATAAAGAGCCCAGAGTATGAGACTTCCAGGAACAAACATCACAATGGCATGAATCACTGTAGCAGAGACTGTATATCAAATGCCACAGAAATGAAATGTGGAGATAATGGAATGCATCTTTGGAGTTGCTGTTGATTTATTAAAGAAAGATACAAGCAGAAGAGTCTGGCCAAGTTGAAATTTGTAATAGGGTGGGGGTCACTAAAAGGACTGCAAGAAGGAAGGTATTTGCCCCCCCAGGTTGAAATAAAGAGTCAGATGCAATAATTGGATTAAGCTAAGGGCCACTTTATTTAATTTATTAATAAATGGCAAGGGTTAAACAGAACCTGCAGCCTGGTCAGGGCCAGGGGTCTCAACAGACACCTCCCCTGCCATTTAATGGGCGAGCAACCCAGCCCCTGGCTAGAGCGGTACACCACAGCTCACACCAGGCCAGCTCAGCAAATAGGCAACAAACTGGGAAGGTCCAACCACAAGCTGGGCAACTCAATGAAAGGAACCTTCCAGGTAAGCCACAAAGGACTGTCTGCATTCTCCAACTCCGGGCTGTCAAACCCAAAGGTTGATCCTGACAGACCCCTAACCCCACAAAAGGGGGATGCTTTCTGGTTCTCCCCTAGCTGCATAAGCTCATTAACCACAGAAACCTGCCACAACCAAAGTGACCAACCTATTTAACAGCACCTCCTACAGCCAAATTCCCAATCCACTGACATGCTATGTAGGGTAGGTGAAAAAACACCCCAACCGTTCCGCCAATCAGCTGGGGATCAAAAAATTCCTACCTGGCCCCTCTAATAAGAGGCAACCAGCAAATGCCTACATACCAATCAGGGTGGGAGGGAGGGCCGATCGCCAGACGGAGACTGGCACGAGCAGGGAAGGCGCTCTGCTGCTGCAGCCAGCCCTGCCTCCAAGCACAAGCCCATTGGGCTGTCAATCTTCCTCTCTTCCCCAAGGGTGGCAAATGTGTCCCTCCATCTTTACAGCAAGGCTGCAGGCAGTTGGGACAATTGGCATTAAAACATTGGCTGTTACTCTGTTCCTTGTTCAGCAACAACTCCTTTATGTGCCCTTTGGCCAATTTGGCTTTTAAAAGTTTTGCATGAACCACCCCATCATTTTAGCATCTTATGACAATCACAGGACTGATTCGTGCATTTGTGTTCTTGAATTTGACATTTAATCCTAGACATCTCATAGTTGATTATGTGGGCAGAGTCCATTGAAAAGCTTGCATTTGAGGTGACCTATTGGTGAGAGCTCATTCACTCACACAGATCACAACACGTTAATGACATCATTTCTGTTTGCTGTGGGCTTAATCAATGAATATATGTTCTATTAGAGTGAAAGGACACAAATTCCATGTGCATAAGCTCCTTAATTAATTTGACAGATTATCCCATATGACAGAGTGAACTACAACTGAAAAGAGCATATGTGGTGATACCTACCAGTCTTTGATCTCAACATGCCATCCTAAGAGATAATTACACAAATGTACTTAGGTACAAATCGCATAATCAATGCATTGTGCATAGAGCTGGATCCAGCCAAATTTTTCATTCAGTCTTACCCAGTGCCCCTCCTTACTACAGTCCCCATCCCGCAAAACTTTTTGAACTTGCAGATCCCACAATTCTCAGCATAGCCTTTTTGAGTGATCTAAGAGGACACCTGGCTTCTTTTTCACAAGCAGAAAAGGTGATTGGATCCAACCCATTGTCCCCCCCTCCCCGTTATTTTTCTGCACTTGGATAATGGACATATGGGGGAAGGGCAGAGATGAATGGGGATCAGGACACGAATGGCCACTTACTGTGCAAAGAATCTGGATGAACAATGGAATCTAATATTATTTGGGGGAAATATACAAACTCGTGTCAAACAGAAGAATTAAAAAATAAATGGACAGATCATCCTTTGCTTTTAGCAAACTCATGTTTTTCCCCCAGTTTGTAATTATCCAATTACAAGAGTGGCAAAACATCGAGAATGATGCATGCAGACATTCACCTGCAGAATGAGAGTGCTACCCAAACTGTAGTCTGCCTTAATGTTTTTTTTATTCCCAAGACCTTCTCCTAGCTTTCCTTCTTAAACCCTTCCCCTTTGGGATGATATGCTTATGCACCCTTACAAATAAATGTGGCTTCTCAGATATGGCCTGTCTGTTTTAACATTTTCTTAATTCTAATAGGCTGAAATCCTAAAAACACTTTCCTGGGAGTAAGCCTCCTTGAATAAAATTGGGCTTCCTTTAGAGTAGACCTGCTAAGGCTTGCTCTGTAGATACTTCCGAGTGTTTGCTGCTTTTAAAAGAGGTACAGTTGCCTTTATTTTCATGTCTGTTCATTTCAAATTGTCATTTGTTCCGTACAATAACATAACTTAAGGGGGTATCTATATATAGCAAAGCAAAGTTGCCAGCAGGGAGGCATTTTTATCCATCTGAACACGGAAATATGTAGGAAGCAGGATTTTACAGCTTCTGCCAGTGTATTAGCAAAGGTGTGGGAGGTGGATTCCTGGAGTTCATATGAGGACTGACGTTGCAGAAACTTGGCATGGAAGTTAAGTCTTCCATATTATAATAAATGATGGTTTAGATGTTATTTTTTCAGAGAAGGTGAGGATGCGCTCAGTGAAGGTGAATTGCATCCAAACTGCCCAGGGTTCCAAAACTGGAATCTTCAGTCACAGGATCACATATATAACAGATTTTTTTGGGGGGGGGGGGGGCGGGGGGGTAGAATCTTTACCTGAGATAATGCAGAACCATTGTCGGTGCTGGTTGTATGGCAGCTGTGGATGTTCCTATGATCTTTTATCCAATGCAGGTTGGGAGGGTTTAGTTTGATGATCTCATCTTCCTCTTAAATCGGGCCTTTGCACACAAAATGCAAGCACAACTGTGCCAGGATGAAGAGGCCATTCTTCAGTGGCAACGAACATGGTTTACATGAAGAATCTGTGCCTAATACCCTGTGACAGAGTAGGGAACATGGCTAGGTGGACCGGTTGTCTTATTCCCTGGTCTTTTTTTTGTATCAGGAACTCCTTTGCATATTAGGCCACATACCCCTGATGTAGCAAATCCTCCAAGAGCTTACAGGGCTTTTAGTACAGAGTCTACTGTAAGCTCCAATTTGGGTATCATAGACAGTGAAACAGAGTAGTACAGCTGTTAGATCAGGACTAGTGGATCAGGAGTCAGACTAGAGATCTTTATATTGCTATCCTTAGCAGATCTTCTCAGAATACTATTCAGGACAATTCAATGGAGCTTAGTCCCATGAGAATGTTTTCAGGATTGTATTCCTGGATTCCTATTCTCCTCACTATGCATGAAACTCGCTGGGTGACCTTGGACTTTCTCTAAGCCTAGCTTCTTTTTCAGGTTCGTCATGAAGATAAAATGAGGAAGGATGAACCATGTAAAATGCTGTGAATTTCTTGGCAGAAGGCCAGGACAGATCATTATCTAGATATGTGAATGAACATTTAGAGCCATCCTGAGAGAAGTACAAGCTAATGTGTGCAAGGGAGGGAAGACTTCCCCTCCCCCACTTTGGATTATAGTTCAGCCAGAGAGCAATTTATGGGGATGCAGTTCTCATTTTCAATTGAAAGCGAATGTTAGCAGCAGTCAAAGACTGACAATTACTGACTTTGGCAGTATCGCATGTTGTCCATACTAATATTTACAATTGTTAAATCTGCATCATTTTTATTGAATATATTCCTGTTGGCACCAAGCATTTGGGGTGAAGATACATTTAAGTAAACAAGCACATATTTCATCCATTCGGAAATGAATTTCCAAATCAGCGTAATGAAAATCAGGTCAAAAGGTGGGGAAATTGAAACACCAGTTGTTCCAATGTTGTCAGAGAAAGGCACTTCAAAAGCTAACAGGCCTGGCAGGGCTAAAGTGAGCTTTTGACACAGCATTCTCCTATATCTCTTTGCTTTGTTTCAAGACAGTGAGAGGCTGTTTGGCTATCACAACTAGAAATGGGATTTGTGACCAAGTTGCTAAGCAGCAATAAATATATTGTTGTCCTTCCTTTTGTGCTGAGCAGAGGTGCCGGCTCTAAAATCACAACAGCAGGCTGGGAATGAAGCATGAAATGAAAAATTCTTGCCCACTGCACAGAGAGAATACAGACAGCGCCCTATCATTTATTATCCTCCGATATGTGCTGTGAGCTGGACACAGAGAGAACTCATAGTACTTTGAAATCTCCCCCCACCACTTCCCTTTCTGTGCTCTTCCCTACCATGACACAGGTGCATCCCATTTTCTTAGGCTGAAGAAGGGCCCGTCTGGTCCACCCATAAATTAAACCTGGGTTCCTCTACATGGCATCATTTATGTGGAGCAAATGTGTGTTGACTTGGCAACATCTCCAGACTCTCATGACTATATCATAGCTTAGAAAAATGGCTAAGAGCTCACACTGCTCTCTGGTCAGAAGGTTGTTTCTTGGGGACCTCAACTGTGCCTCACATCTGCTCCATGAATTTATTGTAGTGTCTTGAAAATGGTACTGTCAGTTATACCACAATTCATGATTCCAAAGCTTAGAATTTAAAACTTGACAGATCATAATGTTCATCTTCAATTGTGTTTCTGAGCCCTAGAAGAATTTCTCCTTTCCTCCTCCTTTCTCCCTTCCCAACCTGCCTTCTCCAAGAGAAGCTCATTCCCTTTCATTGAGACAGCATGTACATTGAAAACTACAATTCCCAGAGTGCAACTGGCATCTCCATTGCTGCCAAAAGAGCATCTAAGGTGTGTTGAGGAGAAGAAGGTTGAGGGGTTAGTGGTTTGGTGAGAGACACACTCTTCCCTCTTCCCCTCCACCTGCTTTAATGGCAGTAGTACTGCAGAAGCAATTGAGTAAATTAGCTGGAGGAGTAAGGAGATGGCATGGTGAGCGCCTTCTTGGACAGCTCCCATTGTCATAGAATCAAAGAGTTGGAAGATACCTCCAAGGTAATCTATCCAACCTCCTGCACAATGCAGGAAATTCACAAGTACCTCACCTCTATCCACACACCCAGTGACCCCTGCTCCAAGCCCAGAAGATGGCAAAAAGAAGGGCAAAAAATTATCCAGGATCCCTGGCAAAACTGTCCTGGAGAACTAACCACTTAGTGCTGTCATTAATCTTTCAAGTTTTTGAATTTGGGTCAGAAAAAAAAACACAAAGAAAGTTGTTTACCAAATACTTGAGCAAAGTAGTTCAATTTATTGAGCCCATTTGTAACAACCACCCAGAGGCATTGTTTGAAGTGTGAACAGGGTCTTCCACAGACCAATCACTCAGGAGTACTGTGCTTGGAGGCATCAGGAACAAGAACATCCTTTTGGGCATGTCCACCTTGCCTACCCAAACTTGGTTGTCTTAGGGAGGGGTTGTTTCAGGTGGGTAGCCATGTTGATCTGCAGGAGAAAAGCAAGACTGGAGTCCAGGAGCACCTTAAAGACAAGGGCCTGAATACCTATGGGACTGCCTCTCCCCATATGAGCCCCCCCCCCCCAAGTTCTGAGGTCTGCTTCACAACATTTTCTTGCAGTCCTTGGGCCTAAGGATGCCCAATTGGCTTCAACAAGGGCCAGGGCCTTTTCAGTGGAATGAGCTAATCTTGAAGATTCAAGCCCTGTGGGACTTGTCAAAGTTCCACAGGGGCTTGCAAGAAGGAGCTCTTCTGCCAGACCTTTAACTGATCCGATGGGCATCCCCTTGAATGTCATCACTTCCCCCCACCATTTTACACTCATGGTGTTTGTATAGAGTTAACAGCCATTGGCCATATGTGCTGTTACATGTTTACCGCTTATGCCTGAAATAGTGTCTGTCTCTTTTGAATATGCTGCTCTGATTGATTGGAAGTGTTTTATGATGTTTTTAATTCTGATGTTGTTTTTACTGTTGTAAGCCGCCCTGAGCCCGCTTGTGGGATAGGGTGGAGTATATATAAAAAATTAAAATTAAATTAAATTAAATTTCCTACCAAGAGTTCAAGTTCTGAGTTAAGGAGCATTGAATCTTGAAAGCTTGACCTGGAAATTTTGTTGGTCTTTAAAGTCCTAATGGATTTGAATCTTGCTCTTAGGAAATGAAAACTCAGCCTCTCTCACATAACTGGAAGATATTGATTATAAAAAGTCAGAACACTATGGAAATTCTCATGGGATCAGAACCAGGTTGAAATTACCCAGATATATGATGGCAGAACAAAGGGTCAGTTTACTTAACAGAGATGAAGACATACAATGAGAAGTTTGAATAATATGGCTCAAGCTTTCCTGCTGCCAGTATTTTCATTATTTACTACAGTTGTGACTTTTTACCTGTGTACATGCCGTCTTCCATAGAGATTTGATTCCTGATCATATTTCTTTTTATAGCTTTCTTGTTTGTTATGCAGTTTCGGTTCTTCACTTTTTGCTTTTGTTTTGGCACACTTGTTCATGCTGTGTACACACAAACACACAGATCAGGTTTTGTTTGTCTGTTTCCTGAAATTTATCCAGTACTTAGAAGTACAGTGTATTTAATGTATTGATGCACAGATAACATTGTTTTATGCCTGTATACTTGAATAATAAAATTCTAACATTGATGGAGTTGGTAGTATCTACCATCATTAATACATCAAATATATTTGATCAAATAGCACCTACCATTGTTTTATCTATTTTTTTTCCTATGGTTTATTTATGATGTACTTGTATTTTTATCTTTTGTCTATTGATATTGGTCTTATGACCTCTTAATGTGAGCCTGCTTTGGCAGGGAGGGCGGGATACAAATTGAATAAATAAGTAAATAATAAATTAATAAATTAATTTTAGAAGAACAATTCAGTGTGAGGCAGTAGGCTTGTGGGCTGTTTTTGCACAAAGAAGAAGCAAAATGTAGATCTTCAGATGTCATGCTTTGGGTGCACCACCATCTGAGGCTAGATGGGTAGCAACCCAAGAAAGGGACTTTTTGGTCATGATACCAAAACCTTGGAACTCTTTTCCTAGGGAGATCTCTCTGCCTCCCTCTATCATTGTCTTCCAGCCAGTTTGGTGTAGTGGTTAAGTGTGCGGACTCTTAACTGGGAGAACTGGGTTTGATTTCCCATTCCTCCACTTACAGCTGCTGGAATGGCCTTGGGTTAGCCATAGCTATTGCAAGAGTTGTCCTCGAAAGGACAGCTGCTGTGAGAGCCCTCTCAAGCCCACCCACCTCACAGGGTGTATTTTGCAGGGGGAGAAGATATAGCAGATTGTAAGCCACTCTGAGTCTCTGATTCAGAGAGAAGGATGGGGTATAAATCTGTAGTCTTCTTCTTCTCCTCTTCCTCCTCCTTCCAGCAGCAAGTGAAGATTTTTTGTTTGGCACTCCCTCACTAACTCTTAGTAGCCTCTTTCCTCTTTGTGTGTTTTTATATGTGCATTTATTTATATGTTTTATGTAATTCATATTAAGTGCATGTACTTAAAATATTATATTATGTAATTCATTGTATAAAATTATGTAATTCAAATCTATATAATGCCTTTCAATTTGTTGTCACTCAGTTACACAGTCAAGTCCAACTCTTTGCGACCCCATGGACCAAATCATGCCAGACCCTCCTGTCTTCCACCATCCTCTGAAGTCTGTTCAAATTCATGTTAGTTACATCAGTAATGCTGTCCAGCCACCTCATCTTTTGCCATCCCCTTCTTCTTTTGCCTTCTGTCTTTCCAAGTAAACCTTTCAATATTTGATTTGTTTTAAATGTTTTAACCCATGCCACTTTGGCGACCATGAATTAGATGGAAAGGTGTCGTGTAAGTATTGTAAATGAAGAAAATAAATACCATAGAGATTAGGGAAATTTTTTAGATTGCCCCTTAGAAGTAACATCACACCTTCCCCAAACACCGCTCTCCCCAGACACTGCTAGGGTTTTGGGGAATTTAGAGTGGAGGGCAATCAGCCTTTCAGCAAGATCTAAAACTTATTTATACAGAAGGCGTCTGCTTTGGAAGTTACCCAATAACGAGGCAATATAATATAATAATCAAGGGGTTTTATTATAGAATAAAGGCAAACATACAAGGGTATAAAGTCACACAACACACATACAGTTCTAATAAAGATAGGATTGAAATAGGCAGGGGTAAACACAAGGATTGACAAACAGAGTAATAATTACCTATTGTAGTCTTCGAGGAAGGCTCCAATGGCAATGAAAAAGGAGATGGGGGATGGACCCTCAACTGATCAGGTATCGGGGGTGTATCTAACACCGGAGCATGTGGTACTGTCAGTTGCACAAGTGTGGGATGTAGGGTCAGAGCTTATGTCTTCCTTAAGCCCTTAGAGGGTAAGAGGGCAAAAGGATTATGATGCTGGGTCAGATGGGGCATGATGCCATGTCACATAGTGTGTTACCTCAGGAAAAGGGGAGGCTCCAGAATGACATTTGGGGCATGGCATGGGTGGAGGTGATTAAACAAGCTATCCAAACTTATCTAAAGGTGACAATAGAGAGCCAAATTGGTACCTAAGGTGACACCCAATTTATACAAAGAACTCTGGCTCTAGGTGAAGCTGGTCTTCCTCTTCTGCTCTTCTGGCTAGCACCGTCCATTGTCTAAAGTTCCGTTTGACAAAGACTTGGGTGGTCTGGCAGGGTCCACGCCTAAGCTGAGCTTGATTGCCTTATGTAGATGTAACAGCTGTTGAGTACGTGTGCCTCTCACTTCTCTGTCATGGAGTCTGGCATTGCAGGAAGATGGTCACTGATGATGTTAGCCTATCAACATGGCTTTCATGGTCAAGGCTGGAAACCACTTGCCCGGATGCGACTTCTTCCACTGCAACAGTGGAGATGGTGCATGCACGGAGTGGTTGGAAACCCATCTGTACTTCTGGCTAGCACTCTTCCAGAGATATAGAGTGCAGTTGTAATGCTGAGGCTGTTAGTATTCACATAAGTCTCTTATAAAATGGTAGATAAAACACATTTCACAGCAGATGTGTGTGAGTTGCATCTCCAGGCACCCTGGCAACCAAATGTATGATTACAACGTCTGTATATAACTGAAATTAGGGGTCTCTTGCTCACAATACCATCCTCTAAATGTTGTAGCATTTGTCTATCTGTACCATCAAGCTGTTCACTCAACTTTTAAGTTCAGGTTGTCACTAAGGCAGCACTCTAGCTACCAACATTTCAGCACCCCTCTCTTGGTTCTATACTTGTATCTGTATTGCTTGAAACAAGAGTGTGTGTGGGTAAGCAGAATGTGACAAATACCTTCACAGGGAGGCTGGAGCTGCTTGAAAGCTTGTTCTTTAAAACTGTCCTACATTGGTTGGCCAGCCAGTGAAACCTCATGCTACATTGTGTTAATTCAGCCCCCTCCCAGCCGAGCGGCTTCCGCCGCTGAGCCTGGGGGCCATTCTTTGCCTCCCCGGATGGAGGGAGACAGGATTTGCACAATCCAAAGGGGAGGGGCAGTGAGCACCCTTAAAAGGGCGGCCCTGCCCCTCCCAACGCAGTTTGAAAAGTTTCTCGGCCCGCCCGCCCACCCGTCATGCAGTGCAGGCAAAGGCTGGTCGCCTGTTAGAGGGGCCGGGTAGGAATTTTTCGCTCCCCGATAATTGGCTGGTCACGGGGAGTGTTTTTGCCTACCCTGTACTGCGGGTAGTGGGTGCTGGCAATTGGATTGGCAGTGCCGTTTAATTATTTGGTCACTGGCTGTTTTGTTGGGAATATTGTTGGGGTATGATGAGCTCCCATGGCACCACCATTTTGGTGAATGGCCTCCCTGGGAGATCGTTAAGCTGTACGGCCCAAGGTCAGCTCCAGGGAGGCTGGGGGATCCCGTCACTTGGAGAGTGTCCACATTCCGGGCTGCACGGCTTTGGGGATGGTGGAGCTTTGTGAGCGGGATCATGTTGCCGGGCCGGCCGGGTCTGTGCCGTAGTGTTGGCCCACACCCGGGGCTTAGGGGGCTCGCCCGTTTGCAGGTCAAGGAGGTGGTCCAGTTTGACCCCTGGCTTGATCTGTTCCCCATTGTTTCTTCCCTTGCCATTTAAGTCAATAAAGTGGCCCTTTAATCCACTCCTGTGTCTGTCTCATCATTCCGACTGGGGGGGCAAAGGGGTGGCACAATGATATCCAGGGCTCAAGTAAAATGATGATTCAATTTCTGCAGCTCTCAAAAGCTTCTCCTGGCTTTCTGGAGAGGGAACAGCTCTTCCTATCATCTTTGGCAATCCATTTACAGCAGATGTTGTATTTCAGCATGACCTGCCAAAGGCCAAAATAGTGTACAAGAAAACAATGTCTGGTAATGAATTATGTAACTATGTTGTAGCTGACCTAAGATGTTACATGCTAAGGGCAGAAACTTAGCAATGGGTGGTTTGAGAAAGCTAGCAATATTATAGTCTTAAATCCCTTTATGTTCTATGGAAGCTTTTTCTCTAGGGGCGTTTTTGCACTGACCTTAATCAGCAGCGACGCCCCTCTTCACCACGCAGGATCGGCGCGGATTTCACACTAATTGCTGCGGAGCACCCGGAAGAGCCGGAAAGTCCCGCGGCTTTTGTGGCGCAAATGGAAACTGGTTTTTGGCGGTTTCCGTTTGCGCCGCAAAAGCCGCGGGACTTTCCGGCTCTTCCGGGTGCTCAGCGGCAATTAGTGCGAAATCCGCGCCCATCCTGCGCGGTGAAGAGGGGCGTCGCTGCTGATTAAGGTCAGTGCGAAAACACCCTAGGTGTGCATAACAGTAAATGTTCACTGATAGGGAAACCAATATTTTAGTTGATCCTTGGGAGAAAGGCGTGAATTAGATGATTTACATGATAACAAAGTTTCTGGGGCCACCACGAGGACTTTGGATCAGATGTGGGACAGGAGTTCTCTACCTTCCAGCCATAGAAGGTCCTGCTGCTGGTTGCAGCCTGTTGCTCTTCAGCTTTTGGTCCATGCCATTGAATGTCCTGAAACGGCCTTATGGTAGCTGTTCTTTTGCTCCAGTGGGAAATGTACATGCAATGAAGGCTACATGAAAGTTTCTTTGCATATACTAAACTGTGGCTCCCAAGGTCCTTTCAGGACATGAAAACAATTCTTCAGAAAGCAGGCCCACACACTTCCATCTGTTACGCTTGCTGGATGGAACAGTGGGAGGAAAATGGAAAGATAATGGCATAGACACCTTGAGATAATTTCTAGGCAAGCACCTAGAAGCTTTCCTAATCTCAGTGATTTCTACTGTAGAGACGGGGGAAATTTCTAGAGCATCACTGCCACTGTGATGTCACTTCCATGTAGTTACCTGTGAATGATGTCATAGCATCCACACCCATCATCCCTTCCCATCCCCAAATGGTCCCACTGGAGTGCTGGCAACCCTGCTAGGAAGGCTGAAGCTACTTCTGCCTGTGATGCCATGGCTGCAATCAGAATTCAGCCTGTGTTTATCCATAAGGCACAGAATTCTCATTGCAATTCTAATACATAATCCTCAAGGTGGCTAGGAGGACTTTGTATTGTGTGAATTGTGTGACTACAAAAGCAACAATCCTCTGAATACCAGTATTAGAAGGCAGCATCAGGGGAAGGCCTCAGTCTTTATGCCCTGCTTGTTTGCCATCTGGGGAAAAAGGCTGGTAACTGTGTGCAACAGGATGCTGAACTAGATGCACCACAGGTCTGATCCTGCAAGACTTTTCTTTTGTTCTTCTTGTATTCTTATGGATGACTGACTACAAGGGGTGGCCAAACTTGCTTAATGTAAGAGCCACATAGAATAAATGCCAGGTGTTTGAAAGCCACAAGACATAAATGCCAGATGTTTGAGAGCCACAAGACATGAACATGTTGGAAGGAAGGAAGGAAGGAAGGAAGGAAGGAAGGAAGGAAGGAAGGAAGGAAGGAAGGAAGGAAGGAAGGAAGGAAAAAGATGGGGAGGGAGAGGTGGAAAGAAAGCAACTTTAACTTTAAATGCATTATCCAAGCTGCCAGCTGACTTGGCTTGGAGACATGAATTAAAGAGACAAACGCCTTCTCCAAGCTGGCTGACAGGATGGTGGGGGTTTCAAGAGCCACACAATATGTGTGAATGAGCCACATGTGACTCCCGAACCACAGTTTGGCCACCCCTGGACTACGTGACGCCAATTTAGGAAACAGTACCACTTTGTTATTTAAAATTGCTTCCCTACTTTTAGACATTGATCAGACAAGGACAGAGGATGTCTACTGCTAGGTCCTAACATTTTCTCTGAACTTTTGCAGTGGAATATGCTTTTACCACTATAGCTGAGCATAGCACATTTACATCCCTATCTAAACGGGTCTTGTTAACTAGAAATACTACATGTATCTGATATGTCTTTTTTTATGAACACAAGAATCTTGTGCATTCATCAGGATTCATTCATTTACTGCTGCATAGCCCAGCAACAGGTTGCTGCTCTTCTCTGCTGTCCTAACAGATGTTCAAGGATGGTTTCCAGTTGTCTGGAGCAGAAGTGTCAAAAATTATCCACAGGATTTTCTTGCCAGGCTGAGAAGTGGGATTTGTTGAGCCTATTTCAAGAAGGGGGGGGAGGAGGAGTAGGCAGGGACCTTTTTTCCAAACTGATGCTTTTTGGCTGAAGCAAGATTTGAAGTGGAGACAGGTCACATTGTTAGACGCTCTGCTACTTAACAAACAAGAATAACGATCACTGTTTATACATGTACATAGTAAGCAAACATACACACAGAGTGGGGGCATCATCAGGTATACCACCACTGAATCCTCAAATATGATCTTACCTTATAGCAAAACTAAAGAGACAGTATCCTTTACCAGATGTTCTCAGTTGCCTGCAGTGAGTTTTTGAATGCCATGTTCTTCAACAGGCTTAAGTGTTCAGAGTACAAACAAAACATATCATTAAATAGAATGTTTAAAGGTGTGAAGTGGATTGGCATTCTAGAACTAACAGTTCTCCCAATTTAGAGATGAGAGGTCAGACATGACCCCTGCCTTTTCAAGGTGGTTCTGAACCCAAATGAAGTCTAATTTTACCTTCTCTTCCTTCTACAGTTAGTTTTAAAAAACCCTTTTTTAAAAAAAAAAACAACTTTCATTGTAAAATGGGGTCTACTCTGGCAGTTGTCACTCTCTGTCCCCAGGAGAGAGTAACAGAATGGAATCTTAATGTGGAATTTGTATTACATGCCTGACAGTATGTATGTACTGCTATCTCCTTTTTCCCATCCACAGAGAAGAACAGGAGCCAGCACACTAATGAGGGAGAGACAGATATCTACTAGAATGTGCTACCTTCCTGTCTAGTCCACTTAACATCTCCTAGATTATGCATGGAAGCCATTCAAAGTAAGCACTATGCTTTAGTTAATCTGAAAAAGTCAACAGGGACTGTGTGCATCAGAGACGCATCACTCACTGCTCATGAATGTGCATGAGCAAATAAACACATACCACATTGCCATTGCCAAGAAAACCCCATACCACATCCCCTTCGCAGGTTCCTAGTTCCTTGGAGAGAGGGTGACAGGTATTTTTCAACCAAATGATTCCAACTGTAGAAATAGTACAGGGAAAAAATTATATGTCACTTGCTAATGGAATTAAGTATATCTAATGGTGGTCATAGGTTTGCTTGCCTATGACAGTTAAGGCGAGTGTATTAACTAGGTCACATGTATGAAAAAAGTATGAATGGAAAAGTTGTTGCTGCCAGCTTAAAATGAGCAGTTTGCAGAGAGTTATTCTATGCATTTGGTCAAAGGAGACTTCAGAAATATCTTCCCTGCCCTCCATTCCTGTTTGTGCATCCTACTTTGCACACAAAGACCCCTGAGACTCCAAAGTAATATATGAAAATGATCCTATTATCTAGCTGAAGGCAAGTTGCAAAGAGTTGGGTTTGGTCCAGCAATGATGCTATAGATTCACCCTCTCAATACATCCATTTTTTTAAAAAAAAATACTAGCTTTAGAATGGTGGAAGAGAAACTGTTTGCACAGTGAATTGCTAATAAATAGTCCCCTGTGAATTGGAACAGGAATGTACTCATGGCTTATGCATACATCTTCTTTTCCTTGGCAGTCAGGCAGAAGGAAGTGCTTAATGTAGTGAACTCTGGCCCTTTGCTGAGAGCCTGCAAGGACAGGCAACACACACATTAGTATGCATATAAATGTGGCATTGTTGAGTTTCCATAGAATAGAAATCTTCATTTTATGGTGAAATCAAGTCAGTGCTTCTTATGCACTGAAGCAAGGACTCTGTGCCAGTGATCATGTGAATATTTACTTGAAAGTCAGTCACACTGAACCACAGAGGATTCATAGAGTTGGAAGGTACCTCTAGGGTCATCTAGTCCAACCCCTTACACAAGGCAGGAAATTCACAAATACCTCCCCCTAAATTCACAGTATCTGCATTGCTGTCCAATGGCCATCTATCCTCTGTTTAAAAATCTCTAAGGAAGGAGAGCCCACCACCTCCCAAGGAAGCCTGTTCCATTGAGGAACCGCTCTGTCAAGAACTTCTTCCTAATGTTGAGCTGGAAACAATTCTGATTTAATTTCAACCCATTGGTTCTGGTCCTACCTTCTGGGGCCACAGAAAGAAATTCTTCAATATGACAGCCTTTCAAGTACTTGAAGATGGTGATCATATCACCTTTCAACCACCTCCTCTCCAGGCCCAGCTCCTTCAACCTTTCTGAGAGCCAGTTTGGTGTAGTGGTTAAGTGTGCGGACTCTTATCTGGGAGAACCGGATTTGATTCCCCACTCCTCCATTAGCACTTGCTGGAATGGTCTTGGGTTAGCCATAAGCTATTGCAGGACTTGTCCTTGAAAGGGGGGAGAAGGCATAAGAGATTGTAAGCCACTTGGAGTCTCTGATTCAGGGAGAAGGGCAGGGTATAAATCTGCAAATCTTCTTCTTCTTCTTCTTTGTATGACTTGTCTCTAGACCCCTCACCAACTTCGTTGCCCTCCTCTGGAACCGTTCCAGCTTGTCTATATCCTTCTTAAAATGTGGTGCCCAAAACTGAACACAATACTCCAGGTGAGGTCTTGCCAGAGCAGAGTAAAGTGATACCATCACTACACATGATCTGGACACTATACTTCTATTAATACAGCCCAAAATTGCATTTGCTTTTTTAACCACTGCATTACACTGTTGACTCATGTTCAGCATATGGTCCACTAAGACCCCTAGATCTTTTTCTCACATTCCATGGCTAAGACAAGTCATCCCCATCCTATAATCATGCATTGGATTTTTCCTACCTAAATGCAGAACTTTACATTTATCCCTATTAAAATTCATTTTATTGGTTTCAGAGCAGTTTTCCAGCCTGTCAAGATCATTTTGTATCCTGTTTCTGTCTTCTACTGTATTTGCAACCCCTCCCAATTTAGTATCATCTGCATTCCCTCTATTCTTTCATCCAAATCATTTATAAATATGTTGATCAAAAGAGGCCCCAGGACAGATCTTTGAAGCACTCCACTTGACACTCCTTTCCAAAAGGATGAGGAACTATTCACAATAGGGTTGCCAAGTCAACTCAAGAAATACCTGGGGACTTTGGGGGTGGAACCATGAGACTTTGGGTGTGAAGCCAGGAGCAAGGGTGTGGCAAGCACAGTTGAATTTCAAAGGGAGTTCTGGCCATCATATTTAAAGGGACCTTTTAAATGCCTTCCCTCCATTTGGAATAATGAAGAATAGGAACACCTTCCTCTGGGGCTTGTAGAATTGCACCCCCCAGTCCAATCTTTTTGAAACTTGGGGTGGGGAGGTATTTTGAGGAATGTCACCAGATGCTATGCTGAAACTTTGGTGCCTGTACCTCAAGTGCCTGTACCCCCCCCCTGCTTTCTGATGACCCTGAAGTGGGGGGAGGGCCTCCAAACTGGGGGATCCCCTGCCCTCACCTAGGGATTGAATGCAATACAAAAAAACATGATGAAATTAACGAAACAATAAATAATTCAATTAGAAAATAGTCTTTTAGTAGTAACAATCTTAACATTAAGTGATTGAACGCACATATATAAACAATACTATTGTACAGGGTGATACTGTTAAATTCATACAATAATAACACATCAAAGCACTACAGTTTCATTGCCTTATTCAAACAAAAATAAAATGCTTAGTGCACAAAGTACTTGTAAGACAGATATTGGTGCAGCATTTCACAACATTGTATGTTTCTCTCACCTGGGGATTGGCAGCCCTAACTAACAAGCACTCTTCGGATGTGATCTGTCACTGAGAAAATGGCTACTGGTCTCTGGACCAAAGAGATTCACTTCCCTGAAGAAAATGGCTGTTTTGGAGGCTGCTTTATGGTATTATATCCAATTGAGGTCTCCACTCACAAATCTCCAGGAATTTCCCACCCCTGAGTTGGCAATCCTACAGTGATACAAAAAGATGTGTAAACAAGGTGTATAAACAGGACTGGGCAACTGCCAGAGGCCCTGGCAGGGTGCTCTGCCAACTGTGAGAGTCATTTGCCATTCGTAGCACACACTGAACACCTCAGGGGCCAAGCAACCCTGACAACCATGACACAGAGAATAGGTCATCTATTCATTTCCTTCACCAGCAGGGAGGGAAGGAACGTGTGCATACAATCAGGTGTGACAGGGTAGAATGCTTAATAGAGAGTGCAAGGAGACGTCATCTTTCCTAGAGCCTCCCCAAACCTAGAACTGACCCTGGCATGCTACTGTATTTCATTCATCTTTATCCTTACCCTCTCTGCCACTTGATCAGTATTACTTTCTTGCTCATGCTGTACTTGAACAGCACTTTCTTGGGAGAACAGCAATACCTCCTCCCCCCACCCCATCATGTTTTGATGGATTCTGCCTTGCAAACCACACTGCTTGCCCTCCAGTTTAACTTGAGAATTGCTGTTAATGCCTGAATCTGCACAGTTTCCTACAAGTGTTGATTCAAATAACACACATATGGACCGTTTATGTAGTTCTGAGTTCAGGTCAGAAACTCCTTTCCATACTGTGATTTAGTCAGTGAGCGTTGATGTACATTCCATCCTGTACATTCCATCCTGTCGCTACTGAAAATGGTTGCTCTTGTACAGTGATTTGGAAATAAATACAGAAAACGACAGCTGAAATTTGAAATACCGCAGGTTAGTGGTACTGCGGTAATGTACAGGGGAGGGGGCAGGAGAGAAGAGCTCCAAAACCTAGGAACTCCAAAAAAATGATGGGGGAAATGTCAATGAAAAGAATTTCACAAGCAAAACTTGCTAGATTTTTCCCCATGAAGCCACGTGACTAGTCCTGCTGAGAAATTTGTGCTGAACATCACTGTTGTGATTCAGCTAGCATGCCCATACCAACCATCACAACTTACACATAAGTTGAACCACTAACTGGTTTGCCCCATTCTTACTGCTGACCAGTGTTCCTGATAAGCTGAGTTAATGTGAGCTAGCTCATGATTTTTCTGCCTCCAGCTTACACATTTTAGCCTCAGCTCAGGAAAAATGGCTCTAAAACAAACTAATTTATGCAGTTGCTCACAATTTTAATGCCAGTAACTCACAAAGTAGAACTTTTGCTCACAAGACTCCGCAGCTTAGAGGGAACATTGTTGCTGACCACCTTTCTTGAACACTGAATTGGGCAATTTGGGGAGATTTGTATCACCATTTTTGCACTTGTACAATTCTTTAGCATGTTGTTAGCCTGGGCAATAGGAAAATCAGTTCCGATTCGTTTAGGTGATTCTGACCATCCTCTTGCTCTATTGGAAGAGCCACTACATTTGGAGGAAGGCTCCTTAGATTGGAGGAAGACTTGAGCGAAAAGGGAAGTGGGGTACCTACAAGCATTTTAATAAATAAATGAACAACAACAAAAAGAATCTGCTCAGTAGAACAGCAGGATAGGGGTAGGATCCACCCCAGGGTCTGCATCAGGTGAGGTCATTAAAGTGCACAGATCACTCACTTGTGCACCCCAGTGGCGTCGGGAGGGGGGGGCGGGTCGCCCCAGGTCTGGGGGGCCCCTTGGCAATGCCAAGGGGCCCCTCAGAAGCCGGCTGCCTGGCGTCCCCGCCGCCGCCACTCACGTTGCTACCGAGGTCCTGGAGATCCGAGATCCTGGAGCGCCACGAGCGAGGACTGGCTCGCTCGCCCTGCTCCGAGGCGCAAGCACGCCCGCCAGTGACTCCCTCAGCAGAGGTTATTTTTAGCACACCCCCTCCCCCCCCCGCGCCCCAGGTCGCCTTAAAGGAGGCGACGCATCTCTGCCGGTGCGAAGAGGATGGCAGGCGCGTGTAAAGCCTTGTGTGTGCGTGCGCACCGGCATCACGCTCCCGCATAGCCGCGGGGGTTGGGCAAGGCAGGGCCGCGTGTGTGGAGGAGAAGAAAGGGCCCCACGGCGCCAGGAGTCCTTCCTGTGGTCCCCTCGCAACTGATAACTGGCAGCACGCCCTGCGTTGTGCTAGGATCGGGGATAGTCTACCCCGGTTCAAATTCCTACTTTGCCATTGTGTAGGGCATAGATTTCAGAGGTTTTTTTTTGTTGTTTGCATGGTCTTGGTGCGGATCTGCGTTCTGGGCGCTGAAGAATTTGTTGCCTGCCCAGTGACCTTGAACCTTTCACTCTTTCTCAGCCTCACTTACCTCAGACTTTATGGGAAAATGGCTGCTGCTCTTTCTTTCCCCTCTTCTCCCGGACTTCTTAATGTATCATTTCATTTCTCTTTACACGTAATGACTGAGAGGCCATTGCTTGACTTGACCACATTAAAGTATATAGATGTGACATTACGAGCAACTCTAAAAATCACATTGTTATCCCACTTTTTGGGGGTTTTTGCATTCAGAATACTGTACATATTAACCCCAATAAATCCATGAGGTAGGTTAAGATGAGACCAAAATAATAAGTTTACTACGTTTGCTTCATGACTCCAAATTTCTGACACATCCAGCACTATATCACACTGGCACTCCTGAAAGTTATCGGTGTGGTATTGTATTGATGACAGCCTGATCACATATGCCAGTCATTTTGTGATGTTGCAGACAAGAGATGAATATTCCTTTGTCACCCAATCTGTGAAATATTGGCTTTCCTACGTTCATGCCATAGCATATTAGCTTTTGCATTAATTTTAGTTGTCAGAAGCCAGAAATATCACCTTCCCTATGAAGGGTTCAGTTCTTCAGCAACTGTATGTTAGACAGGAATTCAGCAGGTACAACTTTTTGCAGTTGTGGGGAAAGCTCACCCTACTGAATTTCTTTCAGGCAGAGGTGACCTGAACAAAAAAATAAGGTGGCATATCCAACCACAGGCAGAGACTTCAATTCTGCACTGGACCTTTAATCCTGTTTCAGCCCTGTCCAGTGGTGTAGGGAGGGGGGGCGGGTCACCCCAGGTCTGGGGGGCCCCTTGGCAATGCCAAGGGGCCCCTCAGAAGCCGGCTGCCTGGCGTCCCCGCCGCCACCACTCACGTTGCTACCGAGATCCTGGAGCGCCACGTTCATGCTGGCGATCATAGGCGAGGAGAGGAGCTGGGCGCCGCCGCCACCTAGCGCTGGAGGCAGCCGGGGCTGAGGCGGGCAGCTGCCGGGGCCATGCTGCGCCACTCCAACAGGGGGGCTCTCTCCGCCCGCCTGCGAGCCCAAGGGCCTCCCTGCCCTGCCCTGCACGCCACGAGGAGGCGCCGCCAGTTGCTAGGGCGAGCTGGTCCTTGCCTCCGGCGAGGCAGCCCGGGGAGCGTGCTGCTGCGCTCCACGCGGCGCACAAGGGGCCTGCGCTGCTGCCGGCCGCCGAGGTCATAGAGCGGGAGCCGGGGCGGGGGTGGCCGTGCCCCACACGCGCGTCCCCGAGACCTGAGGGGGCCGTGGGGCAGGACCCCCGTAGCAGCCCTGTCGCCAAGGGGGCTTCACTGCACCTCCACGTGGTAACCCAAAAGACACACACAGGGATCTAATTGCAGGGGTGGCCCACGGCAGCTCTCCAGATGTTTTTTTTGCCTACCACTCCCATCAGCCCCAGCCAGCATGGCTGGCTGGGGATGATGGGAGTGGTAGGCAAAAAAGACATCTGGAGAGCTGCCGTGGGCCACCCCTGTAATAACGAAAAACATCCCATACCAATAATACCAAGATTTACCAACACAATAATACCAAAATAATACCAACACACAGTGATATCAACACCCCTCATTAGTACAATGTTTCACAGGGTGGGTTAACTCTTGGCAGCAATTCTAGCAGCGCACAAATCCTCAGAGGAAAATTGATTCCAACAATAAATAAAGGGCTTGGTGCAAAAGAGTGCTCATCTAGAAAATGATCGGATTCTCATTTGAAAGCCCATTTCCAGAAGACTCCGCAAGGTCGACCTCCGACGTTTCACATCCCTTTCTCAGAGGGGAGTCTGAAGTTCTTCCACAATGTCCACACCAGAAAAGTATCCAGGAGCTCCTACAAGCGCACACAAATCCTTCCAAGCGTGTCTGACCCCTGGGGATGTCCCTGAATTGCTGCTGATCTCCATCCCTTGGGAGGAATGAAATGGCTGCTTGGTGCTCCATGGCATCATATTTTTAAATTGATATTTTAATGAAGGCATAAATATTATTATTACAGTTTTTTTTTCAAGAGACCAAACCAAACAACAGAGAGACAGCAATACTTCAATATAGGGGATCATATACCAGGAGTGGCCAAACTTACTTCATGTAAGAGCCACACAGAATAAACAGATGTCTGAGAGCCACAAGACATGAACATCAGATGTTTGAGGAGCCACAAGACAGGAAGGAAGGAAGGAAGGAAGGAAGGAAGGAAGGAAGGAAGGAAGGAAGGAAGGAAGGAAGGAAGGAAGGAAGGAAGGAAGGAAGGAAGGAAGGCAAATCGATGGAGAGAGGGAGGGAGAAGTGGAAAGAAAGCAACTTTCACTTTGGATGAATTCTCCCAAGTCCAAGCTGCCTGCTGGCTTGGCTTGGAGATGTGATTTAAAGAGACAAATGCCTTCTCCAAGCCAGCCAATAGGTCAGTGGGGGCTTTGAGAGCCACACAATATGTGTGAATGAGACACGTGGCTCCTGAGCCGCAGTTAAGCCACCCCTGCCATGGCCATAGAAATCTCTCTCCAGGTCCTTCCCAATGAGGAGCTGTTAACACTGCATGGGCGGAGAGGAAGGAGCGTGCAGTGTGGTGCCCAAACCCAAAGGCATCTTTCGGCTGCTGCAAGAGGCACCATTAGACCTGTCAGCCTTGTGGCTTTTTGCGCCACTGGAGCCTCTGGCAGCTGCTGCCACCAAGTCACTTGTGCCTGCTGCAAGAGCCCTGCTGGCATCCTGCCCCTAGCCGAAGCCAATGAAACAAAGACAGCCACCCCTGAGTCAGGGAGAATCACTAGGGCAGGAAAACAGAAAAGGAATGCCCTGGGCACAGTAGAAGACAACGGCAAATCAGCAGTGCTTTCCCACACACTGAATAATGCATTATCAATGCTATTTTGCATGTTTACTGTGTTCGAAAAGGCAAGATCCACTTGCAAATAATTGCTAAAGTGCATTATTCAGCCGCAGGCGTGGCCAAACTTACCTAATGTAAGAGTCACATGGAATAAATATCAGATGTTTGAGAGCCACAAGGAAGGAAGGGGGCAAATAGATGGAGGAGGAGGAAGAGAGAAGTGAAAAGAAAGCAACTTTAACTTTAAGTTCATTCCAAGCCACCAGCTGGCTTGGCTTGGAGAAGTAATTTAAAGAGGCATGCCTCTCTCCATAGCTTTTTCTTCCTTCTCTGAAACCAGCAGACAGGCAGGCTTCAGCTGCCTCCCTGGCTCCGCCCCCTGCTGATCATTGGCTCGCTTGCCACTGTGGTGTGCAGGAGCAGTCTGCAACGTCAGAGGGCGCCAGTTTCAGTTTGCGTTCTCTGTGCTGTGGAGCTTGACTGCTTGGAGAGCTAGAGAGAGAAAGAGAAAGTGAAACTACCAGCGAGGCCAGTAAGTTTTCGGGTCCCTATAATGGCTTTCACATGGTTGGGAAAACTTTTGTTGTGGGGGGGGCATTTTCGGGTTGTGAGGGGGAAGTTACATCACTTCCTGTTTCCAGCAGGGCTCCCTCGCAAGTGGTGGCCATCTTGCGGAAGTGACATCACCGGAAGTGACATCATATCCTGTTTCTGGCGGCGTGCACACACGTAGGGGGGCCCACATAAATCTTGGGCCCCGGGCCCCTAAAGCCCTAGCTACGCCCCTGGTGCACCCCTCTCTTATTTTTACTGTTTAATAATAACTGTGGTCAGACCAGGCTTGTGTCAGCTGGTTGGCTTTGGCTCTGCCTACCCCTTTCTGGCATTTTGACCTGAAGAGGCTGTTCCACTTTGCTTTCTCAGGATATTGCTGCCACCTCTGTCCCTGCCTTGGGCTCTGGCTAGGCAGGACAGTCATCTAACCTCCCTCCCATGTCACTAGGAGCCTGCCTATGGACCTTTGGGGCTCCTCTATTTTGTCACTTTTCTCCTCCCTAGGGATTCGCTACCCCACTCCTAGTGTTCCAAGTGGTTGGAGGAACTATGTGGTACAGAGGGACTCAAACTTGTAACAATAAAAGGATTTATCTAAAGCTTACAACTATATACAGGCATATTATAAGTGAACAGAATAACTAAATCAAAACAAGCAAAAATGCTCAAGTGCCCTGTTTAAACCCATGCCCTAACTGGATGGTATGCAGGGGAGGCACCTTACTTAAATTACTCTGGATGAAACAATCGCACATATTCTCCAAAATGGCCACCACCTTGGCCTAGGAACACAGCTCTGCCTTTTGCAAGCATAATCTGAGGACTGAACTGAACTCCCCTGTTCCTGCCCAAAAACACTATTATAAACTGCAGATCCTGCCAGGAACTGGCCCACTCTCCTGGGACAAAGCTATGATGGACTTACTATCCTCTCTAGGAGGCTGCCCACAGTTACTGGTTACAGACAGGAGGGGAGGGAGACGAGGCCAAAACCGGCCTCAAGTTTGATCGTCTCTCCCCATCCACCCCACAGTTAAACACAAACAAAATGGCATGCAAAATGGCAGTTAAATGCAAACAAAATGGCATACAATAACGAATAAAATAACTGGTTTTACTGACATGGAGGGAGCATGTAAACTACAACTTCTGTGAGAAGGACGCTTTGGATATGGACAATAGTCAACCATTAATGCTTGAGTTTTCAGAACCAAGGAAGACTATCAAAGAATACCAGACCAGCAGATGTCTGGGGTTCTACAATGTGATTATTTTAATGTAGCATGATAAACATCTGGGTTTTAAAACGTGACATTTATTTTGGCAGTGGCAACAGGATGTGATAAAAATAGATTTTGACAGAATTTCTGTCATTGGCATATCCAAACAGATCAGCTGAGGAAAGAATAACTCATCAAAGTTCAGGACTAGGATCTGGTAGATCTGGTTTTAAACATCCACTCTACCATGGAATCTTTCTGGGTGACATTGGGCCAGTCACTGTCATCTATGCTTACATCAGAGTCATCATATAAAGGACTTCTTTGCAGGAAAAAAAAACAGTAGAAAATCATTTGCATATTAGGCCACACACCCCGACATCACCATTGTTTTACGCAAGGGTTTTTTTGTAGAAAAAGCCCAGCAGAAATTATTTGCATATTAGGCCAAACCCTTGATTCCAAGCCAGCTGGAACTGCATTCCCATGCGTTCCTGCTAAAAAGAAGAAAAAGCCCTGATCATGAGGATAAAATGGCGGAAGGAAGAGAAATGTTGTAAGCAGATATGGGTTCCTATAGGGAAGAAAAGTGCTGATTAAATAGCTAAACATGCACTCAATGGCCTGGTGCTCAAGCACAACTAACTAAAATGTTGTTGTTGTAGTAGTAGTTATGTGACACACATAAGAACATAAGAGAAGCCATGCTGGATCAGGCCATTGGCCCATCCAGTCCAACACTCGGTGTCTCACAGTGGCCAATATATGTGTGTGTGTGTGTGTGTGTGTGTATGGACATATGAAGCTGCCTTATACTGAATCAGACCCTTGGTCCATCAAAGTCAGTATTGTCTACTCAGACTGGCAGCGGCTCTCCAGGGTCTCAAGCTGAGGTTTTTCACACCTATTTGCCTGGACCCTTTTTTGGAGATGCCAGGGATTGAACCTGGGACCTTCTGCTTACCAAGCAGATGCTCTACCATTGAGCCACTGTCCCTCCCCATTACACACACACACACATATACATACATACATACACACACACACATATATATATTGTGGCTAATAGCCACTGATAGATCTCTGCTCCATATTTTTATCCAATTCCCTCTTAAAGCTGGCTATGCCTGTGTAGAAGTTGATGGACAAAGTATCTATATTTTAATACATGTATATTTTTCAAAAGTCAGACTGCTTTGCTTTTTGCCGTTAAAAAATTGCCCCTGTGAAAACATTCTCTAGTAATGGGATAAATCAAATCATATTCTTTATGTTTAGCCTGGAAAAAAGAAGACTAAGGGAGATGTGGTTGCACTCATCAAATGCATGAAGACCTGTCACAGTGTAATGAGGAAAGACTTGTTCTCTGCTGTTCCAGAGGGCAAATCTAGAATTAGTGTTTTTACATTACAGAAGAGTCAATTTCCATTGAACATTAGGAAAAAAATGTCCTAATGACATCAGCAGTTTGACAACGGAAATGATTGCCTACCTTGTTAGAGGTCTTTGAGCTGAACCTAGACAGCAATCTGTTGAGGTTGTTCTAGCTTTGGATTTTATGCACTGAGCAATATGTTGTACTTGATGACTTATAAGTATCCTTTCAAGTCTATGTTATCCGTCATAGAAAGCGTGAAGGACTCTTTATCGCCATGAACTACTTGAACTACCTCACAGAATTCCAAGTATCTGAAGATGTAACTTGCACTATTTATGAACTTGGAACCATTTTCCTTACAAGTTTATAAAAAGCACTGAACACTTCATTCACAGCATAGATTTGCTGAAAATTGTAGTAATTATGACTTCTGGAACACAGCCTGGATAAAAGCAAAACAGACAAAATCAGCATTTGCCATTGCCAGACCCAGAAATTATTTGAAAGACTGTGAAAGTACTTCTTGTTATATTAAAATAGAATTTACCAGGAGCCTATCAGGTGATATCCACACACTGGCCTTTTTCCTCTTTATTCTTCCATTTAGTTAGAAATGCTCCTTTTTCGATGGTAGACCTCAGGGATGTGCAAAGCTGTATGCAAACAGCTGGCTCAAACAACTGTTGTCTCTAGACAACTATTTCTTACTACTGGAGTCGGCATGTTTTAGGGCCAGAAAACTGTGCCGGGCAGAAGGACTAGACAAAAGACTACAGCTTAGTTAAACTAGAGCTTCAGATCTCAATGGGAAACTAATTCTGAAATTGCTAATGGGTCAAGCTGCAGAAAAGCTCCAACAGTTAATAACCACAGCACCAGCCTCCAAGTTCCTTGTTAGAAAGAAGCCTGATGCATGCCAATGAATGTTGCCAGCAGTGGGGAGAAGACCCCCAAAGTGGGGGGAATCCCCTGCTTGGACCTAGGGGCTGGCAACCCTATCTGGAACTTTAACCACTGCACATACCAGCTTTTATGGGATGGTGAGCCCCTGGGTCTGAGTGAGTCATGCAACTGCCACAGTTGCCCAGTGTTTGATGCCCGGCCTGAACCCAATGAATCCTACTCCAAAGGCCAAAACAACCCTGGAAAAGGGGCTTGACGCTTCCATCTGCCTTCTGCTGGTAGAAACCAAGGCTTGAAGAATGACGATACTGTTGTGGTTGCCTAGCATGTCAACTAAGAGCATTTGTTTCCTAAAACTACAGGCACTGCCTTTATCACAAGGGCCCCCTGAAACCCTCAATTTTTAAAAAAATCTTCAGATCCCCCCCCCCCCCCCACACACACACAAACTTGGTGCTTTTCTCAAGTTTGTAGAAATAATTATCTTGTCTGTTCATGGCTCCATTCACTGGATTTAAGTATCCTGCCAAACCCTGCTTAGTGCTGAAGTGATCAGCTATTCTTAAGGTTGCCAGGTTGGTTGGATTGGTGGGTAGGGAATGGGGCATACCTTTCTGGGAGCAAGAAGAGAGAAGCAGGAAATAAATGTGACATCCATGTTACCAGTAAGTGACCAGAGCATCTCCCCTGACATCTCCAACATACCTATGTCACTTCCTAGTTATGTAGGCATGTCACATTTATTTCCTGCTTTTTGCCTGTTGGGGGAGGGGGGGTAATTCCCATCACAGAGAGGAGTGTCCCATGGCCATTTCCCCCCACTTTCTAATAGCTCTGAAGTGGGGAGAAGGGTTCCAAACCAGGGGATCCCTCACTACCAATTAGGAATTGGTGACCCTAGCTAATCTCATAATGCTTTACAGAGAGGAAGGGTGAAAAGATTCAAGTCAAGGTGAGGTGAAAATAGGTGGGAAGCATGTATATACAGTCAGCCTCCAGAGAGGACCCAACAACTGATCTGCAGGCTACTTCCCTGAGCTCTCTTCCTGTCCCAAACCCTGTCTTTTCCAGGCACTGCTCCCAGTGCCAGGAATTTTCCAAGTCAGAGCTGGCAGCCTGATTCCCAACCCACTGCCCCTTTTTGGCCCAGCCAACAGCAGCCATTACCTCTTATAAGTTTGTTGTCTTTTAAATTCTTTGAGGGGAATGCTGTTGCTAAAAAGGGTAGGAAACATGCTTAAAACTGTATGGTATGTATTAATCAAAAACAAGTTATGTATGTGTGTGTGTGTGTAGATAGATAGATGCCAATGATGATGAAGATGATAAGGTCCTGTGCTAGTGTAAACTTTTTTTGTGTGTGTCGTAAGTCCTATTCTCCAGTTGAGATGCAATTAGTCTCCAGATTAAGCCAGGCCACTTTAAACACAGGCTTGCAAACCTAACAGGTCCTATGTGTTAATAATCAAGTACATCAACTGTTCCATGCAATATGCTTGATGACCCAGTTTGCATGAATGACTAACGTGACATTTCACGTACTTTTGCAAAGTTTTCAAAGCTTAACCCTGACTGGGAATTGGCTTTAACTTTCCAATTGTCAAGCAAATAAGAAAAGTAACCAAATCCTGCGATGT
This sequence comes from Heteronotia binoei, assembly GCF_032191835.1. NCBI lineage: Eukaryota > Metazoa > Chordata > Lepidosauria > Squamata > Gekkonidae > Heteronotia > Heteronotia binoei. The sequence continues at coordinate 36,769,047 of NC_083234.1, read as the reverse complement.
TCAGTAAAGAGACAAATGCTGCACTTCTATAGTTATACATTGAGCCCTTTTTAGTGTAATTTTTAACCGGGGAAAAGCAGTTCATCTGCTCTCACATGACTGGGATAACAATTAGATGGACAGACTATGTGTCTTTTCAATGTGATCAGCACATACTCCAGCTGAGTGCTATTTCTGTAGTTGGGACCCATGTGCTTGGTCCCTATGAGAGATCATCTGAACATTAACCATAGCATGTGAAAGTGGAAGCTGTCACCAGGGCCAGCGCGTGGGAGTAGGCCAAGTAGGCGGCCACCTCAGGCACCACTTGGCCTAGGGGCACCACAAAGCACCCCGTCTCCCCATGCTACACTCCCCTCCCCAACTTTGCAGAGGCTGCCCGAGGCTCAGGAAGCCTCCGCAAATCCCCAGCGGCAGCGGGTGCACCCAGAGTGTGCTTGCTTCCAACTTTGCAGAGGCTGCCTGAGGCTTGGGAGGTTTCTGCAAAGCCCCAGCAGCAGCGGGCACGCTCAGAGCATGCTGGCTTCCCTCCCCAACTTTACGGAGGCCACCAGAGGCTTGGGAGGCCTCTGCAAAGTCCTGAAGACAGCAGGTGCACCCAGAGCATGCTTGCTGCTCTCCCAGACTTTTCGGAGGCTCTGAAGGAGTCATGCGCCCTGGCAGAGGCAGTGGCGGCTGGGGCGCAGTGGTGGGAGGCATGCAGCAGCCAGCCCGCAGCCTACTCATGCTGGCTGAAGAGAATCACCACCTTGTTTCCCTGGCTCTGGAGCAGCCAAGGGTTTGAAAGACTACCTTGACTGCCCGCCAGAGCCCTTGCTCGCTGTTTGGTGTTCACACGTTTGGAATCCGCTTTGCAGCACACACCCTCCCTGCCCACTGCCGCTTGAAATTTGGTCTGCAAGCGGTGGGGGGGGGGGAGCCTCCAGTGTTACAGATTGGTGTGAAGGGTGTTCCTCGCTCGCCTTCTCTTCTCCAGTCCCCCCCTCCTCTTCCCTGGCTCTGCGTGTGTGCTTAGCTTAGCTGGAGTTGTTAGAAAAAGGCAGGTCGAAATCTGGAAGGAGATAGCTGTTTTGGAAGCTGAAGTGGAGAGCCATGTGGTCTGGCAGTTGCAAAAGTTGTTGAGGCTTGCGATTGTTTTTTTTTCCCCCTCCTGCTGTGCATGGGGGCCAGAGGATTAGCAATCTCTGCGAACATAGCTTTTCCAGCTGGAGGTGACAGATAGGAGGAAAGGCCAGGGGTGTTTGTAAACAAAGGTCTCTCTCCAGCCTACCCCCCCACCCCGGTTTCGTCCTGAGGATTGGGCGGCCTCCGTAAAGTCTGGGCGGGCAGTGATCACGCTCTGGGCATGCCAGCTGCTGTCGGGACTTTGCAGAGGCCTCTCAAGCCTTGTGATGTCATCAGCGTGCGTGCGCTGCACATTCACAATTTACTTTAAAAAAGAGGGAGGCGGAGGAGCAGCATTCAGCCTGGGGCACTGGTAAGTGTAGCGCTGGGCCTGGCTGTCACAGCACAAGGTTGTTCACTGTGTGACTGAAGGTAAAATGTGGCAGCCGTTTTGTGGCAGGCTATGCCTCATTTAGCAAACATTTTGTGGCAGCCATTTTGTCATTGTGCCTATCACACTCTGCCAGCATTCCAAAGGCACCACCAGCTCAAAAAGGTTGGGAATCTCTGTTGTAGAACCCTACACTGTGTTGTTGAAGAAGCTGCATTTTTCCCATTCATCTCCTCCCTACTTCTCTGAAAGATTGTACTGAAACTATTATGGCCAATGTTGATTAGGAATTATATTAAAGAGAATGAAATGTTGCATGGGACACTAACAATTGGCTAGAAGTAGCAGCAATCACTGTCTATGATGAGCTGTGGTGCAAGGAGATGACCACTGGCCATGGCAATTTAGGCACACATCTAGTGAGGCCAGTGGACATGGAGTTAATGAGTCAAGCCTAATGGATAATGCATTTAAATAAGTACATGCATATGGAATACAGATAAAAGGGACAATTTTTGTGTGCCTGGAATTGTACCAGCAGCCAGTTTCCTTCCACATCCATCTTTTTAATCCAATCCACTGAATATAAACAAGAATATAATGAATAAGTATAAAAAAGCAAATGCTACCAGTTGGCAAAGGCAGGCAATTGAATATTGAAAGTAGTCAGGTGTTAAATACCCAGCAATGAATGGTCAAGGGTTAGTATGCAGCTTTCATGAGGAAGTTCCCACAGGAACTCCTTAACAACACCATTTGAGAAAATTAGGTAACATGTATTGAGAAACATCTGTCTTTCCAGACCTCAGAAAGCACTGGATACCACTGCTAGTTATAGTGGACAGCAGTAAACTGGCTGGACCAATGGTTTTGTTCCCATTCAGGCAGTTCCATTGGTCAAATGTCTATGTCTGAGCTATTCCCCAGCAATGACTCAGTTGTAGAGCACCTGCTTTGCATTCAAAGGTCCCAGATTTAACCCTTTTGGCAGCAAATATTGGAAAAGACCTTTCTCTGTCTCAAAAAGCTTCTGCTAGACAGAGACTGATTTCACACTAAGTTTGTTCCGGTTGGAGAGCTCTTTTGCTCCCAGCGCTTCTCTCCATTTTTGCACAAACTGCCACAGAGCTGTGAGTTGGCACACTGCTTTCCCACAGCAAGCAAGATTCTCTTACAATCAGTTTCTGCTTGCCATGGGAGAGTGGTGTGCCAACTCATAGCTATGCAGCAGCTTGTGCAAAAACGGAGAGAAGCACTGGGGGCAAAAGGGCTCTCCACCTGGAACAAGCCCTAGTGCAAAATCAGTAAGAGTAGGCAATACTTAGATATGTAGACCAACTGTCTGGCTCAGTGTGTACCCATTTCATAGCTATTCTGTCATCTTATATTGAGTTCTTATGTTGCCAACTCAAGTATCAGATATGGAAAATTCTGTATACATTCAGTATCAATGTTCACAGAAGAGGATTACAGTGCAAGCAGCGTTCCTGGGATAAAATTTGTTTCTGCCTTGGATGTGGCCTTCAACATGCATTCATGAAAGATTTTAGATGTTACTGTTCTTAAGAATAAAAAAGAATTTTGTCTTATATTGTTTTCTTCCTAAGAATGAGACAAAAGACTCAGACGAGGTTTCAAAAAGGGAAGGAGAGGGAGGCAGGAGATTTACAAGTTTCATCCCCAAAGCAAGGAGGCTTCTTTCTTCCAAGGTTAGCTGACACAAGCACAAAATGTAATAGCCATAAATTTATCACCCACAAGATCTATTGATGTTAGAATCTGTTTTATCATTTCACTTTTAAAATATGTACACAGTGTAGGTCATGTTATTAACCTTTAAAATAATACCAGGTTTGGAATCTGAAAAGGATACACACTGTCATAATCCAGTCCTGTATATGACTACAAAACATTGTGCGGAGACCTCTCTTGATCCAGTTGCAGAGACCAAGGATCTCAGTCATTCTCAAGCAGATCTCTTGTCTTGAAAGGTGAGAGGCGCTAGGAGCAACATATTCTTGATATCATCCAGCAGCAGCTATATCTAGGCTTGCCAGGCTCCTGACTGGGGGTAGGAAATCCCCTGCTGCCAGGCCTGGTCCCCCCATCATTGATCAGCTGGCCAGTGGGGGGACTTAACAGAAGCAGGAGGGAGGCTCAAGCGACATTGCTGGAGATGTAGCAATGTTGCTTTCAGCATGTACTGGAAGTGACAGCAACACTCTGGTATTTGGGCAAAAACTCCATGGTAGAAGCCATTTTTACTATAGAATTTTTGCCCAAAAGCAGATTATCTCTGTGACATCATAATGTGAAGACATCACTTCTGGTATACACCAGAAATGACGCCACCATATTGCTGATGACATAGCCCGGCCCTCTCTTCCACTCCTGGTAAGTCCCTCTCATTCCCCACCAGTTGCCAGGAGATACCCAGAAGCTTTAAAAGAGAAACAAAGCACCTCTCTGATAGCATTGCCAACTGCATAAGAACATAAGAAGAGGTCTGCTGCATCAGACCAGTGATTCATCTAGTCCAGCATCCTGTCACACGCAGTGGTTATCCAGTTCCTCTGGAGGGCATAGATGACAAGGTCTTCCCTTGATATTGCCTCTTGTCATGTGGTTTCAGATGTTTACTGACTCTGAATGTGGAGGTTCCCTTTAGTCACTTTGGCCTCCCTTCCCCCCCCCCCCCCCAGAATTGGGATTGAATGGGCTATGGATCTGAATTATCATGTCTGTTGAGGCACTAATTGGTTTTTTAGTGAACTATTTGAAATTTTAATCAGTTTTATTGTATTTAACGTTATTGAATTGTTTTTAACTCTTGTTGAAACCTGCCTTGAGTCTGCTTCAGAGGGAGGGTGGATAAAAATTGAGATGATGATGGCGGTGATGATGATGATATCCACTAGGGATGGGCACAAACCAGGAAAATGGAGTTTCATTGGAGGTTTGGGATTTCCATGAACCCTGAACCTTCAACAAACTTCTCCAGTGGATGAACTGGTTTGTGGTTCAGCTGGTTTGGGAGTTTGCCCCATCCAGAGTGAACATTTAAATGCCTTTGGAGCTCACCTTTGGGTCAGGCCAGACCAACTAAGCTCTGAGAACTCTGACCAATTGAGAACTCTAAAGGCTTGTACAGGCTTTATATGTCCTTATTTCAGCAGGCTTCACCCAATGATGAGCTCTGAAAGTCTATAAAAGCCTTCAGAGGTCACTCTGAGAGCTCAGTTGGGCTGGTCCAACATAGAGGTGGGATCCAGAGGCATTTAAATGCCTTCAAAACTCATTTCTGGTTGGGCATCTGAACCCAGACATAAGCTCTGGAGGCATTTAAATGCCTTTGGAGCTCTCTCTGGTTGGGCCTTGGAGCCAGTGGTGGGTTCCAATGGCATTTAAATCACTTCCACTTGGGTTCTGAAGGTATTTAAAAGCCATCATAAACCCTCCCCAAACCTCACAAAACTGGAGACTTGCTACCAGTCAGAATAGGCAATACTGGTCTTGATAGGCTCAAGGTCTGTTCAAGTGTCTTCATGGGAAACTGCCATGCTCCGACTTTGGCCATTCAATATGCCACAGTTACAAATGTTGCCAACATTCATATAGCCTGGGTTTGGAAGAAGAGTTTAATGACATATTATTTGCTAACTTTCAGTATCAACATGAGCCTTACAGCTCATATATCCAAGCTAAAGAAGAACACGTTGTCCTCCTTATCCTTCTTTCTCTCCAATTCATGCTCTTTTTACAGTTGGCAGGAAGTGGTGGTTGATATGGTTTGTAAAAGGAGCTAGCTAGATAGCCTGCCAGTGAATGGGAAGAGAGTCTCTTGAATAAGAACAGAATCTCTTGTTCCCTCCCTCTCCATACTCCCTTTCCTAGTGTTTTAGATGCTCTTTTGGTGGTATCCATGCCACCCTGGAACATGTAGTCCTCAGAGTTCCTGAAAGCAACATATGCCAGTTATATGAACATATGTACCAAAAATAGGATTGACCCTTCCTATCTTGTGAACAGCACAGCACATCTGAGTTTCATATCCCAAGGTTTATGGGATTTGATTTATACTAGTGCAGCAAGCTCAGCTAAAAAAAAAAAAAAAAACTCAGCCCTGCTCTTTATTTTATCATAGCTGGATATGAATATGAGTAAATCATCATCAGTTCCCTGAAACCCCAGCTACAGAATTCAGATGACAGTATTAGCTACAATATTCAAATGTCAGTATTGCCAACAATGTTTTTCCCTCTCAAATAAACTATCTATTTTGGCAAACCAAACAGTTTACTGCTTAAACCCCATAGATTCTTCATTTTCACTTTGTGTTATGTGTATTTTCTGCCCTTCAAGTGTTTCTGAGCAGTTTGTTTCAATCAACAGTCACCCAAAACAACATACACATTGGTAAGAACAGAATTTTTTTTAAAGAAATCAATACACAGGCATATGAATTCTTAACAACATTTAGTCTGTTTTAAATATTTTGAATTTCTATTTCTCAAGCTAGTTAATTAGTCTGTGCAGAAGATAGTACTACATACAATTAATCTTTTTCTCACTGTTAGGTTTAGAGTTAGGGTAAAAGTAGCTTGTTAAGAGCCCCATGGCGCAGAGTGGTAAAGCTGCAGTACTGCAGTCAGAGCCCTCTGCTCACAACCTGAGTTCGATCCCAGCAGAAGCTGGTTCAGGTAGCTGACAACATCCTTCTGAGGTTGGCAAAAGGAGTACCAGCTTGCTTGGGGGAAAAGTGTAGATGACTGGGGTATGCAATGGCAAACCAACCCATAAAAAGTCTGCTGTGAAAACATTGTGAAAGCAACATCATCCCAGAGTCGAAAACGACTGGTGCTTGCACAGGGGACTATGTTTTTTTTAAAGGTAGCTTACAAATCATAGTGAAAGGTTTAATGTTAATGGGGAAAAGTTTTAGATCGAGTCACAGTTAGATTAGGACTAGCGTTACGGTTACATTTAGGGTTAGGGTAAAGGTACTTTGCATATCATAGTGAATGGTTTTGTGTTGATGGAGAAAAGTGCTAGATGTTTTTTCCATTCTCCATTATAGCCTATGGGAATCCTTAATGTGAATGGGGCCATAGGATTAGGATTATGGATCGAGTCACGGTTAGTTTAGTGTTAGCATCATGGTTAGGGTTAGGATAAACATGGGTTTCACATCATATTGAAAGGTATACTGTTAATGGGGAAAACATTTTTGATGTTTTTCCATTCTCCATTATAGCCTATGGGAATCCTTACAGTGAATCAGCCCACACTTTGTTCCCTGTTCCCACACCTTCACTGGTGATATAGCTGGCTGTTAGCTATAAACAGGCTGTTGGATTCCCTAAAAATAGGTTGGATCTTCCAAAAATAGCTGGATCTTCCTCTCTCCTGGAATTCTTTCCAGTTCTAAGAATGTTTATTCTTGAGGTTGAGGGGCCTTTGTGGAATAATAGCCATGCAGAACAGTAGGCTGCAATGGGGAAAGTGAAAGGAAGTGAAAACCACTCATTCCACTTGTGAAAGAGGCAGAAAGAGCAAGCTCATTCTCTTTCCCCTCTTCACTGCAGACATTCCTCCTTCACAGCTCTTTAGTCCACACAGCTATCTCATCCGGCACTGACGAAAATGATTGCACTGGAGGGCCGGCATAGGAGCCATGAGCCTCCAGTGCCGTTTTACCCTTCCTGGGCATTGAAATGGTGGGGAAAGGAGGGAGGAGGAGGCTGGGGAACACAACCCTCAGGCAAACTAAGGATTTGTCTAGGGCATGGAGAGGGGGGGGAGGGTTGAATTCAATGTCCACACCCTGCTGGCACTCTGGGCATATTCCTAATTTGCCTAGTGGGCGGGCCAGCCCTGATCTCCAGGAATAAACTTTCTAGGACTGGAAAAGACTTTCTAGGACTGGAAGGTGTTGTTGTGAGATGTAGGTAGAGAATATTCCATTATCTACGACTGGAAAAGACTTTCTAGGACTGGAAGGTGTTGTTGGAGAGGGGAAGGTAGAGAATATCCCATATCATCAGTGCCTTCCAATGACAGCTTGTGGGATCCAGCCAACCATTTTAAAATTTTCAATGGTGACTCCTCACCTCTAGAAATTTTTTTCCCCTTGAAGTGCACCTTATACTTACCTTTCACTGTTTTTGTTCCCGTAGCCTAACAAGGTCAAATTAAAAGGACATGGTGGAAAATAAGTGTCAGACACTGGAGAATCTTAATACTGTGTTATGATGAATATGGCTGAAATGCTATGTGTAGCTTGACATGACTAACTCCATTTTGAGCATTTACTACTAACCATGAAACAGAGGCCTTGCATATCTAAGTAGCAATAGAGATGTTACTAACCCCCGCTGTGAATTCCTCTTCATAGTACTAACAAAAGCAACAGTCCTTTGAAGATAGCATGCCTCAAGGAGAGCCAGCAGGGCTCCTCCCTGAGAAGAGGAACCACAAGAGATAAGAGGAAGGGAAGGTGTTACATGTATTCTAGGAGTGTGAGAATGTAGTATTGTTTAGAAACCCTTTGATGTAAACTGCTTAAAGCCTTGCCTTTCCCTCCAACTGATACCAGTTCCAATGCTCCTTTGTCCAGAACCTTGAGATAGCAAATAAACGCCTTAACATTTGTAACACATGGAAGTCCGTTTACTTTGAACCTCCATCGTCTGACAATAAGAATAATAACAGTGTGTTGCACAACCAAGTTTGCCTTTATTTTTGTCCTGACCGAATTTTGTTCTCCCTAATGTATTTGTTTATATTTTCTGATTTTTCTGCAAACTTGGGGAGTCCAAGTTTGCAGAAGCATCTGTTTTCTTTCTGTGTGGCCCTGATCTGAAGATTTCAAGATTTGCAGATGGGGCCTCACTTTTGCTATTAGAATATTTGATGATGTTCCAAATATAGCTTTCATTTGCGCTTATATTCAGGAACATCTGGAACACTATGTCAGCACTAAGGATACCTCCCTCAGACTTTCCATGCAATAGTTGTTTGAAAAGTGAAAGACCCATTGTACGGTGCTGTTGTTTTTTTTAAACAATCAGACAATTCAGTCAATGCTTGCATTCATAGCATTATGCCTGTCAGGTGCATTATGTCTACATAGCAATATGCTTGTCAGCAGTTGTTTTTCTGCATAGTCCTTTTAGCTAAGAGAAAGCAGATCAATTAAAGGAACCTTATTATATTTGTTTAAGCATGTTTCATTTTTTAAAAATCTTAAGATTTTAAGTATTGGCCCTTTTATGGCATTCAAAGCTGTCTTAAACAATTAATCCTTGTCATATTGATCTCAGGTATCATCATGATCTGGAAGGCTTTTTGGAAGCAGTGGAGACACCACAATAATATAGTAGTCATGGTCACTAGTTTGTATGCAGAAGGTTATAAATTCATTCCCTGTCATCTCCAGTTAGAGGATATCCTGTAGCTAGCTGGTGTTTAGAAAAGCCTCTTTTTTGCAGGAGTGACTAATTTTCTGCTGTAATCAGAGTACAGAATACTGAATTAGATGGACCCAGGGAGTTTTTAGTAGAAAAAGTCCAGCAGGAACTCATTTGCATATTAGGTCACACCCCTGACACCAAGCCAGCCGGAACTGTGTTCCTGTGTGTTTCTGCTCAAAAAAAGCCCTGGATGGACCAATGATCTGATTCAGATTCACAGGTTGTGCAACTTGTAACATTTCATTGATTTTCCCTCCCCTGGACTTTAAAACAGCAAGGCCAGTATAAACAGATGGCTGATTAAAGTGGTTGGTGCAGATCTTTAGAAGTCATTTTCAACTCTCAGAAGAGCTCATGGTGGATAGCATTCTCTTCTCCATCTTAACTTTGCATGCAAGGTTGTTGCACCTGGCAGGGCCTTCTTGAGGTGGCTATGTGATGCCATGGGGTCTCTGTGGCTGCCTCATCATAGAGTTCGGATGACCACAGGTATGTGTAAGGACCTGGAGGTGTGGGAAGAATTGTTGGAATCCTTTAATGGGATTTGATTTTGGCAGGAGGAACTGAAGATAGAAGTGGAGCTTCAAATTTCCTCTGATGCAGTGGGCGCCACTGGTTTCGGAGTATATTTATTGAGACACTGGTGCGCTGAGCAGTGGCCTGCAGCTTGGTTAGCCAGTGGTCTCTGTCAGGACCTCACCTTTTTGGAGTTTTTTCCCACAGTAGTGGCAGTTTGGCTTTGGGGAGAACAGCTGGCCAAGCACACAGTTCCTTTCTGGTGCGATAACATGGCTGTTGTACATGTTATCAACTCCCTGTCATCCAAGTCTCCAGTGGTCATGAATCTTGTGCGGGCATTCACGTTCCGATGCCTTCGTTTGAACATTTTGTTCCTGGCAAGGCATGTTCCGGGAGTGTGCAATAGGGTGGTGGAAGCTCTATCTCATCAACAGATTGAGAATTTTCGCCAGCTTGCTCCGGAAGCGGACCTGCAGCCAGCGCGTATGCCACCGGACCTTTGGCAGCTTGGGAAGCTGAAGCCGGTAGGGCAATTTGATTAGCTCTAGCACCAAGCACTCGGAAAGCTTATGATAGGGCAGTGGTGCAATTTCAGGTTTTTAGGAGCGTAGCCGGGCTTTCGGATAGTTGGCCGGTCCTGGTGGCACATATATTACAATTCTGCATTCATCAGAAGAGCAGAGGGTTGGGGCTCAGGTCAATTAAGGGACAATTGGCTGCACTTTCCTTTATCAGTAAATCACAGGGCCTGGCTGAGGGCACTGGCGACCTCAGAGTTAGGAAGATGTTGGAAGGTTGGGCAAGGGAACGCAGGCCACGGGTGGATGCCCGACAGCCCATATCTCCGTCAGTATTGAGTGGGCTTTACAGGGTTTGGCAGGATGTATGTTTATCTTCCTTCAAGGCTGCACTTTTTCATGCTGCCTCTTTGGTGGCCTTTTTTGGCGCACTACGGATCAGTGAGTTGGTGGTGCAGTCAAAAAAGGATACCTCGGAAAGGGCGCTTCAGGCTAGAAACGTCAAATTCGAAGTAGGGCAAGCTCAGGTGACAGTAAGGCGGTCCAAGACGGATCAGCATCAGAGAGGCACGGTGGTTATAATTGGATGGTGTGCTTCACTGGAGCTGTGCCCCGTCACTGCATTGGAGCGGTATATACCACTCAGGGGAGAGAGTGATGGCCCCTTTTTTTGCCATAGTGAAGGTTCCCCCCTAACTAAATACCAATTTTGGGCAGTGACCGGTAAAGCATTGGCGAAGTTGGGGTTAGGGGGGGTTAAATTCGCTACACATTCGTTTCGAATTGGTGCCGCATCCACTGCGGCTGCTATGGGTTACACCCCTCGGGCTATACAGCGGTTGGGGCGTTGGCGTTTGGCTGCCTACCGGTCATATGTTCGCCCATTGGCCTTTCAGTGAGATCGGGGGTGATGGGCCGTTAGTTGCTATGTTGCTTGTTGGATGTATTTTCTGGGTTGTGACTCTTTTCTGCTTTTCAGGTGCTGTGGCTCGTAGGGAGAGGTGTCGAATCCTCATCTGCGGGCAAAGTATGATTTTCTGGGCTGCCCACCAGGCCAGGAGATTGCTGGTTGGCACCCAGCTAGGACTCAGTGAGTGGGCAACTGTGGAGTGGCTGGGTTGCCGCGGCCTGCGTTGGCCGGGGATCATGTCACTATTGTTCCGCTAGAGGAGTGTGCTTCCTCCACACATTTTAGTCATCCACCTTGGGGGCAATGACCTTGGGTTTATGAAGGGGAAGGCCCTTTCATTGCAGGTGTGGGATGATATGCGGGCCATTAAGCGGAGATGGCCAGAAGTTCTTTTGGTGTGGTCAGCAATTCTGCCACGCAGAGTCTGGTGGTACACTTTGTCCCCTGCTGGGATAGAACACACCATGTGCAAGGCCAATAGGGCCTTGCAGAAAGTCATGGAGGGGGGTTTAGGGATGTTTCTCCCCCATCCAGCCATATGAGTCAAGGATGCTGCCTGGTATAGACCAGATGGGGTGCATTTATCCGAATTGGGTAACTGGGCCTTTTTGGAAGCGATTAGACTGGGGTTGCGGTCAGCTCTGGGCCATCCGGTGGGCGCTAATGCCTAAGCAGAGGCTTGGCATAGGCGGTGGCAGGATGAGGTATGGGCTACAGTGTTTGCTCAGGGGAGTACCTATGGCCCTGCACCAGCTGGTGCAGGTGGTCTGTATGAACTGCAAATGGGCTGTATGGCTCAATGCGGCAAGTGCAGATCATGTCAAAGCCTCACCGGGGCAGATCTTTCCAGAGGGATTGATGTTGGCCTAGGGGGAGGTGGAGTTTGGGTCTGGCTGCTCAGCACCAGCCAGAATGTTGGGCTCGTGCTGGGGGCAGGGTGGCTCACCCTCCAAGGACAAGGCGGGGTCCTTTGGCTGATCCCAGGGCTTGTCCTGTTAGGCCTATACCCCTTGCCTTTCTAGTTGATTACGTTATCTTTAATAAAGCGGCCTGGTTTATCCAACATACTGTGTCAGCCTCTTTATTCCGACTGGGGGGGGGGGGCAAAACCGGTGCCTTCCCAGCCAGGCCGGCTTGCCGGCTAGAGGCTGGGGGCCGCGCTTGCCCTCCCGGAAGGAGGGAAGGCTGGCCCCCGTCATTTCCAGGATGTGGGTAGGCTGCTGGGCGAGGCATCAGGGCTATAAAGGCACCGGCCCCACCCAGTTCCATGCAGTGGAAATTCGGCTCTCGGCCTGTCCGCCCACCCTGTGGCAGTACAGGTCATCACCGGTCGCCTTATTAGGGGCCAGGTATGAATTTTTTCATTTTCACAGAATTGGCCTATGTGAATTTGTTTTTCGCCTACGTTGTACTGCCTGATAGTGTTAGGATGTTGTGGTGGAGTTATTAGTTTGGTCGCTGGGCAGGATGAGGTATGGGCTACAGTGTTTGTTCAGGGGAGCACCTATGGCCTTGCACCAGCAGGTGCAGGTGGTCTGTATGAACTGCAGATGGGCTGTACGGCTCAATGCGGGGAGTGCAGATCACGGCAAAGCCTCACCGGGGCAGATCTTTCCAGAGGGATTGATGCTGGCCTAGGGGGAGGTGGAGTTTGGGCCTGGCCACTCAGCACCAGCGAGAATGTTGGGCTCATGCTGGGGCAGGGTGGCTCGCCCTCCAAGGACAAGGCAGGGTCCTTTGGCTGACCCCAGGGCTTGTCCTGTTAGGCCTATACCCCTTGCCATTCTAGTTGATTATGTTATCTTTAATCTTTAATAATTAATGTTATCTACAGAGGACAAGGTGATCATCCTTGGCGACTTCAATGCCAGAGTAGGTAAAGACTCGGAAGCCTGGAAAGGAGTACTTGGCAAACACGGCATTGGCAACTGCAATGACAACGGGCGCCTCCTGCTAGAATTCTGCATGGAGCACCAGCTCACCCTCACCAACACTATCTTCCAGCAGAAGAACAGTCTGAAGACAACCTGGATGCACCCACGGTCCAAGCATTGGCACCTTATCGACTACATTCTGGTGCGCCAGAGAGACCTTCGAGATGTCTTACACACCCGAGTAATGCCCAGCGCAGAATGTCATACGGATCATCGTCTTGTACGCTGCAATCTCCGTCTTCACTTTAAACCCACACCCAGGAGAGGAGGTATCCCTCGGAGGAAGTTTCAGGTTGGCAGCCTCCAGTCAGCCGAAGTTAAAGCTGCCTTCCAGGCAAAACTCCAGTCAAGAATTGAGGACCTCAGTTGCCCCACAGACCCTTCTCCAGAAGCACTCTGGGAACACCTAAAAACTACCGTCCTGCAGATCTCTGAAGAAGTCCTCGGGTTCTCCACAAGGAAGAACAAGGACTGGTTTGATGAGAACAATCAAGAGATCCAAGAATTACTGGCAAAAAAGAGATCTGCCTACCAAGCACATCTTGCTCAGCCCTCCTGTCCTGGGAAAAAAGCAACCTTTCGCGCTGCATGTAGCAACCTCCAGCGCAAGCTTCGAGACATTCAGAACGAGTGGTGGACCAAGCTTGCAGAGAGAACCCAGCTGTGTGCAGACACTGGTGATTTAAGAGGGTTCTACGAAGCCCTGAAGGCAGTATATGGTCCATCATATCAGGCTCAGAGTCCCTTGCATAGTGCAGACGGCCAAGTGCTCCTCACAGACAAGGCATCCATACTGAACCGGTGGTCGGAGTATTTTCAGGTTCTCTTCAGTGCCAACCGCGTAGTTCAAGATTCAGCAATCCACCTCACCCCACTTCAACCGGTGAAAACAGAGTTGGATGAGATCCCCACCCTAGAAGAGACTGTTAAAGCCATCAAGCAACTGAAAAGTGGCAAGGCAGCAGGAGTTGATGGAATTCCACCAGAGATCTGGAAGCATGGGGGCACAGTACTACATAGCTCACTTCACAAAGTACTTGTCACCTGCTGGGAACAAGGCAAATTACCACAGGACTTTCGCGATGCAATCATCATCACCCTATACAAGAACAAAGGGGAAAAGTCAGACTGCTCCAACTACCGGGGGATAACCCTGCTCTCCATCGCAGGCAAAATCCTTGCCAGAATACTCCTGAACAGACTGGTGCCCACCATTGCAGAAGAACTCCTCCCAGAGAGCCAGTGCGGCTTCAGAGCTAACAGGAGCACCACTGACATGGTATTTGTTCTCAGGCAGCTCCAAGAGAAATGCAGGGAACAGAACAAGGCTCTGTATGTGACTTTTGTCGACCTTACCAAAGCTTTCGATACCGTTAGCAGGAAAGGCCTGTGGCAAATCTTGGAACGTTTAGGATGTCCCCCAAGGTTCCTCAGCATGATCATCCAGCTACACGAAGACCAGCGAGGCCAAGTCAGACACTGCAACGACCTCTCGGAGCCCTTCCCAATAGGCACAGGTGTAAAGCAAGGCTGCGTTCTCGCGCCAACTCTCTTTACGATCTTTTTTAGCATGATGCTTCAAAGAGCCGCAGTAGATCTAGATGAGGACGATGGTGTCTACATCCGCTATCGCACCGATGGCAGCCTGTTCAACCTGAGGCGACTAAAGGCACACTCCAAGACAATGGAAAAACTCATCCGAGAGCTACTGTTTGCTGACGATGCTGCACTCGTCTCCCACTCGGTATCAGCTCTGCAGCATATGACGTCCTGCTTTGCAGAGGCTGCCAAGCTATTCGGCCTAGAAGTTAGTCTGAAGAAGACAGAAGTTCTCCACCAGCCTGCACCCCAGGAAGATTATCACCCTCCCTGCATCACTGTGGGTGAATCAGTTCTGAAGACAGTCCAGCAGTTCAGCTACCTGGGGTGCATCATCTCCTCAGATGCCAAGATCGACAAGGAGATTGACAACAGGCTGGCAAAGGCAAACCGTGCATTTGGCCGACTGCACAAAAGAGTGTGGAGCAACAAGCATCTGAAAAAAGGCACAAAGATCAATGTTTACAAAGCGGTTGTGATGACAACCCTCATCTATGGCTCCGAATCGTGGGTTTTATACCGTCATCACCTGCGACTCCTTGAGCGCTTTCATCAGCGCTGCCTTCGCACCATCCTCAACATCCACTGGAGTGACTTTGTGACCAACACTGAAGTCCTCAAGCGGGCAGAGGTTACCAGCATCGAGGCACTGCTGTTGAAGACGCAGCTGCGCTGGGCAGGGCATATTTCTAGGATGGAAAACCACCGCCTTCCCAAGATTGCCCTGTATGGCGAACTCTCCACCGGCCATCGAAATAGAGGGGCACCAAAGAAGAGGTACAAGGACTCCTTGAAGAAATCCCTTAGCACCTGTCACATCAACCATCACCAGTGGTCTGACCTAGCCTCAGATCGCAAAGCATGGAGGCACACCATCCACCAGGCTGTCTCTTCCTTTGAGAACACACGCATAGCTGGTCTTGAGGACAAAAGGAGATTGAGGAAGAATCGCACTGCTACAGGACCAACCCTAAATCAGACTTTTCCCTGCAGCGGCTGTGGCCGGACCTGCCTGTCCCACATTGGTCTTGTCAGCCACCAGCGAGCCTGCAGCAAACGTGGACTATTGCACCCTTCTTAAATCTTCGTTCGCGAAGCCAAGCCGAGAGGCCCGGTTTATCCAACATACTGTTTCAGCCTCTTTATTCCGACTGGGGGGGGGGGGGGCAATAGCAACACAGGAAGGTGGACTCCAAGGGATTACATCCTTGCTTTCTCAGATTTGGCCCTTTCCAAACATTGTCTCAAATTATCCAGGAATTTCATAAACCAAAATTGGGAACCCTAGACCAAACATATATTTGTATCACACACAAAGGCAATATGAATACATTCCATGCCTGGTGCTGATTATTAACAAAAGATCTAGGATTCTTTGCTAAAAATCATGACACTGGAATTATATGCACTGACAAAAAGTCTATTACAGGCTCTGAACATCCTATTTGGTAATGGAATGTAAAGTACTATCAAAGACAGAAGGTTGTAAAGCAGACTTCATTCTTTCTTCACAGCACTGCCAAGAAGCTCTAGCTAAAGTAATTCCAAGATGCGCAACCTTTGATGGAGGAAACAGCTGTAGAACTTCAACAAGCCTCCAGAGGGTCAAAATATTTGTCAGCAGTCACCAATTTCAGACTTGCAAATCAACCAAGGAGGACCATATCTGACACCTGTTGCCTTGCCTGATAGCCTTTAATGCCAGTTGTCTTTATGGGCCTTTGCATACCATTACCCATGATCCTTTGAAATATTACCCATAAAGCTGTCTTTAAAGGGTAGTTGTGCACAAACTATAACAACTTGCTACTTCTGTTTTGTCCTGGGCATAATGCAAATGAGCCACATTAAAGCCAAGAAAGGAAATATGTTGTTGGCTAGTAATGATTCACCTGATAAATTATCCTTCAATCTGTAGTCTTGCATCTGAGAGCAGGAAGACAAAAATATATCCCAGCTGGATATGAGATCACAAAACATGCTTTCCTGAACCTTAGTTTTGTTTTTGTTTTTAACCAACTAAGCAAACATTTGCAGGTGTCTTTAAACTGTTGGACTCCATAGTCTAGAGAAGCATTTATTTGGAGGCAAGCACAGCTGGTAACTGGAGAATGATTTCCACAGAAAGAATTGACTTAACTGGTAGAAGAATATGGATAGGTTTGTGTGTGGGAGGGGGTTCACAAAATCTTCCAGAGAAATTTTCAAAACTTCTTTGGGATTCTCATGACATTTGTTCATACGCTCCTCAGCCTAAAGTCCAGAATATGTTGGGGTTTTATTTTAGATGAAATCTGGAGACAGCCTAGGAATGTGGAGATGTCCTTGAGAAATTCTGCTGATTTGATCAAAACCCTTTGGGTGTCCTCCCTCATTTCTCAAATGTTTTGGTTGAGGAGGAATGCCCCCAGATGCACTTCAAATTTTGCTGTGAGTGAAATTCTGGTTGAAACTCTGCATTTCTTGTTTTTGCTTCCCCTCTCCTTCATTGTCAAGGGAGAACAGTCACTATGGTGCCCTCAACACTTGGTTTGTCAGCTGAGACTGACACAACTAAAATGAACACAACATCCAATAGGCAAGAATATGACTTCCTTTGACATAAACAGCCAACAGCACACGAGAATTATTTTCAGCAACCAACTGCTTGCTTCTAAGGCCAACGTATTGTTCAAAACACTGTGTGACATAAAACCCCATAAGACTTTCCTCCTATCACTGGTACTTGGTTTTATATTTAGACAATAATGAATTATTGGCGACACATGCCAGTGGCATGCTTGAGCAGTCAGGCACATAAAAGAGAAGATAAAAAGAGGTATGAGGACAGAGCAGGGATGCCCTGATAAGATGAGAAAGATTCTTTTCTCTCCTCTAGGGATGGCTTCTCTAAACTCATTTGAAAATGGTATTATATTCTTAAAGATATGATTTTAAAAAAAAAGTTGAAAAGAACAAGCAAAGCAGAAACACATGCAGCTTATTCTGTTCAGAAATTATCCTTATCCTCTCAGTAAATGGGAAGTAAACTGTTAGCAGGCAGAGGTTGTTGATGAGTTCAGATGTAAAATCCTCAACACTGAGGATTCAGGCAGGCAACAGGAAGATTGTGGGCGTTTTCGCACTGACCTTCAAGTGGAGCGACCACCCTCTTCACACCGGAGGATCTGCGCGGATTTCGCACAAGAAGCGCCGGCGCACCCAAAAGAGCCGGCGACTTCCGTCGCAAAAGCCGCTCAAACGTTTTCCTGCTTCTTGGCGGTTTCCGTTTGAGCGGGTTTCGCGACGGAAGTCGCCGGCTCTTTTGGGTGCGCCGGCGCTTCTTGTGCGAAATCCGCGCAGATCCTCCGGTGTGAAGAGGGTGGTCGCGCCACTTGAAGGTCAGTGCGAAAACGCCCTGTGAGTCTCATTTGGTCTATACAGAGCAAATTGTAGGAGTGTGCAAGCCCCATTTGCTTCAAAGCTGCATGCAGAAGAAAGAGGAGTTTTAACCCTTCAATCCCCATGTGACCTAGCTAGTCAAAACAAGCTTCCCTGCTCAATTAATGATGTTTTAATGAAGAAAAATGTCCTTTCAAAGCACATAGTTTCTCCTTGAGAATGTTAACAGCAGAGCAGGGGACTTTGTTTTGAGCTGTGAAATCAAATGGAGGTTGAATGGTTCAGCCCCCTGTTTCTTCCCTGCATTGCTACCCAAGTCTGCAATTTGCATTTTATGATGGGCATGAGATATGTAATCTTCATCTTGAGCCCTGAGTACCTTCACAGACATGATAGCATGGAGGAAAGGAAATCTGGCCTAGTATGATTAAGTTGATAGATATTTTTTTTCTTCCCAGTGTCTTAACAGAGACAGGTAAAACAAGTCATTACAAGGAAACCATAACTGTCAATATGGTTGTAAAAGATCAAATGGTTCTAATACCCCTGACCCCCAATTTTGTAACATTTTGATCCCCTTTTTTCAGCATGGGCCTAGAAATAATAGATGGAGCCTGTATTGAACTAATTGTAAGTGTCAATGAGTAGGGCTAATGTGTATAGGAATTCAGGGCAGCTCCTCA
Organism: Heteronotia binoei; assembly: GCF_032191835.1. NCBI lineage: Eukaryota > Metazoa > Chordata > Lepidosauria > Squamata > Gekkonidae > Heteronotia > Heteronotia binoei. The sequence goes on along the minus strand of NC_083234.1, from coordinate 36,750,536 downwards.
ATCAATCATGCAAAAACTCAACTTAAAAAGGATCCAGTTGAGGGCCATTTCTCCCAAGGATCTTGAATGAAGGATCTCATCCCTGATAATTTACTCTTAACTAACAACCCAGGTTTCCAAAACAATAAGCAACTGACTGATTCCATAATCCTAACTTCGAGACCTCCTCAAGAGAACATATTTGATCAATGCAAAAGGAGAAAGTTCTCCTCCACAATACAAATAATTTCTTTTCAGACTTGCTAATTCCAGGAAAGACTGAAATTTTATTACTCTCGCATTCTGATTCCAACAACCCTTCCTCTCCTCATTCTTGGCAAAAGAGTATAAAGTTACCTCTCAGTCCCAATTTTTGTAACCAGTTTGGATTCATGCAGTTACCCCAACCTCATGGTTGGCCTCTTGCCTTTTTGATCCATTGACCTACTTTATTGTGCTTTCTTCTTATGCCTGGTCAGTTTCAAGCTCCTGATACTCCATCACTGCTGAGAACAACCCCCAATTCTCTTCGAAATCAGGCTTATATGTCTTGCTCCCCCCTCCCCTTTTGAGTTTTATTTCCCTATATGCAGGTAGTTTATAAGGAAAGTTTTGGGGTTGTTCTACTATTGCATTTTTTCCCCTTTCTGTAAACCTCCATTTTGTTCTGCAAATCTCTCAACTTAATTTGCTTTCATTTCTGTCAATTAAATTAAACCTTTTTCCCAGTTTAAGAAGCTTATTCCCCGCCTTGTTCTTTTGAGAGTTGGTCTAAATATGGACATGGTTGAGATTCCAAATATATTGTGAAGTAGTCATAATGCATTTGTTTGCTCTATGCTAGCAAGGGGATGCCTTGCTTGTTACGGGACCTTCATGCATATGCCAATTTGGGGAACAGTTCCACCCCATCTCTTCCCCCTGCATGAGTGGGAGAGAGTATCCCAGTGCACAGCTGCAGTAAGAAAAAGTGACAGGTAACATCACTTGGTCTCATTTGTCTTGGGCTAGCTGGAAAATGGGTGTTGGGTGGGGTATAAAAAAGCTCAATGACACCCACCCTGTCTTCTACTGATTGCAGTGCAAGAATGGGAGATGGTGAGAAAGATGTTTCCTGTTTGATCCATCTAAGGTTTATGGTGTTTTCTTTTTCTCAGTTGTGACTATGAAGCTCACATCTCACAAAGGTTTCAGAGCATTCAGTTGAATTTTGACCTGTCTAACATGATGAAGATATGTAAGTTCCCTGAAAACCTAAGCTTACCTATATAAATCTGAGCCCCCAAGTTCAGTAGTTACTTCTAAGACAATATGTTAAAGAACTGATTGCTAGACTGTGGCTTGTTTCCACCAGAATTTTTTTGCTTGTGGAATGGCTTTTTGGTCATGGAATGCAATTGTTTCACCTCCCCTACTCACTGCAAATCTAAATTCCACTGCTATGCTTCTCTTGGGGGACTGGACACCACCAGGAACAGAAGAGAATAGGTCAGCAGCACAAGTGAGGTTTCAGCAAAAATCACACCTCCACTTCTTCTGACCATGGCAATCCTCTGGAGTATCAAAGACTATTTTCTGACTGCGTTCCTAAATACCAAAGTAAAATAAGGGAGGCATTCTTTTACCAACTTTTAAGATTTTAGTCAGCAGGGTTAGTAGCTGAGCTGACAAGAATGGTTTGCATTCCCTATCAGCCTGTCCCTCCACTAGAGATACACTAAGTTCAGCTTCCTTTAAAGAGAGACATAATTTCATATTTCCTCTGTTTGGAGAGCAAAGTTCCAAGGTCAGTTTACTAATGAGGATATAAAAGATAATCTGTTTTTACTTCCTAATTCTGAAGTTATGAATGTTCCTGAAGAATAATTCAACTTGGATTGTAACAAGGGGAAGGAGGCTCCTTTACTGAATAGTGCCCTTGACCGCCCCCCCCCCCCCAATATTGGTTTAGATCCTATGCAGGGCCGGCCCTAGACTGTCTGACACCCTAGGCAAGGCTAACTTCTGGTGCCCCCCTCCCCGGTATTGATAACATCACTGAGCCACATGGGCACCCAATTTGATGCCCCCAGAAGGCCTGTGCCCTAGTGGCAGGGTCAGCCCTGATCCTATTATTTCATTCTTAGAGGAGACTCATACTCCTGCTTTTCCAATTGCTCTATTGTTACTTGTGGAAAGTTTAAGGTATAAACTTATCTTACAGTTAGAAGTAGCCCAGGGTGTATTACTCACTCTGAAACAGAATGAGTTGGGGAAACATTCATAGATTCATCAGTCAGTTCGGCTATGCAGCACATGTTCTAGTTCATCATTTGCTTCAAGAAAAGCCACTTTTCCCCCCAAGCCACAATTTTTCATTGGTACAACAAATTAATAACATTTGCAGACTTCAGAATATTAAAAAAAAAAGTCTGTCTGCACATGCTACATCATATCATCTGATTCCTGTATGGTCTTAAAAATGAGTTGGAATGAGGAAAACTTCAAAAAAATCCCTCACAAAACCACTCTCCCCTAGCAAAATTTTTTTTTAAAAAAGCTTTGATACTTTTTTGCCACTATTGGAGATAGGTTCAAAGTTGCCTTTCTGTTTGAGAAACAACAACAACAACAGTGGCACAAAAAACAGCAACAACAGTAGACACAATCTAGTAGTTTCCAATAAGTCCCATCTATCTGCTGAATGCCTGGTTTCCTTAATGGTCAAGCTGTATGGCAGGGGTAACCAAACTTGCTTAACGTAAGAGCCACATAAAATAAACATCAGATGTCTGAGAACCACAAGACATGAACATCAGATGTTTGAGAGCTGCGAGGGAGGGAGGGAAGGAAGGAACTTTAACTTTAAATGTATCCTTCAAGCAGCTGGTTGACTTGGCTTGGAGAAGTGATTTAGACAGAAATGCCTTTTCCAAGTTGTCTGACAAGGTGATGGGGGCTTCCAGAGCCACATAATATATGTGAAAGAGCCACATGTGGCTCCCAAGCCGCAGTTTGGCCACCCCTGCTATATGAGATGGTAGGGTGTCCATGACTTGGTCTCCAGTAAGTTTTTCATTATCAATAGCAGCTGCATAGGTCTCAGTTAAGTTTAAAATGGCAGAATAGGAGAGCGAGGGTTAATAATTTCACCACACACTAGGAATGCCAACTCCAGGTTGGGAAACTCCTTGTGATTTGGAGGTGGATCCTCAGAAGAGCAGAGTTTGGGAAGGGGAGGAGCTCAGCAGGGAAGTGATATCATGGAACTGATACTCAGAAGTGGGCAGGTGCCTGCAGCTGAAATTGCAAAAACAATGGCTACCAGAGAAGGGACTGATTTAAATAGTCTCCCCTTACTTTTCTCTGGTCATTGACTGAGCTGCACAACATTTCAGTCCTAGGCTTGCCTTGAGCTCTGGGATACTGACACACTGCTCCCTGTTTTATACAGCAGGAAATCCTGTGAATTAAGGGGAGGTTCTTATGAATTTCCTGCATTGTGAAGAGTGTTGGACTAGATAACCCTGGAAGTCCCTTCCAGCTCTATGATTCTATGAATACAATAGGTTGGATCCAGACTAAACTTTCCACTGGTGTAATGGAACTTTCACATCTCTTCTTCCACTGTGACCCATGATATGCTGCTCCTGGGGGACAGAGGATAGAGGAATGACATGGGGGGCAGGTCTGCAATAAAAAAAGATTATCAACTGAAATGCCCAATCTAACCTGGATCCAAACCAATAATTACCATTTGACAATAAGGTATTTTCTATTGCCTTTTACTGCATTGGATCAGTGTCACAAACAGGGTCCGAGACTAAGGTTCTTGCCCATTCTACTGTTTGACATGCTCCAAAATTGAAGAGTCCAAGGCCTTACTTTGTGTACTTGGTGTACTATATGCATAAAAATCGTATGTGCATAGGCCTTTGACACATACTGTACAAAAAAACAGACAGAAAGCACCTTAAACATGTTCAGCTTCTATGTGTATAGACTCTGTGAAGACAATCAATATGCATGATTCCATGTCCCCTTTTGTTTGTTTGATTCCAGATAGATATGTTGACTGACCATTGCACACTCTTCCTGAGTGGGGCCACTAACCATGCCGTTCTAAATGAAATGATACACTTCTATATCTGTCAAAGTCAATGACAGCTCTGCTTAGGATGGCACTGTTGAATACTCTTTAATTGCTACAGAAAGGAAAATGAAATGGGGCAGGACTGTGGCTCAGTGGTAAGGAACATCTGCCTGGCATGTAGGTTCAATTCCCAGCATCTCCAGTTAAAACGATCAGGTAGCAGGTGATGTGAACCCGAGATCTCAGATAACCACTCTTAGTAGAAAATGCTGACCTTGAAGAACCAGTGGCCTGATTCAGTATAAGTCAACTTGGTGCGATCATGTGAAATTACAACAAAGGCAGAAGTTGTTCAGCTACATATTTGAGGGATCTGAAGCTGATATATGGCTGTCTCTCATTGGAGTGCTGAGATGCAGAAGGGCAAAGGACTGTGAGAGAGAAGTGTTTGCAGTAAGTGCTCTTATTTTCTCTTTCAGTTGTCATAATTTCAGCACCTGAGAAATGGCACACCCCAATCACAGTAACAATTAGTTCAAAGTGCATTTTGCCATCTCTTCTTTTTTAAGCAATAACATTTCTTTGCCGAGTGAAAATCAGAGTGTAAGAAAGGGCATGGAGGAATACATTTCAAATCTCACAGCTATTTGCTTGGTGAAGCAAATGGTGCTTCAAATTTGGAGGCTTTTGAAAGTTTAATTTCTAGCTGAATTAGGTGCTGTTGCTATATAATATTTCTTATTGTGTATTACTGAAAACAGGTTAGACTTGAAAAGGAATTGGAGTTGTTGTCATAAGTACAAAAGTAAGGAGAGAGATTTCAAATTGTCTTCATCTGGTAGCAGATTTCCCTTCCTTTCAAAAAGGGAATATATAAGTTCACGTTGAATTGTTTTCTGTGCAGTTTAGTGTTGAGCAGGCTGATAAATAACAGAGGAAGTACCCCTCAATAGAAAGGCAGTTTTCTCCCACAAGTGCTGATAAACATATTTCTTTAGGAACTGAAAGGATAATGTTTTTGCAAGCTGTGAGGCATCTTTTGAAAGAACTAGTAATGAATCACTTTAAATTAATATAGGAGGATGCATCTAATGCAAAAACATGGCAGCAATTTTGACTAGTACAGATGAATTGTGAAAGCGCTCCCCACTGCCTGATGCAATGTGATGGGTGGTGGCCATGTCCATGCCTATTGGCAAAAAGAAGGCTGACAGGCAGAGTGCATGTACATCAGAGCTTCCAATGAGCAGGGTATAACCAGGAGAAAGATAGTTCCACATAGATTTCTTGTTGGAGTTGTTAGATCTTTCTTCTCTTCTGTGTTTGCTCCATAATTCTGCTGCATTGAATGATCCATTCTTCAACATTCTGATAGGAGGAGGTGAGGGCCCTGCGGAGCCTTGAACAGTTCCGCAGGGCCTGCAAAACAGCCCTCTTCCGGTTGGCATACAATTAACTGTTATCGGAATGCCTGAACACTCAAATCTCGAACACCAGATTATTTAATACTGGAATATTGAAGAATTGATTTAAGGAAGGTAGCATAGTACATAATGAAGTGAGCTTTATGTGTTTTTATGTATTTTATATGTATTTTATGTATTTTATTGTATAATTATAATTATTAATGTATTATTAATGTATTTAAATTGATTTTGTTGGTGGGGTAGGGCGGGATATAAATCGAATAAAATAAATAAATAAATAATCTATTGTGCATTACCAAAGACTTTGCTTGTGTGAGTGTGCACATGATGTGCATGTGTGCATGCACACACACAATCTCTACAAATCAATGTGTTCTGCAGTAATCTGTATTTTTATAATACTTCCATAATTATCATATTTATTCAAACACACAGAGAGAAATATATTTATGGTGTACCCTCTTTCTAACAAATCTGAGACACAGGTACAACATAGGAATGGACTGCAGGTCTGTGAGTTGTCACTACTGCATTTCTTATTGTCCCATGACCTCACATCTGTGGAGCTGTCACTGATCTGTGGAAGGATTCAACATCCCCCACTAGAAATGCTACAAAATTCCATGGACACAGTGTTTTGGTTCAGAAACCTCAGAATCTAACATGAGTTATCAGAATCTTTTCACCAATAATTTTCATGAAATTGGATAGCAGTATTACCATTAAAATTGACACCCATTTTTGCTTCAATAATATATAAATAGCATAACATGATTCAAATATTTTAACTTAATTAACTGGTTTTTATGTTTAATTTCTTTAATTGTTAAATTTTAAAGTTTTATCCTTTGTTAAATATGTGAAATGTTGTTAGCCGCCCTGAGCCGCCTAGGCGGGGAGGGCGGGATATAAATGTAAATATAAATAAATAAATAAAAAAAGTGAAATTAAAATGCTATGCAATAAACACACCGGAAAACCCAGCAATGACAAAACATAAAACAGAAAGTCTCACAATGACACAATAGATACAGGATAACCTTGACAGGCTGGAAAAATGGGCTAAAATCAATAAAATGAATTTTAACAGGGATAAATGTAAAGTTCTGCATTTAGGTAGGAGCAATCCAATGCATGGTTATAGGATGGGGGAGACTTGTCTTAGCAGTAATATGTGCAAAAAGGATCTAATAGTCTTAGTGGATCATACACTAAACATGAGTCAACAATGTGATGCGGTGGCTAAAAAGGCAAATGCAATTTTGGCCTGTATCATCAGAAATATAGTGTCCAGATCACGTGATGTGATGGTATCGCTTTATGCTTCTCTGGTAAGACCTCACCTGGAGTATTGTGTTCAGTTTTGGGCACCACATTTGAAGAAGGATATAAACAAGCTGGAACGGGTCCAGAGGAGGGCGATGAAGATGGTGAGGGGTCTGGAGACCAAGTCCTATGAGGAAAGGTTGAAGGAGCTGGGCATGTTTAGCCTGGAGAGGAGGTGGCTGAGAGGTGATATGATCACCATCTTCAAGTATGGTCCGGCCCCTTCCCAGCCGAGCCAGCTTGCTGGCCATAGGCTGGGGGCCGTCTTTGCCTCTCCGGAAGGAGGGAGGGGCAGTAGCATCACCCGACATACGGGTGTTTAGGCAAGGCGCGGAGCTGGGGCTATATAAGCCCCGGCTCACGCCTATCCACGCAGTTGATTTTCGGCTCTCTGCCCGCCCACCCTTCCCATTGGCAGTACAGGTGTATGCCGGTCGCCTTTCGGGGCCAGGTAGGAATTTTTTCACCCTCGCACAATTGGCCTTTGCGGGGGTGTTTTTCGCCTACCTTGTACTGCCTAGTAGGTTAGGTTTGGTTAATTATTAGTTGGTCGCAGGCTGGATGAGGTTTGGCCACTGGGTTTCCCAGGGGAGCACCTATGGCCTAGCACCGTTGGTGCGGTGGTCTGCAGGAACCGTAGATGGGCTAAACGGCTCAGTACGGTGATGCAGATCACAGGGGGCCTCACCTGGGTGGATCTTTCCATGGGGATCGATTCCAGCCCGATTGGTGATGGCTTGAGGCCTGGCCGCTCAGTTACAACCCGATCACGGCGGGTTTGTGCTGGGGGCAGGGTGGCTCGCCCTTTGGACAAGGCGGGGTCCAGGTGTTGACCCCAGGGCTTGTCTGGTTTGGTTTACCCCCCTGCCAGTTATATATTTGTTAACGTTAATAAAGCGGCCCGGTTTAAAACCCAACACTTGTGTCTGCCTCTTCTTTCCGACTGGGGGGGCAAATGAAGGGCTGTCATATAGAGGACAGTGTGGAATTGTTTTCTGTGGCCCTGGAAGTTAGGACCAGAACCAATGAATTGAAATTAAATCAAAAGAGTTTCCGGCTCAACATTAGGAAGAACTTCCTGACAGTTAGAGTGATTCCTCAGTGGAACAGGCTTCCTCAGGAGGTGGTGGGCTCTCCTTTCTTGGAAGTTTTTAAACAGAGGCTAGATGGCCATCCGACAACAATTTAGGGAGAGGTGTTTGTGAGTTTCCTGCATTGTGCAGGATGTTGGACTAGACGATCCCGGAGGTCCCTTCCAACTCTTTGATTCTATGACTGTATATGGAAACAAAAAGAAACCATTTATGCCACCTTAAGCAGAGTTATAAGCAAGGTGTCATTTTTTTAAGGTGACTGTTGATTTATTTTGTTCCATAGAATTTGATTTGTTTAGAATGGTGCAAGTCTGCTTAGGATTCTACTACATGAAGGCTTTATTCATACATCTGTCTCCTACAAAATCTCAGCAGCAGATGGAAACCACAACTGGGAAAATATTAGTATTCTTTTGGTTCTTCCATGTCTTTGAGTATCATCCTTCAGCTGGAGATCATGACCCATAACTGCATTGAGCCCCTAAAGAAAGAAGGAAAAGAAAGACAAGAGCAGTAAGACACAGACAAATGTAGGAGAGAGGGGAAGAACACAGAGAGTGAGAAGAAAAGGGAAGGAGGAGGAGGAGATTGGATTAGGGGAGGGACAGTGGCTCAGTGGTAGAGCATTTGCTTGGTAAGGAGAAGGTCCCAGGTTCAATCCCCGCATTTCCAACAAAAAAGGTCCAGGCAAATAAGAGTGAAAACCCTCAGCTTGAGACCCTGGAGAGCCACTGCCAGTCTGAGTAGACAATACTGACTTTGATGGACCAAGATTTTGATTCAGTATAAGGCAGCTTCATATGTTCATAAGTTCATATGATTTATACCCCACTGTTCACTACCCAAAGAAGTCTCAGAGAGGCTTACAATCTCCTTTTCCTTCCCCTCCCCACAACAGACATCCTGTGAAGTAGGTGAGGCTGAGAGAGCTCTCTAAGAACTGCTCTTAAGCAGAACATCTCTGAGAAAGTTATGACTGATCCAAGGTCACTCCAGTAGTTGCATGTGGGGGAGTGGGTATCAAACGCAGTTCTCCTAGATAAGAGTCTATGCAGTTAACCACTACACCAAACTGGCTCACCAAAACAAAAGTTTTGGCCTGGCACCTAAAAGACAGGATAATAAAAGACAATATAATAGGTGACTGGTAAGCTTCAAGGCAAAATGCCACCACTGAAATAATAGGTGCCAGGTTGTCACAAGCCTCTTCTCTGACAACAAAGATAGATAGATGATAGATAGATAGATAGATAGATAGATAGATAGATAGATAGATAGATAGATAGATAGATAGATAGATAGATAGATAGATAGATAGATAGATAGATAGATAGATAGATAGATAGATAGATTTATTGTCATTGTTCTCAACAAAAAGAGAGCAACGAAATGAGGTGCTCTTCCACAAAACATACCAACACATCAAACACACATATTCATATTCATACAATTTAAATACATCTAAAACCATTTAAACCATTAAAACCATTTAGATAAACATTCATAAAACCATTAAAACCATTTAAATCATTTAAATATATCTATTTAAAAGACACAGAAATAAGGACTTTGAAAGCAGATTTTAACTTGCAGTCTGAACAGTATAAGAAGAAAAGCCAATCCTCTAGTCTCAAATGTTTAGGGCATTAAAGGTAAGATCCAGCACTGAGTTATAACTGGAAATAGATGGACAGCCAATGCAAATCTTTTGATGTATCCAGCCCCCAGCATACTCTGAATGCCACATTTTGAATCGACTGGCATTTTCTGGCAATTTTCAAAACATCCACACATAGAAAACATTAAGTAATCATAGCTGGATATGCTCAGAACATGGATCACCATGGTCACATCAAGCTTTTCAAGGATCAGCCATAGCAAACATATTGGCCAAATCTGATCAAAAGACTATATAGCACAGAGAATGCCAGCACCTCCAACTGTCAAACAATACCCAGGCTTGATTCTCATTATTATATAAAAACATAGACAGATGTTCACAGATGACATCTATGTCACCTATAATAAAAGCAAGTTTAGCAGTTGATTCAGGTGGAAGTGTGCAATGTTGTTTTGCCCTCTAGTCACACAGAGACTTTAATTCCACTTTAGAGATCCCGTAGAGATTTAGCTCTGTAAAAGCCACTGCCTTTGGGTAATTATTGGGTGAAATATTCCAACAAAGAACAGCATTTTTTCTCCCTGCTACAGGTTCTGTGCTTTTCTCACATGGATGACTCTGGAGCCACCCACTCAGAACCACAGCAAGGGACTTCTATATTGCTCTTCTTCTAGATCAAAGAACACTTTGGCACAAATTCACTAGGCTCAGTATTTGGTGCCCGAAGGGAGAAAGAATCACCCAGAATGCAAACAGGACAATGAAAAGAAAGAATATTACAACCAAAAGAGCTGTTTGTGTTTTGTTGACTGCACATATAATGCTGTAGGTGCTGTAAGGAAGCCTTTGTGTGAAAGCAGAAAAGAATTAACTAGAGGCAAAGGAAAGAGATAAAGCTGATCTTTAAAGGATGAATATGTGGAAAGTGCCTTTGAGCTTTTCTGGTACACCAGATTAGTCTAAGGGAAAAAAAATAGGACAACTTGCTAAGAATTATGTGGCTGGATCCCTCTTGATGTAAAGTAGTGTAGATATTGTTGCATCTGTTCTATTCCATGTGTTTATGATGTTGGTATTTTTGTTCATATGAATGCCTTGCATTTCATGGACAGTGTTAAATGATGGGTAGTGAGGCTGTGAAGCCTGCTGTGGAGAGCCATTTATCTTAAGAGCAGAGCATGACCTAAAGATGGGGCTATGAGTTAGAATTAGTTCATAATGAGGCTAGTTTTATCCTCTTGATGATGGGTTTAAGGTTGCTAGTCATTAGCTGGCATCCTGTGGAAGAACAGTGGTGGGGGAATAAAGTCACACCAGCAGCTTAATGTCACTTCTGAGAAATACCCAGCCATGACATCATGTTGCTGACATGATGGTGATGTGATGCTCTGGGAATCCTGGAGAATCAGAGAAAAAGAATCAAAGAGCACCATGTCAACAGCACATCAGTGATGTGATATCACTTCCAGGTGCTCACCAGAAGTATTGTCACACAAAGGGAAGGATGCTGGTGTTCCAGCATTCTTTTTCTGCATGGAGGGCAATGAAGAAGGAGGTTGGGAGGTCTCTCTAGATGGGTTACTAGTTTACAATTTTATCACTGTAGGATAAAATTAGTGAACTCCTACCTTCTAATTGTCATAAACTGAAGGCACATGTAAAATTATCAAGAAGAAGAACCTGATATTTCTTTTAGAAAGTTCAGTTTAATTTATATGGACAGTTTCATGCCGTTTTGATAATTTATCAAGAATTGTGAGAGTGGCTGACACCCATGCTGACTGGACTATTTCCTCTTTTTGATTGGATCTTCTCTCCATCTGTGCTCTGCTGTGTCTTGGGAAACTGGGCTTGCTGACCTCTTTGTAATATCTCCTCCCTTCCCTTCTTCTGTTTGCAGTTTTGAGTAAATATAACTTCACTGGCTGAATGTAACACAACAAAGGAAGTGGGCTCTGGCTCAAGAAAACATATGCCACCATAAAGGGAAAGAAGAAGGAAACTGTTATGTATGTGGACTCATGTGAGAACTGAACTGGGTGTTCCTGCCTGGCTTATTGGAGCCAGATAAGAACATAAGAACATAAGAGAAGCCATGTTGGATCAGGCCAACGGCCCATCAAGTCCAACACTCTGTGTCACACAGTGGCAAAAAATGTTATATACACACATACACTGTGGCTAATAGCCACTGATGGACCTCTGCTCCATATTTTTATCTAAACCCCTCTTGAAGGTGGCTATACTTGTGGCCGCCACCACCTCCTGTGGCAGTGAATTCCACATGTTAATCACCCTTTGGGTGAAGAAGTACTTCCTTTTATCCGTTTTAACCTGTCTGCTCAGCAATTTCATCGAATGCCCACGAGTTCTTGTATTGTGAGAAAGGGAGAAAAGTACTTCTTTCTCTACTTTCTCCATTCCATGCATTATCTTGTAAACCTCTATCATGTCACCCCGCAGTCGACGTTTCTCCAAGCTAAAGAGTCCCAAGCGTTTCAACCTTTCTTCATAGGGAAAGTGCTCCAGCCCTTTAATCATTCTAGTTGCCCTTCTCTGCACCTTCTCTAAAGCTATAATATCCTTTTTGAGGTGCGGCAACCAGAACTGCACACAGTACTCCAAATGAGACCGCACCATCAATTTATACAGGGGCATTATGATACTGGCTGATTTGTTTTCAATTCCCTTCCTAATAATTCCCAGCATGGCGTTGGCCTTTTTTATTGCAAATGCACACTGTCTTGACACTTTCAGTGAGTTATCTATCATGACCCCAAGATCTCTCTCTTGATCAGTCTCTGCCAGTTCACACCCCATCAACTTGTATTTGTAGCTGGGATTCTTAGCCCCAATGTGCATTACTTTGCACTTGGCCACATTGAACCGCATCTGCCACGTTGACGCCCACTCACCCAGCCTCAACAGATCCCTTTGGAGTTCCTCACAATCCTCTCTGGTTCTCACCACCCTGAACAATTTAGTGTCATCCGCAAACTTGGCCACTTCACTGCTCACTCCCAACTCTAAATCATTTATGAACAAGTTAAAGAGCATGGGACCCAGTACCGAGCCCTGTGGCACCCCACTGCTTACCGTCCTCCACTGCGAAGACTGCCCATTTATACTCACTCTCTGCTTCCTATTACTCAGCCAGTTTTTGATCCACAAGAGGACCTGTCCTTTTACTCCATGATTCTCAAGCTTTCTAAGGAGCCTTTGATGAGGAACTTTATCAAAAGCTTTCTGGAAGTCAAGGTAAACAACATCTATCGGGTCTCCTTTGTCCACATGTTTGTTCACCCCCTCAAAGAAATGCAACAGGTTAGTGAGGCAAGATCTTCCCTTGCAGAACCCATGCTGAGTCTTCCTCAATAACCCGTGTTCATCAATGTGCCTACTCATTCTGTCCTTGATAATGGTTTCTACCAACTTTCCCGGTATTGAAGTCAGACTGACTGGCCTGTAATTTCCCGGATCTCCTCTGGAACCTTTTTTAAAGATGGGGGTGACATTTGCTACCTTCCAGTCCTCAGGAACGGAGGCAGATTTCAATGAAAGATTACAGATTTTTGTTAGAAGATCCACAAGTTCAACTTTGAGTTCCTTCAGAACTCTCGGATGTATGCCATCCGGACCCGGTGACTTATTAGTTTTTAATTTGTCTATCAGTTGTAGGACCTCCTCATTTGTCACCTCAATCTGACTCAGGTCTTTCAACACCCCTTACAAAATTAGTGGTTCTGGGGCGGGCAAAAAGTTCTCGTCTTCTACAGTGAAGACGGAGGCAAAAAATTCATTTAGCTTCTCAGCCATTTCCCTATCCTCCTTCAGTAATCCTTTTTCCCCATGGTCATCCAAGGGCCCCACTGCCTCCCTGGCTGGTTTCCTACTTCTAATATATTTGAAGAAAGTTTTATTGTTGGTCTTTATGTTTTTTGCAATATGCTCCTCATAGTCCCTTTTTGCCTGCCTGATCACAGTCTTGCCTGCCTGATCACAGATGGCCAGAGCTTGGAGACTTGGGAGCAATGGGCATCAGGATCCTAATTCCTGCTGCCCCGTTCCAATCATGGGCCCCCTACTGGTTTGAATGGACCAATAGAGTTTTGCACGGGAACCCTGACATGTATATACATTGGCTCTGTGGGCCCAATCTTCAGTCTTATGCTTGACCTCACTATGTAATCAATAAAGAACTGATGTTTCACTACCACCTCTACTCATCAATCCATTGAACCCACTATATCATAGAAACCTTCACACAATGTCACAAAACTGGCAGAAGGCTTGGATGGGAGCTCTACAAATGGCCCTTACCTGAACTTGTTTCTGCATCTTCCACAGAGAGATGGTCCTGCATTCCTGCTAACTGTTCTGCTTGTCCAATGGTATTTTTAAAGAGCTGGGTATTATTTAATAGTTTGGTCTCTAGACACTGTCATCCCTGAATGGGCGTTTAATTATTGTATTGCAGTGTGTGTAGTATAGCCATGGGATCAAAAGATTGTCTGGCAGCCAGAAGTTCTAGTTCTTTTTTATTGTTATGCACCACTATGTAGTGAGCTAGACTTGTTTTTAAGGCAAAATACATTTCAGAGGTGGTTTGCCATTTCCTGCTCCTACATCATGACCCCGGTATTTCTTGTAGGTTGCCCACCCAAATACTAGCCAGGGCTGACCCTGCTTAGCTTCTGAGATCTGACAAGATGGGCTAGCCTGGACTATCCAGATCAAGGCTATGATTGTGATGGTTCAAGAATATATATAGAACACAGTTGCTGAAACATGGTTTCTTGGTTGTGGAACATGGTTGATGAAACAGCAGCAGCAATTGGGGGAGAAAGAATTGTTGCAAACAACTGCAAAGGGGCATGGAAAGGTCATATTAAGTAGGGGGTCCTCTTGCCCACAAAATAATTAATGTGGAGAGGAGAATTAAACCTGCAGAAGACTCAGCTCAGCACTAATGTTTCATTTCTCCAAATGCTCCCTTATAATAAATCAACCTCAGTGGAGTCTTGATAATTTTTTCTCACCCTTATACCTTTCCTCCAGCAGTGACACTGCCCTTCAGATTTGCTGTCTGCTCTCCAACAGCCTTCGTTCTGTTTGCCACACTGGCAACAGAAGTGAAGGCTGACACATTTGGATACATCATCTACTTTGTAAATTATAGCTGTAATTCTGTTGTATTCCTGTGACCTGTTTATTAGGCTGAGTTTATTTGGCCTATTTATGGCTTTCCTTCCCTGTTCGCCAACCCACACCGCCTGCAGGAAAGGGGGAAATGGATGGATAATCAGAATACTGAATACTCAAAAGGTCAGCATCACGTAGAGCAGAACCTGTACTCCTGAAAAGTACAAGGCATTAAAATATTGATATTTGATGTCTCTTAAATGAGAGGGACAGAGAGTGAAAGAGAACATGTTAAGAAAGAAAGCATGGAAAATACTCATGAGTCTATTTGACTGCTAAAGAGCTATATGCAATTGTATTCATCCCATAATTCCATGTTCTTTTATGCTCTTTTATCTGAGCATTTCTGCATTTTATCTGAAAAAGTGTGTTTGCACAGGAAAGCTCATACCTTCAATAAAACTTTTTTGATCTTAAAGAGCGCCACTGGACTCTATTGTTTTGTGCTCATCATCACTTGATGTTTGGTCATTAAAATTCAAGGATGGATCCAAGGTTTTTGTTGTTGTTGTTGTTTTGTTTTTGTAGCAGAAATTCTTTTGCATATTAGGCCATACTCCTGGATGTAACCAATCCTCCAAGAGTTTACAGGGCTTTTATTAAAGGGCCTACTGTAAGCTCTTGGATGATTGGCTACATCAGGGGTGTGTGGCCTGCTACAAAAAAAAAAAAACTTGGATGAATCCTGTAATGTACTGGGTTCAGACATGAGTAACAGTCAACATACTTTATTAGCTAGTGCATGACAAAGACAACATGGCGGGTCCGGGTCCCCGATTATATACATTGCCTGGAACAGCCCCCTTCCTGCTCAGGTCCAATCCTGACCAGTTAAACTTCCCATCACAGATCTTCATAGACAGATTGCATTTGTCCCTTATGTCAGGTGACTTGCATTTTCCCGCTGGTCACCTCAGCGCAGGTAGTCACGTTGTGTTGGAAATTCAGGGGCTGAAATGCAAGACAACAAATCCATAGGCTTAAGAACCATTCCTTTATTCTCCCACAGCAGTTCTAGAAAATTGATTTCCAAGGAGGATTGCCAGGCTCCAGCTGGGGCCTGGTCTGGAGATCTCCTGGAATAATAACTTCAAGATGACAAGAGATCAGTTCCCAGGATAAATGGCTACTTTGGAGAATGGACAGTATAACATTATACTCTACTGGGATCCCACTTTCCTAACCCTTCCCAACCCCAATCCAAAATCTCCAGAAAGTTCCAAACCTGGAATTGGAAACCCTATTTCAAAAGTCACAGGACTTGTCTAAACTAATAACCTCAATATGAGCATATGTACAGGGGTTTTTTTTGCCATCAAGTCACAGATGATTTATGGCAACCCCTCATAGGGTCTTCAAGGTAGCGACATTCAGAGGTGGTTTGCCATTGTCTGCCTCTGTCAGCAGACCCTATTTGGTGGTCTTTTGTCCAAATACTGACCAGGGCCAATCCTGTTTAGCTTCTGAAATCTGGTAAGATTAAGCTAGTTAGGGCTATCCATGGTAGGGTCCACATGTATGATAGCATTAAGAGATGTTCAGAGGTGGTTTGCCATTGCCTACCTCTGCAAAGCAGCCCTAGCCATCGGAATACATCTATTGGACATAGCACCTTAATTTATTGTAGTTTTAAATTTTTTATATAACCGTTTTTAAATGTATTTATTAACTGTATTTTAAAATTGTTTTATGTAAATCATGGTTATACCATGTCTTGTTAGCTGCCCTGAGCCTGCTTCGGGGGGGAGGGCGGGATACAAATAAAAAATTATTATTATTATTATTATTTATTATTATTACTAGAGTTTCTTGGTAGTTTGCTATCCAACTACTAACCAGGGTCAATCCTGCTAAGTGTCTAAAATCTGACTAGGTCAGTCTTGATTGGATTATCCAAGATAGGGCCCATACATATGACAGCATCTAAATTTTCTGTGTGTGATGTTTTATAGATGCACACTTACTCAGAGCCAGGTGAACTATGACTTTGGCACCATCTCATCAACATACATATACAATTGTGCTTTGTAAAGTATAATAAATAATGTAGCTCTGCTTCTAACATAATAAAGCATAATTTTACAGATTCAGCTATGTTCACTGATAACTGCTGCTAGACCTGTACTAATCCTTTTAAAATTTTTGAGATAATTCCACTTAGAAACTCCATACCCTTGCAGATTAACATACAAATAAAAGACTAGAATCTAAGGTCATTTTAAAGACTAACAAAACAGAAGGGGGGATACTACAAAGAGAGGTCAGTTTAAAATAAGAGCTAGCCCAATGAGATTCACTCTCATGATGAAAGGATTAAGCTCTAGTGATGTATAATGTATCATTTTTAAATTCTTGAATAGGACAGTACCTTGTAAGAGGGTGTGTCTCCAGAGTAGTGAACTACGTGTGCCAGGGAGCAAACACAAAGAACATAATTCAAATAATTACTGATTTGCCTCTAATTTCCCATAGATATGCTGCCTTTGAAGCTGGGGATTCCACACTTTTTATAGTTCTTTATGCATTCCTTTGTTACATCATGGAACACCTTGGCAAGTCTCCTCTTAGTTATTATAGAAGACAACTTGTATTATGCTGAAAACCGTCCGTATGCTAAGATTTCTCAGTTCCGCACACTTATGTTTCTAGCCTGTATGTTCAAAATAGGATGTCATGAATTAATTGTTAATAAGTGACATCTGGATTTTTTCCCACACACACCCCTCCTTAATGGGGAAGGTTGCATGTTAGAGAGAGGTGTTGCCACACTGACCCACTCCTTTCTAATCTTCTTGCTATAGTATATACAGTTTTGAGGTTTAGGTTAGGGGTGTACAATTGGTTATTGCTGACCTTAAAAGTCATCTGATTTGTCCTGCATTGGATTGGACAGGCAATATCTGACTCTGCAGTCATCAGATTGGGAGGCTTATTCTCAGATGTCCACCTGCTTCCTACAAAAGAGGAAAGAGAGGCAGGGAGGGATTAGCAGAGCCCTTACCAATCATGCTATCCTGAACAGCAGTATCTTGCCAATTGCTTGTCTCTGTTTCTAGCTGTTAAAACTTTAGATTTACTTTGGAGCCCTTTCCTGGGCCTTGCTTAGTGTATGCAAATCTTTGTCTGGACTACATATTAGTTGATTTGTTTTGATTTGCAATGGTAGCTAGCTTTTCCTTTTCTCCTGGAGATAGAAGTGGCTAGGGGCACCTTCTTCAGGTGGCCATAAAATCAGACCCCACTCTTCAGTTCCCCTGAAACAAGGGGGATGTGTAGTAGAGAGGGAGGACTAGGTTTTCTGAAAAGTTGATGTGATTTTTTGAGGGGGGGGGAAGCTACTCTGAAACACCCACCATTGCCTACCGAATTTCCCCAGAGCAAAGTAGAGACAAAGAGGCTAGGGACACCATCTTCTGGGAGGCATAAGATTAGATTACTTAGTCCAATTCACTTGAAACTTGGTGTGCATTTGGTAGAGAGGATGTACTTGATCTGAAAAAAAAGATGCCATTTAGTGGGAAAACAGCTGCTCTGGAAACCTGCCATTTCCTCTGATTTTCCCCATAGGGAATAATGGCCAGATATCCACTCTGACTTGACTTTCTGATATGATAAGTACAGTACTTACTGAAAACAATAATCTGGTCTTTCTGAAATTATGATACAGAATTAAAATCTTCTTTCAACAGTCTGTGCCAGCCACAGCCCTAGGTAGAAGTCACAAGTGTGCTTGTTCATTGCTTCAGCCCCCCTCCCCCTCCCCTATGGCTAACTGACAGTCAGGAGTTTCTGGTCTAATCATGGACCAGTAATCAGGTGCCCTGAGTGAGATTTTGAACACAATCTGAGATTTTTAGAAGGAAAATATCTTAATCTACCAAAGCACAATCTCCAGTCACTAGAGCACAAGGGCACTGGAAACACTATACCAAAAGACAACAAGAGTATTGTAAAAAGTAAAGGAAACAAAAGCATGAGGCTAACTAAGGGCACTTTTGCAGCGTTAACTTTTTTCTCTGTTTCTGCCTTGTCGTACCCTGGAAGCAAGATAAGAGTGGAGATTTCATGAGTGTTTAAAGGGAGAAGGGGAAAGGGGGAGTCTGTCACATTTTCAACAGCCCCTGCAGCTAATTTGTTCTTGGAGACCAGACCTGCATCAAGATTGCAGGAATGAGGTGGGGAACTTCGAAAGTAAAATAACTTTTCAAACAGCAGCCAGCATCAGCTTTGCATCACCTCAGGAGAAAACTTTGGAACAACATAATTTTCAAAGATGGTAAAAGGCCCTCGAAAATGAAACCTGTATAAAATGCCTTAAATAACCTGCAGCTGTGAAGAAGCCAAAGTACTTCAAAAAGGCTGACTGTATGACACTTTGACCTATCCTGAAACTGGGTTTGAGCTCCCACATGTGCTGCCCTGCACTTTTCTCCAGTCATATTAAGGTGCATGTTCCCAAACATTTTATGACCCATAGATCCAGGGGGGTATCTTATGGCCTGAAGCAATAGAATAAAATTAGAGTCCAATGGCACCTTTAAGACCAACAAAGTTTTATTTAAGGTGTGAGCTTTCGTGTACACACACACTTCTTAAGATATAGCTCAGTTAAGGATACTCATATAGCCCAAATCTTGCTTCTTCCTGGCAGGTGGACAAATGGTCCACTCTATTCTATTTATTTGTTTTCACAAAGGAAAACTCATCTCCTCTCAGACTGAAATCTGAGGAGATTATTGCTCTATTCCCAGGAAAGAATGTTTTCTCTGAGATCAGTGCCTCCCAGAGTGTTAATCAAATTATTCTGCATTCCTCTAGCATCTTAAAGAAAACAATTCACATGCTTGAAATTGCCTTTGTTAACTTATAGATATAAAACTATTGTTTTTTTAAAAAAAGAAAAAAGTCCCTTGGACTGTACAGAAGGAACACTGGACTTTGATACACACTTTCTGCTTATAGAATATGGTTGCCAGCTCTAAATTGGGAAATTCCTGGAGATTTTGAAAGTAAAGCCTAAGGAGGGTGGGGTTTGGGGAATGGAGGGGCTTCAGCACGATGTAATGCCACAGAGTAGGGATGTGCAAAAAAAAAAATTCAGAATTACATGGATTCGGAAGTACACGGGGAAAAAAAATTCGGATTCTCCGTGTACTACTGAATACCGTATTCGGAATAGCCGCATATACGGTAATGCGCGGCTATTTCCGAATATACGGCCCTATTATACCCTATGGGCCATTGAAATCATGGACTCTCCCCTCCAACCCCCCAAGTCCCAAAAACATTGGGTCAGGGGGTCCCTGTCTTTGGGCTCCCCAAAAGGCCCATTGCCAACAATGATGGGGAAAGCCCAATTAGCCACTTCCTCCACTACAATTGCTGTGGGAAAAGTGGCTCTGGCAAGAGGGGGGTTTGAGGGAGAGGCCCCAAAACTGCAGGGCAGCTTCAGGGGACTCCCCAGCATGCAACCCCCTTGGCCCCAAAAGACAGCACCCATCTGTGGGCACCCCAAAAGGAACACTGCTCCCAATGGTGAGCAGAAACCAATTAGAGCCACTTCCTCACTGCAATTGTCGTGGGAAAAGTGGCTCTGGGGAGCAGGAGGTTTTGAGGAGAGCCCCCCAAACTGCTGTGCAGCTTCAGGGCACTGTCCCACACAAAACCCACAAGGAAAAAAAAAATTGGACAGGGGGTCCAATTCCTGGGGCACCCAAAGCCAAACCTAACTTCACACCAGAGAATCTCTATAGGACCCAAATGCACTACATCCCTCTATCTACTCTATGAACCCCGCAGGCCTGGAACCAATGTAAACCCAGTTGCCAACGTCACTGCCACACAAAACACAATCTGCTCAAGGTCTGCTCTGCAGACCTGGCTGCAGCAAACCCAGATGCCATCTCTCCAGCCCTGCCCCAAACAATACGGGGAGAGCTGGCCAACAACAAAAAGCCTGCTGTTTCTGGGTCTCTCACCCAGGTGCAGCTTCCCTGCCACAGAACACACAATCTACAGATGCCATCTCTCCAGCCCTGCCCCAAACAACACGGGGAGAGCTGGCCAACAACAAAAAGCCTGCTGTTTCTGTGTCTCTCACCCAGGTGCCAGCTTCCCTGCCACAGAACACACAATCTACAGATGCCAGCTCTCCAGCCCTGCCCCAAACAACATGGGGAGAGCTGGCCAACCACAACAAGCATGCTGCCTCTGGGTCTCTCACCCAGGTGCCAGCTTCCCTGCCCCAAACAACACAACTCTAGTCTCAAACAAGAGAAGTGGTGGACCACCACACCTAGCTCTACATCATTCTGTAACACAAAGCAAGAAGCATTTTGACTTACCTTGAGTGATGGATGGTTGGCTGGTCCCGGCTCTTTCGCATTACCCAGGGTGCACCACGAGGAGGCGAGCCAGAATTGCACCCCAAATGAGGAAGATCACTGGGAGGGCCTCAGATTATGTGTGAGGAAGGCAACCATTCCTTCTCTCTCAGCTCAGCAGTAACACACCAGCATCACTGTCCCATTAGAGGGACCTCAGCATTGGTATGGCTGCTGGCTGCCTGTCATCATCACTGGCACCTCTTTCTTTCTTCCTCCTGCCCCTGAAAAAAAACTGGGTGGGTTATCCTGGCTGGGCCTGTGTGTGCTGTCGGTTACAGTTGGGGGCTGCAATGGCCCTTTCAGTATTATTAGGCATGTGTGGGTGGAGGACTGGAGAAATTTGGATTGCTTCGCAGTTTTTAAACCAGCATTCACTTTTGGTTTGGGGAGGGATGAGGGGGGTGGGGGATGCACTGCCAATCAATTTGTGAGTGAGTTTTTGGGCTGTCTTTGGACTCTAGTCAGTTTTTATTGGAGGAGCGTTTTACAACCATCTTCCAAGCGCGGGCCAAGAGAGGATGCAGGCACAAGTAGGTGCTCACTTCATTCAATCTCAAAGTCCATGTCTGGGGAGCCGAACAGAGGCAAGTTGACCTTCAGGAAGATCAACTGCTGAACTGTCCAGGGTTGCAGGCGATTGCGATGTGGGCAGACAATGTCGCCCAAATGCGAAAAGACGCGCTCGCTCTGCACGCTCGTCGGTGGGCAGGAGAGGAACGCCTTGGCCACGGAGGAGAGGGCCGGCCAGACCCCCTCCTTCATGACCCAGTAGTCCAAAGGCAACGCTTCCTGCGGCTCGAGGGGCTCAAAAAGATAGTCCCTCACCATCGCAGCACCCGTCTCTGCTCTCGGTGCCCTACCGCTCCTAGAGGGGCCAACGACCCGCCCGATGAATGTCACCTCAGCACTCCTCGTGGCGTGAGTCTGGTGGGAAACACTGCCTAGCTGGGGAGGCTGGGGATGAACAACAGCAGTGGAAGTCACAGATGAGCTGCTTCCACCCCCCTCCTCCTCAACTATCGTCACGCCCCCCCCCCCTGAGTCTGGAACGCTCGACCTTCTGGGAGAGCTCGTCTCGCCAGCGATCGAGCTCGTTGGCCCGCTCGGCGACTGTGCCCTTAAGGCGCGGGTCTAACATGGTCGCCATCATGTAGACCTTATCCTGGGTGAAAGTCTGAAAACGGGCCTCTAGCACAACCTGCAGTCTAACAACCAGGGCGCGCACCACTGGAAGAACGTCTGCACGGCCTTGAGCTGGCACTAGAAACGAGGCCAGGTCCTCACGGGCCATCTGGACCATGGGGACGACCAGTGCAATGCTCACCGTGTCAGATGAGAGCATTTCTGTGTAGGTCTTGAAGGGCACAAGAATCTCCACAGTCTGAGAAATGACCACCCAATCCTCTTTGGTGAGACGGTTCTCATTCCGAAAGACCCTCGTCTCAGAGACAAAGGCATCCAGGGCTGCTCTCTGCTCCACCATGTGCTCCAGCATGGTGCAGGTGGAGTTCCAGCGTGTGCTGACGTCACCGAACTGGCGGTGCCATGGCACGCCTGTCTGTGTCTGTTTCTCACGCAGCCGATACGAGTCCGTATTGCTGCGTGAGAAGTGACCCGTGATGTACCGACATTTCTGGAGCAGAAGTTGGTACTCATGGGTCGCTGCTTGATACAGACGATCCTGGTTTTTCATCTGCCCCAACGCGTCCTTGACCACGAGGTGGAGAAGGTGGGCCACGCAAGGAAGGCGTTTTAGGCCCGCATGCTGGACAGCCGCCTTGATGTTTGAGCCACCATCAGTCACCACGAAGCCCTTGGCGACGTCCCCGCTGCCTACCCAGCCCTCTAACTGCTGTGAGAGGATGGCTCTGAGAGTGTCCGCCGTGTGCGGCGCGTCGACTGCTTCGGCGTGCAGCAAGGCGCAGTGATAGCCGGCCCGGCGGCCCTGACCCTGCCTGTCACTACGGCCACCCCCACCCCGCACCTCACTGGGTTGCCACCAATGCGCAGTCAGGGAGAGATACCCCTCGAACGCTTGTTTGGAGGTCCAGATATCTGAGGTGAAATGAACAGTCCCCCTGGCAGCACGGGACAAATGCTCCTTCACCACAGATCTGGTCGCCCTGAAAAGAGCTGGCACAATGGTCCTGCTAAGGGTGGTTCTAGCAGGAATTTTGTACCAGGGCGCCAGGTACTCCAGCAACCCCCGCACTCCAGGATTCTCGACAACTGAAAACGGAAGCCCATGGGCGACTGACCTGGCAAGGTGCCAGGCGATCACCCTCCTGCCGTGCCTGATTCCCCCTCTTGGCACAGACATCTCAGGCAGAGATGCCTGGCGTCCCTGTTCTCCCACGGAACGCTCCTGGAGAGCGGGGGTAGTCGCGATGGGACGGACCCCCTGGCTGGGTGGTGTTGTTGTCCGCTTGGACAACACAGCACCAGCCTGCTTCTCCCTCTTAAGAAGCACCCCCGGGTGGTGCTTCCGCAGGTGATTCCGCATCCCCCCCAGAGTCAGGTGGGCAGGGTCCCGCCCACGACTGATCCGGGCCCTGCACAGCTTGCACTGCGCATAATGTGGATCCTCCATAAATTGGAAATGCTTCCATACTTCAGAGGTGAACGGATGCCCAAACTGACTGGCAGGTTGGGTGTCCGGAGGCACCTCCTTTGAGGTGCCCGGGGGAGACACATCATGCCTCAGGGTGGCAGGAGGGGCTGGCCGCCGGGGGGAAGTGGGAGGAGATGGAGGCACCTCGTGTGTCTCCATCTCTTCCCCCTCCACCCCATGCGGCCTCCCCTCCTGGCCATCCCCTGAAGGTCTGCTGGTGCCCGAAGGAACCGAAGAAGGGGGCTGGTCCTCCTCAACCAGCTTCTCCTGCACGACACTCTCCACCCTCCTTGGGGTGATCGTTTTGGACAGAAAACTGTCCCCAAAGCTCATCTCCAAGGAGGGCTGCTCTTGCTGCCCCTCCTCCGGCTGCTGAGGCCGAGTGACATCAGCTGGAGGAGTGACTGCCCGAGCAGCAGACCCCTGCGCAGTGCCAGCACCTAATGGCACCTTTGCTGGGGGCGGCCCAGCAGCAGCCTTGATGAAGGGCCCAAGGCGGGCCTTCTTCTTCATCACACTCCGGCCAGAGGTCGGAGTGCTGGAAAGTGGCTGTGGAGTGGCCCCACGCACAGATGGGGGGGAGACCTGGGTCCTCCCCCTCCCCTCCACCCCTCTAGTCTTCTCCTTGGCCTTGCCCCCAGGGCCCCTCTTCTGCTGCCTGTCACTCATGTCACCCTTGGCCAGTCTCACAGAACCTGAACTGAGAGTGGGGTTTTTTACAAACCTAACTCACTGCACTGTACCCTGAACCAACAGGTGCCCTGACTTCTTTTTAAAAAACCCTCCCACCAAAGCTTGTTTATTTGTTTTTTTGGTCCCTAACCTGTCCTTCTTTGGGTTGGGGTAGTAGTACTCTGGTAAAGTTTAGGAGACTAGGTGATCCTGCCTCTACCTGGCTGCAGTTTTTAAAAGGCTACCTTGAGATGAAGGCAATCCTTGTTATATCCTCCTAGTTAAACTTCTCCTAACTAGATCCTGGGACAAACCTGATTTCCTTGCAAACTAGAAATCAGGTGTCCCCTATAACTAGAGAGAAGCTGTGGTTTACCCTATGGAAATCTAAGGATGCACCGGCTTTCAGTGGCTGAAAGCAAGATGCACTGCAACCCTAGTCTCTTTAAAAGGGAGCCTGATGTGGCCTATTAGTCACGCTGCCTTTTATGAGAAACCTAAAGACTTTTTAAAGCACCCCTATCTGGCCTACTTGAATTGTGAAAGGAGATAAAGCCCTAAACTGGATTAATTTTGTTTTAAATTTCAAAAAAAACACGATCCCTAAAAACACCCTTATTAGTGGGGCAGCCTATTTAGTGGCACTAGCCAAATCGAGAACACACTCAGATTCCAAAAATCACTCTATAACAACAAGAAAGTGACCCAGCCCACACACACCCTCGCCAACCCCCACACCAACCAGAGGTAATTTTAAAAAAACAAAACAAAACCAGCAGAATCACAAAAGGCCAAGCAAACCAACTCAAGTGTTTAAAAAGTGGCCTTTCACCAATAAGAAAAATTAAGCCAAATCAGTCAACAACACCCCCCCATGCCCCCAAGCCAGGAAAAGTGACAACAGGAAAAAAAGGCCAAGCAAAGCAACTCAAGATTTTAAAAAGTGGCCTTTCACCAATAAGAAAAATTAAGCCAAATCAGTCAACAACACCCACCCCCAAACCAAGAAAAGTGACAACAGGAAAAAAGGCCAAGCAAAGCAACTCAAGTTTTTAAAAAGTGGCCTTTCACCAATAAGAAAACTCAGGCCAAATCAGTCAACAACAACACCCCCACCCCTAAAACCAGAAGGAAAAGGGGGACAAAAGTGGCCTTTTAAACAATGAAAATTAGGCCAAACAGCACCCCCCCCAATAACCTGAAGATAAAAGTAACACAGCAGCAACACAACACAGCAGCAACAACTCAAACAATGAAACAGTAAAAAAATCAACTTTTAATAATACAGGAACTCCCCCCCCCCCAAGAAAAAACCCCTTCACCCTAACCCCAAGAAATCCAAGCCACCCAAATCAGGAGAAGTAAAAGGACACTGCACTTTAAAAAGTCCTCTCACTAAATTAAGATATGAGCAAATTAGCAAAAAACCCCCCACCCCAGGCCCCCACCCCCAACAGAACCTAACCCCAACCCCAAATAGGCTACCCTACCCACCCAGTACTCACCCACCCAAATCTGGACAAGTAAAGGGACTCTAGTCCTTTTACCAACAAAAACTAAAACAAGAACCCCAAAACTGTCTTACCTTGTCTTCTCTGAGTCCAGGGAGGTCTCTGGTAAGGCAGTGAGAGAGCAGCAGGCAGGAGCTGAAGCCAAGGGCCAGCCACCACCAGCAGCACAATCTCTCTCACACCAACCCACATACACCAACACAGCAATGGAGGAGTCCAGCAGGAAGACGCCTTAAAAAGGTTCTCTGGCCCTACAGAGAGCAATTTCAAAAAATAGCACTGCTCTCTGATTGGCCAGACAACAGTGCTTACTTGGATACCCAAGTAAGCAAAAGATCAAAAATAACAACAATGTAGCTGATGGCTGGGCCATCAGTGACACAACAGCCCTGCAAAGCATGCATTTGCAATGCATTTTGCAAATGCATGCTTTGGATTGGCTGCTGGGGCTCCTCTTCCCCCTCCCCCCCCTCCCTGATCCCAGGGAGGCTATGGGAGAGGCGGGAAGAGGCCACTAAAGGCAGGAAAGCCGCTCCTTTGAGGCTGCAGAAGCCATTCCCGCCTTTTGCTTTGACAGCCATATACTTCCGAATAGCTGTTCGGAAGCATACGGCGAGCCGTATTCGGCTGCCGCATAATAGGCGGCAATGGGAATCGGCTATGGCCAATTCCGAATACAGACGAATCAGTGTTGATTCGGCTGTATATTCGGTTCGGCCGAACCGAATGCACATCCCTACCACAGAGACCAACTTCCAAAGCAACCATTTTCTTAAAAGGGAAATTATTTCGGTCATCTAGAGTAGGGATGGGTATAGACTACATTTTGTGGTTGGGTTTATGGTTCATGAAGCCCAAATTACAAGTGTGAACCTTAGTTCATCAACTAGTTTATGCCTATCCCTAATCCAGAGTTCGGTTTTAATTCTGGGAGATCTCCAGCCATCATCTGGAAGTTAGCAACCTGTTACAGAAGGGTTTTGTATTAGACAAGTCAAACTTTCTTACACACCCCTATTTCAAATTTGATAAAGCAATTTTTGCTTTTCAAAAGCCATAATAAGTATACCAAACTGCAGTGTAGGTGGCCCTTGATAGGGTGGTCGGTGCGATGAGTCGCTTCATCAGCAGGATGGTCTCCACCCCGCACGAACTCAGGAGAAGTGCCTTCTTCTCTGCCTCCATTTTGTGCAGCTCAATGTAGTAGTTGATCTGGTCCACCCATGATTCCCATAAGTCGGGCCGGGTGACGGCGAATGCCAGTAGGGTTTGTCCGGGAGCAGCAGCCATGGCCTCGACCGCGGAAGCACTAGAGCTCAGAGTGCAGGACTTGCGAGTGGCTGGAGGCTGCTCTCTGCTCACCAGTATTCCATCCTCGTTGCCAGTGTAATATACTGAGATCAGAGACGTTCAGATGGCAACATGCTTTATTAGCGAGTACATCACAAAGGCAACATGGCGGGGTCGGGTCCCCCTTTATATACATTTCCCAGAACAACCTTCTTCCTGGTCAGGTCCAATCCTGGCCAGTTAAACTTTCTGCCACTGATCGCCATAGGCGGGCTGTGTTCATCCCTTCCAGGCACCGCCCACAGGCGCACTGTGCTATACTTCCTGGGACGAACTCCAGACACAACTGTATTGGGAAACTGCTTCGCTATATTTTTTTATTTTATTTTAGAGCATGGGAAAGTTTTTTAGTCCTACCCCCCAAAGTCCCCAAATATCTCCTGAATTGGACTTGGCAACCCTAATGGCTACCCATCTTCTAAAAAAATGAAATTTGAGTATTGCAAGTGCATTGATACTTCTTCAAAAACATAACAGGAAAAAAAGAGGAAGTAATTGACAAAGATTGACCTGTTAGGACCAGTGTTTCCTCTAAGCTGAGTTAGTATGAGCTAGCTCACAGGTTTTTTTAGAGTCCAGCTCAAACATTTTTGTCTTAAATCAGGAAGGATGTCCCCAGAGCAAACTAATTTATTCAGTAGCCAAATTGCTCACTCACAAGTTTAATGCCAATAGCTCATGAAGTAGAATTTTTGCTCACAAGACTCCATAGCTTAGAGGGAGTATTAGTTAGGACTCTAAAATTTGAGAAAAAATTCTGCAAAGCTCAAAATAAATTATTTTTGCCACTCAGCCCTAGAAGTCATTGAACTGGTCTTCAATCTACTGGGATCTTTTCACTTCATTTTCCCTTTTTTTTTTTTTTGCATTTTTGTATTTGTGTGTTTGTGTGTGTGCACCTGGAAGTCATGTTGACCTCTGGTGACTGACCCCTACTGGAGGTCTAGAGGATATTCAGGGAGGTGTCTGAATAAGCCTGCCAAGCCTCCTGACTGGGTATTTCAAGGACAGTCTGCCATCCAAGTACTAACCACAGTCAATCTGAGATCTGACATAATCAGGTTTGCCTAGGTTATCCAGGTCAAAGTGGGCCTTTTTCACTTCTTTGTTTCGTCTCTATAATATGCCCTCCAATTTACTTTCTTGGAACTGAATCGGTATGCATCACAGTGGTGCTGAGAAGGTTCATTCATCCTTTGCAGCATCTGTAATACTAATATGTTATTGAAAATATACCTTGTTTCCAAACATGGTATGTGATTCATTTTGGAGTTATAATCATGGGTGGACTTCATTATTATACCTTGAAAGTTTTACATGTAGAATATATAAGAATAACCTGTTCTCAGAAGGCCATCCCCAGCCTTTTTGTGCAAATCACTCTTCTGGGCATGCCTCCTGAGGGCAGGAAATTTTTCTCCATCTATCCATCAGAAATCTCATGATCAGACCACTTCAGAGATGAGACAAAATTGCATGCCCACTGGAGGATGATTGGATGGCGGCAATGCAAGCCTTTGTTCATTCATTTTCTCACAGCACACTAGCAATTCTCTCATGGCACACAGATTCAGAATTACTGCCTAAGACTATGGAAGTATTCCACAAGGGCCATTTATGGTCCTTCACTGGCAAGGTTGTTCCTTCTCAGGACATTCAGTGGAAGGTGTCATGCAGAGCATAGATGTGATCAGTCTGCTTGTAGAATCTGCCAGATTCAGGAGCAGGGTCCATGAGAGCAGGGAAGAAGAAGATGAAGGGATAAAGAAAGAAGAGAGCAATAGAGGAAGCAGCAGCCCAGTCTAATTGTGATGATTGATCAGTTCCCTCTAACACCTGATTCCCTGGACCCTGAGAGATGCCTCTTCACAAGTAATAACTTGCTCATGAGTAAGAACCAACTTATGTGGTTTGAGAGAAACATATAAAAAGCTGATGAGTGTGACCTGGCTGAAGTTAAAAGAACATTGTAGTGTTATCTGGGCAAAGAATGGGTGGTTGCATGTCTCCTGTTATGGAAAGCTGAAGGGATCCCTTCTACTTTCCTCTCTGGGGCTTGCTGTAATTTTGTTTTATAACTTTGCCAAGCTGGTGTGTCTCTTCCTTAGTTGGAAAATGTAAAGGCTGCGAAGGAGAGAGGAACCAATTCATTTGATCTTCACCTGCCACTACTAAGCATGTGATGAAGTTAGATCCAAGTGGGCAGCCATGTTGGTCTGAAACAATAGAACAAAGCAGTAGACAAGTGTACATTTAAGACCAACTAAGTTTTATTCCAATTTTGTCTGATGAAGTCTGTTTAGAGCATACGAAAGCTTACATTCTGAATAAAACTTAGTTGGTCTTAAAGGTGCACCTTGTCTACTGCTTTGTACATGTGATGAAGTGGTATTGAAATAACATACTTAGCACATACACAGAATCCTTAACGTATATACCCTTAAAATGATAATGCAGGGAAGAACTTATTAATAATAATCTTGATACATATTTATAGTACCATTCTCGTTAGCAAATAAATGCATTTTTTCATCATAAGGTTAGGTTGCTCTTCAAAATTATGTTTATAAGCTTAATCCTTTGTGGCTAAACTGATTTGCTTGTAGACCCCAGCAGTGCAAAAAGTCCCCTCTAGCCTGGCCAGATGTCCAACAGTTTCCCACAGTTAGCGCTTGAAATCTTTGACAGTCTAGAAGGTGGTGAACATGTTATAGTTTAATATAATCTACAGAGTTGCATCTCTACATATGGCCCTATGCAGCAACTCAAGCCTTTAGCTAGGCACCTACTAGATGGTCCATGATTACAGATGACCTGCTTGGCACTGCTGAGGGCCTGTGCTTTTACTGAGGCTTATGGTTGCCAAGTCCAATTCAAGAAATATCTGGGGACTTTAGAAGTAGAGCCAGGATTCTTTGGGGGTGGAGCCAGGAGCAAGGTTGTGACAAGCATAACTGAACTCCAAAGGGAGTTCTGGTCATCACATTTAAAGGGACTGCATACCTTTTAAATGCCTTCCCTCTATTGGAAATAATGAAGGATTGGGGCATCTTCTTTGGGGGCTCATAGAATTGGTCCAATCTTTTTGAAATTTGGGAGTTGTTTTGAGGAGAGGCAACAGATGTTATGCTGAAAATTTGGTGCCTCTACCTCAAAGGGACACTCCCAGAGCCCCAAATACACACAGATGAATTCACCATTGTACCCTATGAGAATCTGTCTCCATAGGGAATAATGAAGTGCCCAACAGGCATTTTCAACCCACCCCGCTTTCTGATGACCCTAAAGTAGAGGAATGGATCCCCTGCCCCCACCTGGGGATTGGCAGACCTACTGTGGCTGCTCCCACATTTTGAAAAAAAAGTTCCATGAAGAGGTAAGGGTAGTGCCTTCTTTGGACACTTGTAGAAGGTGCTGTAAGGCTGCTGTTCACTGGAACTTTCAATGAAGTATTGTATTGCATTTTAGTACTTTTTATTAGGCTTCCTGTAGCTGGGTTATATTGTTTGTTTTTGTTGTATACTGTAAACCACTTTGAACAAGGTAGGAGATAAATGCTTTACTGAATACAGTGCATAACATAAACTTGGAGAGCATTTGGCTACATTTTTCTGTTCATTCCGAATGTACTGGGAAGAAATTGATCTTATTCCATATAAGGGGCACACAGATAGGATATTCAGGCAAGTGGAACTCATCAGATGAGCAATCACAAGAGGTGAGGAATGGCAAAGAGTCCTTTGGCTGCACCCGCTGTGCAATTGTCTGTCTGATAGATGGGGGATAGCGGGAGCAAAGCAGAGCTTCATTAATCAATTAACTTCATTTTTCATCGCAATGAAATAAATAGCCATACACTGCTAGATGGTAAGCTTAGGAAATAAATAAAACAGAAGAAATGTATAGATTTAGGAAGCAGGGATGGGATATGACATATGAAAGATTTGTTGAACCTTTACTGTGTTTGTCAATTAAGCTCTGTAGTTGGTATAAATATATTTATCTTCCGTGTTATAAAGAGAACCAACATCCAAAGAAAGTAAGGGTCAATGGAACTGTGTGATTTTCAGTTTGGTGTAGTGAGAGCCAGGTAGAAGCATAGTGGTTAGAAGCACAGACTCTAATCTGGGAGAAGCAGGTTTGATTTCCCACTCTGCACATGCACCTCGTGAGTGATCCTGGGTCAGTCACAAGCTCTCTCAGAGCTATTCTCTCAAGAGCAGCTCTCAATAGAGCTCTCTCAGCTCCACCTACCTCACAAGGTGTCTATTGTGGGGAGGGGAAGGGAAAGGGGATCATAAACTACTCTGAGACTCCAAGTGAAGGGGGGGAATAAATCCAATCTCTTCCTCCTCCTCCTCCTCCTTCAAAAACTATGCGGTTGAAAATTTCTTACTCTGCTTGCAATGCCTGTTTTCTTGCAAGCTGAGCTCCCCCTTGAATTGTTCAATGTTAAAAAGCAGGAGAATTTCTAGTACATTTGCATCAGCGCAGTTGACAGCATTCATTCACATACGTGACAGGCTCAAAGCTCTGTTTGGCACCTGATCAGAACTTACTGGATTTCTGGGGCTGATGGAAGATGCAATTTCATTAGTTTTCTGACTGAGCTGGGGGAAGGCAGGAAAACTACAGTTCACATCTACCTATGGTTGCCAAGTCCCTCTGCCATTGCAGTGCAGAACTTGTTCCTCATGTGCACAAAGCACACGTGGCATGATGATGTTACCCAGAAGTGACATCATCATGCCAGGGATGTTGCATTAGAGACCCTCTAGGATTTGTGATAAAACTCTATGGTTTCTTCCTTCTATTGGCTAAGGCTCCTCTCCCTCCTGGTCCTCTGGGAAAGGAAGGAAAGAGCCAGAGCTTCCTTTGCCCTGTTCTCTGGATCGCACAGGAGAGATACAAGGAAAGCACCTTTAAGACCAACAAGTGCTAATGTTTTAAGCATGTTTAAAGTTTTTAAAACAATCTTTAATTGTGTTTGTGTCCTTTATAAAGTGTCCTCTCTGCTATGTGTCCTCTCTGCTATGTAATCTTAAATACACACATGACCTGGCCCAACATGGACTCTGTGGCATCCAGTCTCTGCTGACCTTTCTCCCCTCCCCAAACCCTGCCCTTCCCAGGCTCCACCCTCAAATCTTGAGGCATTTTTCAACTTGAAAGTTCTTTATTTTATGCCATTTTGTTTTCCTACACATCTCCCCCTATAAAACATGTTCATTTTTTTCAGCATGTTTTGTATTTCTCCCAGATTAGAGTCTGTGCACCTAACCATTACACCAACTGGCTCTCTACACATTTATATAGTACCATTTGTATTTATTTGCTTCCTTGATACCTCACTATTCTGATCAGTGGCTCACAACATTCTTCCCTCCTCTATTTTATTATCACAATAACACTGTGAGGTATGTTAGTTTGAGAGTACATGTCTGGTCCGATGTTGGTGAAGGAGCTTCTATGACAGAGCAGGGATTTGAACCTGGGTCTTCCATATCTAATATGATACTCTAACAACTAAACCATGCTGGCATTCCTATGTGCAACGTATGTAAAAAGTGGGTTGGATCTAACCTGCTTTTCTGCTAGTGAAGATGGAAGAAAGCATCCTTTATGACCATTCAAAAAAGCTATGCTATGGATCTTGGGACCTACAGGTACAAAGGGCATATGAAATTGGGGCTGTAATAGGGAGGGGAACTAGGTGAGATTGAATGAAAAAGGTGATTGGATCTAACCCAATACCAACACATATGCAAATACTAAGCAAACAACAGAAGATCCAAATCATAGACCAAACTCAAAAGCAAACTAAAAAGTAAGAAATTAGGGAGCATATATTTTAGTCTGTTCATATGTACCATATAGACTCCTCCTAAGACTGAGATCCAGATAGGTGCTGGAGTACCTGTACCTTTCTCACATCCCTGTCCCTCCCTTTTCTACCCTATTGCTACCACATAGTCCAGTATTTCAAAGGTGAATGTTAACTCTGCCTCTAATGTGTCTTTTGTCATTGTGAATATTTATGTTGTCACTCAGACATTTTTCCAGTTCCATTTACTTTGCTTCAGAGAAACTAATCAATACTACAGTAAATGCAACAATAATACAAGTTTATGGCTTCAAAATACACATAAGCACAGAAGAAAAGGATGGATTAGCACTGGATTGTCATTTCACTGCCAAAAGTCGAAAGACTACAGGTATGTATGAGCTGAACAAGAATTCATGGAAGTGAGTGGCTTTAGAAAATAAGAGTATGTGCCAATAACTCTTACACTCAATATTTATTCCACAGCTGATATGCCTAGTTATAGTATACCAGTGATGCAAGAAAAATAGATGTTAAAGAGCAGTTGTAATTGCTAGTGCTGAGTGAGAAATGACACAAGATTTTTAAAAGGGGTGTAAGAAACACCCTTTTAAAAAGACTTATGTCCTTTCTAACTTAGCAATAACACTTTTCAAAGGGGTGTGATAAACACCTCTTTTAAAGGACTTGTGTCCTTCCTAACTTAGCACTAGCAATTACTACTGTTCTTTAACATCTATTTTTCTCGCATCACATCATTTGTTGCATCATTCTCATTTCTCTGGCCCATTTCACACAAAGAGGAACTGCTTGAAATCTCTCATTATTTATATCACAGTTTCCTCTCCAATGGAAACTCCAAGTGACTTACAATCACTTGCAAACTTACAAACCCCAAGTGACTTACAATCACAGTCTTCCCTTATTTTATCCTTGCAACAGCAACCCTGTGATGTAGGTTAGGCTGAGAAGAAATAAGCAGTCCAAGTTCACCCAATGAGTTTCTATAGCATTTCCAGATCCTGGTCCTCAGCAGAGATTCAAACCTGGGCCCAGAATCTAGTTTGGCACTGTAACTACTACATCATGTTGACTTCAGGTAGATAGTGCTCTGTATAACATGATTTCTGTGCAACAGATGGCCACCCAAGTTGGTGTTAGCCTGCTGCCACCAAACTCATGCAAAGTTTGATTTACAACAAGGAGGTGAAATTCACTGGATCTGTGTTACATTTCTTTGCAGCTTGGTTGTGAATTGAACCATAAGTTACAGATGTGCCCTCATTTTCCAGCCATTTGATTCCTGCCACTTTATGTGGTTGTGGAGTGCCAAGCCCCCTTGGCGATACTGCCCCTTGATGTTTACATAATGTATGGTGGGGCCTTTGAAAAGAGGCCCTTGGGCATTTTCTTCATCCCTATGTTTGCTCTCCAAATGCTGATCATTTAATGGGGCTTAACAAGTATCATGAGATCTCCTTGTGACTTTGTAGTAACAAAAACAGGAAGTAGTGGAAAGAAAACCTACTCTAGGAATATATACCATTGAGAAACATCGGTGGCAATTGCTGGGAGGCTAAATTATAAACATTGTTATAAAAAGAATTTGGGACACCCACCTCACAGGGTGTCTGTTGTGGGGGAGGAAGGTAAAGGAGATTGTGAGCCGCTCTGAGACTCTTCGGAGTGGAGGGTGGGATATAAATCCAATATCGTCTTCTTCTTCTTCTTAATAGCCTTTGTTTCTCCACCTTCTACTGGCTGGACCACATGATGAAGCCATTGACTCCCCACCCTGGAGTGTAATGCTGCCTTTGGTCTGAGAAAAATGGGAACAAAAATGTGTCCTTTATGGAAGCGGATAGGATGCAATCTTGAGAATGGTTGAACCATTCCTATCCAATTTCCAATTTCCTCTAAGGAATTTAGGGAAGCATACATGGATGGGATTATCCCAGTAAACTTCATGGTCCAAAGGGGTTTCAAAACCAGGTTTCCCTAATCCAGATCCAGCTCTTTGGCAATTCTACTGCCATGACTGGTGACTCACCTGGTAGGAGTATTATCATAGAAAGAAGCAGGAGTCTGTCTGTTAGTACTACAATGGGGTGAATGTGCCATCTTACAGAATACTTGGGCTACTACTTAGGCTAAGCACCAGCTGCTGTGGAAGACAGAACAATATATTTTGTTACATTCTTAAACACTATTTGAAATATAATGTCCCTTCTTATTTTGAGAACAGGCTGCAAATATTGTAACCAGGCTGTAGCAAAATCCTAGTTTTTATTCTCTCTCTTTTCTCTTTCCCTCCAAGGAATCACAGTAAATTTATCAAAAGGACATACTGTACCCAGCTCTTATCTTTCGATTTATGGGAGGTATTACATCAGCAGAATTGAACCAGGAAACAAAGCAAAAGCACTCCTCAGATAAAGCCAGCTGCCAGGAACTCATGTATTAACCCATTCCAGTTTGAAACAGGCCAGCAGGAAGAGACTGGTATTTGTTAGATGGCAGGGTGCTATGACTCTGGTATCATTAGGAAGTTCAAGTTTATTTAATTATTTTGGCACCCACAAGATAAAACTATGGTCATTCTGTTCCCTAGCGTTTCACACCACACCATGTCCTGAGCCCTAGCAGGAGGAGGAGGAGGAAGAGGAGGAGGGGGAAAAGACGAAGAAGAAATAGGGAAGTGATCAGAGTGCAGTAGCACAGCTGCAGAATTATCAGGTGGTCAGAGTGGGTCCACAGTTATGGTCTGGGAAGAAGGGAGTACAGGACAGCTCTGGGGAATATGTCTACCCAGGAAAAACAGACAGGAGATGTGTGGGAACAGGATACAGTAGTGTAAATAGTAGAATGTAGGAAGTGGAGGAGGAAGCTGAGAGTAAGGCTTGTTCTCTGGTAAAAGATTTGAAGAAGAAGAAGATATTGGATTTATATCCCGCCCTCCACTCCAAAGACTCTCAGAGTGGCTCACAATCTCCTTTACCTTCCTCCCCCACAACAGACACCCTGTGAGGTGGGTGGGGCTGGAGAGGGCTCTCACAGCAGCTGCACTTTTAAGGACAACCTCTGCCAGAGCTATGGTTGACCCAAGGCCATTCCAGCAGGTGCAAATGGAGGAGTGGGGAATCAAACCCGGTTCTCCCAGATAAGAGTCTGCACACGTAACCACTACACCAAACTGGCTCTCCTTTGG
Organism: Heteronotia binoei; assembly: GCF_032191835.1. NCBI lineage: Eukaryota > Metazoa > Chordata > Lepidosauria > Squamata > Gekkonidae > Heteronotia > Heteronotia binoei. The sequence goes on along the minus strand of NC_083234.1, from coordinate 36,714,253 downwards.
AAGGAGGGTTCACAGTTTTAAGCAGCTAGAACAGTACAGAAGCAAGAGTAAAAGCATTTCTAGCTATGTTGAACAAACAATCACAAAAGCCAGATGAGGAAGCAGGAAATCCTTTGCATATTAGGCCACACCCCCTGATGTAGCCAATCCAAAAAGAGCTTACAGGGCTCTTAGTACAGGGCCTATTGTAAGCTCCAGGAGGATTGGCTACATCAGGGTGTATGTGGCCTAATATGCAAAGGAGCTCCTGCTACAAAAAAAATGCTCTGTGGGCCCTCTGAACAAGGAGCCCCCAGGCATTCTACTTGCACTGAAAAAGGGCAGCTTAAAATGGCAGCTCTGCCAGGCTTTGCACCTGGCTTGCACCATCTGGGGACCACCTCTAGGGATGTGCATTCGGTTCGGCTGAACCGAATCAACTGCCGAATCACCCCGGATTTGGCTGTATACGGAAGCGCATACAGCCTAATCCAATTGGGGCCTATTATGCGGGAGCAGAGTATGGCTCCCCATATACTTCCATGTAGATATTCAGAAGTATATGAAAATCCATGGAAAAGGCGGGAAAGGGGCTTCTGCAGCCTCAGGGGAGCTGCTTGCCTCCTTTCCCGCCTTTGGTAGCCTTTTCCCTGGAATCGGGGGGGGGGGGAGGGGGAAGAGGAGCCCCAGCAGCCAATCCAAAGCATGCATTTGCAAAATGCATTGCAAATACATGCTTTGCAGGGCTGTTGTGTAGTTGATCCCCCAGCCATCAGCAACATTGTTTTTCTTTTTGCTTACTTGGGTATCCACGAAAGCACTGTAGTCTGGCCAATCACAGAGCAGTGCTATTTTTTGAAACTGCTCTCTGTAGGGCCAGAGAACCTTTTTAAGGAGTCTGCCTGGCTGGACTCCTCCATTTCTGCTGTCTTGGTGTGTGTTGGTGTGAGAGAGAGATTGTGCTGTGCTGGCCCTTGGCCTCAGCTGCTGCTGCTCTCTCTCAGCCTTACCAGACTTCCCTGGAGTAGAGAAGACATCTAAGGTAAGACAGTCTTGGGGTTCTTGTTTTTATTTTAGTTGGGAAAAGGACTTTTTAAGACTCAGAGTCCCTTTACTTATCCAGATTTGGGTGGTGGGTATCTTATTTGAGGTTAGGGGGTTCTGTTGGGGGAGGGGGCCTGGGGTGGGGGGGTTTGCCAATTTGCCCATATCTTACTTTAGTGAGAGGATTTTTAAAAGTGCAGTGTCCTTTTACTTTTCTTGATTTGGGTGGCTTTGATTTCTTGGGGTTAGGGTGAAGGGTTTTTTGGGGGGGAGGGGTTGGTAAAGTTCCTGTATTGTTAAAAGTTAAGTTTAGCAGTTGAGTTTCTTGGCCTTCTCCTGTTGTCCCTTTCCTAGTTCTGTGGGGTTTTTTTGTTTTGTTTTGTTTTTGGGGGGGGGGAAGCTGGCACCTGGGTGAGAGACCCAGAGCCAGCATGCTTGTTGTGCTTGGCCAGCTCTCTCCGTGTTGTTTGGGGCAGGGCTGGAGAGCTGGCATCTGTAGATTTTGTGTTCTGTGGCAGGGAAGCTGGCACCTGGCCCAATCTTTTTGGGACTTGAGGGGTTTGTAGGGGAGAGTCCCCTGCAGGTCCCCTGCAAATTTGGGGGCTCTCCCTCAAACCCCCTCCCCTCCAGGCAGCTTCAAATATACCCTATTTGCCATTGATTTCAATGGCCCATAGGGTATAATAGGGCCGTATATTTGGAAATAGCCGCTCATCTACCGTATATGCGGCTATTCCGACTACGGAATTCAGAAATATATGGGATTCCGTATTTTTTCCCCCCTGTATATTTCCGAATCCGTGTACTACCGAATTTTTTTTTTTTTTGCACATCCCTAACCACCTTTCCCAGGTTACTGCCTGAGAAATTGGGAAAATCAAAGAAAAACAATTATGATGTTGATGATGATGACGACGATGGTGGTGGTGATGGTAAATTAGGGGAGGGACGGTGGCTCAGTGGTAGAGCATCTGCTTGGGAAGTAGAAGGTCCCAGGTTCAATCCCTGGCATCTCCAAAAAAGGGTCCAGGCAAATAGGTGTGAAAAACCTCAGCTTGAGACCCTGGAGAGCCGCTGCCAGTCTGAGAAGACAATACTGACTTTGATGGACCAAAGGTCTGATTCAGTATAAGGCAGCTTCATATGTTCATAAATACCTGAACATGGGGAGAAAAAAGCCTACATGGATTTGTGTGTGGGAGGGAAGGTGTTTTTTGTAATGCCTGAGAAACTCTGATTTGTGTAACTTCTTCAGAAAATCACAGTAACAACTGAAACAATTATTTTCACCTATATTTTCAGCTCAGGAATTCCAGAATGCACATCCCTAGATGCAAGGCAGAAGGAAATGACACTCCCACTACCACAAGTACTCTGCAGCATGTTTGGTATGCTGCTTGAATCAGACAGTGATCCAAGGCTTGGTTCTCAAGTAATGGTAGCTGTAGAAAGCTGTATATTTGCTGAAATGGTCACAGTAACCTTAACTGGGGGGAAAAAACTAAGTCCGCCCATGTCATCCATCAGGTTGGCACCAAGTCCTGCCGACGGCAGTTTTCCCATGTGCTGATGTGGCATTTAGCAGCAGCTTCCCAAGGGGAGGTTGCAAGATGAAGTGACAGCCAGAGTAGACACACATGGGAGAAAGGGGAAACTGAGATGAAAATGGTCCGGAAACTTCATCTTGTCAAAAATGCAGAAGCCAGGTTATTGTAGGATACAGGGATCGTATTACCTCAGTGCTGAAAGATCTGCCCATTTGTTCCCAGGCAAAACTCAAAGTATTCGTTCTTACCTTTAAAGCCTGAAAAGTCTTAGGGCCAAGGTTCTCAAAAGACCATCTTCACATAATGTCCAACTCACCAGTTAAGATCTGGCTCACAGTCCTTGACCAGTACCTTCAAGATGTCAGAGATGAGGCAGGTGGTAATCAGGCAAGCCCTTTTCAGTAGTGGCACCTCACTTTCAGACTGCCTTTCCCTTTGAGACTCACCTGACACCTACATTGCTTTCTTTTAGGCACCAGGCTAGAATGTTTCTGTTCACTCAGACTTTTAATTAAGGACTTGATATTTTTAACATTATTTTATTCTGAGCCATAATTTTAAGCTATCAGTTGGTCTGTGTTTTGTGAGGAAAGTCTCAAGAGTTTGAGCCTGTTCCTTTTAGGAAAAACTACAGCTAAGAAAGGACATAACTGAGGTTTATAAAACTGTGCATGGGGTGAAGTGGACTGACAGGGTCTCTCTCTCTCTCTCTCTCTCTCTCTCTCTCAGTATTAGAACTTGGGGGCAATAAAGTTTATGAGTGATAAATTCAGTCCGGACAAAATGAAATCCTTCTTCACTCAGACAGTTAATTAAACTGTGGAATTTCTGCTGGTTGATCAAGTGATGGCCACTTGTGTGTGTGTGAAGTGCTGCCTTATGGCAACTTATGGCAACTTCAAGGCAAGAATGAACAGGGGTGGTTTGCCATTGCTTGCCTCTGTGTAGCAATGCTAGTCTTCTTTGGTGGTCCCCCATCGAAGTACTATCCAGGGCTGACCCTGCTTAGCTTCCATGATCTGATGAGATGAGGCTAGCCTGGACCAACCCAGTTGGGGTATAAGACCGTCTGGTGATCTGAACAAGAACCTATGTCCTTACAGGTAAGAATAGCCCTCACACTTGTCTGACTGCTTTCTTAGCTGATTTGACCCCCACAGTTGCCATATCCTTTGATCATTGGCAAAACATTTGGGGTGCCTGGAACACTATTTTAGAACTTCAAATATACTGCAGGTACCAAACATTCAAAACACAAGTCACACCATTTTCATGAATAAAATATAAAACATCAGCAGTCACTTCTTCCTCGTATACCTCAGAGGGAATTTTTCAACAAACATGGATGTGAATAGGGTTCAGGAGGATATGACTTTAAAATCAAGTGCTAAAGAGAAGCCACAAAAACAAAATACTGAAGCAATCCTGGCAAACAAAAATATATATATTCTAAGCTGAGCCTATGTAACTGCTACCAGGGAGGCGAAACTCCTTTTCCAATGGAATTAAATAGGCCTCACATTAAAATGACTTTCAATCACCAATGCAATTGGTTGGTTCTGAACTGATGACAATTTAGCAAAGAATGACTCCATGTCCCAGAACTATCTCCAGAGTCCAACTTATTTCATTTTGTGGTTTGAAACTTTGAACTGCTTGTCAGCTTTTGGCAGAAGATTTAGAAGACTCAACCGCAATTTATGACCACTTCTTCTTCCCTTGCTCTGGGAAATACAATCATTTCAGAGCAGTCCAGACTTCTGGCTGCAGCCATTTCCCCCCCCCCCCATTTTTAGGACACAAGAATCAAAAAAGAAAGGACAAAAAAACAATGTTTCACTTAGGAACATCACAGAGGCACTGAGATGTGTGGATGCTTAAAACCCTGAAAGGCTAAAATGACCGTCTCTTATAGGGTAGAGATCACTTTCTACATTTGAAACAGCAAAATCTAATACTGGATAATTATATCACAGGGGACACCTGATGAGAAAATTACTAAGCTACTCAGAAGGTATTATATCAGGAGGTGTTGATAATGTGAACACAAAACTCATTGACAAAAGTAGCATCTCTCGTTTGCTGGCTGGTTTTTGTCTACTTAATAGCCATTCTTGGATCCTGTGTAATTTCTTCAGCACAAACAGATGCTTAGCAATGTTCCCTCTAAGCTGCAGAGTCTTGCAAGCAAAAATTCTACTTTTGAGCGACTGGCATTAAAGTTTTGAGTTACTGAGATTAAAGTTGCAAGCTTCTGCATAAATTATTATGCTCTGGGATCATCCTTCCTGAGCTAAGACAAAAATGTGTGAGCTGGAGGTTAAACATCTGTGAGCTAGCTCACGCTAACTCAGCTTAGAGGGAACACTGATGCTCGGGGCTAACGTACCATCTTATTGTGGGATGGGAGGGGTTGTACAGATAAGGACTGCCTCCTCCTATACTGTCCAGTAGTTAAAAAACCCTTTGATAAGGTAATCAGGCCACATGGAACCAATTGGGGGCATGTGCTTTTATGAACTGTGCTGTATCACATGGAAATTATATAGGCTCTCCAGGCTAAACTAGACTTGATGGCATCCTTGTAGACACCAGGAGGAGGCTACTGCCATTTAAGAGTCAGTTTAGTGTAATGGTTAAGTGCACGGACTCTTATCTGAGAGAACCAGGTTTGATTTCTCACTCCTCCACTTGCAGTTGCTGGAGTGACCTTGGTCAGTCATAACTCTCTCAGAGCTCTTCTGTTCAAGAGCAGTTCCCCAACAGCTCTCTCAGCCCCACCTACTGTTGTGTCTGTTGTGGGAAAGAGAAGGGAAAGGTGATTGTAAGCTGTTCTGAGACTCCAAGTGCATAGCAGGTATAAATTCAGTCTCCACCCTCCTCCACCACCTCCTCCTCCTCATCATCATCATTGTTGTCGTTATCCTCCTCTTCTTCATCATCATAACTTAAAAACACTGTAAGTAAAAGAGCTTTCTAACTGTTGAAACAGCTGTGGAGGGGGACAAGAACACCATACAGCGGGTCCAATCAGGATCAGGGGTCTTTTGGCATTTAAAAATGATTTTTAAAATGGCAGCTATGAGGATGCTGTCGAATCTAGTTTGGCCCTCAATCATTCAGTTTTGTGGCATGTCTTAATTCAAATTGTGGACCTTTCAGACACTCACCATTTCCTCTTTTGCTTTTCTAATAGAACCCCGTTAATAACTTCTTCCTAGGAATCACAGGGTTTTTAATACTCCCTAAAATTGGAAACTGGAACAATAAATTTCTTTGTTAAGTGTCTTCTTGTGGGGGAGGGAGTAGAATCAATGAAACCCTGGGTGGCAATAATGCAACCGTATTAAATTTACAGAGTCTGGTTAAACAGTACACATGCTTCTCCAGTCTATGAAGTGTTGCTTCAGGATCTGTTTTTTATGGACTATTTTTTTTCTTTTATGGAGGGGCTGTAAACAGGCAGTTAAACTAATATTTTGTTACATTCACTGTTCACTGGATTTAGTTTTATAGATTTCTCAGATAAAAGCTTATTGTTATTTCTTATGCCCTCTTGCCATCTGTACTTAAGTACCAAGGGTTCCTCTCTTCCATTAGATCCAGGCTCTAAAACAAAAACAATAGGTCACTGTGTTTTTTCTAAAGGACCCTTTGCTGTTCTTATTAGTGGGAATTTAAGCTGTTAAACAGTTAAGGAAATATCATGACTGACCTAAGGAATGCCCTGATATCGACACATAATAAAGGGTACGGGTGTAATGGGGCATTTATTCCCACATTCTTAAGGAGGTATTCTTTGCCCCTCTTCCAAAGCTGCCAGAAAATAATAAAACAATTTAGGTTATTTCTAGGTTCACCCAAAAGGACATGTTATTTGTTGTGAACCTTTGTATCAAGGCTGCTCCTTGTCAAGACAAGCTTATGGTACCTTAAAAGCTAACAGAATTTTATTCCAGCATATACACTTTCATGTACTAGAGCTCACTTTGACAAGTGCTCAAATAAAATGAAATTTTCCTTCACAGGGTCTCTTTCACTGCCATCCCAAGCAAATAACACTGTTGTATGTCCAGTGGCCCCTGCACAAGCATCCACAGCCACCCAATGCACCCAAGAGCCCTCCCTCTTGGACATGTAATCAGGAAGCCTTCAGTGACGAGTCAGAGATTGGGGGGGGGGGAGTGGGGCAGGGAGGGGCATGGAGCTCCTCTTATGCAGTCAGAACCAAACAGACATTGACACAATTGTAGTACAACACAGACTTTGTAGAACTGCAAATCAAGGACTGTAGACTTCATTTGCTACCCACTTGGGGTCATGAGAAGGAAGATTGAGGATTCTCAGAACAACGTATATCTCAGTGGTATGGAGTTGCAGGTGGAACTTGGAAAAGCTGGCTGGGTACAGTGCTTCACTCCAAGGAAACTGAGCAGTGGGGGGGCAGGGGGGAAGGCAGGACTAGCCACTAGTCTTCCTGTTGAATCTTCACCTGCAGGAAAGCATAACGGTGATACAAGCAGCCATGGCAACTGGGCATGAGTGCCATGCTGTGCTCAGCCATGGATGTGACATCCTGACAGGCTCAGCAAATGCAGTCCCAAAGGGGGGCTTCCCCAGTAATCCTCCCCCCCTTTGAGGAACATGATGTTGTCATTTGAATTACATTCACCTGTCCTGTGTTGATGTGTTCAGGGACTGGTAGTGATCCATCCACAGAAGCCCCTGTAGCTGCTGCTCAAGGCTCTGATTCTGCACAGAAATTAGTCAAAGGGTCTCCAGGCAAATTGGTTTACCATGTAGTGTGGAGAAGCTGCCACACACCCCCAACCACCAATGAGCCCTGTCCTCTACCAAGAGGAGAAAACAGCCATTTAAAAGACATTTAAAGATAATGTTCTCTTTAAAATGGCTTTTGCGGACACTGAGCACAAGTAAAGTCCAAATAGCTGGACTTTACTTGTGTACAGTACTTGCTTACAAAAGCCATTTAAAGGGAATGTTCCTTTTAAATGACTTTTGTAAGATCTCTCCCAACCCTTCCATTCTGCTGGTCTTGGGGAGCTCCCATCAGCAGAAAGGAGGGAGGATCTCCCCCAAATCTCATGAACCAAACCAGCTCCACAAAGGGGGGCAGGATTTGAGAAAGTTCATGGTTTGTGTGACCTCACGAATGATGAACCTCCATTTCCCCAGTTGGTGCCCATCCCTAGACTTTTTCTCATTTAGCATCAGCTACCTTGCTGTAAGAGAGTACAGGATACTCCCAATCATATACACACTCTCTAGAGCATTGGAAAAAGATGAATAACAAGTGTAACTTCCATGTATACATGTTTACTGCATATAAAAACACCATGGAGATGGAGCTTCATATGAACTACTTTCTAATAAAGGCTGAAAATTACTGAAGTTGTTTATGTCTTTCCATCTTACCACCATTGCCTTTTCCCCAGAACAAACACTGTAGCTGAACATATTGTACATAATTTTGCTTGAACAAAAAAGTTGCAACCCTTGAACCTTGAAACCAGAATCGATGCCCTCGTCAATATTTCTTCCCCTCCGTGGTGCACAATTTCTTCTTCAAATCTGGCAGTTTACTCATGAGCTGGTCACTCCTATTGATTCCCCCCCCCCAATCCCTCCCCATTCTTTCATTTTAAAAATAAACTCATAAATGTAGGTACTTTTTTTGGGGGGGGGGAGCAGGGATAAATAGGATGGCACTAAGGAGATGTATGAATGGTTGGATTTATGAATGGAGGAAAAAGGATAATGTATTTATTTACACCTTGGCCCTAAGCATGCTTCCTTGCAAACAAGTTCCATTGAGATGTATAGGATTTGCTTACAAGTAAGCTTGGAATGGTGATATGAGTTAACTAGATTAATGGAAATGAAGAGGATTTGAAAGAAAAGAATTCAAAACAGAAAAAAATACCTATGCTTATAGGACTATATTAGGTTAAGATAAGAACAGGCATACTGTAGCTGGACAAGTCTAGTGGATTTTTATCATGGGGATCTTGGGAGATTGCATAGCCACATTTGCATTGAAATGGCGCCATCGACATTGCATCGGGGTGAAGGACCCAATAAAGTAACTGATAACGAAAACTCTATGCAAATGAGCAGCCATACAATTTCCGAGGGTTTCAGAGTCAATTTTAATGCCAGACGTTATGCCAAGAGAATCAAAGTGAAGGACCATGACCAAGGTTGCAATAGTATATTTGGCAACAACAAAAATTTTGTCCTGCACCTAGAAGTCTGGGATCGGCACTCAGATATATTGCATGCATTAAGCCATTTAGCATATATAGCTGCATCCAAGATTTTGAATTATTTGGCAAGGGTGGCGGCAATGAAGCAGATAGTTAATGAGAAACGAAGAGAAAGGCACAGCAAATGAATATATGTGATGTGGCTGTCGATGTGGGTTTGTGAGGTGGGCACAGGTGCTATGATGGGGAAGCAGCTGGAAATGGGAGCATGAGTGCATGAAGAAAGCTGTAGAGGCATATGGATCTACGGCAAGCCTAGACATGCATATGGAACACCAGATGGTGCAGAAAAGGCTGTGGGGAGGGAGAGAAACTAGAGCGAGGGCTAAGAATGACAAGGAAATGCTGTGGGAGCTGCAAAAAAATGCCAGGAGGAGCAGAAAAAGCCCAACTATTGAATGTGAGAGTCTCAATGACAGACTATTAATGCAGAGAAGACTGAAAGACAGTTAGGTAGGTTAGAGATGGGTACATTCTAGGACTTCAGTTTTTCAGTCCTGCTGTTGCAACCCCCAACCTTTGTTTCAACTTTGTTTCTTTCTTGTGCAAACCGAATCCATGAGTCTTTGTTTTCTGGTTGCTCTCTGTAAACCCATCTCATAAGATTTATGCATAGTTCAAAGTTATTTGTGAATCAATAAATTGGCATATACATATATCATGTTCAAAAATGATGTACATTGTCTGCATAAAACAATGTCTCCATAAAATATCATGTGCAAAAATGATGCACATTGTTTGTACAGATTGTATAGACAACC